>NC_053389.1:410102212-410728190 GCF_905171765.1 Bufo bufo | reverse complement strand
GGAAAATCCTTAGCTAGGCCAGTGTTCTCTGTCCACTCCAGTCCTCAAATACTCATCTGCTGTAAGGACAGCGTCCTGAAAGCACCCCAAAAAGCCCTTTTTAGGGCTGGCACATCAGTCTGCTTTTTTTATTTATTTTATTGCAGTTGCCTGCCCGTGTGTGAGAGGCCACAGGCCCACAGACTGTACTGTGTGCACACCACTCATATCGGGTGGCACAGTACCTTGCAGATAAAAAAGTCATTTAATTTTTTCTCTGTAATATAATTGCAGTTGCCTGCCAGTGTGTGTCAGGCCCACTGACTGTACTGTGCCCACTGCCCACCACTCATATAGGGTGGCCCGCCGCCACCACCAACAATAGCACCACAGCTGCTTCTCTTGATCTGTCAGAGGAGTTATTTACACATCAGTTGGAAGAAATGAGTGATGCGCAACCATTATTGCCAGAGGATGTAGATAACAGGGATTTGTCTCAGTCAGGCAGCATTACGCACATGGACGTACGGTGTGATGATGATGATATTGTACCCGCTGCTGCTTCCTTTGCTGAGTTGTCAGATACAAGTGAAGCGGTTGATGATGACGATGTGTCCGTGGATGTCACGTGGGTGCCCGTTCGAAGAGAAGAAGAACAGGGGGAAAGTTCAGATGGGGAGACAGAGAGGAGGAGGAGACGAGTTGGAAGCAAGGGGAGGTGGTCGCAAGGAGCTAGTGGCACAGTCATACAGTATGTATCGGCACTCGGGGTCAGCCAGACAGCACGCCAATCAACGCATGCTGTTGCCACCACCAGAATGCCGTCATTGCAAAGCTCAGCAGTGTGGCATTTTTTTGTGTGTCTGCCTCTGATAACAGCGATGCCATTTGCAACCTGTGCCAAAAGAAACTGAGTCGTGGGAAGTCCAACACACACCTAGGTACAACTGCTTTGCGAAGGCACATGATCTCACATCACAAACGCCTGTGGGATCAACACATGAGTACAAGCAGCACACAACCTCAAAGCCACCACCCTCCTCCTGGTCCAGCATCTTCAGCCACGTCAACCACTGCTGTCCTCCTTGCCCCCTCTCAACCACCCGCCACTCCGCCTCTCACTTTCAGCAGATCCTGCTCATCTGCCCACAGTCAGGTGTCTGTCAAGGAAATGTTTGAGCGTAAGAAGCCAATGTCACAGAGTCACCCCCTTGCCCGGCGTCTTACAGCTGGCTTGTCGGAACTCTTAGCCCGCCAGCTTTTACCATACAAGCTGGTGGAGTCTGAGGCCTTCAAAAAATTTGTAGCTATTGGGACACCGCAGTGGAAGGTACCCGGCCGAATTTTTTTTTTCCACAAAAGGCAATCCCCAACCTGTACTCTATTGTGGAAAAGGAAGTCATGGCATGTCTGGCACACAGTGTTGGGGCAAGGGTCCATCTGACCACTGATACCTGGTCTGCAAAGCACGGTCAGGGCAGGTATATCACGTACACTGCGCATTGGGTAAAGCTGCTGACGGCTGCCAAGCATGGAATGCGTGGCTCTGCAGAGAAGTTGGTGACACCTCCACGACTTGCAGGCAGGCCTGCTGCCACCTCCTCTACTCCCTCCTACTCCATCCTCTTCGCTAACCTCCTCGGCTGAGTCCTCTTCTGCTACTGCATCTTGCTCCACATCAACTGCACCCCCCCAGCTCCCCAGAGCTATTCCAACTCCCGGATACGACAGTGTCACGCCGTCTTGGGGTTGACTTGCCTGAAAGCAGAGATTCACAACGGACCAGCACTCCTGTCCGCCCTGAACGCACAGGTGGATCAGTGGCTGACCCACTGGCAAAGTGGTGTGTGACAACGGAAGCAATTTGTTGGCGGCATTGAATTTGGGTAAGTTGACACATGTGCCGTGCATGGCACATGTGTTGATCTGATCGTACAACGCTTTGTGCATAAGTACCCAGGCTTACAGGACGCCCTCAAGCAGGTCAGGAAGGTGTGTGGCCATTTCTGGCGTTCCTAAACGGCCATGGCGCACTTTTCCGATATTCAGCGGCGAAACAGCATGCCAGTGAGGCGCTTGATTTGCGACAGCCCGACACGTTGGAATTCAACACTCCTAATATTCGACCGCCTGCTCCAACAAGAAAAAGCCGTCAACGAGTATTTGTATGACCGGGGTGCTAGGACAGCCTCTGCAGAGCTGGGTATTTTTTTGCCACGTTACTGGACGCTCATGCGCAATGCCTGTAGGCTCATGCGTCCTTTTGAGGAGGCGAAAAACCTAGTCAGTCACACCGAAGGCACCATCAGTGACATCATCCCATTTGTTTTCTTCCTGGAGCGTGCCCTGCAAAGAGTGATGGATCAGGCCGTAGATGAGCGTGAAGAGGAAGAGGAAGAGTTGTGGTCACCATCACCACCAGAAACAGCCTTATCATTACTTGCTGGACCTGTGGCAACGCTGGAAGAGGAGTCTGAGGAAGAGGAGTCAGAGGAGGAATGTGGCTTTGAGGAGGAGGAAGACCAACCACAGCAGACATCCCAGGGTGCTCGTTGTCACCTATCTGGTACCCGTGAAGTTGTACGTGGCTGGGGGGAAGAACAGACCTTCAATGAGATCAGTGATTATGAGGAACAGGACATGAGTAGCTCGGCATCCAACCTTGTGCAAATGGGGTCTTTCATGCTGTCATGCCTGTTGAGGGACCCTCGTATAAAAAGGCTGAAGGAGAATGACCTGTACTGGGTGGCCACTCTACTAGACCCCCGGTATAAGCAGAAAGTGGCTGAAATGTTACCGAATTACCGGAAGTCAGAAAGGATGCAGCAGTTCCAAAACAAGTTAAAAAGTGTGCGTTACACAGCGTATAAAGGTGATGTCACAGCACAACGGGAATCTAACAGGGGAAGAGGTGAAAGTAATCCTCCTCCTACCACGACCACGCCGGCAAGGACAGGACGCTTTACAGACGTGTTGTTGATGGAGGACATGCAGAGCTTTTTAAGTACTACGCATCGCCACAGCCCTCCGGGGTCCACCCTCAGAGAACGACTCGACTGACAGGTAGCAGACTACCTCGCCTTAACTGCAGATATCGACACTCTGCGATGAACTCCTTGACTACTGGGTGTGCAGGCTTGACCTGTGGCCTGAGCTATCTCAATTTGCGATAGAACTTCTGGCCTGCCCCGCTACAAGTGTCCTGTCAGAAAGGACCTTCAGCGCAGCAGGATGTATTGTCACTGAGAAGAGAAGTCGCCTAGGTAAAAAAAGTCTAGATTACCTCACCTTTATTAAGATGAATGAGGCATGGATCCCGAAGGGACTGACAGTGGGGGATGCATTTGACTAAAAAAGGCATGATGAGATGCCTTGGGCTAAAAATGGTCCACACGCTGCTGTATTTAATCTCTGCATGCCGGATGACTTGCGTGACTTCTCCGCCACCAACTAGGGTTCAAGCCGCAATGTTTTAGTGCACTTTCTGTCTGGAAAACAATTTTTCCGGCCTCTGCTACAGCAGCGGCTGCAACAATGCCTAATTTTTCAGGCATGTGTACATGCCTAATTTTTCTGGCCTTTGGTGCTGCACTGTGGCTGCAAAAACAAAACAAAAAAAAAGGCACATACATGTGTCAATTCCCCTTCGTGATCATCACCTTGTTGTGGTGAAGGGGCTTGCGTATCACAATGAAGTGATCACCTCTATGAGTGTGTTGGCAATGTTGGCACACCCCAGATGATAAGGTCGTTGCTTTATTGTGAACAGACGAAAAGCGATCGGATGGATAATTTTGCCTAGAAAAAACATTAATTTTCTTTGTGATCATCTAAGGTGATCATTAAAGCCTACTAGACCAACAATGGGCCCACACTGCAGAATCATTGTTTTCTGGGTCACTTAACTGTCACTGAACTACCTCACCATGACCAAAGGCTTTGAAAAACCGCCATTGCCTGCAATCTCCCAAACGTGTGCACGAGCACAGTCATCACTACACCAAGATTGACGCATAGAGGAATAAAATTTATGTCATGAGTGTGTCAACTATTGACAACTCTTTGCCCCAAATTGGAAGTAAGAGGACCGACCAACCATCTTTTTCCATCTCCCGGTTCCTAAAATCTATTCCATACACCGGCCCCTGATAGGGGACAAAACAGAGATTAAACTGGTAAGAGCAGATTTTTTTAATTTAAAGAAAAGAGGACAGCCTCTGTGGAGCTGGGTATTTTTTGGCCGCGTTACTAACGCTCATGCACAATGGCTGTAGGCTCATGCGTCCTTTTGTGGAGGTGACAAACCTGGTCAGTCAAACCCAAGGCAACATCATCGACCTAATCCCATATGCGTTTTTTCTGGAGCGTGCCCTGTGAAGAGTGCTGGATCAGGCCGTAGATGAGCATGAAGAGGAAGAGTTGGGGTCACCATTACCACCAGAAGCAGCCTTGTCGTCGTTGATTGCTGGACCTGCGGCAATGCAGAGAGAGGAGTCTGAAGAAGATGAGTCAGAGGAGGAAGGTGGCTTTGAGGAGGTGGAAGACCAACCACAGCAGGCGTCTTGTTGTCCCCTTTTGGGGACCCTTGGTGTTGTACGTGGCTGGGTGGAGGAAGAGACCTTCAATGACGTCAGTGAGGACAAGGAACGGGACATGGCTAGCTTGGTATCCAACCTTGTGCAAATGGGGAGTTTGCGGTTGTGCAAATGGACTGTTTGCGTTTATTTGCGGTGCGTTAAACGGGGAGTTTGGTCTGTCAGAGTTTGGTCTGTCACTGTGAAGCGGGCGTAACCCTTACACTACCTGATCGATACAACATCATACCTGATGTTTTAAAGCACGTTATTCCAAACAATTTAGGACTGTTAGGTGATTTATGCCCTTTTTGGATTAAAACCCGACTCTGCGTCAACTACGTAATTTTCCATGGGAGTTTTGCTATGGATCCCCCTCCGGCATGCCAAAGTCCAGGTGTTAGTCCCCTTGAAACAACTTTTCCATCACTATTGTGGCCAAAAAGAGTCCCTGTGGGTTTTAAAATTCGCCTGCCTATTGAAGTCTATGGCGGTTCGCCCGTTCGAGAACATTTGCGGAAACTCGCGTTCGCCGTTCGCGAACGGAAAATTTTATGTTCGCGACATCTCTACTACCGGTAGTGACTGTGTTTGTGAGTTATCCCTTTTCTTCTGAACATCAGAGGTGTTATGTGACCGGCACACTGACTCTCCAAATAGCACAGCATCTTATGAATGGACAAGATTATGAATGGACAAGAAGCCAGTTTCTCCATGGAAGCCTCAATGTCAATCTCATTGCAAACAAAAATAGGCATTTCTATCATAGGGCTGGCCATTCCGTTCTGCAAAATGCGGAACACACACGGCTGGTATCCGTGTTTTGCGGATCTGCAATTTGCAGACTGCAAAATGGATATGGTCATTTAAATGAGCCCTTGGAGAAAGGAAAACCCCTAACGTGAAAAGGAATCACGAAAGACAGGCCTTCTGTTACAATAAATCTGCAAAGGATATGCCTGGTCACTGGAGAAATGAAAAGGTATGGATGTAGCCATTAAGTATATATTGTCCAAACTGAAATTGTGAGAGAAGAAGACTAAGGAGAAATTGGAGGCATTTGAGAAAAACAGAAGAACGAGATGATGCATAGCCAGTATGCTATCACCCAAAGCAATGAGTCTGCAAGTACAAGCTAGAAATCAGCAGAGATAGTTGAGAATCAGGGTGAAAGTTCTGGTCAGAGACAAATGTAACATCCCAGAGTTATGTTACAAAACTCTTTTACCCCGCTACAACCTGTTAAGTGTATCTGCATTGTCATCCTGTGTAATTTAACATCACATCCTCACAAATGTGCATTGAAACCCTTGTTAAATATATTTTTCTGTAATTTCCATGTACACTAGCAGGTGGCAGCAATGTGTTTTACCAGAGACTTAGTTCAGTCTAGCATATCTAGACTGGAATGAGTCATTCCAGTTTAGCTCCCCCTCTGTGAGGAGGTTTGGAATGTTCCCACATCCTGCCTCATGGGTGGAGAAGGAAGTTCAAGTTAGTGTGACAGTCACCCCGGCTAGGGGAAGGCTGTGCAAGTAGGAGCTCCCAGTTCTAGGGATCCAAGCCAGTCTCTTGTCTCGGCTGAGACAAAACATCATCATTCCCAGTCTGAGCCCTTCAGCCTCAGCTGGTGACAAGCAAGCAGCCACCTCCAGTACTCCAGGAAGAAGCATTCCCTGTGAGCACAACTGTGAGTAACGTCCAGAGACCAGGAGAAGCCAAATTCCTCCTCAGCTAGTCAGTCCCCAATACAGCAGAAGACAGCGCAGAAGATAGTGATTCCTGCCACATTACAGAGCCACAAGCAGATGACTTATCCTGCAAGAGAGCTCCAGGCACATGATAGAAGCAGAAGATAGATCCCTGCCACATATTGCCAATACCTGCTGGGACCAAAGACTATTGCTGTACCTCATGTGGATTAATGCTGCATCAATTAAAGACCAGTTTGAACCATATTCCAAGTCTGGATCTCATTTACTGCTACTAAATCCCTAAATTACTCCTACTAGCAACACACTCATTTTATTGCAAGTGAGCCAGGATCCAGGAGTCCAGCCATATCCAGGTAGGATACACCGTTGACACTATACCCACTACTACACAGAGACATTACACCACTCTGGCAATCCTAACCGGGTACGTGAGCTACAACATCTTAAAGGGCCCTGAGACTGTACCCTGCGCACGCTGCAATTGGCGTCACGAACAAAAACTATAGACTTCTATACCCATATCCGGACCCACTGCATAATTTGGCGTCCGCGTAACCGTACCACGGTCCTGCTTATTGCACAAGTAACCCTAGAAAATGTATTGACAAGATCAGAAGAACAACCAGATATATTCAGAGAAGCAATTTATGTTATTCGAGTTCGCAGAATAATCAGAAAGCCAGGAGTCCTCAGGGATTATATCTAAATTCTAAGTATCTCTTATCTGTCCACATTTTGTCTTTTGTTATATTTCTTCCATTTAAAAGAGAAAGGATATGCGTTTGACCTCTAGGGGTCTCACAACTTGTGTTTGGTTTCAACTGTATCTTGTTGATAGTAGTTCACCAATCAGCCATATGTGTAATAGCAGCTACCATCTCCATGTCTGGTACCAACCTCTGAGTCTGAAAGTATGTGAAGAAAGAACCAACAAAAAAAACAAGAGAAACCCACATTCGATGAAGACATCAAACTCCTCGCTGTAGTGGAAACTTGCTGCACTGTTTAACACATCAGAACCCAAGCATTACTTTACATTAGCTTATTTCTTTGTGACATACAGCTGAAAACAATGTGTCTCTTACTACAATATACTGCTCTTTTAGAGGGCAACAAAAGGGATTTAACAAGTTCCCTTTTAGGAATTCCTGTTACCTCTGCCGCCTTATTGCAACATTCCACTGCTGTGTAGCATACAATGACTGGTCGCAGGAATGAGGTGTCCCCCACTTGGCGACATGTCACCACCACATTCAGTTATTGATTGCAGCGGTGCACATAACCCTATCCCTGTGATGGCTAATCTCAGAACTCCATAGAAATGAATAAAGCATGCTGGGGGTCATAGTTTCACCCCAGCTGGAGTGCCGGAGGTTAGCCATCACTGCCTATCCCCACCAGAAGTTTTCATACAGGGACCGAAGTGGATTGAAGACAGCATTGGATTGATGGATCAAGAACTGAAAAACCAGGAGCAGGTAAATATATGTTCATCAACATGTCCGGTGAGGAAGGGCGATTTAAAAACTAAACCTATGCTGGAATAATCCTTTAACTGAAACATTGCTGAGACACCACTGTGATCATTGAAAGAGATTTGCTTAACTGTCCCTTTTCAAGGTCTTGTTATAAGAAATACTTACAGCTGCCTGTTTTTTTTCTGGCTGCTCATCAATAAGCTAAGTATTTATGTGCATTATACTCCCACAACATCAATTTCATCAGCAGTCATTAGCACATTTATACTTGTCACTAAATACAAAAGCTTTAATGATCCCATTGATATTTGTAAGTTTTCATGATATATTTCCCTGTAAATTGCTATTCGCCCACTGGTTATTGATCTTGTGGCTAAATGAATATGACAGAATATCAGACCACAAAATGTGTAACAAAGAAAAAAGCATTGCTACTCATTCCGCACTGAGCTATAGATAGCAATATGCCCTTGCACACTTTCTTGTCTTTTGGTTAACTTGCAATATACAGTTGCAAGAAAAAGTATGTGAACCCTTTGGAATGATATGGATTTCTGCACAAATTGGTCATAAAATGTGATCTGATCTTCATCTAAGTCACAACAATAGACAATCACAGTCTGCTTAAACTAATAATACACAAATAATTAAATGTTAGCAGGTTTTTATTGAACACACATAGAAACATAGAATGTGTCGGCAGATAAGAACCATTTGGCCCATCTAGTCTGCCCAATATACTAAATACTATGGATAGCCCCTGGCTTTATCTTATATGAAGAATGGCCTTATGCCTATCCCATGCATGCTTAAACTCCTCCACTGTATTTGCAGCTGCCACTTCTGCAGGAAGGCTATTCCATGCATCCACTACTCTCTCAGTAAAGTAATACTTCCTGATATTACTTTTAAACCTTTGTCCCTCTAATTTAAAACTATGTCCTCTTGTAGCAGTTTTTCTTCTTTTAAATATTCTCTCCTCTTTTACCTTGTTGATTCCCTTTATGTATTTAAAAGTTTCTATCATATCCCCTCTGTCTCGTCTTTCTTCCAAGCTATACATGTTAAGGTTCTTTAATCTTTCCTGGTAAGTTTTATCCTGCAATCCATGTACCAGTTTAGTAGCTCTTCTCTGAACTCTCTCCAAAGTATCAACATCCTTCTGGAGATATGGTCTCCAGTACTGAGCACAATACTCCAAATGAGGTCTCACTAGTGCTCTGTAGAGCGGCATGAGCACCTCCCTCTTTCTACTGGTAATTCCTCTTGCTATACACCCAAGCATTCTGCTAGCATTTCCTGCTGCTCTGTGACATTGTCTGCCTACCTTTAAGTCTTCTGAAATAATGATCCCTAAATCCCTTTCCTCAGATACTGAGGTTAGGACTGTATCACTGATTTTATATTCTGCTCTTGCGTTTTTACGTCCCAGGTGCATTATCTTGCACTTATCAACATTAAATTTAAGTTGCCAGATTTTTGACCATTCCTCTAGTTTTCCTAAGTCCTTTTCCATTTGGTGTATTCCTCCAGGAACATCAACCCTGTTACAAATCTTTGTGTCATCAGCAAAAAGACACACCTCACCATTGAGGCCTTCTGCAATTTCGCTGACAAAGATATTAAACAATATGGGTCCCAGAACAGATCCCTGAGGTACCCCACTGGTAACAAGACCTTGGTCTGAATATACTCCATTGACTACAACCCTCTGTTGCCTGTCCCTCAGCCACTGCCTAATCCATTCAACAATATGGGAGTCCAAGCCCAATGACTGCACTTTATTGATAAGCCTTTTATGTGGGACAGTATCAAAAGCCTTACTAAAGTCTAGATAAGCGATGTCTACTGCACCTCCTCCATCTATTATTTTAGTCACCCAATCAAAAAAATCTATAAGATTAGTTTGACATGATCTCCCTGAAGTAAACCCATGCTGTTTTTCATCTTTCAATCCATGGGATTTTAGATGTTCCACAATCCTCTCCTTAAGTATGGTTTCCATTAATTTCCCCACTATTGATGTCAGGCTTACTGGCCTATAGTTGCCCGATTCCTCCCTACTACCTTTCTTGTGAATGGGCACAACATTTGCTAATTTCCAATCTTCTGGGACGACTCCTGTTGCCAGTGATTGGTTAAATAAATCTGTTAATGGTTTTGCTAGTTCACCGCTGAGCTCTTTTAATAGCTTTGGGTGTATCCCATCAGGCCCCTGTGACTTATTTGTATTAATTTTAGACAGTTGACTTAGAACCTCTTCCTCTGTAAAGACACATGCGTCAAAAGATTCATTAGTCTTCTTTCCCAACTGAGGTCCTTCTCCTTCATTTTCCTTTGTAAAAACTGAACAGAAGTATTCATTGAGGCAGTCAGCTAGTTCTTTATCTTCTTCCATATACCTTCCTTCTTTAGTTTTTAATTTGGTAATTCCTTGTTTTAGTTTCCTTTTTTCATTTATGTATCTGGAGAATGCCTTATCGCCTTTTTTCCCTGACTGAGCTAATTTCTCTTATGCCTGTGCTTTAGAAGCTCTTATAACTTATTTGGCCTCTCTCTGCCTAATCTTATAAATTTGTCTGTCATCCTCTTTTTGATTTTTTTTATAATTCCTAAATGCTATCTTTTTGTTTTTAATGATTTTGGCCACTTCTGCTGAGTACCACAGTGGTCTCTTCCTTTTTTTTGCTTTTACTGACAAGCCTAATACAATCTTCTGTTGCCTTCAATAGTGCCACTTTTAAGTAGTCCCATTTCTTCTGGACTCCAATGAAACTGTTCCAGTCTGATAGGGACTCGTATACCACTAATCTAATTTTAGAAAAGTCAGTTTTTCTAAAATCTTGTGTCATGTGGTGTGACTCAGTTACTGTACTTATAGTAAACCACACTGACTGGTGATCACTAGATCCCAAGCTTTCCCCTACAGTAATATCAAATACCAAATTCACATTTGTGAATACTAAATCTAAAATGGCCTCCTTCCGGGTTGGCTCCTCCACTACTTACTGTAGAGATAATCCCAGTAGGGAATTTAGAATATCTGTACTCTTGGCAGAACTAGCTATTTTGGTTTTCCAGTTTACATCTGGAAGATTGAAGTCTCCCATAATGATAACTTCCCCCTTCAATGTCATTTTAGCTATTTCCTCAACTAGTAGATCATCTAATTCTTTGACTTGGGTAGGTGGTCTATATATAACACCTACACGAGTTACCTTATGATTATCAAGCTGCAAGGTAACCCAAACTGACTCTAAATTGTTCTCGCTCAAATTCGATTTTATGCTATCTTTCACATACAGGGCCACCCCTCCCCCTTCTTGCCTTCTCTGTCTTTCCTGTATAGCGAGAACCCTGGTATTGATATATCCCAGTCATTACTCCCCTTGAACCACGTCTCAGTAACAGCCACTACATCTATATTCTCAGATGCCATTATAGCCTCAAGCTCATTGATCTTATTCCCTAGACTGCGAGCATTTGTAGACAAGACTCTGAGCTTGTCATTTCTTAACCTTTGTGCTACTGGCCTCTTCTGGCATTGTTCCGGGGGGCAGTCGGACTGTAAACATTCACAGTGCAAGTGGAAAAAGTATGTGAACCCCTAGACTAATGACCTCTCCAAGAGCTAATTGGAGTGAGGTGTTGCAGCACGCCAGACCTGCAGGGTACAGCGACAGTGAGGTCACGGTATGGGCAATCGAGGGCTACTCACTTTTCTGAGGAGAACCCTGGGCAGGCATGCAACAGTAAAAGGAGAGGCAGACACTAGTTCCTCTGGGGCACACTCTGTAGAAAGGGACCAGGCCTGATGGTATGTGAGGTGCCCTGGATGATGTAGGTGTTTTGAGTGCCTTAGGTAAGGTCCCTTTAAGGATCGTGACGCCAGTGCCTGTAAGGGTGGCACACCGATTTGTAGGAGGATTAATAGAGTACGCAGTTGGTAAACCAAACGTTTCTTTACTTGGTGAAACAGTCCAACTTTTTACAATCAGTTGCAGCGGTATATAATGCAGTCCTTTACAATACAAGATGCACAGCAGGTTTACTTCACAGCAGGTTTCAATCTTGCAAGATACTTGGAGGGTATACAGTTAATGCTTTGCAGTGCAATGCTGCTCTATCCCCACAGCTATTCTAGCTGGCTGGATCCCAAGGCCCGGATGCTTAAGTGCTGGCTTTAATCCTTGGTATAAAAATCCTTCCTCCAGTATTGGCACTTGCTTAAGGTTACAATACCTTTTTTTCCTAGCTGTCTTCACGGCTGGCTTTGAAAGGTGGCTGCAGGTTTCTCCCAGGAGGTGCTGTCCTACTACTGGGGTATCTCATTCTGTGTTGGCTGGATGACTGGTCTCCAGGCAGGCTGTACTCTTCCTAGCCTCCTAGGGCAACTAGAAACCAGGACTAGCTGCATGTCAGGAGGAGGCTCTCAGCATATCTCGGGCTGGTGCATTCTCACTTCTGTCTCCACAGACTCCTGACTAAGACCTAACTCCTCCCTGTCTGGGCCTGAACATTTATACTAGGGGCTCTCTATCTCCCTCTAGTGTCTAGGATGCCTAACTACACCCTAATAGGCCTGCTATGCATGTCACAGGGAAAACATTGCATATAAAAACACATAGAAAATACATTAAAGTGCACAGTTAAATGTAATATTACTGTCCCTTGTGAGCAGGAGTAACACGTCACCCAATTGACCCTTGTATAGTGCCCACGCCTACCTAGTGGGACACTACAGTGTCAGCCAACTGGAGTACAATCAATGAGATGAGATTGGAGGTGTTGGTTACAGCTGCCCTGCCCTATAAAAAACACACATATATTGACCTGTTTATCAACTAATCACCACATCTCTTGCTTCTCTATTCTCACCCATCAATGTATATTAATGATTTCCCAGTGCTCTATGTATGGAACAAAAACGAACTAATTCTACGTCCAAACCTGAGCTCCTAATTCTGGGATTCTGTACAGAATACCAGAATTGCCATATCTGTTATGAGTAGAGGCACCACTGTATGCAATGCAGGCTAGCATCACCTTATATTGCAGTCATGAAAGGGTGGCTGAAAGGAAGATAATCACTATTTGGTCAGTATTTTGTATCAGTATCAGTAGTTGTATGGTTCAACGTCTTACCTCACCAAATGTAACGTAGGTTTTATGATTTATTAGAAAAAAATGGTACTTATACACAATACATCATAAATGCTTATTTCTTATTCAAAGTCAAAATAACATGCTGCAGTCTTGTCTATCATATCCATGCCATAATGAAATCGCACAACCCATTCATTTCTAGTTCAAGTGGACCTTGTCAAGCGATAAAATGGCAAGTTTAGAATCCCACTGTCACTGTGCTGTAACCACTGGAAGGATTTGTATAGCATAGTGACAGACACTTGTCTAAGGCTACTTTCAGACTCGCGTTTGGTGCAGATCCGTCATGGACCTGCACAGACGGATCCGTTCAGATAATACAACTGTCTGCATCCGTTCAGATCGGATCCGTTTGTATTATCACAACATAACATAGCCAAGACGGATTCGTCTTGAACACCATTGAAAGTCAATGGAGGAGGGATCCATTTTCTATTGTGTCATATTGTGTCATAGAAAATGGATCCGACCCCATTGACTTACATTGTGTGTCAGAACAGATCCGTCTGGCTCAGTTTCGTCAGAAGGACACCAAAACGCTGCAAGCAGCGTTTTGGTGTCTGCATCCAAAGCTGAATGGAGACGGAATGGAGGCAAACTGATGCATTCTGTGCGGATCCTGTTCTATTCAGAATGCATTAGGGCCAAACTGATCCGTTTTGGACCGCTTGTGAGATCCCTGAACGGATCTCACAAATGTAAAGCCAAAACGCCAGTGTGAAAGTAGCCTAAATTGTTGAGTCTGACAAAATCTGCTCCAGCCAACGTTATCAGCACTTTAGCTCACCCAGACAAAGTAATAAAGAGTGGTGACTTCTGAGTGCGGCTTTATCTGTTTTCTGCCTGATCTCCAAATAAATCAGGCATGAGTACTCTATTGAGAGAGGCTTTATCTCATTCAATTAGCTTTATTGAGTCAGTTAATGAACAGATGGAAGATGGGGATTTATGTCTGGGAGAGGCATACATGAAAACCTGGATCACAAGTTCATACCATTTAGAAAGAAATGCTGTATTTTGTATACGTTACAAAGAAAGAAGCTATTTCCAGCAAACATCAGCCATATTTTGCTAATGGATTTATTCAAGGTAAATAAAAAGTATAATTTAAATGCAAGGGAATAAAACCCGCATTGAATCTCATAGAATTATTCATTAATAACAAGAATCAAAAGGACTGCAGTTGTATGGGTTTTTTCATAAATTTTGCTATTTTTATTTTTTATTTTTTGAGCACTAAAATGGCTCTTAAAAAGTCATTGAAAGGGCTAGGGGGCTGCAAATGGCAGCAAAATGTGGTTAAGAGTATGGCAAGTGCTCTGCAAATAAATATGGATAGGGAAATGACTTTAAATAACATAAAATACGTACAAATAAAAAATAATTATTTTGATCTAGGAGCACGATGTCCATGTGGAGTAGAAGGTTGAGGAGGCAGTGGATGTGGCGGTGTAGGTGGAAGAGGTAGCCTACACTGATTTTTTGTTTTAATTTTATTAAATTTTTGTTTAAATTAGGGTACATCCCCAAAAAATTGGAAATATAACCTGTGATACCCCCTCCAGTCGTGCTAAACACACGTTCAGACAATACACTGGATGCAGGGTAGGCCAGCACCTCCAAGGCATAAAGGGCAAGCTCAGGCCATGTGCCCAATTTGGAGACCCAGAAGTTGAAGGGGGCAGACCCATCATTCAGTACGTGTAGGTGTGTGCACACATACTGCTCCACCATGCTGCTGAAATGCTGCCTCCTGCTTAGACGTTCCATATCAGCTGGTGGTGCTGGTTGTTGTGGCGTGCTGACAAAGCTTTTCCACATTTCGGCCATGCTAACCCTGCCTTCTTAGGTGCTGACGGTACCACAGCTGCGTTGGCGACCTCTTCCTCCTCCTCTGCCTTCGCCTTGTGCTTCCACTGTGCCCCCGCTGTCAGGTGGGAATGCCACCAGCAGCGCGTCTACCAGCGTGCACTTGTACTCGCGCATCTTACGATCATGATCCAGTGACGGAATTAAGGATGGTACGTTGTCTTTGTAATGGGGATCCAGCAGCGTGGCCACCCAGTAATCAGCACAAGTTAGAATGTGGGCAACTCGGCAGTCGTTGCGGAGACACTGCAGCATGTAATCGCTCATGTGTGCCAGGCTGCCCAGAGGCAACGACAAGCTGTCCTCTGTGGTAGGTGTATCGTCTGTGTCCACTGTATCCCCCCAGCCACGCACCAGTGATGGCCATGAGCTGGTTTGGGTGCCACTCTGCTGTGAACACGGTTCCTCCTCCTCCATCTCCTCCTCCGCCTCCTCCACCTCATCATCCTCCAGAACTGTGCCCTGGCTGGGCAATTGTGTACCTGGCATTTGTGGGTGCAGGAACCCACCCTCGGAGCCACTTGTGAATGACTGGCCGGAAACCCTATGAAATGATCCCTCTTCCTCCTCCTCCTCCTGTGCCACATCCTCTTCCATCATCGCCCGAAGCGTTTTTTCAAGGAGGCATAGAAGTGGGATAGTATTGCTGAGAACGGCGGAGTACTCAAAACAGCGCAACAAGACATATAGGTCTAGCATGGAGGCTTCCTCATTGGCGGTGAAGTGGTGCTGTTCCGCAGAGATACTCACCCGTGCGTGCTGCAGCTGAATCTCCACTATCGCCTGCTGCTGCTTCCACAGTCTGGCCAGCATGTGCAAGGTGGAGTTCCACCTTGTGGGCACGTTACATATGAGGCGGTGAGCGGAAAGGCTGAAGTTACGCTGTAGCGCTGACAGGCGAGCAGCAGCAGGGTGAGAATGCCGAAAGCGCACAGTCAGCCCGCACTTTCTGCAGCAGCTCTGACATATCGGGGTAATTTTTAAGGAACCTCTGCACCTCCAAATTCAGCACATGCGCCAGGCAAGGGATGTGCGTAAAACCGGCTAGTCCCAGAGCTGCTATAAGATTTCGCACATTATCACACACCACCAGGCCGGGCTTGAGGCTCACTGGCACCAACCACTCATCGGTCTGTTGTTCCATGCCCGTTCACAGCTCCTGCGCGGTGTGGGGTTTGTCCCACAAACAGATAAGTGTTAAAACTGCCTGCTGTCGTTTACCCCTGGCTGTGCTGAAGTTGGTGGTGAAGGTGTTACGCTGACCGGATGAGTAGGCGGTATAGGATGAGGAAGCGAAGTAGGAGGAGGAAGCAACAGAAGGCAAAGAGAAGCGCCCTGCAATCCTCGGTGGTGGAAGGACATGCGTCAAACTGCTATCCGCCTCAGGCCCAGCCGCCACTGCATTTACCCAGTGTGCTGTTAAGGAGATATAACGTCCCTGAATGTGCTTACTGGTCCACGCATCCGTAGTTAGGTGGACCTTGCCACAGATGGTGTTGCGCAGTGCACACTTAATTTTGTCCCCCACTTGGTTGTGCAGGGAAGGGATGTCTCGCCTGGAAAACTAGTGGCGGCTGGTCACGACATACTATGGGGCAGCTACCGCCATAAGGCTGTCACAGCCACTATCTCTGGCTGTGACCTTCCGTTCTTGCTCGTTCGGCGCTCCTCGCTGAAGTTCTGTTCCTCTGTATTATTTGTGGTTCTGTATGGGTTAACTCCCCTGTGTGCCTATTAGGAGTTAATCCTCTGTCTGCTCCATGGGTGTGGTCTCTCTGCTGCACCCATGGAACCTGAATATAAGGCTGAGGTTTCCTCAGTTCTGTGTCAGCTCTCCTGGTGTGTGTTGTCTTGTCCTACTCTGCTCCTGGTTTGTACTCTCTCTCCCCCATGCTGCTGACCCATGGGATCCGTGTCTGTCTGCCTGTGCTCTGTGGGTTTCCCTACTTGTTCATTTATGTTCTCTGATGTCCTCTTTCCTGTCTTTCTGTTATCTGTTTCTGCCAGTTATGTTTTAGTTACTTTGTGTGTATTCTTATATCTGTGTTCAGCAAGTGTTTGCAGCAGAGTGGCATGACAAGGCCATGCAGTTTACTACTGGTGGAGCAAGTCCTTCTCTGCTCATTGCCACTCCTGCTCCCTTGCGTGAACTCCTGCTCGTATTATTAGTTCCCCTGTTTTGTATTCATATGTCTGTGTTCAGCAAGCCTTTGCAGCAGAGTGGCATGACAAGGCCATGCAGTTTACTACTGGTGGAGCAAGTCCTTCTCTGCTCATTGCCACTCCTGCTCCCTTGCATGAACTCCTGCTTGTGTTATTATTTGCCCTGTTTTGTATTTACCTGTCTGTTATGTTTGCCTATGTGCCGTCGGTACCTTCTGGTACCTGTTGTCCATTCGCTCCTGCTGTCACTGTCTAGGTCACGCTCCAGAGTGGACCCTGGCAACTTTCTGCGGCTAAGTCTAACCCTACCATCTAGGGCTCTAGTGAAAACCAGGCGTTGCTTAGTTACGCCCCTCTGGAGTATTACTAGACAGTGGCGCAGTGGGGGTTTTCTCCCACTGTGCTGACGGTACATAGAGCTCAAGTTTTGTCTGTGCTGCCTTCCCTGTTTTGTTTGTGCAATAAACTCTCTTATGTGTCTGTACCTGATTTCCATCCGTTTATTGCATGACGACGCGGTGGTCTCTCCGGGGACCTCCAACTCGTGACAGAATGAACAAGTGAACTTTCACAGAGTTTTTTTTGTTCTGTTTTCTGCTTATCTGTAATGTGTGTGCTTTCTGTATTTCCCTCTTTATGCTGCCTTTGGTATCGGATTTGGTTGCCTTGGTATACTGGCTGCGGTGTTTTCCGTGTATGCTGGTTGCCAGGGGCGACGTCCGGTGTAACCTTTTTTGCTTGCAGTTCTGCTTACGGCCGTGTTTTCCGTTATCTGTGCAGGTATCTGCTCTTGGGCCTCCGGAAGGGGGTGTCAGCATGTCTGACCAATCAGTTCTTGGCAGACATGCCATTCTCCGGAGGGAGAGTGGAGGGGGAGGTGTTAGCACACTGCAGTTCACCATGACTTTTGTGGCCGTGTAGGCTGGCTGCATTCCTCTTGGCGTACTGGCTGCGTTTACCGTGTAGGCTGGTTGCTAGGGGCTGCGTGCTGGCTGCGGTTGTCTTATGTGTTCTGCTTGTGTACCTCTGTACCCCTTTGATTCTGATTTTCATTTCCTGTCTGGTTCCTGTTCCAGGTCCCGTTCCTCCGGAAGGGGGTGTCTGCAGGTCTGGCCAATCAGTTCTTGGCAGACATGTCATTCTCCGGAGGGAGAGTGGAGGGGGAGGTAACTGCATGGTGCGGTTCACTTGACGTGTATGCCGTGTTGGCTGGCTATCTTCCCCTGGCGTACTGGCTGCGGACCCTCCGTGTAGGCTGGTTTTCAGGGGTTGGGCTGGTTGCGGTCGTCGTATGTGTTCCTGCCCTTGTACCTCGTCACCCCTTTGATTTCTGTCCCCTTGCCTGGTTCTGTTTGGTTTGTTGCCCCACTTCTTCCCCTTTCTGTTTGGGAGGAGAGGGGGGGCTTTGAGGGGTGGGAGTGTCACAGCCACTATCTCTGGCTGTGACCTTCCGTTCTTGCTCGTTCGGCGCTCCTCGCTGAAGTTCTGTTCCTCTGTATTATTTGTGGTTCTGTATGGGTTAACTCCCCTGTGTGCCTATTAGGAGTTAATCCTCTGTCTGCTCCATGGGTGTGGTCTCTCTGCTGCACCCATGGAACCTGAATATAAGGCTGAGGTTTCCTCAGTTCTGTGTCAGCTCTCCTGGTGTGTGTTGTCTTGTCCTACTCTGCTCCTGGTTTGTACTCTCTCTCCCCCATGCTGCTGACCCATGGGATCCATGTCTGTCTGCCTGTGCTCTGTGGGTTTCCCTACTTGTTCATTTATGTTCTCTGATGTCCTCTTTCCTGTCTTTCTGTTATCTGTTTCTGCCAGTTATGTTTTAGTTACTTTGTGTGTATTCTTATATCTGTGTTCAGCAAGTGTTTGCAGCAGAGTGGCATGACAAGGCCATGCAGTTTACCACTGGTGGAGCAAGTCCTTCTCTGCTCATTGCCACTCCTGCTCCCTTGCGTGAACTCCTGCTCGTATTATTAGTTCCCCTGTTTTGTATTTACCTGTCTGTTATGTTTGCCTATGTGCCGTCGGTACCTTCTGGTACCTGTTGTCCATTCGCTCCTGCTGTCACTGTCTTGTTCACGCTCCAGAGTGGACCCTGGCAACTTCCTGCGGCAAAGTCTAACCCTCACCATCTAGGGCTCTAGTGAATACCAGGAGTTGCTTAGTCACGCCCCTCTGGAGTATTACTAGACAGTGGCGCAGTGGGGGTTTTCTCCCACTGTGCTGACGGTACATAAAGCTCTTGTTTTGTCTGTGCTGCCTTTTATGTTTTTGTTTGTGCAATAAACTCTTATGTGTCTGTACCTGATTTCCGTTTATTGCTTGACGACGCGGTGGTCTCTCTTGGGACCTCCAACTCGTGACAAAGGCTGTTAAAACTCTCTGTCTACACCAGACAGAATGACAGCATTTCAATGGCCAGTAATTGTGGAATGCTGGCATTCAGGGACGGGGATCGCGGGTGGGTAGGGGGGTACTTCCTCTTTCGCTCCAGTCTTTGGGAGATAGAGAGTAGAACACTTCCATCGGACATTGTGGAGAGGCTTGGTGACCCAGGTGGTGGCGTTGCTGGCAAATCCTCTGTTTGCGGGGTGGCAGGTACCAATGTCACTCCAGAGGTGGATGAAGAGGCCGAGTCTGCAGCAGAAGAGGAAGCAGGAGGAGCCAGAGACCTTTCTTGGTTTTTGAGGTGTCTACTCCATCGCAACTCTTGCTTTGCACTTAGATGCCTGGTCATGCAGGTTTTGCTCAGGTTGAGAACATTTATGCCTCGGTTCAGGCTCTGATTGCACAGTGTGCAAACGACTCGTGTCTTGTCGTCAGCACATTGTCTGAAGAACTGCCATGCCAGGGAACTTCTTGGAGCTGGTTTTGGTGTGCAGTAGCAGGCGTAATGTCTAGGGGATGGCCGCTACGCTTTTGCACCCTGATCCCTCTTTTGCTGTGCTGGTGGCTCTATGCGACCACCGCCTCTTCCTCCGAACTAGACAGGTCACTCGCATGACCTTGATTCCATGTGGAGTTGAGGAACTCATTGTCCTACACATCATCTTCCACCCAGTCTTCACCCCTGCCCTCCTTGTCGGTCTGCACACTGTAGAAAGCCACAGCAGTTGGCACCTGTGTTTCGTCAACATCTGAGACAAGAAGCTCCTCACATGTACTCATCCAGAAACATAAGTGGTTGGGCATCGGTGCACTCAATCTCTTCCACTTCTGGGGAAGGGCTATGTGGATGGCCCTGGGAAACCCTGGTAGCAGAGTCATCAAAAAGCAGTAGAGACTGCTGCATGACTTGGGGCTCAGACTGCTTGGCTGATTTGCAAGGGGGTGAGGTGAAGGACTGATGGACATGGGCTGCAGGTGCCAACTCTGATCTTTCAGCAGGAGACTGGGTGGGAGACAATGTGAAGGAACTGGAGGCACTGTCAGTCACCCAATCTACTATAGCCTGTACTTGTTTTGGCCTCACCATTCGTAGAGCCGCATTCGACCCTACCAAATAACGCTGAAGGTTCTGTCGCCTACTCGCACCTGAGGAAGGTGTTTCACTTGTGTGTGTAACTGACACAGATCGACCACATCCTCTCCCTGCAACTGGAGCTCCACCAGCAGCACCACGACCGGGGCCACGTCCCTTATTTGACGCTCTCCTCATTCTTTGCGTTCACCCACCAAACTAACAGATGTTTTATGTCAGGCGACAATGTAACCGCCAATAGTCAACAATTAAGTTCACTGAGAGTAAGGCAGTGCCGGTGTCATAAAGAGGAAAAATTTCTTGAGGTCACACAATAGTGTGACAGGCGAATTTTATACAATTACTTCACGGTCCCAAAATATGTTAAATTGTCAACCAACAATGTAACAGCAGTATTGACTGGTTGTATTTAACTGTGACAAATGCAGCAAAAGCCCCAAATGTAGGGTCTTGCCCAAAATGTTTTTTTTTTTTAAACCCAGAATATAACAGCAGTATTTAAAGTTTGTATTTGACTGTCACAAATGCAACAAAGGCCGGAAATTTATTATCTTGCCCAAAATGTGTGTTTTCTTAAAACCAGAATATAACAATAGTATGTACCGCTTGTATTGTACTGTCAGAAATGCAGCAAAGGCCGCAAATGTATTATCTTGCCCAAAATGGGTGTTTTTTTAAAACCAGAATATAACAGCAGTATCTCCCGCTAGTATTGGACTGTCAGAATTGCAGCAAAAGCCCCAAATGTAGGATCTTGCCAAAAATGGGTGTTTTTTTTAAAACAAGAATATAACTGCAGTATTTAAAGTTTGTATTTGACTGTCACAAATTCAGCAAAGGACCCAAAATGTATTATCTTGAAAAAAATGGGTGTTTTTATAAACCCAGTATATAATTACAGTATTTAAAGCTTGTATTTCACTATCAGAAATGCAGCAGAGGCCCCAAATGTAGGGTCTTGCAAAAAATGGGTGGTTTTTTAAACCCAGAATATAATTCCAGTATTTAAAGCTTGTATTTCACTGTGACAAATGCAGCAAAGGCCCCAGATGTAGGGTCTTTCAAAAAAATGGGTGCTTTTTTTTAAAACCCAGAAAATAATTGCAGTATTTCAAGCTTGTATTTTATTGTGACAAATGCAGCAAAGGCCCCAGATGTAGGGTCTTGCAAAAAATGGGTGTTATTTTTAACCCCTTAGGGACTTAGGGCGTACCGGTACGCCCTGTTTCCCGAGTCCTTAAAGCGAACCTTTCACCTCATTTTCACCTTATAAACCAGCAACAGTACCTTATAGATTATCTTGAGTGTGTTGTTATGCATGTTAGTGCCGCTTTCCTGGGCTCTTTATACTTCAAAAAATCGTCTTATAATCTTCACATTCTGTGCTCCAACAGTCATGCAAACAGTCAAGGGGGTAGCCCTTCCATCTCCTCTGGCCGTACCGCCCCTGCCCTAACCCCTCCTCTATGCTCCTTAACTGACAGCCGGCTCAGTCTCCGGGACGGCGCTTCTGAAACCTGCGCATGCGCCGTCCTCCTGATTCGCCGCGCGATCCCGTCTTTCTTGCTGACTATAGTGGAGCGCGCGCACGGGAGGGAGAGCAGACAGGCCGGCATTGCGTAAGGCGCATGCGCGATTCTCTTACATGATCGCGCTTTTGTCAGCAAGAAAGACGGAATCGCGCGGCGAATCAGGAGGACGGCGCATGCGCAGGTTTCAGAAGCGCCGTCCCGGCGACTGAGCCGGCTGTCAGTTAAGGAGCATAGAGGAGGGGTTAGGGCAGGGGCGGTACGGCCAGAGGAGATGGAAGGGCTACCCCCTTGACTGTTTGCATGACTGTTGGAGCACCGAATGTGAAGTTTATAAGACGATTTTTTGAAGTATAAAGAGCCCAGGAAAGCGGCACTAACATGCATAACAACACACTCAAGATAATCTATAAGGTACTGTTGCTGGTTTATAAGGTGAAAATGAGGTGAAAGGTTCGCTTTAAGGACTAAGTTTAAAAGTAGATTGTGGCGCGGCGGGCCGCAAAATCATTCAGCGGGCATCCTGTCATCCGTGTCATGTCACCCCCCGTATCGGCGATCGCCGCAAACCGCAGGTCAATTCAGACCTGCATTTGCGGCTTTTTTCTGGTGTGGCGGTGGTGATCGGTGGTGCCATCGGGTACCCATGCGGCTGTGGGGGGGACCCGATGGCATGGAAGGCAGCGCGATGTCTAAGGAAGGCATCGCACTGCCTTCCGGTGATGAGCCTGTGAGATTCAGCCCCCTGGATCTCACAGTCCAGAAGCTGTATGAGTAATACACACAGCATTACTCATACAGCCAATGCATTCAAATACAGAAGTATTGGAATGCATTGTAAAGGATTAGACCCCCAAAAGTTCAAGTCCCAAAGTGGGACAAAAAATAAAGTGAAAAAAAAAGTTGAAAAAATAAGGTTTTCCCTAAAAAAAATTAAAAGTTTCAAGTAAAAATAAACAAAAACTTCATTTTCCCCAAATAAAGTTAAAAAAATTGGCAAAAAATAGGAGAAAATAAAAAAGTATACATATTAGGTATCGCCGCGTCCGTATCGACTGGCTCTATAAACATATCACATGAGCTAACCCCTCAGATGAACACCGTAAAAAATGTAAAATAAAAACTGTGCTAAATAAACCATTTTTTGTCACCTTACATCACAAAAAGTACAACAGCAAGCGATCAAAAAGGCGTTTGCCCACCAAAATAGTACCAATCTAACCGTCACCTCATCGCGCAAAAAATTAGCCCCTACCTGAGACAATTGTTTAAAAAAAAAAAAAAACTATAGCTCAGACTATGGAAACACTAAAACATCATTTTTTTTGTTTTAAAAAAGCTGTTATTGTGTAAAACTTACATAAATAATTTTTTTTTTGTCACCTTACATCACAAAAAGTGTAATAGCAAGCGTTTAAAAAGTCATATGCACCCCAAAATAGTGCCAATCAAACCGTCATCTTATCCCGCAAAAAATGAGACCCTACCTAAGATAATCGTCCAAAAACTAAAAAAACTATGGCTCTCAGAATATGGAAACACTAAATCATGACTTTTTTGTGTTTCAAAAATGATATTATTGTGTAAAACACACATAAATAAAAAAAAGTATACATATTAGGTATCGCCGCATCCGCATTGACCGGCCCTATAAAAATATCACATGACCTAACCTCTCAGATGAATACCGTAAAAAATTTAAATTAAAAACTGTGCTAAATAAACAATTTTTTTGCACCTTACATCATAAAAAGTGTAATAGCAAGCGATCAAAAAGTCACACGCACCCCAAAATAGTGCCAATAAAACCGTCATCTCATCCCACAAAAATAATACCCTACCCAAGGCAATCGCCCAAAAACTGAAAAAATTATGGCTCTCAGACTATGGAAACACTAAAACATGATTTTTTTTGCTTCAAAGATGAAATCATTGTGTAAAACTTACATAAATAAAAAAAAAGTATACATATTAGGTATCGCCGCATTCGTGACAACCTGGTCTATATCACATGATCTAACCTGTCAGATGAATGTTGTAAATAACAAAAAATTAAAACGGTGCCAAAACAGCTATTTCTTGTTATCTTGCCTCACAAAAAGTGTAATATAGAGCAACCAAAAATCATATGTACCCTAAACTAGTACCAAAAATACTGCCACCCTATCCCGTAGTTTCTAAAATGGGGCCACTTTTTTGGAGTTTCTACTCTAGGGGTGCATCAGGGGGGCTTCAAATGGGACATGGTGTCAAAAAAAACAGTCCAGCAAAATCTGCCTTCCAAAAACCGTATGGCATTCCTTTCCTTCTGCGCCCTGCTGTGTGCCCGTACAGCAGTTTACGACCACATATGGGGTGTTTCTGTAAACTACAGAATCAGGGCCATAAATTTTGAGTTTGGTTTGGCTGTTAACCCTTGCTTTGTAACTGGAAAAAAATTATTAAAATGGGAAATCTGCCAAAAAAGGGAAATTTTGAAATTGTATCTCTATTTTCCATGAATTCTTGTGGAACACCTAAAGGGTTAACAAAGTTTGTAAAATCATTTTTAAATACCTTGAGGGGGGTAATTTATAGAATGGGGTCATTTTTGGGTGTTTTCTATTATGTAAGCCTCGCAAAGTGACTTCAGACCTGAACTGGTCCCTAAAAATTGGGTTTTTGAAAATTTCTGAAAAATTTCACGATTTGCTTCTAAACTTCTAAGCCTTGTAACATCCGCAAAAAATAAAATATAATTTCCAAAATGATCCAAACATGAAGTAGACATATGGGAAATGTAAAGTAATAACTATTTTTGGAGGTATTACTATGTATTATAGAAGTAGAGAAATTGAAATTTCGAAATTTGCAATTTCTTACAAATGTTTGGTAAATTTGGTATTTTTCTATAAATAAAATTATTTATTTTTTTACTTCATTTTACCGATGTCATGAAGTACAATATGTGACGAAAAAACAATCTCAGAATGGCCTGGATAAGTAAAAGCGTTTTAACCACCTCAGCCCCCATAGCTTAAACACCCTGAAAGAACAGGCCACTTTTTACACTTCTGACCTACACTACTTTCACCGTTTATTGCTCGGTCATGCAGCTTACCACCCAAATGAATTTTACCTCCTTTTCTTCTCACTAATAGAGCTTTCATTTGGTGGTATTTCATTGCTGCTGACATTTTTACTTTTTTTGTTATTAATCGAAATTTAACGATTTTTTTGCAAAAAAAATGACATTTTTCACTTTCAGTTGTAAAATTTTGCAAAAAAAACGAGATCCATATATAAATTTTGCTCTAAACTTATTGTTCTACATGTCTTTGATAAAAAAAAATGTTTGGGTAAAAAAAAATGGTTTGGGTAAAAGTTATAGCGTTTACAAACTATGGTACAAAAATGTGAATTTCCGCTTTTTGAAGCAGCTCTGACTTTCTGAGCACCTGTCATGTTTCCTGAGGTTCTACAATGGCCAGACAGTACAAACACCCCACAAATGACCCCATTTCGGAAAGTAGACACCCTAAGGTATTCGCTGATGGGCATAGTGAGTTCATAGAACTTTTTATTTTTTGTCACAAGTTAGCGGAAAATTATGATTTTTTTTTTTATTTATTTATTTTTCTTACAAAGTCTCATATTCCACTAACTTGTGACAAAAAATAAAAACTTCCATGAACTCACTATGCCCATCAGCGAATACCTTGGGGTGTCTTCTTTACAAAATAGGGTCACATGTGGGGTAGTTATACTGCCCTGGCATTCTAGGGGCCCAAATGTGTGGTAAGGAGTTTGAAATCAAATTCTGTAAAAAATGGCCGGTGAAATCCGAAAGGTGCTCTTTGGAATGTGGGCCCCTTTGCCCACCTAGGCTGCAAAAAAGTGTCACACATGTGGTATCTCCGTATTCAGGAGAAGTTGGGCAATGTGTTTTGGGGTGTCATTTTACATATACCCATGCTGGGTGAGAGAAATATCTTGGCAAAAGACAACTTTTACCATTTTTTTATACAAAGTTGGCATTTGACCAAGATATTTATCTCACCCAGCATGGGTATATGTAAAATGACACCCCAAAACACATTCCCCAACTTCTCCTGAATACGGAGATATCACATGTGTGACACTTTTTTGCAGCCTAGGTGGGCAAAGGTGCCCAAATTCCTTTTAGGAGGGCATTTTTAGACATTTGGATCCCAGACTTCTTCTCACGCTTTGGGGCCCCTAAAATGCCAGGGCAGTATAAATACCCCACATGTGACCCCATTTTGGAAAGAAGACACCCCAAGGTATTCAATGAGGGGCATGGCGAGTTCATAGAAAAAAAAAATTTTGGGCACAAGTTAGCGGAAATTGATTTTTTTTATTTTTTTCTCACAAAGTCTCCCTTTCCGCTAACTTGGGACAAAAATTTCAATCTTTCATGGACTCAATATGCCCCTCAGCGAATACCTTGGGGTGTCTTCTTTCCAAAATGGTGTTATTTGTGGGGTGTTTGTACTGCCCTGGCATTTGAGGGTCTCCACAATCATTACATGTATGCCCAGCATTAGGAGTTTCTGCTATTCTCCTTATATTGAGCATACGGGTAATGAGATTTTTTTTTTCCGTTCAGCCTCTGGGCTGAAAGAAAAAAATGAACAGCACAGATTTCTTCATTCGCATCGATCAATGTGGATGAAAAAATCTCTGCCAAAAAAAAAATGAGGGGAAAGGCGTCTGCCAGGACATAGGAGCTCCGACCAACATCCATACCCACTTAGCTCGTATGCCCTGGCAAACCAGATTTCTCCATTCACATCAATCGATGTGGATGAATAAATCATTGCTGGTATTTTTTTATTTTTTTTTATATACAAAGTGTTTGCCAAAGTATATGAACACCGCCACCTCCTCAGCTCATATGCCTCGGCAAACGTATCTTTTACTGCAGAGGAGAAATCTCGTCTTGCAGCGCCGCATACACCGACTTGCGTGTAATCTGACAGCAGCGCAATGCTTCTGTCAGAATGCACATCAGTGCTGCAGCTAGTCGATCGGTTGGTCCACCTGGAAGGTAAAAAAAAAAAAAAAAAAAAAAAACAGGCCGCAACAAAATTATTTTATTAACTTTGGAAGAGAACATATAAACTTTAATTTTTTGAACTGAACATTAACCTTTTTGCTTACTGGTGTTTATTTTTATTTTTTACCTTTATAGAACAAACCTCTCCTTCCATATGGGACAATGTGCAAAGCGCAAATCGCCCAAAGATGTGGCGAAGTACGTTATGCACTTTGTCCCATGTGAAAGGAGACGTTTGCAGCAGCTGTGAGTGAATGGGCCCTAATAGCCCTGTGTGCCTGTCCTGGTGAGATGTGATCCCTATGCTAGGTGTACCTGTGTGTGGTACTTCCGGAAACACTCTCCTAAGCATAGGGCAGGGTGGTCAGGACAGTCAGGACAGAAATAGCGGGTGTCACGCCTTATTCCACTCCTGCTACAGACACGACATCTTTTTCGTGGTGACGGTTGGGTTGAGGTACCAGCAACGACATTGGGGAAATGTCGCTCGTGTAGACGGCTAACTACACTGGTGGATGGGGCCACGGAACCTTCTGGATACAGGAGGTTCTCGATGATCTCTTCCTGGAATTTGAGGAAGGATCGTGTTCTCCCAGCCTTACTGTAGAGAACAAAACTATTATACAGAGCCAATTGAATCAAATATACAGACACCTTCTTATACCAGCGTCTGGTTCTGCGGGAAACTAAATACGGAGACAACATCTGGTCATTGAAGTCCACCCCTCCCATGAGCAAATTATAGTCGTGGACTGAGAGGGACTTTTCAATGACACGGGTTGCTCGCTCAATTTGGATTGTCGTGTCTGCGTGAATGGAGGAGAGCATGTAAACGTCACGCTTGTCTCTCCATTTCACCGCGAGCAGTTCTTCGTTACACAAGGCAGCCCTCTCCCCCCTTGCAAGACGGGTGGTAACGAGCCGTTGGGGGAAGCCCCGGCGACTAGGTCGCACGGTGCCACAGGCGCAAATCCGTTCTAGAAACAAATGCCTAAAGAGGGCCACACTTGTGTAGAAATTGTCCACATAAAGATGGTACCCCTTGCCGAATAAGGGTGACACCAAGTCCCAGACTGTCTTCCCACTGCTCCCCAGGTAGTCAGGGCAACCGACCAGCTCCAGGGTCTGATCTTTTCCCTCATAGACACGAAATTTGTGGGTATAGCCTGTGGCCCTTTCACAGAGCTTATACAATTTGACCCCATACCGGGCACGCTTGCTTGGGATGTATTGTTTGAAGCCAAGGCGCCCGGTAAAATGTATTAGGGACTCGTCTATGCAGATGTTTTGCTCGGGGGTATACAAATCTGCAAATTTCTGGTTGAAATGGTCTATGAGGGGCCGAATTTTGTGGAGCCGGTCAAAAGCTGGGTGGCCTCTGGGACGGGAGGTGGTGTTGTCGCTAAAATGCAGGAAACGCAGGATGGTCTCAAATCGTGTCCTGGACATAGCAGCAGAGAACATGGGCATGTGATGAATCGGGTTCGTGGACCAATATGACCGCAATTCATGCTTTTTAGTTAGACCCATGTTGAGGAGAAGGCCCAGAAAAATTTTAATTTCGGAAACTTGGACTGGTTTCCACCGGAAAGGCTGGGCATAAAAGCTTCCCGGGTTTGCGGTTATAAATTGTGTGGCATACCGATTTGTTTCTGCCACAACTAAGTCTAAGAGCTCCGCAGTCAAGAACAGCTCAAAAAATCCCAGGGCCGAACCGATATGAGCCGTCTCAACCCGAACTCCAGACTGGGCGGTGAAAGGGGGAACTAATGGTGCGGCTGAAGTTGGTGACTGCCAATCAGGGTTTGCCAGCACCTCAGGGATTCTAGGGGCTCTACGGGCCTGTCTGTGTGGTGGCTGCGACGGGGTAACTACTGCACGTGCCACCGTACCAACTTCAACTGCCCTTCTGGTGCTCGCTACTTCACCATGTTGTACGGCAGTGCTGGTACTAGGTCCAGGAAGGGCTGCGCTGCTGGTGTATGCCTCACCACAAGATCCGGCAGCGACAGCCCCACTCTGCTGCTCTTGAAGCGGATCCTGCGCAACCTGTGGTCTAGCGACACGGGGCCGGGTACGCCTGGTGCTATCAGGGACCTCAGCCTCCTCGTCCGAACTTTGGGTCAGAGAGCCACTGCTTTCTACAGGTTCATATTCTGACCCGCTAGATTCGTCAGATGAGGGTTCCCACTCCTCATCCGACTGGGTCAGAATCCTGTAGGCCTCTTCAGAAGAATACCCCCTGTTTGACATTTTGGACTACTAAATTTAGGGGTATTCCCTGAGACTACCCAAGAAAAAAAGCAAGCCTGTCTTACAAAGGGGAGGCTAGCGAAGTACCGGAGGCCGCTGCGGTTGATAAAAAATATTAAAACTGATTTTTTTATCGCCGCAGCGCATGTAAAGTGAATGTGCAGTGATCAAAAAATATATATTTTTTGTCACTGCGGCGGGGCGGGCGTGGGTGAACGCACGTGTGGGCGACCGATCAGGCCTGATCGGGCAAACACTGCGTTTTGGGTGGAGGGCGAGCTAAGGTGACACTAATACAATTATAGATCTGACAGTGATCAGTTTTGATCACTTACAGATACTATAAAAGTACAAATGCTGATTAGCGATACGCTAAACAGCGAATAAGTGACTGCGGTGCGGTGGGCTGGGCGCTAACTCACGCTAAACTACCTAACCAAGGGGCCTAAACTATCCCTAAAATCTAACAGTCAATACCAGTGAAAAAAAAAAGTGACAGTTTACACTGATCACTTTTTTTCCTTTCACTAGTGATTGACAGGGGCGATCAAAGGGGTGATCAAAGGGTTAATTGGGGTGCAGGGGGGTGATCTGGGGCTACAGTGTACTGTTGGTGCTACTCACAGTTCAGTCTGCTCCTCTGCTGGATCCAACCGACGAAAAGGACCAGCAGAGATGCAGAGAAGCCATATAACAGATCATATTTACTAATATGATCTGTTATATGGCTTGTGATTCGTTTTTTTGAAAATCGCCAGCCTGCCAGCCAATGATCGTTGCTGGCAGGCTGGTGACGAAATTGTTCTTTAACTTTTGCCGGCCCGCGATGCGCATGCGCGGGCCGGCTCTGACCGAAATCTCGCGTCTCGCGAGATGACGCACGGATGCGTCCAGGAGGAATGAATCAACCACCTTCCGGACGCATCCGTGCGTTAGGCGGTCGGGAGGTGGTTAAAGTTATCAGCACTTAAAGTGACAGATTTGCAAAAAATGGCCAAGTCCGTAAGGTGAAATAGGGCCGAGTCCTTAAGGGGTTAAACCTAGAATATAATTGCAGTTTTCAAGCTTGTATTTCACTGTGACAAATGCAAATATGCTTTGCTGGTGCCCTGAACATAAAATGGCCGCCGACACCCACCTAACTAACAGACGTATAAAAGTTATTTTTCTGTGTCACTGGGCTCAGAGCAGGGTAAAAAAATGGTGCACTGCACCTACAAAACAAAATTGCTGTAGATCGCTGCGTTACCAAGCACTTCTGATAACTGATTGTTTCCTATTCTCTCCCTCACAGCAGCAGCATCCTATCCCTACACTAATAAGAGCACAGTGTCGTGCAGCGCTACGTGAATCCAGCTTGTATAGAGGCTGGGTCTCATGCTACACTGGCCAATCACAGCCATGCCATTAGTAGGCATGGCTGTAATGGCTTCTAAGGGCACACAAGTTAAACGCTTGTTGATTGGCTGCTCTGCAGCCTTTCAGAAAGCGCCATTAACTCGCCGAACACCAAACCCAAACTTTTACTGAAAAGTTCGGGTTCGGGGTCCAAAAATCCTAAAGTTCGGTGTGAACCCAAACTTTACATTTCGGGTTCGCTCAACCTTACCAGTAAGCATAACCATTGTGTTCCAAGGTAAAGTAAGAACTCTCATCTCAGAATATAAAGGTCATATATAGGGATGAGCTTCGGATCTTTATCTGTGTCACAGTATTTATTAATAAAGGTAAAGCAAATATGTTTGCTGATCCCAATATGGACCACCCCTGGAGGCATTGTTGTGTGAACCAGAGTAGTACCATGTAGAGAAGTATAATTTGTTCATCATGGGAATGTTGAAATTTTTAGAGTGGGTTTCCTGTAAATGGCATATATCTACTTTTTGTTTCTTTAAATCAGGGGTGGGGAACCTCCGGCCCGCAGGCCACATATGGCCCGTGGGATCATCTCATGTGGCCCCCTGCCAGAACTCATAATGAAAATGCTAATGACCACTTCCATTATGGAAGCGGTCATTAGCATGCGGGAGGCACAGGAAGATGAGAACAGCACTGCACTGGCTGTTCTCACTTTTCCTGGTCTTCTTCTGGCCCCACTCTGTGTCCTGACACTGTGCGCTGCCAGGTCACAGTACAGTGTGATGGGAAGAAGACCAGGGAGGGTAAGTGAATCTGCCAAGTGGCAGCGCAGTCCAGAGCTGGAAAGGTAGGTTTATCTGATCTAAGTCTGGGGAAGGTCTGATGAGGGTTTGATCTGAGGCTGGGGTATGATCTAAGGCTGGGGTGTCTGATCTGAGGCTGGGGGGGGTCTGATCTGTGGCTGGGTGGGTATGATTGGGGTCTGTGGCTGGGGAGGGTCTGATGAGGGTCTGATCTGAGTCTGGGGTCTGAGCTAGGGGGGGTTTGATGGGGGTCTGCTCTGAGGATGGGGAGTCTGATGGGAGTCTGATCTGAGGCTGGGAGGTCGGATAATGGTCTGATCTGAGGCTAGGGGGGTCTGATGGGGGCTGATCTGAGGCTAGGGAGGGTCTGATGGGTCTGATCTGAGGTTGATGTAGGCTGGGAGGTCTGACAGGAGGCTGATGAAGGTGGGGCTGCAGATCTGAAGCTGAGAAAGAGACAAAGGCAGGGCCAGTTGCAAAGGAAGAGGCAGGGACAGTGGCAGGGAGAGTGAAAGCTGGGTGAACCCCTTTCTGGACCGTCCTGGTTTAGCTTGGCTGCCATTAATGCCAAATAAAGAACTAAATATATTCTGAACTTAAAAATTAGACTGCTATGTGTGGTCTAAAAGGCGCCTGTACTATATGTATAGCAGGCTGGATTTCCAGCCTGCATTTGTGGGAGGAGCATAGGGTATTTAGCCGGCCGCACGGCCTCCCCCAGGTGTCGGCATCGCGCGGTGCACCTCGTATCACGGTGACGTCATCCGAGTGCGACTTCCAGTTCCGGCTACATCGACGAGCAGAAGCTGCGGCGGTAATCTTCTCCTGTGCGGCGGTCTTTGGTGGTAAGCTACCCCGTGCTACATCGTCGCCGCTCGGCATCTCCGGGCGCCCACCGCCGGCTCCGCTTCCCCCCCAGTGCGTCTCCGCTACCGCGCTTATCCACACGCGCACTTGGCCGCACCATCTGACTCCCGATCGGCCGCGACCATAGCGTTTGGTCTGTGGGAGCGCGGTTTCCTGGCGTGACCAGCGGGGGGAGCGGTGCAGCAGGAGTTGGGATGCTTGGCCGTGTTTCCAGGCAGCACATGTGCGCGACTTCCCATATGCGCGGCCCGAGCCATGGCCTGGACATGCGTTCCCTGCGTGTAGTCTCCTTCGCAGCACGCCGCTTCTCTCAGCCGTCACATCACGGGGGGCGCCGCGCGTCTCCTCCTCCCCCCTCAGGCTGACTGCATCACCAATATCAGTGCCTGGGGGAGCGGCAGACGGGGATGCGGCGAGGCGGTGCTTCCCCTGTGGATGGTTCTTCTCCCTCAGGGTGGGCACAGCACCATAGTCGGCCCCATTTGGCCCCCTGTTAAATCCTGAGACGCCTGTTCACCTTGCTTAAAAAAACTCCCCGGCTTTCATTCCTCCAAACAATGGCCTGCCTTGCTTAAAACGTGCATGTTTTGGACAAACTCTAGCATGCTGTCAGGCGTCCCTCTCAATCACAGTAAGGTGGTTGGTGTCACATCCCACACAATCTGTGGGGCAGAGCGGGCCCCATCACTGGTTCCAGGAATGACAGCCGTTTGTCTGAAGGATGTTACTTTAAGCAACTAGCAGCCCCCACCTGTGTTTTTAGTGTCCCCAGGTATAAAAAAAAAAAAAAAGAAAAACAAAATTCTTTCTGACCGCTCAGATATTTTTCTGTATTCTATTTACCTGGCCCGTCATGTTTTCTCCTTCCAGGTACGTCCAGGTGGTCTCCTTTTCCTGTTTTTGCACTGATACGGTTCAGGGTTCTCTCCGTGTCCTGTCGCCTGATACGTTCAGGTTCCCTTCGGGTCCTGTCGCCTGATACGTTCAGGTTCCCTTCGGGTTCTGTCGCCTGATATGTTCAGGCTCGCTTCATGTCCGATCACCTGTTACGTTCAGGTTTTCTTTTCGTGTCCGGTTGCCTGATACGTCCGGGGGTCTTTCGTCATGTCCTTCCACCTGATACGTTCAGGATTTCCTTCATGTCCTTCTGCCTGATACGTTCAGGATTTGCTTCGTCTCCTTCTGCCTGATACGTTCAGGATGTTCTTTGTGCCTTCTGCCTGATACGTTCAGGTTCCTCTTCATGTCTTTCTGCCTGATACGTTCGGGTTTTTTTCTTCATGTCCTTCTGCCTGATACGTTCAGGTCCTCGTCATGTCCTCTTGCTGTTCAGTCTTCATCATGTCCTCCCTCCTGTCACGTTCGGTTTTCGTGTCCCGTCTTGTCGGACCTGCTTGTTTTTCGTTCATCTTTCCTAAATCTTTCATTTGTCTGCTCATACCACTTCACGTCAAATTCCTCTCCTACTGTCCTGTTGCATCTTTCTCTCCTACCTCATAGGTGTACCTATCACGGTCAGTTCATGCTTCCTTATCTGTCACGCTCGGGGCCTGTTGCTCGCCATTGCCATCACGCACGGGTCATGTCACCTCACTGCCTGCCACACTGGTAAATTCCAAGCTGGCAGCCAGTTGGGGCCTCGTTTCCAGACGCGTCTTGGCTCTCGGTCTTGTTTCAGGGCCCGGCGTTTTTAAAGTCACTTGTTTACGCCAGGTCATGTTTCGTCACTACCTGATACGCTCAGGCCACTCGGTTTTCGTGTTTTCTTTCAGGTTTTTGTCCTTCCATCGCCTGATATCGTTCAGGATTTCTTACATTTTTTCGGCCTGACACCTTCAGGGTTGGTTTTCTTCCTGTTCATCATCACGTAAGTTTCGTCTTGTCAGCATATGTTGGTGTACCTCTCCCCGCAGGTACTAGATAAAATTTCTTCCTCACTTGCCAATCCCAGATTCGCGGGGTGTGAAGTTCACCCTCTTCACGGACATTCCCGGGCATTTTTCGATTGCTCCCAGGGTTTCCAAAATTTTCCCATCCTAAACTCTCTAAGGCTCCAGGGTCCGGCCTTCTTCTTACATCATGTCTCACGTTTCGGACATTGAAGACTCAATGTCCATCCCAGAGTCAGCGGTCTCCGAGGCAGCCAGCCGCACGTCTTACAGACACTGGACCATCCCCAGGCTGATCGCTGAACTTAAAAAGAAAGGGATCCGCCACTCGGCATCTGCACGAAAGGCAGAGCTATATCGTCTGCTCTTTCCTGAATCTCCCAGGACTCCCGAACCACCTGGAGCCTCCGAAGACCTGGTCTCCATGTCGACCATTCAGCTCTCCCTGACTCAACTCCATGCAACCATTAACAATCTAGCATCTTCAATGTCGCACATCGACTCCAGGCTCCAGGCCGTCGAGAGCAAGATTTCCACGCCTCCTCCTCCGGCAGAGCCCGAAGCTGTTCCTTCAACTTCCCATGCCAACATCCCAGGTACAAGTCTTGCCTCTCCCGACATCGCCCCCGCGTTCTTCGTATCAGAGAACATCAGGCGGGATATCCTGGCAGGAAAGGACATCAACTTTGCCGCCATCCTGATCTCCACCCATGACACGGTCGAAAACCGGACAATCGCCTGCGGTGATGTGTCGGTGGTGCTGAGGTCTAAAGACGTCCGCCTCAATAAGAAGCTGTCCATCCCCGAATTTATGCTGACCTTCAGCCTGTACCGGGACATCGTGTGCTCCATTCATCCCCACCGCAGGGTAGAATTGGATACATATATGTACAAGGTCACCGAGCTGGGATACAAATATGGCGGTTCCGCCTTTTATGAATATCACCGGTCCTTCTCCGCCAAAGCTGCAGCAGCGTTCCTCCAGCACCAGCATGTCACCAACTGGGCGGTTTTGGACATGGAGATTTTTTGCAGGCATTTCGCCGGGCAAAAATCCCCAGCCTGTGCCGGTTGCCAATCAGTCCTCCATTCGTCTGATTGGTGCCCCCATGTCGCCAACCCACCCCCTGCCAGGCCAATGTTCAGCTCCGGGGCGCAGAAACCTAACCCCGCCACGGACAAACTCAGTCGTCACATCACTTTCTTAGGGAAAAATCAGATTTGTAATAATTTCAACCTAGGTTTCTGCAGTTATGATAAGTGCAAAGCTTTGCACATCTGCTCCATCTGCTTTAGGGCCCATCCTCAGTCCTCCTGTTCCCAACGCACGGCCAAACGCTCCTGACTAGGCGGGGTCGACATTGACCTGTTACTCTCCCTCCTCCAACAACATCATGACCCCAGTTTTGTCCTGTTTCTCAAACAGGGTTTTTCGGAGGGTTTCCATACAGTGCTAGTCACCCTTCCGCAGGTCACTCATGAATGCCCCAACCTTCTCTCTTCTCTTGCGGATCCCAGGGGGGTGGACGAACTGTTGGAGGCGGAGTTGCAGAAGGGCTTCATGATCGGTCCTTTTGCCGAATCCCCTTTCCCTCTGTACCGGGTCAGCCCCATAGGTCTGGTGACCAAAAAATCCTCTAATAAAAAAAGATTGATCTATGACCTGTCTGCTCCTCATGCATCCAGCACCCCCAGCCTAAATTCCCTGGTCCCGTCGGACGAGTTCTCCATGCAGTACTCTTCCCTGGACGAGGCCGTGGAACTCATCTTACAGGTCGGGGCAGGAGCTTGGTTGTCAAAAGCGGACATTGCTGATGCCTTCAAGTTGCTGCCTATACTGCCTCACCTGTGGAAGTTCTACGGCATCAAATGGAGGGCAAGATATTATTTTGCCACCCGCTTGACGTTCGGGTCAAAGAGCAGTCCCTGGCTCTTTGACCAGTTCGCCCAAGCACTCCACTGGGTCCTGGTCAACCATGCCTACTGTCCGAGGGTTATCCATTATCTGGACGACTTCTTGCTCATCGAGCAGGCCGAACACGCCCCGGACAGGTTGGACAGCCTCCTCAGCCTGTTCAGCCGCCTGAACGTTCCAGTGGCTTCAGCAAAGGTCGAGGGCCCCTCCAGGGTAATCACCTTTCTGGGCATCACCCTGGACACAGTCAGAATGGAGGCCAGCCTCCCCCTGGACAAATTAAGCAGGTTAAAGGACTCTGTGGCCAGGCTCGTGGGTACCTGCACGGTGACAAAGTTGGAACTCCAGTCTTTATTGGGGTCTTTCAACTTTGCCGCCAGGATCATGCCTCAAGGCAGGTCATTCACCGCCGGCCTGCTCAGACTCCTCCCAACAGCCTCAGATCAGCATGCCCTCATCCACCTCGGACGCGATGCGTTGGCGGATCTGGCCATGTGGTCACTGTTTTTGTCCAGCTGGAATGGCATCTCCCTCTTCGTTCCTCAGTGGAACGATGCCTCCCCCTTGGTGTTCTCCGATGCTGCTGCTTCCCTCGGTTTCGGGGCCATCTGCGGGGACCAATTGTTTGCGGGTCCTTGGCCCGCGCAGGTCTCTTCAGACCAGGAGGCTGCCAGGTCCTCCCCCCTGCTCGAGGTTTACCCCATCGTTGCAGCCGCTCTTGTCTGGGGGCAGTCGTGGAGTAACAGGCCAGTGTACTTCATGACTGACAACCAGGCAGTTGTCGACATCCTCGCCAGGGGTAGGTCCAGCTCCCCAAGGTCATGCGTCTGGTTCGCAAGCTCACCTGGCTGTCTCTCCAAAACAACTTCCGTGTCATCTGCAGGCACATAGAGGGCAAGAAAAATACTGCAGCCGATGCTCTGTCCCGTTTAAACTTTAATTTGTTTTTTCAGGTCATGCCGGGAGCACGGAGAGTCGGATCAACCCTCCGGGGTTCGAAGCCCTGATCATGGACTAGAGGAGTACATTTCCGCAGCCCACGGTCTCATCCGCAAGTCACTCTTGGCTAATTCTGCCCGGAACTATTTAACGGGGTGGAACACCTTCAGGCGGTTTGCACACCTTCACCCCAGGGGGGACAGGGACAGAGTCTCCTTCATCCTGGCCTTCCTGGCGTACTGCCACAAGGAGCTCCGGTTGTCCCACAACACCATCAGACTTTATTTAGCAGGCATCCAGCACCACCACATGATCAGTCATCTCAGTCATACCTCTTTCTTTTCCTCCCAGGCGGTCAAGGCGGTCTTGAGAGGCATTCAGAAGCTGTCTTCTCCTTCCACTCCCACCAGACAACCAGTTACAGGGGAATTATTCCAAAAAATTTCTGCCGCCCTAGATGGTAGTCCTTTTGGCCCTTTCAGAAGTTTGATCCTCAAAGCTGCTCTCTACCTCAGCTTCTATGGGTTTCTCAGACCTGGGGAATTCTGCTGCACCTCAGCCCAGAATCCAGGGCCAGCAATCAGTCAGCTCCACCGTAATTTAGACCACTTCACCTTCTCTCTACCTTCCTCCAAAACCTCCCAAGTCGGTCCACCAGTACAGATTGAGTACTTCAATTCGTTCAATCCTTGGTGCCCAGAGTCAGTGTTTAATCAGCTGCTCTCCACTCTCCATGCGAGAACTCCCTATAGCCCCTTACTGCCTTTTCCCGTGCTTTCACTGACATCCGCGCAGTTCATCAGGCACATTCGTTCCATAGCTTCAGGTCTGGGGTTCCACGCTGCCTCCATTTCCGGACACTCTTTCCGAATCGGGGCCGCATCTGCAGCTTCTAAACATGGCGTCCCCGCTCACGTCATACGAAAGATGGGACGGTGGCAATCTTCATGTTTTTCCCGTTACATCCCACATCCATGGGTCGAGATTGCCAAAGCTTTTTCCAGTTTGGTTTTGTAATTCTCAAACAATAAACTGCCTAAATCCATGTTTTGCCCCCTTTTTTGGCTACCCGCGTTACATGGCTAAAAGCACACCACTAGCCAAGTTAGGTCCTACCGTGTCCAGTTTCTCCACCCTCTTTTCAACACTCCCCCTGGAGCCTTGACCACAAGTATAGCAGGCTGGATTTCCAGCCTGCATTTGTGGGAGGGGCATAGGGTATTTAGCCGGCCGCACGGCCTCCCCCAGGTGTCGGCATCGCGCGGTGCCCCACCCGACCCTCCCTCTTTTCCAGTCTCACCTCAGCTCAGACTCCTTGGGTTAGCCCCCTTTTTTGGCTACCCGCGTTACATGGCTAAATGCACACCACTAGCCAAGTTAGGTCCTACCGTGTCCAGTTTCTCCACCCTCTTTTCAACACTCCCCCCGGAGCCTTGACCACAAGTAATATATAGTGCAGGCGCAATTTTGTGCTGCAAAAATACAGCGCTCTAGATTTTTTTAAATTGAACCGCAATTTCTGTAACTTACCCCTAAGTCAATTATATGTTAGACAAAATATAGCAGTCAAATTTTTACGTTGAGAATTTTATATGGCCCGCGAACAATGTTACAAATATCCAAATGGCCCTCAGCAGCAAAAAGGTTCCCCGCCCCTGCATTAAATAATGGTTACCCACACTCATCTTGGATGTGGAGTTTAAACCTCTCACGTATGTCACTAATTTAAGTTGAGCCACATAGAAAAAAAGAAGAAAAAAGAAGAAAAAAAGCAGGAGTCTCAAGTTGCAGAAAAGACAGGACATGGTGTATATGGGGTAGTTAGTAATGCAGAAAAAAATAAAAGGAACGCCTCATGGCTAGAGCATGAGAGCAAATCTGAAACTAGCTGAAAACAGGAATACCAGAAAATACTTATCTGGAGCTGCAGCCACAAGACGTAAAAATCAAGTAAAAAAACATGCCATATAAGATAGCAGAAACTCTATATTCAAGTTAGTGATATCTCGGTGAGCACATAGATTCTGACTTGATAGTAAGAATCAATGCCCTCGGTGAGACAATCACATCATCATAACATGTCGTCAGCAGTGAATAGAAATTAGTGAATCAAATCCCACAAAGTGGAATTAGATCCGAATTTCAGGATACATTTGATTCGCCTAGAAGCCAAATTTCCTTGTGCTTCATGTCAGCGAATCAATTTTACCTGAAGTAGTATAAATAACACAGGATTTCGACTGTTGCAACCTCACTGACTAGTAAACATAAAATATTATCTTTATTGATCACATTGATGTAACAAGTATGAGATGGATCCCGAACCCTGATCTCCCTGAGGAATTTTAAGTAGCGAGTTCCGAAGTGATATTTGTATTTTAAAAGAGTGATCAATGAAGATAATATTTTATGTTTACTAGTCAGTGAGGTTGCAACAGTCACGCTAAGGTCCGAGTGACCATTAACCCTTCAGCATTAATAAATATAGCGTCACAAACTCCTGAAGGATCCTTTGTTTGTTGTTCTGATAAAAGTTATTTTAAGCACTAGTATAGATGTGCTATCGATATGTGTGATACACAGACGCGTGCAATATACTTATAATATACTTTTATAATGAATCAAAAACACATAGATCTATATAGTGATCACCTGGAAGTTAGGGGGCTAGGGGCTTACTAGGGCCATTTTTATATAGGGTAAGGTTTGGACGGTTTCGCTCTTATCAGGGCGGGTGGTCTGTGGTTAGGCTATCAGGGCCAGAATAGCACCCCCCTGTAGGGCAATATCAGGGACAGTTCTTTGCCCACCCTGTCCTTCAATACCACATCATCATCTAGCCCAGGGATAGATGGTGTTTGCTTTCCCTCCGGGATTCATGCATGTGCACTGGAACCCCCCTGGATTGTGGTAGGACATATGGTTTCTGATTTAGTGCCGCCGAGCACTTGTTATTGCCTACCACATCTATGCTTTTTGCTTAACTTTAATAATTTTATTTATTTTCATTTTGAGGGATATATTTTCCATTGACAAGTCCGCAAAATGGGTCTGCATCCATTCCGCAATTTTGCGGAACTGGTGCAGACCCATTCATTTTCAATGGGGCCGGAATGTGCTGTCCGCATCCGCATTTGCGGATCCGCACTTCCGCATCTGTGCTTCCGTTTCCGCCAAAAAATAGAACATATCCAATTCTTGTCCGCAATTGCAGACAAGATTAGGCATTTTCTATTATAGTGCCGGCGATGTGCGGTCCACAAATTGCAGAATGCACATTGCCAGTGTCCGTGTTTTGCGGATCCGCAAAACACTTACGGACGTGTGAATGGACCCTCATAGTAACATTATTAAAGGTTACGTTTTATCTTCATGTATATTATAATGGATTGCCTTCCTTGTACAATGTTATAATATACTTTCTATGTTAGAAAGTATATTATAGTGCATTTGTATTGTGCGGCAGTTGTGTGCGGTTCTGCTGCGATACTTCAGGTATATAGAGGGACAAGCGTTATTGAAGCGGGGTGTTATATACCAATATGCTTTCTTTATAGTGCATTTGGGTACTGTATAGTGCAATTGCGCATGCGCATACGCGAAAATTATATTGCCGATATTTCGCATTGAATTTTTTTTTTTATGGAGATCGCAAATTCTAATAATATATCTGGTATGTCACTGTCCATGTTGTGGGACTATTTGTGCACTTCTAGTAATTATTTCTTGGCTGCAAATATGAGTTGAAGGTTTTTCAGGTTTGCCTGCCATTAAAATGAATGGGACCCGCCGCGAACTTGCAGTTCGCGAACATTTGATCACGTTTGCGTGATCGCATTCGCAAACCGTCCCGGCAGATGTTCGTCCATCACTATTCATCCATTGTGAAAGTAATATGTCATGCTACATGGACAGTTTATCTTTAGGATTTGTGTAGGAGGATTAAACTACAGATATCAGTATAAACGACAGTTTTCAGTTTTTTATGCGCATTACTGGTGAATTACACTTAATTTTAGATGGTTTGTGTTTATAAAGAAAACTAAAGATCCAAGATATGGTTTTGTGTTCACTAAGAACAGAATCTAATTTCTTTCATGCAATGCTTTCATTAGTGTGCAAACTACATTTTACCATACTCTGCTGCAACCAGGAGAAAGACAAGAATAAAACATGAGCAAAATAACTATGTAAATGCCAACAATGTCAAAGAATGACAGGCACATCTCGGATTATTTGGCTTTTATGTTTCAATAATTATTCTGTCAAGAGTTACTTACCATACACTTATCAGCTTAAATACCCATTTAATTTGAGTTGGTCTAACAGTTACTTAGTAAATAATGCATTTTAACACCTTTGAAAGTCACATCCTGGAATAAGTTCTATAATAGTCAGTTATTATGTAACAATAACATGAAAGCATAATTGGTAGTTACTTGTTAAACAATAGGACATAACTACACATTTCCTCGGAGCTTTAGTACATATACTGTTTTCCTGAACGCTGCAATGTTTAGCACACTTGAAACCCCAAACCTTAATAATGACCTCAGCCACTATCTGTTAATTATAAAAAATGGGGACACATGGGAAAATTAGTAAGATGTGAATGAATGTCTAATATGTATTTTGATGGTGACACGCAGCCAAATTGGTGCTGGTTGGGAAGAGAAATTGAATCTGAATGACTAAATTGCCACTTAACAGCACTTCAGAGCACTTTAAAACATAAGTTATGGACATATAAAAATCTGAAAACAAGTAAGCTGATCTACATTTATAGATAAATGGGAAACAATAGCTGAATGGCTTGAAAGCCTGACACAGATTATACCCGTACAAGGGTATAAATAAGGGCCACAAACTTTGCATAAATCAATATTACAAGCAAATATGAAAAACTTTCTTATATATCTTATTAGAGAAAAATGACTGTTCGTCCACTTATCATGTCTTCTCTTCCCCTTGCCTCATCAATTCATAGCTGAAATCCATCGACAGACAAAATGGACTCACGGAGGGATTAGGTTGCATGCTGCCCATAAAAGTCTATGGAAGAGGGTGCAGTGAGCCCCTGAGGAGTTGGAGCAGATGTCCTTGATGACAGGATGTGTCACAGTGGTCTCCCCGAGGATGTTGCTCCCTAGGGCTGATGTAGTGAAAAGTAGGGTTCACACTTTCTTCCTTCGGGGCATTACTTGTAGCTTGGGCTCCTTCTTGATGGTAGCTTGCAGTGCCCTTGTCACGGGGTTCCGAAGGTGCACTAGGTCCCCCATTGCCCGCAGAACTGTTGCTTAGCTTTTGGAATGAGGTTCTGTGTTTGACCTCATTCCCAGGGCGGCTTTACTAGCTGGGTGGCTCCCTGCTCCTAGTCTGCCTTGAGCGCCGAGCTGATCACTCGGTGCTCGACTGGTTGGTCTGTCGGTCATGTGACGCTGGCAACGCCACATGACCCTCACTCCCCACTATAAATACTGGCAGCCTGCTGGCTACAGGTTGCCTGTTAATTTCTAGGTTCCTGGCTATTTGTTGGACTGCTGAATACTTACCTGATCCTGTTCCCTGACCATCCTTTGCCTGCTCCTCCTGTACTGCGCATCCGTCCTGGTATTGTGACCTCGGCTCCCACCTGACTACTCTCTTAGGACTCCTCTTGTACTTCTCTGCTCTCCTGGTATTTATGACCCCGGCTTCTCCTGACAATTCTCTGCTTGCTCCATTTGTACTTTGCAGCTTTCCTGGTATTGACTCGGTCCGTTCAACGTCCTGTTGTTTGTCTGTCTGTCATCCCTGCACTTATTCCAAGTTAGGGATTGCCGTCCAGTTGTCCCCTGTCATTAGGACTCGCGAGGCAAGTAGGCAGGGCCAGGGGTAAGGGTGGAGCGCAGTGGTCACTTCCCTTCCCCCTGTGTGTGTGTGTACGCGACCGTTACAGCCCTTGATGTTGGTAGTTGTATGGGTGTCTGGCAGGAGGTGTAGTAGTACAATGCAATGCAATGGACAGCATGTGGTGTTGTAGGAGTCAGTAAACCAGGCCAGGTTTAACAAACAAAAGTTTTAGTTGTAGTACCTCTAATAGCAATCTATACACACTGCAGGCTTTTCCCAGATAACAATGCATGGGTTAGCCAATGCTAGAAACTCTGGCCTTCTTTACACACCCTCTTGCTAAAGTCTCTCTCTATAGAATCTCAGGCTGGAGACTAAGTAATAGCAAAATGTCTTCAATTCACACGACATTGTGCATATCTAAATGATACTGATGAGACTGGCGTTCCTGAAGTGTATATTGTGTCTTTATGTGTCCTCATGGGAAAGGGTCTGGAAAGCTTTATAGAGGTTACCTTGCTGACTGACTCCTTGCTTGTCCATGTAGATTCTTTATCTTATTTTTTCCCTTTCTTCCAAGGTACTGGCAGATATACAAGTGGCTCCAGAGATTAGACCTGCAAACCCTAAGGAGAGGCGTACATTGAATCTTTTCCCTAGCTCCTGGTTGCCTACCTCCAACTAACCAGAATCCCCTAGAACTCTCTAGCCAGGGGCTGGGGCCAGCCCACTCCACAGGGTATGCATTACATCACATAAAGTTCATGACAGAACATGAAGTTTCATTATCAACAGTTGCAGATACTTCTGGGGTACTGCAGGGAGGAGGAGTGAACTGCTGCAGGAAGACAGAGGCACAGACACATGGAGATGCTTACTCTGGCTTGTTTTCTATTTAATCCAAGTGCTGGATTCACAACTACACTGCACATTACTGTTTTATGATTTCCTACATGCTGCTACTACTTATGATGGTGTACTAAAGAGGAGCAGAATCTACTATTTTCTGTGTGCTGTGTTTGGCAAACATCATAGTAACTCTTCTCCAACCACTAACTCAGGGAAGAATGGACAAATAGAGATGTGTTCTGCAGGGGGAAACCCTGATAAAAATGATATAATACAAGCCATATAATCACAAATGCAATCGATGGTAAAATCAAAACATAAAATAAATCAGAGCTCCTACTAGACACCAGTCAGAGTGTGTATAGTAGCACAACACAGAGCAACTCTGAATCCCAGCAGAAAATGGTAAGGTGCACCTAGTTTGTGGTAGCCTATATTGGCTTAGTATAACCAATAGAAACAATGTCTATTTCTTCATTGAATGAGTCACTCGCTCTTATTCCAATGTTGAGTCCCTTGTAGTACAGTCATTCAAATCTGAGTTAATGGTAAAAGTCCATTCACTCCGAACAGAAGCACATACAAGAGACCGTGCTTATCACTTCTCCACCATGAATACCATCAACAGCGGCGTCCCGCTGTGGTTAAGTGTCAGCGGCGTCCCGCTGAAGCAAAGTTGACTGAGTGCTTTAACAGCAGATTTTCTCTGGCCAACATAATTTTAAGAACATTCTTACCATATGTAGTTTTCTGTGCCCAAATGTCGCTCTAGACGTTGGTCATATACTGGAAAAGACCGATGTCTTACGAGCTGTTCCCGTCTGACCACTCTGTGCAGGTAGTGTTTTTAAAGAATTAGAAACACTACGGAGTCGCCAATTAAGAAAGAGATGGGAGATCAAGACCCTTAGAAGATGCATAGAGATAAATAAGATCCAAAAAGGCCAAACAGTAATTAAAACCCCAGCTCAAGATCTTTTTAACCCTGACTTTAATAAAGAATGGGATAACCTACTACATGACCAATCCGTCGCACTGACTAATTTAATAATTAAAAGACGGTCTGAAATACTCGACGAAGAGGAAAAGAGGAGCTCTTTGGATACATCATAATAAGAAACCACTAGAAAATGAATAAAAGTCAAAATAGAGGAGATATAGATGTAAGAAATGACTGAGACACCCAGTATATGTAAAAAATCCAGATAAAATGACTGGAGCATTTAATACATGCAAAAATCCATGCAAGATAGATAACTATAACTAATGTAGGGTGAAAAGTATGATCAACAAGTATAAAGAGAATTATGAAAAGGTAGTTGTCACGGCGGACGTGCACTCAGACTCACAGATAACCCACCAACCAGGCTCTGGGCGAGAGACAGGGGAAGGGTCACCTCCTAGCTAATCCCTGACCTCTTTCCCTGCACTGCTCAACCCACATGCAGATCTTAATGGTAGGTCTGATGTGTCCCCGTGCCTGAGCTGAATCAACCCTAAATTCCCTGAGATAGTGAAGAGGGGAAATAGGAGCAGCCTGCTCGCACAGAACCTGGATGGGAGAGATGACACAAAACAACCAAACTAGAAATCACACTTATCTTTCTGAGCTGGAACAGACAACCTTCCTTCCTAGTTTCTAAGACCACAATGATACCTATAATCCGCTCAGAGCACTGGACTGGAGTGCTATTTAAACTAATGACCCCACCCAGTGCACCTGATGAGAGGCGGATCCAGCACGGCTCCAAAACAAATACTAAACTCGTGCTGCTATCCTGGCCGACCTCCGTACATCGTCAGAGCGAGGCATGACAGTACCCCCCTTCTACGGGTGACCTCCGGACACCCCGGACCAACCTTATCCGGATGGGACCTATGAAAAGCCATCACCAGTCGGCTGGCATTGACATCCAACGCCGGAACCCACATCCTCTCCTCAGGGCCGTATCCCCTCCAGTGCACCAGGTACTGAAGGGAACCCCGAAGAACTCTAGAGTCGAGAATCCTGGAGATCTCAAACTCCAAGTTTCCCTCGACTAGAACAGGAGGAGGAGGCAATGGCGATGGTTCCACCAGTCTCACGTATTTCTTTAGTAAAGACCTGTGGAACACATCATGGATCCTCCAAGTCTGCAGAAGATCCAGCCGAAACGCCACAGGATTGATCACCGCCAAAATTTTATATGGACCAATAAATCTTGGACCCAGTTTCCAAGATGGCACTCTCAATTTGATATTCCTAGTGGACAACCACACCAGATCACCCACACACAGGTCCGGACCAGTCACACGTCTCTTGTCAGCCATTCGTTTATACCTCTCACCCATCCTCTCCAAATTCCCTTGAATCCTCCGCCAGATGGAGGATAAGGCAGAAGAGAATCTCTCCTCCTCTGGCATCCCAGAGGAATTAGTCCCAGAAAAGGTACCAAACTGAGGATGGAAACTGTATGCGCCAAAAAATGGCGACTTACCCGTGGACTCCTGCCTACAGTTATTCAACGCAAATTCTGCTAAGGACAAGAATGAGGACCAGTCCTCCTGATTCTCAGCCACAAAGCACCTCAAGTAGGTCTCCAGGTTTTGATTAGTACGCTCCGTCTGACCATTCGACTGCGGATGAAAAATCGAAGAGAATGAAAGTTGAATGCCAAGCCGAGAGCAGAACGCCCTCCAAAACCTGGAGACAAACTGCGTGCCCCTATCAGAGACCACATCAGAAGGAATACCATGCAATTTCACAATATTGCCCACAAAAATCTGCGCAAGAGTCTTAGCGTTAGGCAGACTAGTAAGTGGTATAAAGTGAGCCATTTTACTGAAACGGTCAACTACCACCAAAATCACTGTTCTCCCGGAGGAACTCGGCAGATCCGTAATAAAGTCCATCGACAAATGCGTCAAAGGACGAGACGGAATAGACAATGGAAGAAGTGAACCAGCCGGTTGAGTATGAGCAACCTTTGACCGAGCGCAGGTTTCACAAGCTGTCACGTAATTCTCAATGCTCTTACGTAAACCTGGCAACCAGAACCTCCGGGATACTAGATCACAGGTGGACTTACCACCAGGATGTCCAGCGAGGACAGTATCGTGATGTTCCTTGAACACCTTGTATCGCAGGCCCTCAGGAACAAACAACCTCCCTGGGAGCTCCCAACACCTCCTGGGCTCCCAACACTTCTATCTCCAATTCAGGGTACAGAGCCACCATCTGCCAAAATCGGCGCAGGATCCTCTGAATCACCTCCCCCCAGGAAAGCTGTGAGACAAGGCATCTGCCTTGACGTTCTTGACCCCTGGGCGAAAGGTAACCACAAAATTGAACTTGGTAAAAAAACAGTGACCATCTGGCCTGCCTAGGGTTCAGACGCTTGGCAGATTACAGGTAAGCCAAATTCTTATGGTCAGTATACACCGTAACGGGGTGAGACGCCCCCTCTAACCAGTGACGCTATTCCTCAAAGGCCAACTTGATAGCCAACAACTCTCTATCTCCAACATCATAATTCCTCTCGGCGACCGAGAGCTTCTTGGAGAAAAAGGCACACGGGACCCACTTGCCAGGGGATGAACCCTGTGACAGCACCGCTCCAACCCCCACCTCTGATGCATCAACCTCCACTACGAATGGCTGAGACACATCCGGCTGCACCAGAATGGGAGCAGACGCAAAACGCTCCTTAATAGCCGAAAAGGCCTGCAATGCCTCATCCGACCAGACAGAAACGTCGGCACCCTTCTTGGTCATATCGGTGAGAGGTTTTACTATGGTAGAATAGTTCGAAATAAACTTTCTATAATAATTCGTAAACCCCAAGAACCGCATCAAAGCTTTCTGATTCTCTGGTCGGTCCCACTCCAGAACCGCCCGGACCTTTTCGGGGTCCATACGAAAACCAGAATCAGAAATCATGTATCCCAAGAACGGAAGCTCTTGCACCGCAAACAAACATTTCTCCAATTTGGCATATAATTTATTCTCCCGAAGGATCGTCAAAACCTGTCTCACATGATCCTGATGGGTCTTCAGATCAGGAGAATAAATTAAAATGTCATCCAGGTAAACTACTACGAACCTCCCCACCAAGTGATGAAAAATATCATTGACGAATCGCTGAAATACTGCTGGCGCGTTCGTCAACCCAAAAGGCATAACCAGGTTCTCAAAATGACCCTCGTGCGTATTGAAGGCCGTTTTCCACTCATCCCCCTCCTTGATTCTGATCAGATTGTAGGCCCCTCTCAAATCCAACTTGGAGAACACCTTGGCTCCAACAATCTGATCAAAAAGATCAGAGATCAAAGGCAGGGGATATGGATCCCGGACTGTAATACGGTTCAATTACCGGAAATCCAAACACGGTCTCTGTGATCCATCCTTTTTCTTCACAAAGAACAAACCTACTGCCACTGGAGACTTAGATGGTCTAATATGGCCCTTTGCCAAACTCTCCGCGACATACTTTCGCATGACCTCTCTTTCGGGTTGAGAGAGGTTGTAAAGCCGAGACTTTGGCAACTTAGCCCCCGGAATGAGATTTACTGGACAATCATAGTCTCGATGAGGGGGCAATTCCTGAGCCCCACCCTCCGAAAAGACATCCGCAAAATCTGAGAGATACTGAGATAATGGACGTAAGGACGGATTATAATGTCACGGCGGACGTGCACTCAGACTCACAGATAACCTACCAACCAGGCTCTGGGCGAGAGACAGGGGAAGGGTCACCTCCTAGCTAATCCCTGACCTCTTTCCCTGCACTGCTCAACCCACATGCAGATCTTAATGGTAGGTCTGATGTGTCCCCGTGCCTGAGCTGAATCAACCCTAAATTCCCTGAGATAGTGAAGAGGGGAAATAGGAGCAGCCTGCTCGCACAGAACCTGGATGGGAGAGATGACACAAAACAACCAAACTAGAAATCACACTTATCTTTCTGAGCTGGAACAGACAACCTTCCTTCCTAGTTTCTAAGACCACAATGATACCTATAATCCGCTCAGAGCACTGGACTGGAGTGCTATTTAAACTAATGACCCCACCCAGTGCACCTGATGAGAGGCGGATCCAGCACGGCTCCAAAACAAATACAAAACTCGTGCTGCTATCCTGGCCGACCTCCGTACATAGTCAGAGCGAGGCATGACAGTAGTTTGGATATAGCCAATAAGTAAGATGATACCTCTAGGGATAAAACAACTCCAATCTGGAAGAGGTAGAGCCCAAGATGGGAATAAGCATGTAGATTAATGCATGAAGAATAATAATTCCAATCTGGAATCTCGGACTATGCAAAAGAGACGATAAAGGAAAGAAGTTGCTTTATTGAAGTGCAAATTTTTTTGATTGAGATAGTGAAGAGGGGAAATAGGAGCAGCCTGCTCGCACAGAACCTGGATGGGAGAGATGACACAAAACAACCAAACTAGAAATCACACTTATCTTTCTGAGCTGGAACAGACAACCTTTCTTCCTAGTTTCTAAGACCACAATGATACCTATAATCCGCTCAGAGCACTGGACTGGAGTGCAGGAACCCACCCTCGGAGCCACTTGTGAATGACTGGCCTGAAACCCTATGAAATTATCCCTCCTCCTCCTGTGCCACATCCTCTTCCATCATTGCCTGAAGCGTTTTTTTAAGGAGGCATAGAAGTGGGATAGTAACGCTGAGAACGGCGTCATCGGCTCTGGCAATGTTAGTGGAGTACTTCGAAACAGCGCAACAAGGCACACAGGTCTCGCATGGAGGCCCACTGATTGGTGGTGAAGTGGTGCTGTTCCGCAGAGCGACTCACCCATGCGTGCTGCAGCTGAAACTCCACTATCGCCTGCTGCTGCTCGCACAGTCTGGCCAGCATGTGCAAGGTGGAGTTCCACCTCGTGGGCACGTCGCATATGAGGCGGTGAGCGGGAAGGCCGAAGTTACGCTGCAGCGCTGACAGGCGAGCAGCAGCAGGGTGAGAATGCCGAAAGCGCACACAGACGGCCCGCACTTTCTGCAGCAGCTCTAACATATCGGGGATTTTTTTTTCGTCACATATTTTACTTCATGACACTGGTAAAATGGAGTAAAAAAATGTATTTTTATTTATAAAAAAATACCAAATTTGCCAAAAATTTGAAAAGATTTGCAAATTTCCAAGTTTCAATTTCTCTACTTATATAATACATAGTAATACCTACAAAATTAGTTATTACTTTACATTCCCCATATGTCTACTTCATGTTTGGATCATTTTGGGAATGACATTTAATTTTGAGAGAGGTCCCAGAGCAGAGAATCAGGCTTCATGTCATAGCAGAGAATCAGGCTTCAAGTCATAGCAGAGAATCAGGCTTCATGTCATAGCAGAGAATCAGGCTTCACGTCACCCACCACTGGAACAGGCCATTGTCAGATATTTAGGCCCCGGCACCCAGACAGAGGAGAGAGGTCCCATAGCAGAGAATCAGGCTTCATGGCATAGCAGAGAATCAGGCTTCACGTCACCCACCACTGGAACAGGCCATTGTCAGATATTTAGGCCCCGGCACCCAGACAGAGGAGAGAGGTCCCATAGCAGAGAATCAGGCTTCATGTCATAGCAGAGAATCAGGCTTCAAGTCATAGCAGAGAATCAGGCTTCATGTCATAGCAGAGAATCAGGCTTCACGTCACCCAACACTGGAACACGCCATTGTCAGATATTTAGGCCCCGGCACCCAGACAGAGGAGAGAGGTCCCATAGCAGAGAATCAGGCTTCATGTCATAGCAGAGAATCAGGCTTCATGTCACCCACCACTGGAACAGGCCATTGTCAGATATTTTTAGGCCCCGGCACCCAGACAGAGGAGAGAGGTCCCATAGCAGAGAATCAGGCTTCATGTCATAGCAGAGAATCAGGCTTCATGTCATAGCAGAGAATCAGGCTTCAAGTCATAGCAGAGAATCAGGCTTCATGTCATAGCAGAGAATCAGGCTTCACGTCACCCACCACTGGAACAGGCCATTGTCAGATATTTAGGCCCCGGCACCCAGACAGAGGAGAGAGGTCCCATAGCAGAGAATCAGGCTTCATGGCATAGCAGAGAATCAGGCTTCACGTCACCCACCACTGGAACAGGCCATTGTCAGATATTTAGGCCCCGGCACCCAGACAGAGGAGAGAGGTCCCATAGCAGAGAATCAGGCTTCATGTCATAGCAGAGAATCAGGCTTCAAGTCATAGCAGAGAATCAGGCTTCATGTCATAGCAGAGAATCAGGCTTCACGTCACCCAACACTGGAACACGCCATTGTCAGATATTTAGGCCCCGGCACCCAGACAGAGGAGAGAGGTCCCATAGCAGAGAATCAGGCTTCATGTCATAGCAGAGAATCAGGCTTCATGTCACCCACCACTGGAACAGGCCATTGTCAGATATTTAAGCCCCGGCACCCAGACAGAGGAGAGAAGTCCCATAGCAGAGAATCAGGCTTCATGTCATAGCAGAGAATCAGGCTTCATATCACCCAACACTGGAACAGGCCATTGTCAGATATTTTTAGGCCCCGGCACCCAGACAGAGGAGAGAGGTCCCATAGCAGAGAATCAGGCTTCATGTCATAGCAGAGAATCAGGCTTCATGTCACCCAACACTGGAACAGGCTCAGTCAGATATTTTTAGGCCCCGGCACCCAGACAGAGGAGAGAGGTCTCATAGCAGAGATTCAGGCTTCATGTCATAGCAGAGAATCAGGCTTCATATCACCCAACACTGGAACAGGCCACTGTCAGATATTTTTAGGCCCCGGCACCCAGACAGAGGAGAGGTGCATTCAACTTTGGGTTGCCCCGCAATATAATGGTAAAATGAAAATAAAAAAAGGATTGAATGAGGAAGTGCTCTGGAGTACAATAATATATGGTTAAGGGGAGGTAGTTATAAATGTCTAATCTGCACAAGGGATGGACAGGTCCTGTGGGATCCATGCTTGGTTCATTTTTATGAACGTCAGCTTGTCCACATTGGCTGTAGACAGGCGGCTGCGTTTGTCTGTAATGACGCCCCCTGCCGTGCTGAATACACGTTCAGACAAAACGCTGGCCAAGGCATAATAGGCTAGCTCTGGCCACGTGGACAATTTGGAGACCCAGAAGTTGAATGGGGCCGAACCATTAGTCAGTACGTGGAGGGGTGTGCACACGTACTGTTCCACCATGTTAGTGAAATGTTGCCTCCTGCTAACACGTTCTGTATCAGGTGGTGGTGCAGTTAGCTGTGGCGTGGTGACAAAACTTTTCCACATCTCTGCCATGCTAACCCTGGCCTCAGAGGAGCTGGCCGTGACACAGCTGCGTTGGCGACCTCTTGCTCCTCCTCTGCCTTCGCCTTGGGCTTCCACTTGTTCCCCTGTGACATTTGGGAATGCTCTCAGTAGCGCGTCTACCAACGTGCGCTTGTACTCGCGCATCTTCCTATCACGCTCCAGTGCAGGAAGTAAGGTGGGCACATTGTCTTTGTACCGGGGATCCAGCAGGGTGGCAACCCAGTAGTCCGCACACGTTAAAATGTGGGCAACTCTGCTGTCGTTGCGCAGGCACTGCAGCATGTAGTCGCTCATGTGTGCCAGGCTGCCCAGAGGTAAGGACAAGCTGTCCTCTGTGGGAGGTGTATCGTCATCGTCCTGCGTTTCCCCCCAGCCACACACCAGTGATGGGCCCGAGCTGCGTTGGGTGCCACCCCGCTGTGAACATGCTTCATCCTCATCCTCCTCCACCTCCTCCTCATCCTCGTCCTCCTCGTCCTCCAGTAGTGGGCCCTGTCTGGCTACATTTGTACCTGGCCTCTGCTGTTGCAAAAAACCTCCCTCTGAGTCACTTCTAAGAGACTGGCCTGAAAGTGCTAAAAACGACCCCTCTTCCTCCTCCTCCTCCTCCTGGGCCACCTCCTCTTCCATCATCGCCCTAAGTGTTTTCTCAAGGAGACATAGAAGTGGCATTGTAACGCTGATAACGGCGTCATCGCCACTAGCCATGTTGGTGGAGTGCTCGAAACAGCACAACAGGGCACACAGGTCTCGCATGGAGGCCCAGTCATTGGTGGTGAAGTGGTGCTGTTCCGCAGTGCGACTGACCCGTGCGTGCTGCAGCTGAAACTCCACTATGGCCTGCTGCTGCTTGCACAGTCTGTCCAGCATGTGCAAGGTGGAGTTCCACCTGGTGGGCACGTCGCATATGAGGCGGTGAGCGGGAAGGCCGAAGTTACGCTGTAGCGCAGACAGGCGAGCAGCGGCAGGATGTGAACGCCGGAAGCGCGCACAGACGGCCCGCACTTTATGCAGCAGCTCTGACATGTCGGGGTAGTTGTGAATGAACTTCTGCACCACCAAATTCAGCACATGCGCCAGGCAAGGGATGTGCGTCAAACCGGCTAGTCCCAGAGCTGCAACGAGATTTCGCCCATTATCGCACACCACCAGGCCGGGCTTGAGGCTCACCGGCAGGAAACCACTCGTCGGTCTGTTGTTCTATACCGCGCCACAACTCCTGTGCGGTGTGGGGCCTGTCCCCCAAACATATGAGTTTCAGAATATCCTGCTGACGTTTCCCCGGGGCTGTGCTGAAGTTGGTGGTGAAGGTGTGTGGCTGACTGGATGAGCAGGTGGAAGAAGAGGAGGAGAAAGCCGAGTAGGAGGAGGAGGCAACAGGAGGCAAAGAATGTTGCCCTGCGATCCTTGGCGGCGGAAGGACGTGCGCCAAACAGCTCTCCGCCTGGGGCCCAGCCGCCACTACATTTACCCAGTGTGCAGTTAGGGAGATATAGCGTCCCTGGCCGTGCTTACTGGTCCACGTATCTGTGGTTAGGTGGACCTTGCCACAGATGGCGTTGCGCAGTGCACACTTGATTTTATCGGATACTTGGTTGTGCAGGGAAGGCACGGCTCTCTTGGAGAAGTAGTGGCTGCTGGGAACAACATACTGTGGGACAGCAAGCGACATGAGCTGTTTGAAGCTGTCTGTGTCCACCAGCCTGAATGACAGCATTTCATAGGCCAGTAGTTTAGAAATGCTGGCATTCAGGGCCAGGGATCGAGGGTGGCTAGGTGGGAATTTACGCTTTCTCTCAAATGTTTGTGAGATGGAAAGCTGAACGCTGCCGTGTGACATGGTTGAGATGCTTGGTGACGGAGGTGGTGGTGTTGGTGGTACATCCTCTGTTTGCTGGGCAGCAGCGGCAGAAGAGGTAGCAGGGGGAGCCTGAGTGAGTTCCTTGTTTTTAAGGTGTTTACTCCACTGCAGTTCATGCTTTGCATGCAGGTGCCTGGTCATGCAGGTTGTGCTAAGTTTCAGAACGTTGATGCCTCGCTTCAGGCTCTGATGGCACAGCGTGCAAACCACTCGGGTCTTATCGTCAGCACAATGTTTGAAGAACTGCCACGCCAGGGAACTCCTTGAAGCTGCCTTTGGGGTGCTCGGTCCCAGATGGCGGTGGCCAGCAGCAGACGGACTCTCTTAGCGGCGTGTGTTCTGCTTTTGCCCACTGCTCCCTCTTTTGCTACGCTGTTGGCTCTGTCTCACCACTGCCTCTTCCTCCGAATTCTGAAAGTCAGTGGCACGACCTTCATTCCATGTGGGGTCTAGAACCTCATCGTCCCCTGCATCGTCTTCCACCCAGTCTTCCTCCCTGACCTCCTGTTCAGTCTGCACACTGCAGAAATACGCAGCAGTTGGCACCTGTGTTTCGTCATCATCAGAGACGTGCTGAGGTGGTATTCCCATGTCCTCATCAGGAAACATAAGTGGTTGTGCGTTAGTGCATTCTATCTCTTCCACCCCTGGGGAAGGGCTAGGTGGATGCCCTTGGGAAACCCTGCCAGCAGAGTCTTCAAACAGCATAAGAGACTGCTGCATAACTTGAGGCTCAGACAGTTTCCCTGATATGCATGGGGGTGATGTCACAGACTGATGGGCTTGGTTTTCATGCGCCATCTGTGCGCTTTCTGCAGAAGACTTGGTGGGAGATAATGTGAACGTGCTGGATCCACTGTCGGCCACCCAATTGACTAATGCCTGTACCTGCTCAGGCCTTACCATCCTTAGAACGGCATTGGGCCCCACCAAATATCGCTGTAAATTCTGGTGGCTACTGGGACCTGAGGTATTTGGTTCACTAGGACGTGTGACTGTGGCAGAACGGCCATGTCCTCTCCCAGCACCAGAGGGTCCACTAATACCACCACGACCATGTCCGCGTCCTTGTCCCTTACTAGATGTTTTCCTCATTGTTACCGTTCACCACAGTAAGAAAAAAATTATTTGGCCCAATGTATTGAATTCAAATTCAGGCCTTTTTTTACAGGCACCTAACACTATCTGGCTATCTATTTAGGTACCGTATTACACTAATACAGGCACAGCAGTAATGACAGATTTAGCTGAATATAAATTGTAGGCCTAGTATTTAGGCGCTGGATGACAGGTATCCCTTTTACGGACAGAATTAGACTTGGAAATGCACGGTAGCGTGTGAAGTTATTGAGGATGAGCCTATCCGCACCTTCAATCTAATATACCCTTTTATGGATAGATTTAACCTTGGCCTGATAGAGCAGAAACCACAAATTTAGGTAATTGCTAAGTTGGGAATTGTATTTCAACCCAGAACAAAAACTGTGCTTTGGCGGACACTAAATAGATTGACCAGCCACAGCAGTAACAACAGATTTAGCTGAATATAAATTGTAGGCCTAGTATTTAGGCGCTGGATGACAGGTATCCCTTTTACGGACAGAATTAGACCTGGAAATGCACGGTAGCATGTGAAATTATTGAGGATGACCCTATCCGCACCTTCAATCTAATATACTCTTTTATGGATAGATTTAACCTTGGCCTGATAGAGCAGAAACCACAAATTTAGGGAATTGTTAAGTTGGGAATTGTATTCAACCCAGAACAAAAACTGTGCTTCGGCAGACAGCAGACAGTATTACAATTGGCTAGCCACAGCTGAAACACCAGATTTAGGGTACTGCTATTTTGGCAATTGTATTTTACCCCTCAATAAAATAGCAAGCACAGCCAAGCCCCTGATGTAAGATATAGCAAAAAAAAAAAACACACTATTGATGGTTAAAAATGGACTTGGTGGCAGCTTGTGCTGGCGCACCACAAGACACAATATGACCGCCGATCACCCCAGAAAAAAGTACTGAAAAACGCTCTGGGCAGCCTTAAAACAGTGAGCAATTGGATAGCAGAGGTTGTATGATACACAGCTGTATATCGATCACTTCAGTAAATAAATCCCTGCCTAATCTTGCCCTAACAGCAGCAGCTGCATCCTCTCCCTACACTGATCAGAGCAGAGTGACGTGCGGCGCTACGTGACTCCAGCTTAAATAGAGGCTGGGTCACATGCTGCACTGGTCAATCACAGCCATGCCAATAGTAGGCATGGATGTGATGGCCTCTTGGGGCAAGTAGTATGACGCTTGTTGATTGGCTGCTTTGCAGCCTTTCAAAAAGCGCCAAGAAAGCGCCGAACACCGAACCCGAACCCAGACTTTTATGAAAATGTTCGGGTTCGGGTCCGTGTCACGGACACCCCAAAATTCGGTACGAACCCGAACTATACAGTTCGGGTTCGCTCATCCCTACACGCCACCGATCAGCTCATATGGGTGCTGTGTTCCAGCTCCTCACTGTTTACATGCTTGCCATGCATCAGCAAGCAGGTATAATTACAGCTCTGCTGTCCCTATTCTCCTGAGGATAGGTCATTTTATAGCAAAAGTAGACAACACCTTTAAAGGGCATCTGTAAGCAGATTTGTACGTATGGAACTGGTTGACCTGTTGCATGTGCGCTTGGCAGCTGAAGACATCTGTGTTGGTCCTATGTTCATATGTGCCCTCATTGCTGGGAAAAATGAAGTTTTAGTATATTGAAATGAGCCTTTAGGATCATTGGGGGCACTTTTATTGCAGAGAGAGAGATGATCCCATTGCTCCTAGAGGCTTATTTGCATATATTAAAACATTATTTTTTTCATCAGATGTTTTCAGCTGTCATGCAACAGGTCAGCCAGTTTCACAGGTACAAATCTGCTGACAGATGCCCCTTAATGATGAGCAATTCCATTTTACAGTTTCAGGATTCATTTTGAGATGAACCAGAACATGACCCCCACAGTAATATTCAATTCAAGTGAGACAATTAAACCAGACTATCCTATCAAGATTACACATATCAATGAAACATTGAAGTTAGTTCCTTTTCTAAAAGAACAAAAAAAACTGAATATCTCAAGAAAATATTTCCTTGCTTTGTTGACTGATCTTGTGCGGTACTTTGTATCATTAGGGACATGCAAAAAAATATTTATGACTATTGTATGCAAGGCGACACCACTCTTGGTTCCTAGGAAGAATATATTTAAATTTGCATATCTTAAAGGGGCTAGCCACTTTGTTTATTGTTGACCTATGTGTTGAAAATGTGATGAAAATATGTTACTAATATAGCCTTTGTTTTGCACCATTTTCTATATTTTATAAGGTATATACCCTTGTTAACAAAGTCTTTTGCTCTGTCCACACAAAGGTCCTCTCCATAAAATTGCTGCTGATGGAGGGTCATGTAACCAGGAAAATCTCCTCCATTTGATGTCTCCTCCATTCAAACACACAGCACCTGCACTAAACTCCCAACAGAACAAGTGCAGTTGTCAGGTGAAGAGTGTTTGAATGCAACATAGTAACATAGTTTATAAGGCTTAAAAAATACATTTGTCCATCCAGTTCAGCCTGTTATCCCGCAAGTTGATCCAGAGGAAGGCAAAAAAAAACTATAAAGGTAGAAGCCAATTTTCCTCACTTTAGGGGAAAAAATCCTTCCTGACTCCAATCAGTCAATCAGAATAACTCCCTGGATCAACAACCCATCTCTAGTAGCTATAGCCTGTAATATTATTATACAAAAGAAATACATCCAGTCCCCTCTTGAATTCGTTTAGTGAACTCACCATTACCAGTGAACTCACCATTACCACCACCTGAGGCATAGTTCCATAGTCTAACTGCTCTTACCGTAAAGAATCCATTTCTATGTTTGTGTAGAAACCTTCTTTCTTCCAGACGCAGAGAATGTCCCCTCATCACAGTCACAGTCCTGGGGATAAATAGATGATGGTAGAGATCTCTGTACTGACCCCTGATATATTTATACATAGTAATTAGATCTCCCCTCAGTCATCTTTTTTCTAAAGTGAATAACCCTAATGTTGATAATCTTTCTGGGTACTGTAGTCCACCCATTCCAGTTATTACTTTAGTTGTCCTCCTCTGAACCCTCTCCAGCTCTGCTATGTCTGACTTGTTCAGAGGAGCCCAGAACTGTACACAGTACTCCATGTGTGGTCTGACTATTGATTTGTAAAGTGGCAGGACTATGTTCTCATCATAGGCATCTATGCCCCTTTTGGTGCAACCCATCTTAGTGGCCTGACACTCGTTTCTACAGCTTAGTTTGAGGTTCACTAAAATTCCTAGGTCCTTTTCCATGTCAGTGTTACCCAGTGTTTTACCATTTAGTATGTACTTGTGACTTGCATTATTCCTTTTCATGTGCATAACCTTACATTTGTCAGTGTTAAACCTCATCTTCCACTTCTCTGCTCAAGTCTCCAATCTATCCAGATCCATCTGCAGCCGTATACTGTCCTCTTCCGTGTTAATTACTTTACACAGTTTAGTGTCATCTACAAAAATGTATATTTTACTGTGCAAGCCTTCTACAAGATCATTAATAAATAAATTGAAGAGAATAGGGCCCAATACTGACCCCTGTGGTAGCACACTAGTGACAGTGACCCAATCTGAGTGTGTACTGTTAATAACCACCCTCTGTTTTCTATCACTGAGATAATGAAAAAAAGAGAGAAGAAAGTGGAATGTTATTCCAATCTTTTAGGGATAACCCCCCCCCCCCCCCCCCCCAAAAAAAAAAAAAGGGTGAAATACAATGGGTGCCAACAGTGGTGGGTTAAAGAGAGAAGAGGCCACGTAAGATAGATGAACAACGGGCTAGGCAGCTCAACTGAGTGTTTGATAAAATCAAAACACTTAGTAGGTATATGATGGGGGGAGTATGATGAAGGGGCGGTGCTCATAAAGGGGTTTTCTATAGTGCACACATAACCCCTGAGGACACAAAAAAAGGGAGAGGGTAATATGTAAGCGCCAGCTCTCCAATGTAGTCAGGATGGTGGATAATTATATAAAATACTGATCTCACAGTGCAGGGTTACAGGCCAGTACCCCCAGATACATGCTATTAAAAGCCATAAAAGTACAGAGAATGTCCATAAAATGGAGTTAAGCTGTTTTTACAAAAATAATACATTAATTTAAAAACAGTACCGAAACATGTGTGTACTCACTTTGCTGGGGGGGGGGGGTAGTCATCACGATAAGCACATAACACCTGTGACGTAAAACTCCTCTGGCCAGGATCGCAAGAAGGATATCAGTAATAGATGGCAGAACACTCAGGAAGGCTTCAGATCAATCACTTTAATAGGTAGACGGGCTCAACGCATTTTGGGGACCACAGTTCCCCTTCCTCAGGAGAAAATACAAACTCAAATGAGCACCGCCCCTTCATCACACTCCCCCCATCGTATTTTCTATCACTGAGCCAGTTACTTACCCGCATACAGACATTTTCCCCCAGTCCAAGCATCCAAGCATGCACGCGCCAGTGATGTAAGGTGGATTGGTAACATCGGTACTCGCGCGCGGGGCTGCGCAGCAATCTAAATTAATCAATGTAAGAGCCGTATCCTGGGGAGAAAGAGGTAGGTCTAGGCATTTGCAAAGCCATTCCTCGTCCCTGTTAGATTGCGACTTGCGAATAAGTTCCTTTAGAAGGTCCTCCATGTCGATTGATGTGGCAGGTCCTGCTTGCTTGTTCTCTAGCACCGAGAATGCGCTAATATCGTTATTTTCTTTCTTTTATAGGTGAACACAGCTGAAGTCCGTTAGGTTGCCATCCAATGAAGATTAGGGCCCTGGAATCCGACCAAGACTACCGTTGATCCCCGAGGACGACACCTATCACCAGGTAAATAACTTTATTTAACCACACTTTATTTCCACCATAGTTTATACCATGAAAGGAACCTGTCACCGCCAGCTCTCTGAGAAGGTCTGGCAGACGTTCTTCTGTACCTCTTGCATGATGTTCTTTGTTTTGGTTTCACTTTGTCATCTCCTTTCCTTCTCCTAGCTGTCACCTATTCACACTAATTGCCTCCCTTTATATTCCCTCCCATACTGCCTCACTTTACGTTTATATTACTTCCTGGATTGAAGTGATCAATGCTGGAGACTTCTGTTACTGCTTGTTCAGATAAGTCCTTTCTTGTATTGTGTTTACTTGCTGGCTTGATTCTAGGTGACCCTGACTCCCTCCTTATTAAGTGCAGGGAGCCGGTGGTCGTGTCCCCTCACTATTATAGGGTTTTCAGGTGTCACACAGTCTAGGTACAAGGGCATGCAATCGTCTACCTCTGAGAACTTTGTATGAGCTTAGCAGTCAGGGTGAGCTCTTAGGGTTTTCCAAAGGTCACCTTTATGCTCCTTAGTTTGGGATCAAGCCAGTCGGATGTTTATCCATAACTTCCAGCTATCTGCAATATCATCCGTGACAGAACCAGGCCACCATGTGTCCCCTTCATTGCATAACACAATGATATAGGGCCCACTCATTCTCATTTTATATACTAACCTTTTTTTATTTTTTTATATATTTTATTTTCACTATCAGAAAAATGACAAAGTAAACATGATACCAACAGCGGTGTAATGAGGTACCAGATACATCATCATGAGAGGACACCAGTTTGTATAAAGGATGGTAATGAATAGCAGCCGATTACGAGTAGTTGATAAGCAAGTATACATTTTGTATATTCAAGGTCCCAAATGAGACAAGCATTCTATTATTAGGCAACACATTTCATAATTTGATATGAGACAAAGGGGAGAAGAGACAACAGTCAAGGTTCCCTCCTATCAAGCCCAACTATCTCAAACTAAAGCTTGTAATATGTTAGAAGGCGGTCAGAGTCCCTTTTCTTACTTTCATATGAGCTAAATGAAGGCAATAATAGGGCTTCACTCTGATTAACAGTGGAATATCAAGGGGAGGGTCATGGAGGACCAGTAGGATGCGACTGGAAATTATTAGGTTTTGAGAAACCTGTATTTTGTCCAAGGTGTCCAACTTTTAATAAAGGCCGGATGGGTTCAAGATTCCCAAGAGGCGAGTTCCTCAAAATGGTAAAGCTGATCCACCTTGAGCCTCCACTGCTCTATCGAGGGAAGATGGGTCTGTAGCCAATATTTAGGTATCAGAAGGCGAGCCGCTATCAGAAGTTGTTTGAAGAGAAAAGAGGGAGGGGGAGTTATATCCTCGTCGAAGTAGGAGAGCAGGGCTCCGTAAGGGGATATTTTGACAGATGAAGAGCAGATTTGATTACAGATCAGGATGATATCCGCCCACCACTTACTAATAGGAGGGCATTGCCATCAGATATGGAGGAAAGTGCCTTTCATTTGTTTGATGAAGATCCAGAGAAGTGTGAGGATTTAATCGGGGTAATGTACCAATGTGACAGGATTTTGAAACCGTTTTCTTGAACTCGTACACATCTTGATGATTTATGTGGTATTTCAAATAATGTGGGCAAAATTGAGAGGGGCAGATCTATCCCAGTGTCTTTTTCCCAAGTGCGAATGAACGCGGGTTTAACAATTAGGGGGGGGGGGCGCAATTTTTTATAAATCTGTGAGATAAGTTTTTTTGGAGGGTTGCGGTTTACTATAAAGGCTTCATACCATGTAAGGGGACGTAGAAGCTCTCCCTTCATGTTATTTCTAGAAACGAAGGTTTTGATAAGTGATAAAAGGGTGAAGTCGCAGGGTTGTGGGTTAAGCAAAATCTTGAGGGTATCTATGGAAGCCAAAGATCTTTGGGATTCAAGGAGATGGGAAATTGGCAAGGAAGAGGATCTAACTGATTTAGAGGAGGAGTAGCGTGGACTCATGGAGGATCAGCCAAAGATATCACTGATTGTGATGAGGGGAGAGGGAAAAGGTATTGAGCAATGGGAGGAGCTCAACCATTTCCATGCTTTCAGTGTAGCTTTAATGATTGGGACGGCTGATAAATTGATTTGGGGCGGATTACTGTATCCCAGACATAAAGCACGAGTAGGCATCCCTGTGAAACCTTTTTTAACGCTACCCAGGATTTGTTTCTTGTATTTCTAAGCCAGTCAACAATTCTGGACAGAAGTATGGCTTTCCCATAGAGTTCTGGATCTGGGAGCCCAATACCACCTACCAAACGGGATCGAGATAGGAGAGAGTAAGAAAGTCTAGCTTTCCTCCCGTTCCATATGAAGGCTCTGAATCTCTGTTTAAGAGAGGTGTAAAAGGACTTAGCTATGGGAATTGGAAGGACTTGTTGTATGTACGTGAGACGGGGGATGATAAGAGAAGTGAGGAGGTTTTTTCTACCGAACCAAGAGAGGGTCGGGGCGGAATTGGTAATTTTGTCTATTGTTTTGAATATTGAGGCTTTTAGAAGGATATAATTAAGTGTGAAGAGGTCTGAAATATTGGGGCTAAGTTTGACTCCTAAATATGTAATGGTCGGGGAAGACCAGTTGAATGGGGAATTTTCCATTAGAGAAAGTTTAAGTCGGGGGAATATTCCAGTACTAATTATGATGGATTTACTCTAATTAATCTTAAAGTTGGAAAGCACACTATAGTTCTTTAAGTGATCCTGGATTTTGGGGTTGGTTGTCATTATCATAACATCGTCGGCAAATGCCGCTATTTTATGATCATGACCCCCTAGGTTCAGGCCTCTGATATCAGTATCTGCCCGAAGCATAGAAAGGAGGGGTTCCATTGCCAGAATGAAAAGGAGGGGGGACAGGGGGCATCCCTGACCGGTTCCATTGTGGATTTGAAAAGGAGAGGATAGGTCCCCATTTACCATGACGCGAGCTGTGGCATGGTTGTACATAGCAAAAACAGCTTTGACATATGGACCAGGCAGGCCAAAACCCTCTAGAACATGAGCTAAGTAGTTCCAGTACTGAGGAGTACAAGAGGAGAGGAGGTATGTTTAGCATGACAAAGCACATTAATGACCCTGGTCGTGTTGTCTCTACCTTCTCTATTATGAACAAACGCCACCTGGTCCATATGTACCAAGAGAGGAAGGAGATTTGCTAGGCGGTTTGCAAGTAATTTAGCTAAGAGCTTGAGGTCAATGTTTAGAAGCGAGATGGGCCTATAATTTGAGCACAATTTGGGGTCCTTCCCCTCTTTGGGTATTAAAGCTATGTGAGCAATCGTCATGTCACTAGAGAGGGGGATACCTTGGAGGGATTGGTTGCAAACGTTAAGAAGATGGGGTAGTAGTTGCTTCTTAAAAGCTTTATAATAACAGGCTGGAAGGCCATCAGGACCAGGTCTTTTCCCCAAAGGCATCTGTGATAGGGCTATAGAAAGCTCGTCCATGGTAAATGGGGCCTCTAGCGATTGATTTTGGCCTTCAGAAAGAGTCGGATGGGTTGTTGATTCTAAGAACTTAGCAACAAGCGAAGAATGGGAGACAAGTGAGGGGGGGGGGAAGGGAGGTTGTAAAGCGCTTCATAAAAGTCCCTAAATTGCTTGGCAATTTTAGATGAAACGAAAGTGGGGGTGCCATTAGGGGAGGATAATTGGTGAATGTAATTGTCCACTCTTCTGGTTTTGATTCTATTCATAATGAATTTGGTGGCTTTATCCCCATGTGCAAAATATTTGTATTGGGAATTGAGATAGTATTTGGCTGATTTGGTTTGTAGGAGAGCTTTTAATTCAGCTCTAGCTTTGGAGAGTTCTTGGAGTTGGGGTTCAGTTAAGGAGCGTTTGTGGATTGTTTCCAACTAGGGATGAGCGAACCCGAACGGTAAAAGTCCGGTTCGGGTTCGGTGTTCGGCGCTTTCTTGGCGCTTTTTGAAAGGCTGCAAAGCAGCCAATCAACAAGCATCATACTACTTGCCCCAAGAGGCCATCACAGCCTTGCCTACTATTGGCATGGCTGTGATTGGCCAGTGCAGCATGTGACCCAGCCTCTATATAAGCTTGGGTCACGTAGCGCTGCACGTCACTCTGCTGATACAAGCATAGGGAGAGGTTGCAGCTGCGACGTTAGGGCGAGATTAGGCAGATTAACTCCTCCAAAAGACTTCATTCAGTGATCGATCTACAGCTGTAGATCATTGAACTGCTGCTATTCAATTGCTCAGTGTTTTTAGGGTGCCCAGAGCGTTTTTCAGTCACTTTTTTCTGGGGTGATCGGCGGCCATTTTGTGGCTTGCTTGTGCGCCAGCACAAGCTGCCACCAAGTACATTTAACCATCAATAGTGTGGTTATTTTTTGCTATATCCTACATCAGGGTCAAGCTTTCATCAAGTGCATTTAACCATCAATAGTGTGGTTATTTTTTGGCCATATACTACATCAGGGGCAAGCTGACCTTGTCACCCAAGTGCATTTAACCATCAATAGTGTGGTTATTTTTTGCTATATCCTACATCAGGGTCAATCTTTCATCAAGTGCATTTAACCATCAATAGTGTGGTTATTTTTTGGCCATATACTACATCAGGGGCAAGCTGACCTTGTAACCCAAGTGCATTTAACCATCAATAGTGTGGTTATTTTTTGCTATATCCTACATCAGGGTCAAGCTTTCATCAAGTGCATTTAACCATCAATAGTGTGGTTATTTTTTGGCCATATACTACATCAGGGGCAAGTTGAGCCTGTCACCCAGCGCCTAAAATATAGGCCTCACATTTATATTAATCCAAATCTGTCATTACTGCTTTAGCTGGTCAAGTTATTTTTTGTGACCGTCAAAGCACAGTTTTTGTTCTGGGTTGAAAAACAATTCCCAAATTTGCAATTCTCTAAATTAGTGGTTTCTGCTGTATCAGGCCTACTTTAAATCTATCCCTAAAAGGGTATATTAGATTCAAGGTGCTGATAGGGTAATTCTCAAGTACTTCACACACACTCTACAGTGCAGATCAAAGTCTAATTCTGTGATTAAACGTATACCTGTCACCCAGCGCCTAAAAAATAGGCCTCACATTTTTATTCATCCAAATCTGTACTGTTTTAGCTGGTCAAGTTATTGTTTGTGACCGACAAAGCACAGTTTTTGTTCTGGGTTGAAAAACAATTCCCAAATTTGCAATTCTCAAAATTAGTGGTTTCTGCTGTATCAGGCCTACTTTAAATCTATCCCTAAAAGGGTATATTAGATTCAAGGTGCTGATAGGGTGATTTTCAAGAACTTCACACACACGCTACAGTGCAGATCCAAGTCTAATTCTGTGATTAAACGTATACCTGTCACCCAGCGCCTAAAAAATAGGCCTCACATTTATATTCATCCAAATCTGTACTGTTTTAGCTGGTCAAGTTATTTTTACTGTCCGTCAAAGCACAGTTTTTGTTCTGGGTTAAAAAACAATTCCCAAATTTGCAATTCTCAAAATTAGTGGTTTCTGCTGTATCAGGCCTACTTTAAATCTATCCCTAAAAGGATATATTAGATTCAAGGTGCTGATAGGGTAGTTCTCAAAAACTTAACACACACGCTACAGTGCAGATCCAAGTCTAATTTTGTGATTAAACGTATACCTGTCACCCAGCGCCTAAAAAATAGGCCTCACATTTATATTCATCCAAATCTGTCATTACTGTTTTAGCTGGACAAGTTATTTTTACTGTCTGTCAAAGCACAGTTTTTGTTCTGGGTTTAAAAACAATTCCCAAATTTGCCATTCTCAAAATTAGTGGTTTCTGCTGTATCAGGCCTACTTTAAATCTATCCCTAAAAGGGTATATTAGATTCAAGGTGCTGATAGGGTCATTCTCAAAAACTTAACACACACGCTACAGTGCAGATCCAAGTTTAATTCTGTGATTAAACGTATACCTGTCACCCAGCGCCTAAAAAATAGGCCTCACATTTATATTCATCCAAATCTGTACTGTTTTAGCTGGTCAAGTCATTTTTACTGTACGTCAAAGCACAGTTTTTGTTCTGGGTTGAAAAACAATTCCCAAATTAGCAATTCTCAAAATTAGTGGTTTCTGCTGTATCAGGCCTACTTTAAATCTATCCCTAAAAGGGTATATTAGATTCAAGGTGCTGATAGGGTCATTCTCAAAAACTTAACACACACGCTACAGTGCAGATCCAAGTTTAATTCTGTGATTAAACGTATACCTGTCACCCAGCGCCTAAAAAATAGGCCTCACATTTATATTCATCCAAATCTGTACTGTTTTAGCTGGTCAAGTCATTTTTACTGTACGTCAAAGCACAGTTTTTGTTCTGGGTTGAAAAACAATTCCCAAATTAGCAATTCTCAAAATTAGTGGTTTCTGCTGTATCAGGCCTACTTTAAATCTATCCCTAAAAGGATATATTAGATTCAAGGTGCTGATAGGGTAGTTCTCAAAAACTTAACACACACGCGCTACAGTGCAGATCCAAGTCTAATTCTGTGATTAAACGTATACCTGTCACCCAGCGCCTAAAAAATAGGCCTCACATTTATATTCATCCAAATCTGTCATTACTGTTTTAGCTGGTCAAGTTATATTTACTGTCCGTCAAAGCACAGTTTTTGTTCTGGGTTGAAAAACAATTCCCAAATTTGCCATTCTCAAAATTAGTGGTTTCTGCTGTATCAGGCCTACTTTAAATCTATCCCTAAAAGGGTATATTAGATTCAAGGTGCTGATAGGGTCATTCTCAAAAACTTAACACACACGCTACAGTGCAGATCCAAGTTTAATTCTGTGATTAAACGTATACCTGTCACCCAGCGCCTAAAAAATAGGCCTCACATTTATATTCATCCAAATCTGTACTGTTTTAGCTGGTCAAGTCATTTTTACTGTCCGTCAAAGCACAGTTTTTGGTCTGGGTTGAAAAACAATTCCCAAATTTGCAATTCTCAAAATTAATGGTTTCTGCTGTATCAGGCCTACTTTAAATCTATCCCTAAAAGGGTATATTAGATTCAAGGTGCTGATAGGGTAATTCTCAAAAACTTAACACACACGCTACAGTGCAGATCCAAGTCTAATTCTGTGATTAAACGTATACCTGTCACCCAGCACCTAAAAAATAGGCCTCACATTTATATTCATCCAAATCTGTACTGTTTTAGCTGGTCAAGTCATTTTTACTGTCCGTCAAAGCACAGTTTTTGGTCTGGGTTGAAAAACAATTCCCAAATTTGCAATTCTCAAAATTTGTGGTTTCTGCTGTATCAGGCCTACTTTAAATCTATCCCTAAAAGGGTATAATAGATTCAAGGTGCTGATAGGGTAATTCTCAAGAACTTCACACACACGCTACAGTGAAGATCCAGGTCTAATTCTGTCCGTAAACGTATACTTGTCACCCAGCGCCTAAATAATAGGCCTCAAATTTATATTCAGCTAAATCTGTCATTACTGGTGTGCGTGTATTAGTGTAATACGGTACCTAAATAGATAGTCAGATAGACTTAGTGTTAGGTGTCTGTAAAAAAAGGCCTGAATTTTAATTCAATACATTGGCCCGAATAATATTTTTCTTATTGTGGTGAACGGTAACAATGAGGAAAACATCTAGTAAGGGACGCGGACGCGGACATGGTCGTGGTGGTGTTAGTGGACCCTCTGGTGCTGGGAGAGGACGTGGCCGTTCTGCCACAGCCACACGTCCTAGTGTACCAACTACCTCAGGTCCCAGTAGCCGCCAGAATTTACAGCCATATTTGGTGGGGCCCAATGCCATTCTAAGGATGGTAAGGCCTGAGCAGGTACAGGCATTAGTCAATTGGGTGGCCGACAGTGCATCCAGCACGTTCACATTATCTCCCACCCAGTCTTCTGCAGAAAGCGCACAGATGGCGCATGAAAACCAAGCCCATCAATCTGTCACATCACCCCCATGCATATCAGGGAAACTGTCTGAGCCTCAAGTTATGCAGCAGTCTCTTATGCTGTTTGAAGACTCTGCTGCCAGGGCATCCGCCTAGCCCTTCCCCAGGGGTGGAAGAGATAGAATGCACTAACGCACAACCACTTATGTTTCCTGATGATGAGGACATGGGAATACCACCTCAGCACGTCTCTGATGATGACGAAACACAGGTGCCAACTGCTGCGTCTTTCTGCAGTGTGCAGACTGAACAGGAGGTCAGGGATCAAGACTGGGTGGAAGACGATTCAGGGGATGATGAGGTCCTAGACCCCACATGGAATGAAGGTCGTGCCACTGACTTTCACAGTTCGGAGGAAGAGGCAGTGGTGAGACCGAGCCAACAGCGTAGCAAAAGACAAAAAGGGAGCAGTGGGCAAAAGCAGAACACCCGCCGCCAAGAGACTCCGCCTGCTACTGACCGCCGCCATCTGGGACCGAGCACCCCAAAGGCAGCTTCAAGGAGTTCCCTGGCATGGCACTTCTTCAAACAATGTGCTGACGACAAGACCCGAGTGGTTTGCACGCTGTGCCACCAGAGCCTGAAGCGAGGCATTAACGTTCTGAACCTTAGCACAACCTGCATGACCAGGCACCTGCATGCAAAGCATGAACTGCAGTGGAGTAAACACCTTAAAAACAAGGAAGTCACTTAGGCTCCCCCTGCTACCTCTTCTGCTGCTGCCGCCTCGGCCTCTTCTGCTGCTGCCGCCGCCTCGGCCTCTTCCTCCGCCTCTGGAGGAACGTTGGCACCTGCCGCCCAGCAAACATGGGATGTACCACCAACACCACCACCTGCGTCACCAAGCATCTCAACCATGTCACACGGCAGCGTTCAGCTCTCCATCTCACAAACATTTGAGAGAAAGCGTAAATTCCCACCTAGCCACCCTCGATCCCTGGCCCTGAATGCCAGCATTTCTAAACTACTGGCCTATGAAATGCTGTCATTTAGGCTGGTGGACACAGACAGCTTCAAACAGCTCATGTCGCTTGCTGTCCCACAGTATGTTGTTCCCAGCCGCCACTACTTCTCCAAGAGAGCCGTGCCTTCCCTGCACAACCAAGTATCCGATAAAATCAAGTGTGCACTGCGCAACGCCATCTGTGGCAAGGTCCACCTAACCACAGATACGTGGACCAGTAAGCACGGCCAGGGACGCTATATCTCCCTAACTGCACACTGGGTAAATGTAGTGGCGGCTGGGCCCCAGGCGGAGAGCTGTTTGGCGCACGTCCTTCCGCCGCCAAGGATCGCAGGCCAAGGATCGTTGGGTGACGTAAAGCATGATTCTCTGCTAGGACATGCAGACTGATTCTCTGCCGACATGAAGCCAGATTCTCTGTTACGGGACCTCTCTCCTCTGCCTGGGTGCCTGGGCCTAAATATCTGACAATGGACTGTTCCAGTGTTGGGTGACGTAAAGCATGATTCTCTGCTATGACATGCAGACTGATTCTCTGCTGACATGAAGCCAGATTCTCTGTTACGGGACCTCTCTCCTCTGCCTGGGTGCCGGGGCCTAAATATATGACAATGGACTGTTACAGTGGTGGGTGACGTGAAGCCAGATTCTCTGCTATGGCATGAAGAGACTGATTCTCTGCTGACGTGAAGCCAGATTCTCTGCTATGGGACCTCTCTCCAATTGATATTGGTTAATTTTTATTTATTTTATTTTTATTTTAATTCATTTCCCTATCCACATTTGTTTGCAGGGGATTTACCTACATGTTGGTGCCTTTTGCAGTCCTCTAGCTCTTTCCTGGGCTGTTTTACAGCCTTTTTAGTGCCGAAAAGTTCGGGTCCCCATTGACTTTAATGGGGTTCGGGACGAAGTTCGGGTCGGGTTCGGATCCCGAACCCGAACATTTCCGGGAAGTTCGGCCGAACTTCTCGAACCCGAACATCCAGGTGTTCGCTCAACTCTATTTCCAACCTATTTATCTTGGAGAGAAGATTACTAATGTTTCTCTCTCTAAGTTTTTTCAAGTGCGAACCGATACTGATAAATTCACCCCTAATAAAGAGTTTGTGCGCATCCCAGAGAATTTGGGATGAGAGATCTGGGTGGGCATTCAGGACAAATTATTCGTCTAGTAACAACGCTACTTTTTTTTATAGATTCTGGGTTACCAAGTATGGATTCATTTAGACGCCAATTTAAACTTTTGGATTTATGTACTGGGGAGGTTACCATAAGGTAAGTTGGGGCATGATCTGAAATGTGGATGGACCCAATCTTAGCTTCCGGATAAAGCTGGAGATGCTCTTTAGAGATAAAAATGTAATCAATGCGATGATAGGTATTGTGGACATGTGAGTAAAAAGTATAATCTGGAGTATTTGGGTATAACGTACGCCATACATCCACTAGATGGAGATCCCAAAAGATGTCTTTAATGAACTTCAGGGTACGCCTTGAATGGGTCGACTTATGTGAGGATGAGTCAATTTGGGGGTTAATGGCGATGTTAAGGTCACCACCCATAATAGTTATGCCTTCTTTGAAGGGGGCGACAATCTTGGCGATATATGAGATCCATTGGGCTTGTTTAGTATTGGGAGCATATAGATTTACAAATGTATATATTTGGGGCCCTATATGACCTTTAACCAAGAGAAATCTCCCATCTGGGTCCTGTATATGATTAATGTATTTGAATGGAACCTTCCTCTTAAACCCAATACTTACTCCTCCAGACGCAGCAGAATTACCTCCACAGTGGAACCAAAGGGGGTAATGAGAGAATTCCAGGTTGGGGTAATGGTTCAACTTAAAATGTGTCTCCTGGAGGAGCAGCACATCAGAACCCGCCTTGCGTAAAATAGTTAATATTTGACTCCTTTTGGAGGGTGAGTTAAAACCCTTCACATTGTAGGATGCTATATGTATATCCGCCATAATCAGGGGTTAGCGTGGGTGGAAAGAAGTGAAATGTGCTGGTCCCCCAGGGGAGAACACTTACAGATTGAGTTGTGTCTGCTCGGTCCAGAGGAGAAGCTGGGGTCCAAGGGTCCTGCTGTCCTATCTCAGGGATCAAAGGTGGCTGTATCGAGTACCTGAAGTTAAACATAGGGAGAGGGAAAACGATGAGAACATAACACATAACCAAAAAATAACATTGTGCGTGGAATGACACGCAGGTATTAAGCATGAGGGGGAAATTGGTCATTAGACCAGTAAACATGCCGTTCAGCACATTAAATAGCAACTCATTAAGAAGATGAAAAACAAGACAGGTAACCATCTGTAATGGAGGGCAGAAGGGGTTTTGGATAAACCCAAATTGAAAACAAAACAAATTAAGAAGGAAAAAGTAGACTTAAAGGTGTAGGAGAGTTGATATGGGGAAGGAGCAGGAGGGAGGCTGAGGAAGATTATGACCAGGGGGACATTAAAAGGATTTGTTAGGGAGGAAGAAAGACAGAGGGAATAAAGAAGCATTGAGTAAGATATTGATATACTGCATTACGAGACATCCATAATGAACCCTCAGATTGTAGTACGCAGCCGAAAACTGGAGGCAAGAAAAAGGATTCTTCTCTGTGGGTAACACCGACTGGCTGACTTGCTGTAAGGAAGTCCATGAGGAATTCACATCTATGGGAAATGAACGCAGCGGTAGGCTCACGGCTATTGATCTTGAGAGAGTCTCTTAGGTGTCAATTGATGGCTCCTCTTCCCCACTTTATGAGCCTTAGGTGTATGCTGTAAATTAAAGGTAGCGACCGTAGGAACTTCTGGTAAGGTGGAAAGGTCCTGAATTAAGTCCCAGTTGTCAATTTGCATGGGGGGAATTTGTAAATGATCATATATGGCCTCCAGGTCAGAGTGTGTAGTAATGTTGAAACGACGTCCTCCCTGGGAGAAAGAGAGACCAAAAGGGAAATTCCATTTATACTGGATTCTGTTAGCCCGCAACCATTCTGTCAGTGGTTTGAGGGTTTTGAGCTTTCTCAAGGTGGAGGGGGCTATATCCTGATAGATAGACACATGGGCGCCCTCAAATAGGATGTCTGACCGATTCCTAGCAGCTTCTTGCACTGCTGATTTAACTTGAAAATTGAGGAACTTACAAATTATATCTCTAGGAGGCTCCTCTGGTTTAGGCTTAAGTCGCAGGGCTCTGTGAGCTCTTTCGATAACGATCTCCAAGGCAAACTCTGGGCCAAGCAATGAGGAGCACAGGGAGATAACTGCCGCGGGGATATCGCCAGGTAAAACGGATTCCGGGATCCCTCTGAGGCGCAGGTTGTTCCGGCGTCCCCTGTTCTCTTGATCTTCAAGAGCATTGTGCAGCTCGTTGAGGTAAGTGCTGCACTTTTGAAGTGAGCTTGTGGTGGCCCTTTGGTGATCTAGGATCTGGGCCTGGTGATTTTCAAGCGTTTCCACTCGATCGCCCACCTGCCTCATGTCTTGGCGCAGGGCAGCGATTTCGCTCAGTAGGGGCTCTAGGGCTTTGCATAACGTATTTTTCAGGTAGTTCCTGGTGATCGGAAGGGCCCCCCTACCTTGCGGCTCCTCGGTGTCGCTTTCATCCTCCGATCTGTCCTGTGTGCTGGCCTTGTGTGGCTGAGCCGGCGCCATCTTGGATTCGCGGGCAGCAAACGAGGAGGCCGCTTTTTAAATAAATTTATCCATATCTCCTCCTGCAACATGGTTCTTGTTGGTGCCCGGGTGTTCTCCTGCTTTGGGTTTCCCAATTTTGACCATTTTGGGGTGTGCAGCTGTAGATAGCTAATGCTGAAGACGGACTATGTCACGGAGCTCAGAATCAAGCGGCCATCTCAGACCGGCGCTAGCTCCGCCCCCCTATATACTAACCTTTTATGTGGTATAGTGTCAAATGCTTTTAGAGAAGTCCAGATATACGACATCCATTCATTCGCCACGCTCAAGTCTAGAACTTACCTCCTCATAGAAACTGACTAAATTAGTTTGACATGACCGATCTCTCATGAAGCCATACTGATATGACGTTATTTGTTTATTTTCATTGAGGTACTCCAAGGTAGCATCTCTTAGAAAACCTTCAAACAGTTTACACATGACAGATGTTAAACTGACCGGCCTATAGTTTCCAGGCTGTTTGTGGACCCTTTTTGAATATTGGCACCAAGTTTGCTATGTGCCAATCTTGTTGAACACTCCCTGTCATTATAGAGTCCTAAATATCAGAAATAGCGGTCTGGCTATGACATTACTTAATTCTCTTAGGATACGGGGGTGTATGCCATCTGGTCCTGAGGATTTGTCTATTTTCATCTTTTCTAGATGCAGCTCCACTTCTTCCTGGGTCGGACAGGGCACTATTAATTTCATTTGACAGTTTATTTTCCTCAGTGGAGAAAAAAATATTTAATAGCTTTGCTTTCTCCTTATCACTCTCTGCAACTCCCCCCTCATTACTCTGTAAAGCCCCGACACCTTCAGATTTATACTTTTTACCATTTATATAATTGAAGAACATTTTAGGGTTAATTTAACTCTCTTTGGCAATTAATCTCTCGGTCTCTAGTTTGGCATTTTTTTTTGTCTTTTACAGATTCTATTTTTTTCTTAATAGTTTTTCATAGCTTCCTCGCTACCCTCCTGTTTTATTGATTTAAGTGCTTTCTTTTTGTCATTTAGTGCTTTCTTTACAATTCTATTTATCCACATTTATTTTTGTTCCTTAACCTTTAATTTCCATAAGGTATGTACCTCTCACACTTAGATTTTAGGATGCTTTTTTTTGAAAATATCCCATTTTGTGGCAATATTTTTATTTTTGAGGATTTTGTCCCAGCTAGTAAGGCCTAGGGCCTCTCTTAGTTGGCTAAATTTAGCTTTTTTGAAGTTTGGCATTTTTGTTCCTCTCTGAAGAAACACTCTTTTGAATGAAAATTGCAAGGTTATTACTTTATGGTCACTATTTCTCAGGTCTCCCCCAATCTGCCCATCTGTTGTTCTGTCAGGTCTAGTGGTTAATACTAAGTCCAGTGTGGCCGTCCATCTAATCGGGATCTGAACCAGTTGGGAAGGGTTATTGTCTTTTGTTATTGCCAATAACCTGTTTCCTTTATGATATGTACAGGTTTCAGTTTCCCAGTCTACACTGCGTGCAGAATTATTAGGCAAATGAGTATTTTGACCACATCATCCTCTTTATGCATGTTGTCTTACTCCAAGCTGTATAGGCTCGAAAGCCTACTACCAATTAAGCATATTAGGTGATGTGCATCTCTGTAATGAGAAGGGGTGTGGTCTAATGACATCAACACCCTATATTAGGTGTGCATAATTATTAGGCAACTTCCTTTCCTTTGGCAAAATGGGTCAAAAGAAGGACTTGACAGGCTCAGAAAAGTCAAAAATAGTGAGATATCTTGCAGAGGGATGCAGCACTCTTAAAATTGCAAAGCTTCTGAAGCGTGATCATCGAACAATCAAGCGTTTCATTCAAAATAGTCAACAGGGTCGCAAGAAGCGTGTGGAAAAACCAAGGCGCAAAATAACTGCCCATGAACTGAGAAAAGTCAAGCGTGCAGCTGCCAAGATGCCACTTGCCACCAGTTTTGCCATATTTCAGAGCTGCAACATCACTGGAGTGCCCAAAAGCACAAGGTGTGCAATACTCAGAGACATGGCCAAGGTAAGAAAGGCTGAAAGACGACCACCACTGAACAAGACACACAAGCTGAAACGTCAAGACTGGGCCAAGAAATATCTCAAGACTGATTTTTCTAAGGTTTTATGGACTGATGAAATGAGATTGAGTCTTGATGGGCCAGATGGATGGGCCCGTGGCTGGATTGGTAAAGGGCAGAGAGCTCCAGTCCGACTCAGACGCCAGCAAGGTGGAGGTGGAGTACTGGTTTGGGCTGGTATCATCAAAGATGAGCTTGTGGGGCCTTTTCGGGTTGAGGATGGAGTCAAGCTCAACTCCCAGTCCTACTGCCAGTTTCTGGAAGACACCTTCTTCAAGCAGTGGTAAAGGAAGAAGTCTGCATCCTTCAAGAAAAACATGATTTTCATGCAGGACAATGCTCCATCACACGCGTCCAAGTACTCCACAGCGTGGCTGGCAAGAAAGGGTATAAAAGAAGAAAATCTAATGACATGGCCTCCTTGTTCACCTGATTTGAACCCCATTGAGAACCTGTGGTCCATCATCAAATGTGAGATTTACAAGGAGGGAAAACAGTACACCTCTCTGAACAGTGTCTGGGAGGCTGTGGTTGCTGCTGCACGCAATGTTGATGGTGAACAGATCAAAACACTAACAGAATCCATGGATGACAGGCTATTGAGTGTCCTTGCAAAGAAAGGTGGCTATATTGGTCACTGATTTGTTTTTGTTTTGTTTTTGAATGTCAGAAATGTATATTTGTGAATGTTGAGATGTTATATTGGTTTCACTGGTAAAAAGAAATAATTGAAATGGGTATATATTTGTTTTTTGTTAAGTTGCCTAATAATTATGCACAGAAATAGTCACCTGCACACACAGATATCCCCCTAAAATAGCTAAAACTAAAAACAAACTAAAAACTACTTCCAAAAATATTCAGCTTTGATATTGATGAGTTTTTTGGGTTCATTGAGAACATGGTTGTTGTTCAATAATAAAATTAATCCTCAAAAATACAACTTGCCTAATAATTCTGCACTCCCTGTACATCTGTATAGTTGAAGTCCCCCATAATGACCATTATGATTTGCTGCCTCATCTATCTCGTTTCGTAGCAGATTTTCTGTGGAATCTGGTATATTAGGTGGTTTATAATAAACTCCTATTAGCATTTTATTATTGTTTTTGCCTCCATGTATTTCTACCCACAGTGACTCCACATGTTCATGTCCCTCATTTATATCTTCCCGGGGTGTGGGCTTTAGACAGGACGTTACATAGAGGCAAACTTCTCCCCTCTCCGGTTTTGATGATCATTTCTAAACAGACTGTAACCCTGTACGTTAACAGCTCAGTCATAGCTATCATCCAGCCATGTCTCAGTTATTCGCACTATGTCATAGTCCTCCTCACACATCAATAATTCCACTTCACCAGTTTTATTAGTCAGGCTGCTGGCATTAGTGTACATACAATTAAGAGGTTTATGTATATTTTTCATCCTACACCTTTGCTTCTGAACTGTTCTAGTTTCTCCTTCCATTTCTCCCCCAGTTCCATTAGCTTGCCCCAGGTCTCTATCTGCACTATCTTCCCCTCCTATATTGTAATTACCCTCCCCAGTCCCTAATTTAAAAACTCCTCCAACCGTCTAGCCATCTTCTCCCCCAAAACAGCTGCCCCTTCCCCATTGAGGTGTAGCCGATCCCTACGATAGATCCTGTAGCCAACAGAGAAGTCGGTCCAGTTTTCCAGGAACCCAAACCCTTCCTACACCAGTTTTTGAGCCACTTGTTAACCTCCCTAATCTCTCATTGCCTTTCTTGTGTGGCTCGTGGTACAGGCAGTATTTCAGAAAACACTACCTTTGAGGTCCTTGCCCTAAGCTTGTGACTTAAATCCCTAAAATAATTTTTAAGGACGCTCCACCTACCTCTAACTTTGTCATTGGTTCCGATATGGACCATGACTGCTGGATCTTCTCCAGCCCCTCCCAGTAATCTGTCAACCCGATCCGCGATGTGTCGAACTCAAGCGCTAGGAAGACAACACACTGTTTGACAATCCTGGTCTTTGTGACAGATTGCCCTATCTGTACCCCTAATAATTGAGTCCGCCACTACCAGCACCTGTCTGGCCTGGCCTGCCCTGCTCTCCTGCTTACTGGAGCTGACATTCCCCTGACTGGCAGAGGAAGTGTCTAGCTGCAGCAATGCTCTCTCTGAACTGAAATCCCCTTCATCTGACAACCTTGCAAACTTGTTGGGGTGTGTCAGATCAGGGATAGCCCCTGGCACTCTTCCCTCTACCCCGCTTTCTATCTGTTACCCAGCTAGCTACCTCACTTTTCTGATCCTCAATACTACCACCCTCCTCCACATCTACCCCATAGAGTGCCAATATGTACTGATCCCCTAAGGGACAAAGGGGTAACACTTAACATTTATTAGATAATGATATAAAATAATAAAGCGCTAGCCAGGGCAAACCCTCAAGGACAAACAAACAAAAGACAGACCGTGTGGGCCTGGATAAAGAAACACTGAATGGTAACAGTAGCAAAAGGCATGTAAAACGAATGTTCTCACCCATCAGAAGCTGTAGAAGTAGATAGTAGAGTCAGTTTCAATGAAGTGGGCTTCCATGCGGAGGTTCAGAAATGATGCCAACGTATTGACCTCGGCGTAGATAGGAATAGGAAGCAGAGAGTCCCTAAATCACCCTAGAAGGGGGAGGGGCTAAAACACCCTACCTATCTATATGAGGTACTTTCCCCGCAAGGGGCGTCTTCGTCCGGATACCTTTCCCTAATCCCGGGCGGTAACCCTACTGGAGGTAAAACTCCCGACGTGTCACGTTTCATTCAGCATGAACTCATCAGGGGAGATGTACATGAATAGTGGCAAGCAAAAGAAAAAGCTTGCATTAGAAAAAGGGGTAAAAATGAGCAAAATTTGGCAGTGGTTGGAGCTTGTATAGGAAAAACAAAAGGAGAAAGTCTAAGAAGGGGGGGCCAAGACAGTGGGACCAAGACCACCCAGGAAAACCACAAATAACCTATGCACAGGCGCACCAGTGGGTGAAGCATGCTTGAGTTCAGGTGCGACCCAGGATATACAGTCAGGTCCATAAATAATGGGACATCTATACACCACTACAATGCATTTGAAATGAAACAAACAAGATGTGCTTTAACTGCAGACTGTCAGCTTTAATTTGAGGGTATTTACACCCAAATCAGGTGAACGGTGTAGGAATTACAACAGTTTGCATATGTGCCTCCCACTTGTTACGGGACCAAAAGTAATGGGGCGATTGGCTTCTCAGCTGTTCCATGGCCAGGTGTGTGTTATTCCCTCATTATCCCAATTACAATGAGCAGATAAAAGGTCCAGAGTTCATTTCAAGTGTGCTATTTGCATTTGGAATCTGTTGCTGTCAACTCTCAAGATGAGATCCAAAGAGCTGTCACTATCAGTGAAACAAGCCATCATTAGGCTGAAAAAAAACAAAACAAACCCATCAGAGAGATAGCAAAAACATTAGGCGTGGCCAAAACAACTGTTTGGAACATTCTTAAAAAGAAGGAACGCACCGGTGAGCTTAGCAACACCAAAAGACCCGAAAGACCACGGAAAACAACTGTGGTGGATGACCAAAGAATTCTTTCCCTGATGAAGAAAACACCCTTCACAACAGTTGGCCAGATAAAGAACACTCTCCAGGAGGTAGGTGTATGTGTGTCAAAGTCAACAATCAAGAGAAGACTTCACCAGAGTGAATACAGAGGGTTCACCACAAGATATAACCATTTGTAACGGGGTTCCGAAGGTGCACTCAGTCCCCCATGGCCCGCAGAACTGTTGCTTAGCTTTGGGAATGAGGATCTGTGTTTGACCTCATTCCCAGGGTGACTTTACTGCTGGGTGGCTCCCTGCTCCTAAGTCTGCCTTGAGCGCCGAGCTGATCACTCGGTGCTCAACTGGTTGGTCTGTCGGTCATGTGACGCTGGCCACGTCACATGACCCTCACTCCCCACTATAAATACAGGCAGCCTGCTAGCCACAGGTTGCCTGTTAATTTCTAGGTTCCTGGCTATTTGTTGGACTACTGAATACTTACCTGATTCCGTTCCCTGACGATACTTTTGCCTGCTCCTCCTGTACTGCGCATCCGTCCTGGTATTGTGACCTCGGCTCCCACCTGACTACTCTCTTAGGACTCCTCTTGTACTTCTCTACTCTCCTGGTATTTGATCCCGGCTTCTCCTGACCATTCTTTGCTTAACCCTTTGTACTGCGTAGCTCTCTTGGTTCTGACCCGGTCCGTTCATGTTCCATATTTTGTCTTGTCTGTCTTCCCTGCACGTATCCTAAGTTAGGGACTGCCGTCCAGTTGTCCCCTGTCATCAGGACTCGTGAGGCAAGTTGGCAGGGCCAGGGGTGAGGGTGGAGCGCAGTGGTCACTATCCTTCCCCCTGTGTGTGTGTGGACGTGACCGTTACACCATTGATGAGCCTCAAAACCAGGAAGACCAGATTAGAGTTTGCCAAACGACATCTAAAAAAGCCTTCACAGTTCTGGCACAACATCCTATGGACAGATGAGACCAAGATCAACTTGTACCAGAGTGATGGAAAGAGAAGAGTATGGAGAAGGAAAGGAACTGCTCATGATCCTAAGCATACCACCTCATCAGTGAAGCATGGTGGTGGTAGTGTCATGGCATGGGCATGTATAGCTGCCAATGGAACTGGTTCTCTTGTATTTATTGATGACTGCTGACAAAAGCAGCAGGATGAATTCTGAAGTGTTTCGGGCAATATTATCTGCTCATATTCAGCCAAATGCTTCAGAACTCATTGGACGGCGCTTCACAGTGCAGATGGACAATGACCCAAAGCCTACTGCAAAAGCAACCACAGAGTTTTTTAAGGGAAAGAAGTGGAATGTTATGAAATGGCCAAGTCAATCACCTGACCTGAATCCGATTGAGCATGCATTTCACTTGCTGAAGACAAAACTGAAGGGAAAATGCCCCAAGAACAAGCAGGAACTGAAGACAGTTGAAGTAGAGGCCTGGCAGAGCATCACTAGGGATGAAACCCAGCGTCTGGTGATGTCTATGCGTTCCACACTTCAGGCTGTAATTGATTGCAAAGGATTTGCAACTAAGTATTAAAAAGTGAAAGTTTGATTTATGATTATTATTCTGTCCCATTACTTTTGGTCCCTTAACAAGTGGGAGGCACATATGCAAACTGTTGTAATTCCTACACCGTTTACCTGATTTGGATGTAAATACCCTCACATTCAAGCTGACAATCTGCAGTTAAAGCACATCTTGTTTGTTTCATTTCAAATCCATTGTGGTGGTGTATAGAGCCAAAAATGTTAGACTTGTGTTGATGTCCCAATATTTATGGACCTGACTGTCTAGTATCCAACTAAACGGTTGTCAGCAAGGAATGCCTACCTGTCAGCGCTTTTTAAATGAAAAAAAACAGTGCGCCAGTATTCCCGGTCTGCCCTGCTGTCACATGACACCAAATGGAGGAAGTCACGTGACTGGTGGAACGCAAGGAAGTGGAGCAGCGCACCGCCCCACAGGCAAGAGACGCAGCGCATAGAAACGCTGCGGCTCACATGGCAGGAGTCACGTGATGGGACCCGGCCGGCCACGGAGCGCAGCGCCGCAGAACAACGCACCACAGCACTGGCGCGCCACAACAGGGGCGGTTACATGTACAATCAGGAGGCGGGCTGCATGCATGGCAACCTAGATGCCTCAGGCTATTGAGCCGGGCATCAGTGGTTGCAATGGAGGCTCATAGTGTAACAGAGCCTCTAGTAACTACAATAAAACTATTAATGCAGAGCTAGAATGGCTAGCCAATAGGCCACCAGCCTTATCTATGACAAGGCTGGCTGGATGTTAAATGTGAGGATCAAAAGAGAAATGAAAACGGGATAAAGAGAGTCCTTCAAATGTAAAAATTAAGTTGCTCATTCAAACCCAATGGGGCCATGGTTTTAAGATAATAAATCAATGAGTCTCACGTTGGAGAATAGCACGCGGATGCTCTTACCCACGTATTCCCTGCCACATTCACATGTCAGGAGATATATCACCCTGCGAGTTTGGCAGTTGATATAGTGATGGATGGAGTATTCTTTACCCGTGATATTACTATGGAACACTTTCCCGGTCTGCAGATGGGTGCAAGCGATACAACTGCTGCACCTATAGCACCCCTTGACATTTGATCTTAACCATGTAGAGCCAGACAGGGAAGGAGGTATAAATTCACTAGAGACCAATCTATCGCATAGGTTGCGACCACGATGATAGGTGAGGTGTGGATACTCACCCACAATCTCTCTCAAATCAGGGTCCAACAAAAGAATACCCCAATTTATTTCGGAAAACCTCTCGAATTTCACATGCCGCCCTATCATATGTAGTAATTAGGCAGATTAGCCTCGGGGTCTGTACCAGGTTGGATTTGGGAGTTAAAAGACTAGTTCTATTTTCATGAAGTGCTGACCTAAAAGCTCCCCTCAAGACTCTATCTGGGTATCCTCGCTGGTGAAACCTAATACGTAGGTCATCAGCCTGCTTGATGAACTCGCGTGTTTAGTGGAGCAATTCCTCCTAAGACGGAGGTATTTCCCCTTGGGAATTCCTCTCTTAAGCGGGAGAGGATGGCTACTCTCCCACCTAAGCAAGGTATTGGTGGATGTAGGTTTTCTGTATACAGACGTGTCAGCTCACCACTATCTACCCTTAGAAATAAGGACATCAAGAAAAGGCAACTGTTTGCTGTATACCTCGCAGGTGAAACGTAACCAAATGTTGTTGTCATTGAGTATCTCCACCAAGAAACGGAATGAGTCCTCACTACCGTTCCATATGATGAAGATATCGTCAATGTACCACGCCCACAGTCCCATCTGGTGCATAGATTCAGACCATTCCTCCTTGAAAACCAGGGTCTCTTCCCATCAGCCCAGGAACAAATTAGCGTACGATCGGGCACAAGAACTCCCCATCGCTGTGCCCCTGAGCTGGTGGTAGACCCTGCCTTTAAAATAAAACACATTGCGTGTCAATGTGAATTCAAGTAAGGAGAGGACAGGTGTAGGCTGTGGGCGCGGTACTGACATCCGCTCAGTGCTCAGTGAGCAGCAAACTCTGTTCCTAATTACCAACGCTTCTCAGTGTTGAAACCCGCCCGGTTAGATACACAATGTGCGATTCCAAACGGGTAATTTGCCTACATTTTGAACAAAGATATGCACCCTCAAACGGCTGTTCCAGGACTGCATACATTAGACAAGATGTGCACTGGACTGCAATAATGGAACACACACTAAATGGGAATTACGAAAGAAAAAAGAAAAAATACAATATAGTGCAGTGATAAGAAACTGACTTACTGTAGTCCCCTCCTAAAGTCCCTGAATCTGAGGTATTGCATGAAGGTGATTTTACTGGTCACATGACCCTCCATCAGCAGCCATTTTATGGATAAGACCTCTGTGTGGACAGCACAAAAGACTTTGTAAACAAAGGTCAAATCTTATAAAATATAGAAAATGGTGCAGAATCTAATCAAAGGCTATATTAGTAAGTGTCATATAATCATCTCACAAAATGGTCAACAGTAACCAGAAAGTTGTCAACCCCTTTAATTTTCTGTCATGATGAAAGATTAGCATTTTTTTCTGTTTTAGAATATCTTTCCCAGAATCCCAAATGTATGCAAATTAGCTTGTCTGACAATAACAAAACGAGGGGCTATCCCATCTAATGCCAGAAAAATTTACCATGGGTAAGTAGAAAAACAATGGAGACATACACTACTTTGGTCCGTGGTCCAGACCAAACATGTCCATTGAAGTCTATAGGTCTGTAAAAACCACTAACAAAACATGGATGGCATTCGTGTTGCCAGAAGTTTCCACAGAGTATTGGTTGGAAATGCTCTGGAAACACTTATTTTAACCTAGCAGTTCACTTAGAAAAAAAACAAACACATAGACCAACAAAGGACCCTTCACATCTTCATAGATAGCTCCTAGATGGGACAAACACAGGCACTCAGCAGATACACGAATATAATACAAAAATGTACATCCAAAAATATATCTTTATTGAAATCTATAAAACAAATAAATAGATGTATAAATTGGCACAAACACAACCATATAGAAAGTGCACAAAACACATCGGGACATCCAGTTATAACATTGCAAGTAGTGGAAAAGGGGGGATGGGGAAACAAGTATAAATAAATACGAAATCAAACCATGTGGCTCCACCACCTAGATGGGTTTTTCTCCTTGGGCATTTTGCCCTTATCCAAGATGGTGGATTTGGCAACTGCTCGATTCCGTGCCTGCTAAACCCCCCCCCCTCCCACTCGAACATGTAATTGATGGGGAGATGTTGCATGGCTTTTGCTTAATACCGGACGGTCTAGGTGTGTGTTCAGTAATAGTATTATGTGTTTATGTTGTAGCTAGTGTTGAGCGAGCATGCTCGGCCGAACTGCTGTTCAGCTCAAGCATCGCTATGTTCGGCACATGGCGGTACTCGGCCCAGTATCGCATGTGCTCGAGCGCCATGCTCGAGTCTCCTCCCCGCACATTTCGCAGCTGCTATGCAGCCAATAAACGTGCAGGTAAGTACTGCCCTCACTGTAATGCCAGTAGCCATGTCAGTAGCTGATTGGCTGGCCAGAATACAGCACCCGATGACGCATGTTCGGCTCATTTGTAGTCAGGGAGAGCTGCGCTTAGGAAGGGACAAAGAGTGTAGGGAGAGTAATCGCAATCTATTTAGTAGAAAAATGTTTCAAAGACCCAAAAGTCCTTTTAAGGACTATTGTGTGTGGTGGCAGGCTGGCATTATTTTATAGCTACAGTAGCAATTTCTTTTCCCCTGCATTTTCAATACTTTTTCTATAGAGGGTGTCTGCAGTGACTTGTGACATCTGTCCAATACCTTCTGTCTGTCAGGGCCAGAGATAGGAAAAATATAAATTAAAACTAGTTTATTTTTTCCATAATTTTCAATACTTTTTCTATAGAGGGTGTCTGCAGTGACTTGTGACATCTGTCCAATACCTTTTGTGTGTCAGGGCAAGAGATAGGAAAATTATAAGTGAAAATTACGATATTTTTTCCACTATTTTCAATACTTTTTCTATAGAAGGTGTCTGCAGTGACTTGTGACATCTGTCCAATACATTCTGTGTGTCAAAACAATCATCCACGACACCTAGCTTCATGTCCCAGTTTGCAGGGCGTCACAGGACAAAACTCTTGAAGTCAGACCAGTGCGACCAGGTGGTTGGTTGAATTGCAGCAGATAATGCTTCCAGTCGGTTAAGCACCACCCTGTCTTCCACCAAGTCCAGTCTCAGTAGCCAAGAGTCTGATCAATAGAATCCTCTCCCTGATCCTCCTTCCTCCCACCATGGAGAGTCTGGCCAAACAAGTGATCCCACACTCGGAAATTCCGAGGAGCTATTTTCATCGCCATTACTTGGTTTGGCCCTCTCGCCAAGCACGCTTGAAGAGGGATATGAGATCTTGTGCCCTGATTCCCAACCTCTTGAGCATCCACAATCACAAGAACATGACGGTGGAGAACGGCAATTACTGTTTAATGAGGTGGATGATGATGAGACACAGTTGCCAATGAGTCAACTGCAATTACTGTCTCAAGAGGTTTATGAAGATGATGAGATACAGTTGTCAATCATTGAGGTTGTTGTTAGGTCAACAAATCAAGAGGATGCTCAGAGTGAGGAAGTGGAAGAGGAGGTGGTGGACGATGAGGTCACTGACCCAACCTGGGAAGGTGGAAAGCCGAGCGAGGACAGCAGTAGAGAGGGGCAAGAATCTGCAGCGCCGCAACAGGCTGGAAGAGGCAGTGGGGTGGCTAAAGGGAGAAGGCAGCCACACCAAACAGGCCCACAACTGTTTCCATGGAGCCCACCCTTGTGGCAATCTCCCTTGCCAAGGGGTATGTGTTCCGCAGTATGGCGCTTTTTTTAAGAAAGTGCGGACGACAAAATAATAGTGGTTTGCAATCTGTGCCACACCAAAATGAGCCAGGGCGTGAACACTAGCAACCTCACCACCACCAGCATGATCCATCACATGGCATCCAATCACCGTAATAAGTGGGACGAACGCCTGGGTCCACAATCTGTGTCTACGGGTCACACCACTGCCTCCTCTTCCCCTATGGTACATGATGGCCAATGGCCTGTCGAAGGCACAGGCGAGGATGCCTCCCGCCCTGCACCTGGACCTTTGCAAGCACCATCAGCGACCACATCCACTTCCCTGTCCCAGCGCAGCATCCAAATGTCATTACCCCAGGCATTTGAAAGCAAGCGCAAATACCCAGCAACTCACCCACCAAAATTACTGGCCATGGAAATGTTGCCATTTCGGTTTGTGGACACTAAAGCCTTCCGCAGCCTGATGTCGGTGGCCATCCCGCGGTACTCTGTCCGCAGCGGCCACTATTTTTCAAGGTGTGCCGTGCCCGCCTTACACCAACATGTGTCCCTTAACGTCACACGTGCCCTGACCAACGCAGTTACTGGGAAGGTCCACTTAACCATGGACACATGGACAAGTGCATTTGGCATTGATGCTACATTTCCCTGAAGGCACACTGGGTGAACATTTTGAAGGGTGGGAGCGAGTCATACCCTGGGATAGCACAGGTGCTACCGACGTCGAGGATTGCAGGCCCTAATTCCATCAGGGTTTCTGCCAACACCTACGTTAGTGGCTCGAACCCCCACTCCTCCTCCACTTCCACCTCCTAATTATCCAAGTGCAGCACCAGTCAGCCATCAGCCGGTAGCTGGAAGCAGTGTAGCACTGCAGTGGGGAAGGGTCAACTGGCCGTGCTGAAGCTGATCTGCTTAGGGGACAAACAGCACACTGCAGTAGAGCTCTTGCAGGGGACAGACTGAGCTGTGGCTCTCGCCACTCAACCTACAACCAGGCATGGTTGTGTGTGCTAATGTCCGTAACTTGGTGGCGGCTTTGGAGCTTGGCAAGCTCACACACATCCAATGCCTTGCCCACGTCTTAAACTTAGTGGTTCAGCAGTTTCTAAAAACCTACCCCAATTTGCATGAGCTACTGGTGAAGGTGCACTGCGTGTGTGCCTATTTCCACAAGTCATCGACAGCTTTAGCCAGTCTGTCAAAGCTGCACCAGCTCTTTAACTTGCCAGCTCACCGGGTGTTGTGCGACATAAGCACGTGCTGGAACTCGACATTCCACATGTTGTCCAGGCTTTGTGAGCAGCAGAGGGCAGCAGTGGAATACCAGCTGCAACATGGTCGTCACCTTTCCAGTCAGCTTCCGCTAATCAGAAGTGAGGAGTGGGCATTCATGTCTGACCTCTGTGAGGTTTTTATGAAACTTTGAGGAATCAACACAGATGGTGAGCGGCGATAACTGTATTATCAGCGTAACCATCCCACTTCTGTGTCTACTGAAACGCTCGCTGCTCGCAATTAAGGACGACGCTTTGCTTGTGGAAGAGGTGGAAATGGGGGAAGACATTACACAGGGTGATAGCCAGACCACCCTCCATCCGTCTTCGCAGCACGAATTTGACGATGAAGAGGAGGAGGAGCAGAAGACGGTTGCCTCCGGTACAGAGAGTAGTACCCATGGAAGTTTAATTCCATCTGCTCAGCGTGGGTGGGCAGAAGAGGAGGAAGAGGATGATGAGATTGAGAGTGAGCCTCCTGATGATGACAGCGAAGTCTTGCCTGTTGATACTCTGGCACACATGACTGACTTCATGTTAGGCTGCCTTTCCCGCGACCTGCGCGTTATACGAATTTTAGACAACTCGGATTAATGGGTGTTCACCCTTCTCAACCCCCGCTACAAAGAGAACTTCTCATCTCTCATTCCTCAGGTGGAGAGGACGAGCAAAACGACGCAATACCAGAAGGTCCTTGTTGAAAAATTGCTCCAAAAATTTCCATCTGACAATGCTGGCGGCAGAGTCTGTACTTCCTTGGGCAACAGAGGAGGGGAGGCAAGGCGAATACACAGCAGTCCCAACAGAGGCAGGGCAACACTCTCCAAGACCTGGGACAGTTTCATGACACCCCGCCAGCACCCTCACCCTGATGCGCGGCCTAGTGTCACAAGGAGGGAAAAGTTTTGGAAGATGGTGAAGGAGTACGTAGCAGACCGCGTCAGCGTCCTTAGTGATCCCTCAGTTACTTACAACTACTGGGTATCCAAGTTGGACACGTGACACAAACTGGCGCTCTACGGCTTGGAGGTGCTGGCCTGCCCTGCCACCAGCGTTTTGTCTGAGTTGGTATTTAGTGCTGCTGATGGCATTATAACAGATAAGCATATCTGCCTGTCAACTGAAAATGCTGACAGTTTGACTCTTATAAAAATTAACAAGGCCTCGATTGCCCCAGACTTCTCGACTCCACCAGAGGAAAGCGGATGAACAAAGGCACTTTAAATGTGTTGTTTAATGTACTCAATACACTGTATTTCCATGCACCCCTTCCACCACAAAAAAGGGTATATGGTTAATCTTCCTTTTCTCATCCTCCTCCTCCTCCTCTTCCATCATATCAACATGCTTATTCGTCGCATATAATGCCCTCGCATATATGCTCTCAAATATAATTTTTTACAGGGTCAGCTCACCTGCAGGCCATCACATATAATGTTTTACAGGGTCAGCTCACCTGCAGGCCCTCGCCTATAATGTTTTACAGGGTCAGCTCACCTGCAGGCCCTTGCCCATAATGTTTTCCAGGGTCAGCTCACCTGCAGGCCCTTGCATATATTGTTTTACAGGGTCAGCTCAACTGCAGGCCCTCGCATATAATGTTTTACAGGTTCAGCTCACCTGCAGGCCCTTGCATATAATGTTTTATATGGTCAGCTCACCTTCTGATGATGACAGCAAAGTCTTTCCTCTGGCACACATGGCTGACTTCATGTTAGGCTGCCTTTCCCACGACCCGCGCGTTATACGCATCTCTCATTCCTCTGGTAAAGAGGACAAGCAAAACCCTGTAATACCAGAAGGTCTTGTTGAAAAATTGCTCCAAAGTTGATAGGGCAGACATCCAAATGGATCTTCGCTGTCACGGGGACTTGCGATCGCCTAGAAGTTATCTAGAGTCAACAAAGTGGCAGCAGGCCCTAAACTACAAGTCCAGTATCAGTAGCCAAGAGTCTGGTCAGCACAATCCTCACCATGATGGCACACTGGGTGAAAGTTGTGGAGGCCGGGAGCAAGTTGGCTGCTGGCACCAGACTTGCCCTCCAATAGATCCTCGTTAACAGAAAGTGTACTCATTCCAATAACAGGGCCTCTTAAGAGTGCTGTATTGTTATTTATTGTCACTACCTCCCCGAGTCTGGAGTGGGTAATTGCCGCTTGCCTGCTGCCTTCCTTGGACGCTTATGCTTTAATAACTTGCCCCACCCTCTCTGGGTGGTTCACAATTAGGAAAAAAAAGGGGCAAGGCAACAACAGCTAATCAGATTTCAGCCATTGACCTCCCTTGGATGTGGTGAACCCGGATTCCCCGTTACCTATGATCACCATGGTAGGCACAGAAAAGAACATTGAAAGTTGATCAGAGTTGGCAGACATCTGAATGGATCGTTGCTGTCAGGGGGATGTGCAATCGCCCAGAGGTTATCTAGAGTCACCAATGCGGCAGCAGACCCTCACCCTAAGGTTTTAGATGGTCAGATCAGCATGCCCTTGCTCCAAATGTTTTTGAGGGTCACCAGCAGGCCATCAATCATAATTTTTCAAGGGTATGTATGATGCCCTCCTTTATGTGTAACAAAGGGTGTTTTGGAGTGCCGGTTCCTTGTAATTTTTGGCAGCCCTTTCACTTAGTGCATAGGCTTTATGAGTGTAGGAGTCCCACTACCTGAACTATTGTACCACAATGTGAATTAAGCCCGCCATTATGTGGTATAAAGGTTGTATCGACCTCGTCCTTGTAATTTTTGGCAGCACTTGCCCTTTATATACAAGTAAATATAAAGGAAAGAATGTTTCTTAACAATTTTTCCTCTAAAATAGATTTTTTTTTCCGGTTTTCTGCTTATTATTGTCAGTCTGTAAAAGTGACGTACTACTCAGACCACATGGTTCCCAGCAGTGACCTGGGATTCCCATGCTGTTCCCGAACCATTTTGGTGGTGTTTCCATCAATTTCTGACCTTTTCCTATGAAACAGGCACCCTCCCCAGGGGGTGCCTGGTTTAATGCTCGGGTTCTCCCATTAACTTCTATTATACTCGGGTGCTTGGTAGAGCACCCGAGCATCCCTATGTGTTCGGCCAGAGCACCTGAGCACCCGAGCACTTTGATGCTCGATCAACACTAATTGTAGCCATTAGAGATGAGCGAATAAAAAAAAATATTGATTTGCTGGTTGGCCAAATTTTTCAGGAAGAATTTGGTTCGATCCGAATATATTAGCGGCGAATTACGTTTAAAAAAAAACTGCTATTTCCTGGCTTCTGAGAACCTTTATAGTGGTGTAGAACACTGTGCCTTGCAGTAACATGCATAGGGAGTCAGCTTTGGTAGTGAAATAATACTGTGAGTCCGTATGACATGCAGATGACAGACGTCACTCTTAGAATCACTGCACACTTCACTTATTAGGGCAGTCATGGGGCTAAAACCGACCAAATAACTCAAGTATGAACTCAGCAGGTCAATGTTAGCGTCAAGAAGAAGCGGACTCCTTTTACACCGTCACCAGCAGATTCCACATAGATGTCTACAGAACCTGTTCTATTAAACGCTTATACAAGTAGAGCCCCCTGGACAGTGGAGAGGGTGTCAGTAGTAAGTTTATGTTGACGTCACTGATTAATTTGCCCTTCCTCTGATCCGTCAGAACAATAACCCACAAAAAACTGTTCCTGTCTGTGGAGCATACACCTTCACTCGGTCAGCATCAGTATTGCTAATGCCAAATAGAACAGGAGTGGATCTAAAACAGAGATGACACGTGAATGGAATATTTGCATGTCATCTGTGTTTTTTACCCACTCCTGCTTTTGGCTACCAAATCATAAGCCAATTCTGATGGGACCATACAGGCCTTATAGCTGCTACACAGACAGGATCCGTTGTGTGTCTCATTTTTCCTTCCTTCTGAGAGATCAGAAGAAAGGTCAAATAAATCATGATGTCAGCCAGTCTGAAAGGCAAAATAGTGGTCTAGTCATGAAGTGTGGAGGGTGAGGACAGCATGAGAAGTTCACAGAGTGGATCTATCACATAGTGGTGAGGTGGAAGCAGCATTAAGAGACCACAGAGTGACCCAATGACAGGGTCTGGAGTTGGCAGCAGAATGAGAAGACCACCGAGTGGCACAATGACAGAGTCTGGAGTTGGTAGCAGTATGAGGAGGCCACCGAGGCTATTTTATTTTTATTGACGCTGTATATGTTGACACAGGGCCGTGGTGCCAACATTGGCACCCTGCCCACGCTTTACCTTCTGCCCACATAGTCTACATATGGCCATGTTGACCTCTTCCGGCGGCTTCACAAAAAACTGCCACACTGCTGAGTACCTGATTTTCCCCCCAAACACTAGCTGACTGCTACAGCTGCTGCCTCTGTGAACCTGTGCACCACTCCTTTCCGACCAGGTAAGTCTACCCCGTGCCTGTTTGGCTCCCGACCTCCCACTGCTGCCATCCTGCTGACTCCCAGCCATGCTAGCGACTTGCTGTCTCAGCCGCTGCCTGACGGGCAAGCTGTCACCCTCTTCTCCTGATGATGACAAAGCCCCTTCTTCACTCGGCTCCCAAGTGTGATTGGCTTCATCATCATCGAGTAGTGTCTGCACATCACTGATGCCCTCCTCAATGGTCTCTGGGTCAGGAGCCAGACCGCTAGCAACACAAGCTCCCACGCCACTCTCTTCATCACTACTTGCCCGCCTAGCGGAGGAAGCAGCGGATGTCTCCTCCAGATCTTGGCTGGGCAGTAGCTGCTGACTGTCCTCTAGTAGCTCTTCCTCGGTGAAAAGTGGAGCTGAGCCCACAGCATGTAGTATTTCTCGCGGTGAGGGAACAGAAAAGACCAGAGACAGGTTTAGGATAGGTGAGGGCACAGGGCCTGCTCCCGGGCCATGCCAACTAAGGGTTGTGATTGACAAACCCACCGACTGTTGGCTAGGGTTGTCTGATGTCACTTGGAATGACGTAGAAGACCAAGTTAACCAATCAAGAACCGCTGGGTTGCTGGTCAAGACATGACCGCTAGATGACACCAGGAGCTCAGGCCTCTCGCTGCGACTCCTGCTGCCACGCCCCCTTACTCTGCTGCGACCTCTGCTTGTGCCAGAAACATTCAGGCCTCCACCACTCCTCTGTGCATGGCCTGGCACTTCTCTGCCCAACATACTTGTAGCTGAACTAAACAAGTTAAACGGAAATTAAAAAACCCCTAAAAGTGACAGATATATTTTTCTTTTTGTACTGAAAAAGTCCACTAAATACTTTCATCACAATTAACTGCAGAAATACACTAAAAATATATTTTTCTTGTTGTACTGAAATATGACCCTATACGCTTTGACCAGAAAAAACTCAAAGAGTGAAGTGCATATATAGTTTTCTTGAAGTACTGAAATACGCCCCTATAAGCTTTCACCAGAAGTAACTGCAGGAGTGAACTGAGAATATATATTTCTTGTTGGATGAAAATAGGCCACTATACGCTTTGACCAGAAAAAAATTAAAGAATCTGATTGAAGTGCGTATATACACTCACCTAAAGAATTATTAGGAACACCTGTTCTATTTCTCATTAATGCAATTATCTAGTCAACCAATCACATGGCAGTTGCTTCAATGTATTTAGGCGTGTGGTCCTGGTCAAGACAATCTCCTGAACTCCAAACTGAATGTCAGAATGGGAAAGAAAGGTGATTTAAGCAATTTTGAGCGTGGCATGGTTGTTGGTGCCAGACGGGCCGGTCTGAGTATTTCACAATCTGCTCAGTTACTGGGATTTTCATTTCTAGGGTTTACAAAGAATGGTGTGAAAAGGGAAAAACATCCAGTATGCGGCAGTCCTGTGGGCAAAAATGCCTTGTGGATACTAGAGGTCAGAGGAGAATGGGCCGACTGATTCAAGCTGATAGAAGAGCAACGTTGACTGAAATAACCACTCGTTACAACCGAGGTATGCAGCAAAGCATTTGTGAAGCCACAACAAGCACAACCTTGAGGCGGATGGGCTACATCAGCAGAAGACCCCACCGGGTACCACTCATCTCCACTACAAATAGGAAAAAGAGGCTACAATTTGCACGAGCTCACCAAAATTGGACTGTCGAAGACTGGAAAAATGTTGCCTGGTCTGATGAGTCTCGATTTCTGTTGAGACATTCAAATGGTAGAGTCCAAATTTGGCGTAAACAGAATGAGAACATGTATCCATCCTCTGATGGCTACTTCCAGCAGGATAATGCACCATGTCACAAAGCTTGAATCATTTCAAATTGGTTAGTTGAACATGACAATGAGTTCACTGTACTAAAATGGCCCCCACAGTCACCAGATCTCAACCCAATAGAGCATCTTTGGGATGTGGTGGAACGGGAGCTTTGTGCCCTGGATGTGCATCCCTCAAATCTCCATCAACTGCAAGATGCTATCCTATCAATATGGGCCAACATTTCTAAAGAATGCTATCAGCACCTTGTTGAATCAATGCCACTTAGAATTAAGGCAGTTCTGAAGGCAAAAGGGGGTCCAACACCTAATAATTCTTTAGGTGAGTGTATATTTCTTGAAGTGCTGAAATACGCAACTATACCCTTTCAACAAAAATCACTGCGTATGAAGTGAAGTGCGTATATATTTTTTTGAAGTACTGAAATACTCCCTTATACGCTTTCACTAGGAATAACTGCAACAGTGCAGTGCGTAAATATTTATCTTTTTTTACTGAAATACGCCCCTATACGCTTTTAACAGAAATAACTGCAACATTGCAGTGCGTATATATTTTTCTTTTTTTACTGTAATACGCTCCTATATGCTTTCACCAGAAATAAATGCAACAGTGCAGTGCGTATATATTTATCTTTTTTTACTGAAATACGCCCCTATACGCTTTCACCAGAAATAACTGCAACAGTGCAGTGCGTATATATTTTTCTTGTTTTATTTTAATACGCCCCTACATGCTTTTACCAGAAATAACTGCGACAGTGCAGAGCGTATATATTTTTCTTTTTTTACTGTAATACGCCCCTACATGCTTTCAACAGAAACTACTGCAATAGTGCAGTGCATATACAGTCAGGTCCATAAATATTGGGACAACGACACAATTCTAACATTTTTGGCTCTATACACCACTACAATATGTGCTTTACCTGCAGACTGTCAGCTTTAATTTGAGGGTATTTACATCCAAATCAGATGAACGGTGTAGGAATTACAACAGTTTGCATCTGTGACTCCCACTTGTTAAGGTCCCAAAAGTAATGGGACAGAATAATAATCATAAATCAAACTTTCCCTTTTTAATACTTGGTTGGAAATCCTTTGCAGTCAATTGCAGCCTGAAGTCTGGAACGCATAGACATCACCAGACGCTGGGTTTTATCCCTGGTGATGCTCTGCCAGGCCTCTACTGCAACTGTCTTTAGTTCCTGCTTGTTCTTGGGGCATTTTCCCTTCAGTTTTGTCTTCAGCAAGTGAAATGCATGCTCAATCGGATTCAGCTCAGGTGATTGACTTGGCCATTGTATAACATTCCACTTCTTTCCCTTAAAAAACTCTTTGGTTGCTTTTGCAGTATGCTTTGGTCATTGTCCATCTGCATCATGAAGCGCCGTCCAATCAGTTCTGAAGCATTTGGCTGAATATGAGCAGATAATATTGACCGAAACACTTCAGAATTTATCCTGATGCTTTTGTCAGCAGTCACATCATCAATAAATACAAGAGAACCAGTTCCATTGGCAGCCATACATGCCCATGCCATGACACTACCACCACCATGCTTCACTGATGAGGTGGTATGCTTAGGATCATGAGCAGTTCCTTTCCTTCTCATACTCTTCTCTTCCCATCACTCTGGTACAAGTTGATCTTGGTCTCATCTGTCCATAGGATGTTGTTCCAGAACTGTGAAGGCTTTTTTAGATGTCGTTTGGCAAACTCTAATCTGGCCTTCCTGTTTTTGAGGCTCACCAATGGTTTACATCTTCTGGTGAGCCCTCTGTATTCACTCTGGTGAAGTCTTCTCTTAATTGTTGACTTTGACACACATACACCTATCTCCTGGAGAGTGTTCTTGATCTGGCCAACTGTTGTGAAGGGTGTTTTCTTCACCAGGGAAATAATTCTTCGGTCATCCACCAAAGTTGTTTTCCGTGGTCTTCCGGGTCTTTTGGTGTTGCTGAGCTCACTGGTGCGTTCCTTCTTTTTAAGAATGTTCCAAACAGTTGTTTTGGCCACGCCTAATGTTTTTGCTATCTCTCTGATGGGTTTGTTTTGTTTTTTTCAGCCTAATGATGGCTTGCTTCACTGATAGTGACAGCTCTTTGGATCTCATCTTGAGAGCTGACAGCAACAGATTCCAAATGCAAATAGCACACTTGAAATGAACTCTGGACCTTTTATCTGCTCATTGTAATTGGGATAATGAGGGAATAACACACATCTGGCCATGGAACAGCTGAGCAGCCAATTGTCCCATTACTTTTGGGACCTTAACTAGTGGGAGGCACATATGCAAACTGTTGTAATTCCTACACCGTTCACCTGATTTGGGTGTAAATACCCTCAAATTAAAGCTGACAGTCTGCAGTTAAAGCACATCTTGTTTGTTTCATTTCAAATCCATTGTGGTGGTGTATAGAGCCAAAAATGTTAGAATTGTGTCGATGTCCCAATATTTATGGACCTGACTGTATATTTATCTTTTTTTTTGTTTTTACTGAAATACTCCCCTATACGATTTTAACAGAAATACCTGCAACAGTGCAGTGCGTATATATTTTCCTTTTTTACTGAAATACGCCCCTATACGCTTTCACCAGAAATAACTGCAGAAGTGAAATGCATATATATTTTTCTTGTAGTACTGAATAAGATACTAAGATATAAGCCTCTGAAGTCTTTTCAACATAACACTTGCAGCCCAATAACAAATAGCTGGAATGACAGAGCTGTCTAATGACTATTTAGATCCCCAAATAATTGTTCCCTGCACTTGTAAAACACTTTCCTATCAAAGTCCCTAGCACCTTCTGATGTCTCTCCCTGCACTAAGATGCTGTGAAATGATTCCTACCTATCCTTTCCCTGCACTTATAAATCGTTTTTTTTTTCTGTCTTTTTTTTTCCACAATCATTTTTCCACTTGCTGTACCTAGCGCCTTCAGAAGTCTGTCCCTGCACTCTGAACGATGGAAAATGGCCATATTTGTAGGGCTGTGACATCACAGGGCTGGCTGGCTGCTGATTGGTTGCATGCAGGCATGTCAATCTGTGTGATCCCACCTTCCCAGAGTTCCTTGCCCCATGTCCTCAGTCCTCACAAGTGTAGCCGCCATTTAGGGAAAATTGCGATTCGTTACACAAAGCGCGAGGAAATACGCACTCGTTGCGAATCAAACTTTTCCTGAAATTCTAAACAAATTTTACTTTGTCAGCTTCGATTCGTTCATCTCTAGTAGCCATATTGTGTTTTAATGGGCGATTGTGTCAAGGCTATTATTCATTATTTGATGCTATTATTAAGCGTAGTCTTTTATTACCCTTCTTTTTTGTCTTGTGTCACATGACGCTTTAATCACATAATTGCAATCTGCTAGACGTGCTTGCAGGAGGATACGCCCTGTGTTAGTGGATGTATGACGTGAAGTGTGGCTTGGCTTATATGATTTTTATCATGTGTAACTAATTGATAGCACTGGGTATATATATAGGGGCCTCTCAGCCTTATGCCTCTACTCCCCCTGCGAAGCTGACGCAAAACACATTTCTGGGTCTCTTTTAGGTGCCACTAGCTGGGTGTGTATAGTGTATATATTGTGAATCATGTTTTTTTTTTTTTTCTGGGTCGAGGAGCCCCATGGTTTGATTTTGTATTTATTTATACTAGTGCGAACTCTGTGTCACATATTTAATTAAATTATTTCATTAAATTGATAATTTTTGGTTTAAGGTTTTAAAATATTGTATAAATCAGTGATTGATGACATCATATTAGGGCTAAATCCATTCTTTAAGCCTCAATCATTCATTTCCATTTATTTTTTCTCAACACGGTTGGAATTTTATTCTTTGTGTGAGTTGTTCAATTTAAGTAAAACAGCATATAAGCGATAAGTACACCAATACACAGGGTAGTGCACCACATTATCTATGAGTGATAACTTGATATTAAGCCACAGGCCTGACCCTTAATCATCAGTTTCCATTTTTTCTATATCCACATGGTTAGATTTTATTTTTATATTTTTTTTGGTGGGGGGGGGGTTTAATTAACTCAGCATATATATCAGTACACCAATACAAACGGTAGTGCACAACGTTATCTGTGAGTGATAATGTAACATTATGCATCAGGCCTGGCCCTTAATTATCTGTTTTTATTTATTCTACATTCACAATTTAATTAAACCAGCATATCGGCAATCAGTACAACTATGCAAAGGGTAGTGCACCACATTATCTGTGAGTGAAAACGTGATATTAAGCATCAGGGCTCCATCAACAGTGAGTGCGGTTCTAGAGCAGCAACCTGCAGCATTATTCTAATGCTTATAGTGCTCCTGAGGAAGTGTGGTGTAAAATCTCCACACGGAAACGCGTTGAGCGTATACAAGAGTATCATCTGTATTTATACAGCAGGAAGGGCAGTAACAAAGCTGAACGTTCAGCTAGGAATACTTTGGTGACTAATGTCTTCTAGGTCTCTCTCCCTCTCAGATACACTGTACCGGTGTTTGACATTTCAACACCAGGTATTTGAATGGGGGAGTGTGTGACTCTATCTTTAATTCCTGCCCTGCTGGACAATATAGGGACACGCTGACTGTTAATAATAGTAGTCGACCATTGTATCCCTATGTACTACAGATGCATCATTTCAGAAATTACAGCGTGTAGACGGCGTATACAGAGGGTCCCTCTTTACACGCCCCATTCCTGCACGCCTGTTACAGATTAACAAGGGTGGATTAGCCACTTTATTAGTGTTTTCAAATAAAACATATTGTTTTTGTTTTTGTTTTAACGTTCTATCAGGCTGTGAACAATACCTTTATGGCCTTAACAATTCACAGTTCACTTGAATAGGACAAAGTTTTAATATCTTGCAACATTGCTACTAAAATGACAACATTCTGCAGTACGAACACTGTCAAGACAGATGGATGTAAACATGAAGAAGCATGGCAATCATACAGCTTCAAATAGCCAATCAACAAAGGTGGCAAAAGTAGGACACCTACAATGAAATATGTACAGCGAGGCCATCAGTTTTAAAAGTCTAGATAACCTTTTTAATACATTAAACTCAAATAAGGCATGAATGACACATTCTTTCTGCTAGGTTCAGAAGCAGGCCACCCATAAAAATGTAAGTGTTAAGTACATGTGCAAATGTACTTTGGATGGAAATACTCTTTAAAAGCATCACCTAAAATGACGAACATTTAGTAACATTCTTAGAGGTAGAACCATCCTGTAACTAATGATGGAGCATGAAATCTCAGAAGACTGTTCAATAATAGGACTTTCTAAATCTGTGAAATGTTGATATCTGCAGGTTTTGATGAAGTAAAGATCTTTGATAAATGATTGAATTCGATTTGTAACACCTGCTTGAGTCTGATATATCTTCTGACAGGAGAGAATAGTTTCTTGCAGTATGTGTGAAAATGTTTACAACCATGTACAGTCCTGATCAAAAGTTTAAGACCACTTGAAAAATGGCAAAAAATAATATTTTACATTGTTGGATCTTAACAAGGTTCCAAGTAGAGCTTCAATATGCAACAAGAAGAAATGAGAGTGAGACAAAACATTTTTTGAGCATTCAATTAATTGAAAATAACGATTAAACTGAAACAGGCTGTTTTTCAGCTGATCAAAATTTTAGGACCACATGCCTTTAAAAGGCCAAATCTGTGCAAAGATGTGGATTCATTGTCATTTTCTGTTAGGTAGTCACATGTTGTGATGGCAAAGGCAAAAAAACTCTCACTTTTTGAACGTGGTCGGGTTGTTGAACTGCATAAGCAGGGTCTCTCACAGCGCGCCATCGCTGCTGAGGTGGGACGCAGTAAGACAGTCATTTGGAATTTCTTAAATGATCTTGAGGGTTATGGAGCAAAAAAGTCAAGTGGAAAACCTAAATAAATTTCCTCACCACTGAGCCGGAGGATCCAATTGGCTGTCCGTCAAGACACTGGACGATCCTCGACCCAAATTAAGGCCCTTACTGGTGCTGACTGCAGCCCCATAACCATCAGACGGCATCTGAGACTGAAGGGCTTCAAAGACAAAAAACGTCTTCAAAGACCTCGTCACAGAACTGCTCGTTTGGACTTTGCAAGAGAGCACCAAACATGGGACATTCAAAGGTGGAAGAAAGTTTTATTCTCTGATGAGAAAAAATTTACCTTGATGGTCCTGATGGTTTCCAACGTTACTGGCATGACAAGCAGATCCCACCTGAGATGTTTTCTATGCGCCACAGTGGAGGGGCGCCATAATGGTCTGGGGTGATTTTTCCTTCAGTGGAACAATAGAGCTTCAGGAAGTGCAGGGGCGTCAAACGGCAGCTGGCTATGTCCAGATGTTGCAGAGAGCATTCCTCATGACTGAGGGCCCTCGTCTGTGTGGTAACGACTGGGTTTTTCAACAGGACAACGCTACAGTACACAATGCCGGCAGGACAAGGGACTTCTTCCAGGAGAATAACATCACTCTTTTCGCCCATCCTGCGTGTTCCCCTGATCTAAATCCAATTGAGAACCTTTGTGGATGGATGGCAAGGGAAGTTTACAAAAATGGACAACAGTTCCAGACAGTAGATGGCCTTCATGTGGCCGTCTTCACCACTTGGAGAAATGTTCCCACTCACCTCATGGAAACGCTTGCATCAAGCATGGCGAAACAAATTTTTGAAGTGATCAACAATAACGGCGGAGCTACTCATTACTGAGTTCATGTTTGGAAGTTGGATTTCTGATTTGGGGGGTTTAGTTTTTTTTTGGAGGTGTGGTCCTAAATTTTTGATCAGCTGAAAAACAGCCTGTTTCAGTTTATTCGTTGTTTTCATTAAATTGAATGCTCAAAAAATGTTTTGTCTCACTCCCATTTCTTCTTGTTGCATGTTGAAGGTCTACTTGGAACCTTGTTAAGATCCAGCCATGCTAAATATGATTTTTTGCCATTTGGTCTTAAACTTTTGATCAGGACTGTATCGGTGCTGAAACGAATAGAATTCCCATTTATATCTATGGAAAAGGAGTAGGAACGATGTCCTGGCTATGTCCTCTGCTTTTTTTTTTTATCTCACTACAAAACAAATACATTTTGGGAATTAGTGTGTTGTCAGCATTCTTAGCCTTTATTGCTTTAAGCATCTATGTTTTCCCGATAGGTAATTTAATCCATTTATATGATAACATATCTCCATTAGTATAGCAGGATTTTAACCTTTATTAATGCAATGCACATTGTTAAATATTGTTTAAAGGGTCCACAAAATGTGGAAATCCATAGGAAAAAAAAAACACAAAAAAGAATCAGTATTTCCCATTGCAATCAAACAGATCAATCATTTATTTTCAGATAAGTTTAGAAATAAAAAAAATCGAATATGTGTGGCTGCAAAAAGTTTGTGTTCGGGACCCGAACTTGATCCGAACTTTGACCCGAACCCGAACCCCATTAAAATCAATGGGGACCCGAACTTCACTTTATTATTTTCTGTTATAGCATGGTTATAACGGAAAATAATAGTATTCGTTTTTTCAGATCTGAGTTTTTAATGATTTTAATAGGGAGGGGGGGGGCCGCACTGGCCACCAATGATTTTAATACTGGGAAGGGAGGGGGGGGGCTGCATTGGCCACCAATGATTTTAATACTGAGGAGGGAGGGGGTCTGGCCCCCTGCTGCCTGGTAGCACCTGATCTCTTACAGGGGGCTGTGATCCCCTCAGGGGTTAATTGTGCGGATCACAGCCCCCTGTAAGAGATCAGGTGCTGCCAGGCAGCAGGGGGCCGTTATGTCCACAGTTCTCAGTATATTCTAACTTGAAGCGTACCCATCACTATGGGAACGCCTCTGTGTTAGAATATACTGTCGGATCTGAGTTTTCACGATCTAACTCAAATCCGATGGTGTATTCTAACATAGAGGCGTTCCCATGGTGATGGGGACGCTTCAAATTAAAATATACCATCGGATTGGAGAAAACTCCGATCCGATGGTATATTAATATTACCCGAACACCGAACCCGAACCCGAACTTTTACTGTTTGAGTTCGCTCAACCCTAGTATTAAGCTTTAAATAAATAAAGTAAATAAATGTGATTTTGCTATAATTGAACTAATCTGCAAAATAAAATTAACAATTAATTTCTACCACACAGTGAATACTATAAAAATGAGGCCCAACAAATGGTGGCATTGCAGTTATTTTTCAAGTCCATCCCTCAAAAAATAGTTTAGAGCCTTTTAAGTAAATGGTGACATCAAAATATGCCTGCAAAAAAAACTCTCATATAGCTATGGGTTAAAATGTGGATGAAAAAGCTAAATTGCTGCCACAAAAATATGTTAAATACAAAATTTGGAGATCCAGAGCTGGCAAAAATACAGCTTAAGGCCTCATGTAAACGAATGTTTTTGTGGCCCCATTGAAGTGAATGGGTCCGCATCAAGAGCCGCCAAAACAACGGCCGCGTGCATGAGGCCTAATGCAGGATCAGCTATGTTTCTGCCCAGCAGGACGGGGGAAGCAAACCATACTTCTGGGGGCCGCATGCGTGCATCCCTGCTATAAAGCATCCAAACACTTTAAATGAAGTAGAGCAAATTGCATGTATTGGTAAAGAAAAAAACAAACAGCAGGGAAGTTACATTTGCATGGCAGCAAAAGTTTACAGCAGGAAGGTGCACTTAGGCCACACTATTACAATTAGTAAATGTGATGCACAACAAACGTGCCAGCTTTTTTTTTTTTTTTTGGTCCAAAAGACTGGAGCATTTTCAATAAGATTTCTGCCCTTCTGACTCCATGCAGATGTTCCACTTATCTGCATTTAAACCTAGGACCCCAGGAGACAATACTAACTACTGAGTCACCTAACTTGCAGTGAGCAAAGCAGTTCAGTGAGCTCACACTAGTAAAAAGAATGACATTTATGAAGAGTAACTTTGCATAAGTGTATGTATTTGGCATTGTTTCATATAGTGCCCTATATTATTGACCCTGAGCTCTCTTATTGGGAAAAAATACTGTAAAAGTACTGCAATTTGACTGTTTGTGTCTTACCATTGCTGAAGAGAATCTAGAATCATCCTTCTTGGATTTAAGGATTGTGTAACTTTGTATGAAGAAGGATTCTCAGACCTACAATGTGCTTTTATCTTTCTTTTTATTAGAAGCTGATTTCCTGCTAAGTATAACTATCAGTGTTCAGCAGTAACTCCCTTAAGACCTTTTAATGCCTGAATTTAAAATTATACTCATTAAAACGTATGTTTTAACTTTCTATGACTAGGGAGTGTGCTGTAAGAGCTGTCAAGTGTATTAAGATTCCTTTCTCCCCTATATCTGTGTAATGTGCTACAAACGTGTATGGGTTTCAAAGTTTCATAAAAATGATACAATTGTTTCCTACAAGTGTTTATAGTGGAGAAGACATTTACTGGTTTATTTTACACACACTGTAGATTTCCAGCTTAGTTATGTATAAGTGATACTGAAATTATTAGCTTAGAGACAGGATGAATTCATAGTCACTCTATGGGAGTCATTTATCAAACTGGTGTAAAGTAGAACTGGCTTAGTTGCCCATAGCAACCAATCAGATTCCACCTTTCATTTTGGACAGCTCCTTTGGGAAATGAAAGGTGAAATCTGATAGGTTTGCTATAGCAATTAAGCCAGTTCTACTTTACACCAATTTGATAAATGACCACCAGACTCAGACAAGCTCAATGTAAAGAAACACTCTGCATGTGTAAAGCCTCTTGCACACGAATGTTGTGCATCCGTTCAGTGCATTGGGGACCACAATTTGCAGTCCTCAATGCACGGGCAATGTCCGTGCGGCGGCCGGGACAGATTGAGACCCATTCAACTCCGCACTGCAAAAAAATAGAACTTGTGCTTTTTGTAGTGCTTCCGTGGGGTTCCAATCTGTCTTTCCGTTCCGCATCTCCATACGGTAGTATAAGGCATTATACAGGGTGGGCCATTTATATGGATACACCTTAATAAAATGGGAATGGTTGGTGATATTAACTTCCTGTTTGTGGCACATTAGTATATGTGAGGGGGGAAACTTTTCAAGATGGGTGGTGACCATGGTGGCCATTTTGAATCCAACTTTTGTTTTTTCAATAGGAAGAGGGTCATGTGACACATCAAACTTATTGGGAATTTCACACGAAAAACAATGGTGTGCTTAGTTTTAACGTAACTTTATTTTTTCATGAGTTATTTACAAGTTTCTCTTTGTTTACAGCCATTGACATGTCGCCGAGGTTAACACGTGAGGAGCAGATAGAAATTGTGTTGATGTCTGGTGAACGCAGTAACCGGGTCATTGCAGCAGATTTCAATGCAAGACACCCTACAAGACCACCCATCTCCCATGCTACAGTTAGCAAACTGCTTGCTAAGTTTCGTGAAACTGGTTCAGTGTTGGATTTGCCAAAATGTGGACGCATGAAATCTGTCTCTAATGAAGAAACATCAGTGGCTGTCCTAGCTTCATTCAGCAAGAGCCCACAGCGTAGCACTCGCCGCATGTCACTGAAGAGTGGCATTAGTCGAACATCCCTTCGGCGGATATTAGATACTCACAAATGGCACCCTTACAAACTCCAGCTACTGCAGCATCTCAACGAGGATGACCCAGATCGGCGCACTGAATTTGCAGAATGGGCAAAACAAAAATTGGAACAGGACCCTCAGTTTACGCAGAAGATTTTGTTCAGTGATGAGGCAAACTTTTATGTGAATGGTGAAGTTAACAAACAAAACCACCGCTATTAGTCTGACACTAACCCACATTGGATAGATCCCTCCAAGACTGTTGGAACAAAAAAATTGATGGTATGGTGTGGTATATGGGGTACAAAGATAGTGGGGACATTCTTCATCAATGGAAACCTTAAGGCCACTGGATATGCGAAATTGCTACATGATGATGTGTTTACCTCTTTATGCACTGAAGCTGGCACGTTCCCTGAGTTTTTCCAGCAAAATGGTGCACCACCACATTATGGGTGTCAGGTCCGAGCATTCCTATATGAACAGTTTCCTGGAAAGTGGATTGGTCGTCGTGGACCAGTTGAATGGCCCCCAAGGTCTCCCGATCTGACCCCCTTAGACTTTTATCTTTGGGGTCATCTGAAGGCAATTGTCTATGCTGTGAAGATACGAGATGTGCAGCACCTGAAACTACGGATACTGGAAGCCTGTGCTAGCATTTCTCTTGCGGTGTTGCCATCAGTGTGTGAAGAGTGGGAGAAGAGGGTTGCATTGACAATTCAACACATTGGGCAGCACATTGAACACATTTTATAAGTGGTCAGAAACTTGTAAATAACTCATGAAAGAATAAAGTTACGTTAAAACCAAGCACACCATTGTTTGTTTTTCGTGTGAAATTCCCAATAAGTTTGATGTGTCACATGACCCTCTTCCTATTGAAAAAACAAAAGTTGGATTCAAAATAGCCGACTTAAAAATGGCCGCCATGGTCACCACCCATCTTGAAAAGTTTCCCCCCTCACATATACTAATGTGCCACAAACAGGAAGTTAATATCACCAACCATTCCCATTTTATTAAGGGTCCATATAAATGGCCCACCCTGTATATCGACAAACTGCATTATAAAAGTTATGTATGGTAGCTGAATTATCCTTTATGTTTCTATATGGTGATTAGAACAGGTTCTCTGTTAGTGCCTTATAACAAAATTCTAAAAAAATATACAGATAAAACTTTTTTTTTAAACTATTATTTCTACGGGTGCTTCTGGAGTTTGTTTTACAGTATATGTAACAGCATATGGTACAGATTTCAGTATGAATCTGACAAAAATCAATATGAGCATCTTAATGAGGTATGTGTGCAGCGTATTACAGAGGCTTGTCTTCTAGGGGAAAATATCTCCATGGTATGGCACTGTATGGAAGCATCATCCCATTAGGTGTTCCACAAGAATTAAAGGAAAAGGAGATGACATTTTTAAATTTCAAATTTTTTGGGCAGATTCTCCAGTTTAATTCATTTTTTCCTGTAACACATCAAGGGTTAACCACCAAATAAAAGTTAATATTTATTACCCTGATTCTGAAGTTTATAGAAACACCTCATATGTGGTCATAAATTGCTGTACAGGAACACGGCAGTGCGCACAATTTTTGAAAGAAAAACAATCATGTTTTCATGTCTCCATTTTCAGAAAGCCAATTCCTTTTTATTTTTTGGGCGATTGTCTTAGTTAGGCTCTCATTTTTTTGCGGGATGAGATGACGGTTTGATTCGTACTATTTTGGGATACATGCTACTTTTTGATTGTTTGGTATTACACTTTTTCTGATGTATGGTGACGGTTTTTACTTATTTTTCACCAGACGGGTTAGCCCGTGTGATATTTTTATAGAACAGGTTGTTACGGACATTGCAATACCTAAAATGTATGTTTTTTAATATATTTGGGTTTTAAACAATAAAAGCATTTTTGAAACAAAAAAAATGATGTTTTTATGTCTCCATTTTCTGAAAGCCATATATTTTTTTATTTTTTGGCCGATATACTTATGTAGGGACTCATTTTTTGCGGGATGAGATGACGGTTTGATTGGTATTATTTTTGGGTACGTATGAATTTTGATCACTTGGTATTACACTTTTGGTGATAAAAGGTGACAAAAAAATGTCTTTTTTAGCACAGTTTTTATTTTTTATTTTTTACAGTGTTGACCGGACTGGGTGGATCATGGAATATTTTTATAGAGCAAGTTGTTACGGACGTGGCTATATTTAATATGTGTTTTTTATTTTATTTACAATTTTATATGTCTCTTTTTATGGGGAAGGGGCTTTTTTGGATTTAAAACTTTTTTTTTTATTGTTAAAAACACTTTTATTTCACTTTCATTATTTGTTATTTTTGTCCCACTATGGGACTTCAACAATTCAGGGTCTGATCCCTGTTTCAATACAGCACAATACATCTGTCAGCGAACTGTAAGTGTCACGCCCTGCCCTGTGAGAGGCCTGAGAAGATCTGACAGACATTTCACTTTGTTGTGGTTTTGGGCAAGATCCCACCTCCCCACAGGTTCTGCTCATTAGCTATTTAATGGTGCTACTTATACCCGCCTCTCACTATAGCCCTTGTGGTTTATATTTGCTTCTGGAGTTCTCAGCTGGTGTTTGGTGGATCTCCTGCTCCTCGTCCGTCTTAAGCTAAGTCCTACTTCTTCTCTTTTGTTTTGTGTTCTGGCTAGGCCTCAGGAAGATGCTGGTTCCTGCACCTAGTGCTAGGAACCGGTCGCCTTATCTTCAGCTCCCTAGCTGAGGGTTTGTTATAGTTTCAGCTAGGCTTAGGTTCCAGCGCATGAGCACTTCCACCTTAAGGATTTGCTTATGTTGTCAGCAGTCAAGGAAAGGCTCAGGCATGTGAGGAAACTGTTCCTCCTGTCCCTCAGGACACAGTGAAACTTGAACCAGTGTCTGAGGATGAACCTATGCAGTTAGGTCAGGTCTCTTCTTGCCCTGGTAATAAGAACTCTAGAGGTCAGAGATGATTCTGTTTCTTTTGTGGTAAAGGACATTTCATTAATGTGTGTCCTTTTAGAAAGCCTCAATGTTTAAAAAAAAAAGAGGCTCTTTCCAATAAAACGAGTTCCATTACCATTGGTAGTGTGAATGGGGAGTCAGAAAAGGTATATTTGTATTCTACCTGCAGTACCCGATTTCTCCTGCCTGCCATGGTGGCGCTAGACTATGAAAATATTGAGTTAGAAGTATTTGTGGACAATGGTGCAGGAGTTAACCTTGTTGATTATCAATTTGTTGAGAGTCATGGTTTTATAACAAGCGCATTAAGCAAAGGGATATCAGTATTTGCTATTGATTCCGCTCCTCTCTCACAAAATTATCTAACATATTGTGCAAGAAATTCATTTGAGGGTGGGTGATTCTCATGTTGAGTAAATTTCTTGTTTTGTTCTGAAAGGTTTGCCTGCTCCTCTGGTACTCGGTTTACCATGGTTGATCAAACATAACCCTACCATTCATTGATTGGCAACCTAGACAAATCAGCAATTGTAGTGATTTTTGTATGTACAACTGTCTCGGCGCATCTCTTTCTGTGGTTTCCACTAAGGCGTTACCTTAGTTTCTTTCTGATTTTGCTGACGTTTTCTCTGAGGGTGGAGATCAGGAGTTGCCCCCTCACCGAGAGTATGATTGTCCGATCAATCTTATTCATGGAGCTAAATTGCCAAAATCTCGGCTATATAATCTTTCCCAACCCAAAAGAGTAGCTATGTGGGAGTATATTGCAGAGAGTTTGATAAAAGGGTATATTAAGCAATCTAAGTCATCTATGGCAGCAGGCTTCTTTTTTATAAAAAAAAAAAAAAAGCGGGTCCCTTAGATCATGTCTAGATTTCTGGGAACTGAATCTCATTACTGTCCGTGATCCTTATCCTCTTCCCTTGATCCCGGATTTATTTGATCAGATTGTCGGAGCCAAGGTGTTTTCTAAGTTGGATTTGAGAGGGGCTTATAATCTCATAAGAATAAGGGAAGGGGATGAATTGAAGACGGCTTTCAATACCACTGAGGGCCACTTCGAGAGCCTGGTCATGCCCTTTGGTTTGACTAATGCCCCGGCAGTCTTCCAGCACTTTATCAATGACATTTTTCATCATTTGGTGGGAGGTTTGTTATTTACCTCGACATACTAATTTACTCACCCGATATGGCGACTCATCAGGGTCATTTAAGACAAGTATTATTGATCCTTCGGGAGAAATAAATTGTATGCTAAGTTGGAGAAATGTGTGTTTGCTGTCCAGGAGCTGCAGTTTCTGGGTTACTGCACGTCACTCTGCTGTTACTAGTGTAGGGAGAGGATGCTGCTGCTGTGAGGGAGAGAATAGGAAAGAAACTTTAATCAGAACTGCAATTGAACTCAGCGATCTATATATATTTAGTTGTGTGGGTGCAGTGCACAATCTTTTTACCCTGCTCTGAGCCCAGTGACAGAGAAAAAAAAATCTTTTATCAGTCTGTTAGTTAGGTGGGCGGCCGTGGCCATTTTATGCAATCTCAGTGCACCAGCACTGCATATGTGCTTTGGTGACATTGAAATCCAAGCTTTAAATACTGCAATAATAATCTGGGTTTTAGAAAACACCCATTTTTGGCAATATCCTACATCTGGTGCTTTTGCAGCATTAGTCAGTGTGCAATTTAAGCTAGAAAAACAGCTACTGTATAATTTTCTGGGTTTTAAAAAACACCCTTTTTGGGAAAAATGCTCAATTTTACAGCCCTTGCTGCATCTGTACGTGTGAAATTCAAGCGTTATATACTGCTGTCATATTCTGTTAGTAAAAAAAAAACACCCATTTTGGGCAATACCCTCCATCTTGGGCCTCTGTCGGATTAGTCAGTGTGCAATTTAAGCTAGAAATACAGTTTTATCTTTCTGGGTTTTAAAAAACACCCTTTTTGGGCAAAATACTAAATTTTACAGCCCTTGTTGCATCTGTCAGTGTGAAAATCAAGCGTTATATACTGCTGTCATATTCTCTTATTCATAAAGCACCTATTTTGGGCAAAATACTCAATATTGCAGCATTTGCTGCATCTGTAATTGTTAAAAACAAGCTTGAAATACTTCAAGAGTTTTCTGGCTTTGAAAAAACACCAATTTTTGGCAATACCCTCCATCTGGGGCCCCTGCCGCATTAGTCAGTGTGCAATTTAAGCTAGAAATACAGCTACAATTTTCTGGGTTTTAAAAAACTTTATTTGCGGCCTTGTCTGCATCTGTCAGTGTGAGATACACGCTTTAGATACTGCTGTCATATTCTGCTATTAAAAAAAAACACCCATTTAGGGCAAAATACTTAATTCTGCAGCCTTTGCTGCATCTGTCATTGTGAGATACACGCGTTAGATACTGTCGTTCTATTCTGTTATTAAAGGAACACACATTTTGGGCAAGATCCTAAATTTAAGAAATATGAGGAGAGCGTCAAATAAGGGACGTGGCCCCGGTCGTGGTGCTGCTGGTGGAGCTCCTGTTGTAGGGAGAGGACATGGTTGATCTGTGCCAGCTACACGCACAAGTGAAACACCTTCCTCAGGTGCGAGTAGGCGACAGAACCTTCAACGGTATTTGGTCGGGCCTAATGCGGCTCTACGAATGGTGAGGCCAGAACAAGTACAGGTGATAGTAGATTGGGTTTCTGAAGTGCCTCCATTTCCTTAACATTGTCTCCCACCCAGTCTCCTGCTGAAAGATCAGACCATCGCAGCACGTCTCGGATGATGACAAAACACAGGTGCCAACTGTTGGGGCTTTTGAAAGTGTGCAGACCGACAAAGGAAGGCAGGGGTGAAGACTGGGTGGAAGATGATGTTAATATAGTGGGACCGTGCTGCTCCTCATTCACACAGAGCATTTTTCCACGAATGCAGGTATTCACTTTCTCTGGCCCAAGATAGACACCTTTTCAGTTGGATCGCAGTGTACTTCTATGCAGATTGAAACTCAGCATATCTATGCTGGATCGTCGTAGGCTCCTCTGCAAGATGTCATAAACCGCACAATAGTGAGAGTACCTCCGGTACAGTTAAAATATTCAGCTTTATTATACTCACAGAAATAAAATGATTTTTCAGCATATAAATACAGCAATAGTCTTTCGCACAGCCCGACCCGGGTTTCACATATAGCTTTGTCAGGGGCGAGAATGGGTGGAAGATGATGTGGAGGACGATGAGTCCTCGAACCCACATGAATTTAAGATCATGCGAGTGACCTGTGTAGTTCGGAGGAAGAGGCGGTGGTCGCACAGAGCCACCAGCACAGCAGAAGAGGGAGCAGGGTGCAAAAGCGGAGCGGCCATCCCCTAGACAGTACGCCTGATACTGCCCACCACAGCATGGGACCGAGCACACCAAGGCCAGCTCCAAGGAGTTCCCTGGCGTGGCAGTTCTTCAGACAATGTGCTGACGACAGGACACGAGTGGTTTGCACGCTGTGCAATCAGAGCCTAAAGCGAAGTATAAACGTTCTCAACCTGAGCACAACATGCATGAGCTGCAGTGGCGTAGACACCTCAAAAACCAAGAAAGGTCTCTGCATCCTCCTGCTTCTTCTTCTGCTGCAGTCTCGGCCTCTTCATCCACCTCTGGAGTGACAGTGCCACCTGCCACCCTGCAAACAGAGGATCTGCCAGCAACACCATCATATGGGCCACCAAGCATCTCCACAATGTCCCACAGAAGCTCTCCATCTTCCAAACGCTGGAGCAGAAGAGGAAGTAACCCCGTAGCCACCCACGATCTCTGGCCCTGAATGCCATCATTTCAAAATTACTGGCCTTTGAAATGCTGTCATTCTGTCTGGTGGAGACGGGGAGTTTTAAAAGCCTTATGGTGGTGGCTGTCCAACAGTACATCGTGCCCTGCCACCACTACTTTTCCAGACGTGCCATCCCTTCCCTGCACAACCAAGTGGGGGACAAAATCAGGTGTGCACTGCGCAACGCTATCTGTGGCAAGGTGCAACTCACTACGGATACGTGGACCAGTAAGCACTGTCAGGGACGTTATATCTCCATAACAGCACACTGGGTAAATGCAGTGGCGGCTGGGCCTGAGGCGGATAGCAGTTTGCTGCATGTCCTTCCACCACCGAGGATTGCAAGTCACTTCAGTTTTCCTCCTGTTGCTTCCTCCTCCTACTCTGCTTTCTCATCCTCTACCTGCTCCTCATCCGGTTAGTGTACCACATTCACCACCAACTTCAGCACAGCCAGGGGTAAACCACAGCAGGCAGTTTTAAAACTTATCTGTTTGGGGGACAAACCCCACACCGCGCAGGAGCTGTGGACTGGCCTTGAACAACAGACCGATGAGTGGTTGGTGCCAGTGAGCCTCAAGTCCGGCCTGGTGGTGTGTGATAATGGGCGAAATCTCGTAGCAGCTCTGGGACTAGCCGGTTTGACGCACATCCCTTGCCTGGTGCATTTGCTGATAGACACTGGTAGACGCGCTGCTGGTGGCATTCCCACCTGACAGCGGGGGCACAGTGGAAGCACAAGGCGAAGGCAGAGGAGGAGGAAGAGATCAGCAAGGCAGGGTGAGCATGGCCGAAATGTGGAAAAGCTTTGTCAGCATGCCACAACAACCAGCACCACCAGCTGATATGGAACGTCTTAACAGGAAGCAGCATTTCAGCAACATGGTGGAGCAGTATGTGTGCACACGCCTACACGTACTGAATGACGTGTCTGCCCCTTTCAACTTCTGGGTCTCCAAATTGGGCACATGGCCTGAGCTTGCCCTTTATGCCTTGGAGGTGCTGGCCTGCCCTGTAGCCAATGTATTATCTGAACAAGAGTTTGGCACGGCAGGGGGCGTTATCACAGACAAGCGCAGCCACCTGTCCACAGCAAATGTGGACAAGCTCACGTTCATAAAAATGAACCAGGCATGGATCCCACAGAACTTGTCCGTACCTTGTGCAGAATAGACATGTACACCGGCTTTAACCAGCCATTGTTATACTACAGCGCAATTGCTCATTCTTGTATTTTGGATATTTCACACTCTTTTGGAATTTACCCTAATAAAAAAAAAAATTAAATTAAAACCAAAAACCAGTGTTGGCTACCTCGTCCTCCTCCACCGCTGCTTCCACCTACACTACTACGTCCACCGCCTCCTCAAACTCCTACTCCATATGGACTTCCACCTCATAAATCAATTTATTTATTTTTGTACGTATTTTATTTTATATTTTATTTTATGTCATTTTACCAATTTTTGGGAGTGATATACCACTGCTCTACCTAGTAGATAGGTTAAAAAAATATACAAATTTGTCTGTTACATTTTCGGTTTAAATTCACCAATTGTTGGGTGTGATATACCACGGCTCTACCTAGTAGAGAGGTAAAAAAAATTCACAAATTTTTCTGTTGCATTTTCAGGTGACATTCAACAATTTTTGGCTGTGATACACCCCTGCTCTACCTAGTAGACAGGTTAATAAAATTCACTAATTTTTCTGTTACATTCTTGGGTTGGCACTTTACAATTTTTGCCATAAATAAACCCATGCTTTGCATAGGTGAAAGGGACCGAATTTTTTAAAAAAAATTTGGGATGAGCGAACCCGAACTGTATAGTTTGGGTTCGTACCGAATTTTGGGGTGTCCGTGACACGGACCCGAACCCGAACATTTTCGTAAAAGTCCGGGTTCGGTGTTCGGCGCTTTCTTGGCGCTTTTTGAAAGGCTACAAAGCAGCCAATCAACAAGCATCATACTACTTGCCCCCAAGAGGCCATCACAGCCATGCCTACTATTGGCATGGCTGTGATTGGCCAGTGCAGCATGTGACCCAGCCTCTATTTAAGCTGGAGTCACGTAGCTCCGCACGTCACTCTGCTCTGATCAGTGTAGGGAGAGGATGCAGCTGCTGCTGTTAGGGCGAGATTAGGCAGGGATTTATTTACTGAAGTGATCGATATACAGCTGTGTATCATACAACCTCTGCTATTCAATTGCTCACTGTTTTAAGGCTGCCCAGAGCGTTTTTCAGTCACTTTTTTCTGGGGTGATTGGCGGCCATTTTGTGTCTTGTGGTGCACCAGCACAAGCTATATCTAGCTATATCCTACATCAGGGGCTTGGCTGTGCTTGCTATTTTATTGAGGGGTAAAATACAATTGCCAAAATAGCAGTACCCTAAATCTGGTGTTTCTGCTGTCTGACGAAGCACAGTTTTTGTTCTGGGTTGAAATACAATTCCCAACTTAGCAATTCCCTAAATTAGTGGTTTCTGCTCTATCAGGCCAAGTTTAAATCTAAAAGGGATACCTGTCATCCAGCGACTAAATACTAGGCCTACAATTTATATGCAGCTAAATCTGTGGTTACTGCTGTGCCTGTATTAGTGTAATACGGTAGCTAATTAGATAGCCAGATAGTGTTAGGTGCCTGTAAAAAAAGGCCTGAATTTGAATTCAATACATTGGGCCAAATAATTTTTTTTCTTATTGTGGTGAACGGTAACAATGAGGAAAACATCTAGTAAGGGACGCGGACGCGGACATGGTCGTGGTGGTGTTAGTGAACCCTCTGGTGCTGGGAGAGGACGTGGCCGTTCTGCCACAGCCACACGTCCTAGTGAACCAACTACCTCAGGTCCCAGTAGCAGCCAGAATTTACAGCGATATTTGGTGGGGCCCAATGCTATTCTAAGGATGGTAAGGCCTGAGCAGGTACAGGCATTAGTCAATTGGGTGGCCGACAGTGGATCCAGCACGTTCACATTATCTCCCACCAAGTCTTCTGCAGAAAGCGCACAGATGGGAAAACCAAGCCCATCAGTCTGTGACATCACCCCCATGCATATCAGGGAAACTGTCTGAGCCTCAAGTTATGCAGCAGTCTCTTATGCTGTTTGAAGACTCTGCTGGCAGGGTTTCCCAAGGGCATCCACCTAGCCCTTCCCCAGGGGTGGAAGAGATAGAATGCACTAACGCACAACCACTTATGTTTCCTGATGAGGACATGGGAATACCACCTCAGCACGTCTCTGATGACGAAACACAGGTGCCAACTGCTGCGTCTTTCTGCAGTGTGCAGACTGAACAGGAGGTCAGGGAGGAAGACTGGGTGGAAGACGATGCAGGGGACGATGAGGTCCCAGACCCCACATGGAATGAACGTCGTGCCACTGACTTTCAGAATTCGGAGGAAGAGGAAGTGATGAGACCGAGCCAACAGCGTAGAAAAAGAGGGAGCAGTGAGCAAAAGCAGAACACCCGCCGCCAAGAGAGTCCGTCTGCTACTGGCCACCGCCATCTGGGACTGAGCACCCCAAAGGCAGCTTCAAGGAGTTCCCTGGCGTGGCAGTTCTTCAAACAATGTGCTGACGACAAGACCCGAGTGGTTTGCACGCTGTGCCTTCAGAGCCTGAAGTGAGGCATTAACGTTCTGAACCTTAGCACAACCTGCATGACCAGGCACCTGCATGCAAAGCATGAACTGCAGTGGAGTAAACACCTTAAAAACAAGGAACTCACTCAGGCTCCCCCTGCTACCTCTTCTGCTGCTGCCGCCGCCTCGGCCTCTTCCTCCGCCTCTGGAGGAACGTTGGCACCTGCCGCCCAGCAAACAGAGGATATACAACCAACACCACCACCTCCGTCACCAAGCATCTCAACCATGTCACACGGCAGCGTTCAGCTCTCCATCTCACAAACATTTGAGAGAAAGCGTAAATTCCCACCTAGCCACCCTCGATCCCTGGCCCTGAATGCCAGCATTTCTAAACTACTGGCCTATGAAATGCTGTCATTCAGGCTGGTGGACACAGACAGCTTCAAACAGCTCATGTCGCTTGCTGTCCCACAGTATGTTGTTCCCAGCCGCCACTACTTCTCCAAGAGAGCCGTGCCTTCCCTGCACAACCAAGTATCCGATAAAATCAAGTGTGCACTGCGCAACGCCATCTGTGGCAAGGTCCACCTAACCACAGATACGTGGACCAGTAAGCACGGCCAGGGACGCTATATCTCCCTAACTGTACACTGGGTAAATGTAGTGGCGGCTGGGCCCCAGGCGAAGAGCTGTTTGGCGCACGTCCTTCCGCCGCCAAGGATCGCAGGGCAACATTCTTTGCCTCCTGTTGCCTCCTCCTCCTACTCGGCTTCCTCCTCCTCTTCTTCCACCTGCTCATCCAGTCAGCCACACACCTTCACCACCAACTTCAGCACAGCCCGGGGTAAACATCAGCAGGCCATTCTGAAACTCCATATGTTTGAGGGACAGGCCCCACACCACACAGGAGTTGTGGCGGGGTATAGAACAACAGACTGACGAGTGGTTGCTGCCGGTGAGCCTCAAGCCCAGCCTGGTGGTGTGCGATAATGGGCGAAATCTCGTTGCAGCTCTGGGACTAGCCGGTTTGACGCACATCCCTTGCCTGGCGCATGTGCTGAATTTGGTGGTGCAGAAGTTCATTCACAACTACCCCGACATGTCAGAGCTGCTGCATAAAGTGCGGGCCGTCTGTTCGCGCTTCCGGCGTTCACATCCTGCCGCTGCTCCCCTGTCTGCGCTACAGCGTAACTTCGGCCATCCCGCTCACCGCCTCATATGCGACGTGCCCACCAGGAGGAACTCCACCTTGCACATGCTGGACAGACTGTGCGAGCAGCAGCAGGCCATAGTGGAGTTTCAGCTGCAGCACGCACGGGTCAGTCGCACTGCGGAACAGCACCACTTCACCACCAATGACTGGGCCTCCATGCGAGACCTGTGTGCCCTGTTGCGCTGTTTCGAGTACTCCACCAACATGGCCAGTGGCGATGACGCCGTTATCAGCGTTACAATACCACTTCTATGACTCCTTGAGAAAACACTTAGGGCGATGATGGAAGAGGAGGTGGCCCAGGAGGAGGAGGAGGAGGAAGAGGGGTCATTTTTAGCACTTTCAGGCCAGTCTCTTCGAAGTGACTCAGAGGGAGGTTTTTTGCAACAGCAGAGGCCAGGTACAAATGTGGCCAGCCAGGGCCCACTACTGGAGGACGAGGAGGATGAGGAGGAGGATGAGGATGAAGCATGTTCACAACGGGGTGGCACCCAACGTAGCTTGGGCCCATCACTGGTGCGTGGCTGGGGGGAAACGCAGGACGATGACGATACGCCTCCCACAGAGGACAGCTTGTCCTTACCTCTGGGCAGCCTGGCACACATGAGCGACTACATGCTGCAGTGCCTGCGCAACGACAGCAGAGTTGCCCACATTTTAACGTGTGCGGACTACTGGGTTGCCACCCTGCTGGATCCCCGGTACAAAGACAATGTGCCCACCTTACTTCCTGCACTGGAGCGTGATAGGAAGATGCGCGAGTACAAGCGTACGTTGGTAGACGCGCTACTCAGAGCATTCCCAAATGTCACAGGGGAACAAGTGGAAGCCCAAGGCGAAGGCAGAGGAGGAGCAAGAGGTCGCCAACGCAGCTGTGTCACGGCCAGCTCCTCTGAGGGCAGGGTTAGCATGGCAGAGATGTGGAAAAGTTTTGTCACCACGCCACAGCTAACTGCACCACCACCTGATGCAGAACGTGTTAGCAGGAGGCAACATTTCACTAACATGGTGGAACAGTACCTGTGCACACCCCTCCACGAACTGACTGATGGTTCGGCCCCATTCAACTTCTGGGTCTCCAAATTGTCCACGTGGCCAGAGCTAGCCTTTTATGCTTTGGAGGTGCTGGCCTGCCCGGCGGCCAGCGTTTTGTCTGAACGTGTATTCAGCACGGCAGGGGGCGTCATTACAGACAAACGCAGCCGCCTGTCTACAGCCAATGTGGACAAGCTGACGTTCATAAAAATGAACCAAGCATGGATCCCACAGGACCTGTCCATCCCTTGTGCAGATTAGACATTTATAACTACCTTTCCTTAACCATATATTATTGTACTCCAGGGCACTTCCTCATTCAATCCTTTTTTCATTTTCATTTTACCATTATATTGCGGGGCAACCCAAAGTTGAATGAACCTCTCCTCTGTCTGGGTGCCGGGGCCTAAAAATATCTGACAATGGCCTGTTCCAGTGTTGGGTGACATGAAGCCTGATTCTCTGCTATGACATGAAGCCTGATTCTATGCTATGGGACCTCTCTCCTCTGTCTGGGTGCCAGGGCCTAAAAATATCTGACATTGGCCTGTTCCAGTGGTGGGTGACATGAAGCCTGATTCTCTGCTATGACATGAAGCCTGATTCTCTGCTATGGGACCTCTCTCCTCTGTCTGGGTGCCGGGGCCTAAATATCTGACAATGGCCTGTTCCAGTGGTGGGTGACGTGAAGCCTGATTCTCTGCTATGACATGAAGCCTGATTCTCTGCTATGACATGAAGCCTGATTCTCTGCTATGACTTGAAGCCTGATTCTCTGCTATGACATGAAGCCTGATTCTCTGCTATGGGACCTCTCTCCTCTGTCTGGGTGCCGGGGCCTAAATATCTGACAATGGCCTGTTCCAGTGGTGGGTGACGTGAAGCCTAATTCTCTGCTATGACATGAAGCCTGATTCTCTGCTATTACTTGAAGCCTGATTCTCTGCTATGACATGAAGCCTGATTCTCTGCTATGGGACCTCTCTCCTCTGTCTGGGTGCCAGGGCCTAAATATCTGACAATGGCCTGTTCCAGTGGTGGGTGACGTGAAGCTTGATTCTCTGCTATGGGACCTCTCTCCTCTGTCTGGGTGCCGGGACCTAAAAATATCTGACAATGGCCTGTTCCAGTGGTGGGTGACATGAAGCCTGATTCTCTGCTATGACATGAAGCCTGATTCTCTGCCATGAGACCTCTCTCCAATTGATATTGGTTAATTTTAATTTATTTTATTTTTATTTTAATTCATTTCCCTATCCACATTTGTTTGCAGGGGATTTACCTACATTTTGCTGCCTTTTGCAGCCCTCTAGCCCTTTCCTGGGCTATTTTACAGTTTTTTTTTAGTGCCGAAAAGTTCGGGTCCCCATTTACTTCAATGGGGTTCGGGGCGAAGTTCGGGTCGAGTTCGGATCCGGAACCCGAACATTTCCGGGAAGTTCGCCTGAACTTCTCGAACCCGAACATCCAGGTGTTCGCTCAACTCTACTCTTTATTAAAGACCCTTCCGCCCTCATATGACGGGGATGCTAGAGTCTACAGGCTATCACTGGGATACTTACTCATCTCAACTTAATGTATTCCTATGACATTATATAGTAATCATTCCTAATTTTTGTAATTATGTTACCAAGCTTTATTTACCCTATATTTTTTATGTAACAGGCTGTGAACAAGGTCGAGGTTAGACCAAAACGTTGGCCAAAGTCTTTATATAATTTTGGATGGAATTAATAAACTATTGTCTTTGATTGCAACATTTTGGAGTGCTGTGGTATCAATATAACTAAATTCTATGAAATACATGTTGGCTCAAAGCATTAACTACATCCCTCAATAAATTCCTTGAGGGGTGTAGGTTCCAAAATAGGGTACATTTTTGGGGTTTCAATTCCAGGAGTACCTCAAGCTCTCTTCAAATGTGACATGACACCCAAAAACCATTCTAGCAAAACATGCCCTCCAAAAACAATATGGCACTCCTTCCCTTCTAAACTGTTCTGCGTGTCCATCAGAGTAATCAATATAGAGTTTTGTTATGCTGTTAAATTTTACTGTGCTACAGAAACAAGTGGATTAAAATGGAAATTCTGCACAAAAAAGAAATGAAATTTTTAATTTACACCTCCATTTTGCTTTTATTTTTGTGCAACACCTTAAAAAAGTTTCTAAAATCAGTTTTGAATAGTTTGAGGGGTGTAGTTTTTAAAATAGGTCCATTTATGGGTGCTTTCTACTTTGTAAGCCACTCAAAGTCACTTCAGTATTTGAATTGTCAGTTTTTTAAATTTTCAGGGAAATTTGAAAAACTCTTAAAAAAACAATGTTTACAAAACATAAAGTGGACATATAATAAAAATTATTAAATATTTTGTGAGGTATCTCAAACTGTCTTTAAGTGTGTTGTCTCTGTCCCCTCAGACCATTCAGTCCCAGCTCTGGCGAACTAGACGTAGTGTAGATTAAAGCTGCTTGCTGGATCCTTGCAGACTACGCTTGCTGTACCCTTTTATTAATATAAACATTAAAAGTTGTTTTTAGTTGTGATAGCCCTCTTTTTTTCTCCTTGTCCAAAATCCCCATGGGATTCACCCTCTATGGACTTTCGTTAGTTTTTTCTTCAAGTGGCAGTGCTCCATAGGATAACCGCAAATGAAGTTTATATCGAGTATATATGAAGATTGCATATTCTATTTAAATGACAAAAATATGTGGTCTCAAAAGGCAGGAAATGCTCAACCCCAAATGCAGTTGTGCATTTATGCTCGGGGGAGCAGATACTGCACTGTGCTGGATGCAAACAGTAACATCTGACTAAACCCTCACACTGATGTTAAAAATCAGACTTTATCCAGTATATCCTTATATTAAAGGACATACCTGTGCCCGCGCACCTTCCCAACGTTTCTAAAGTGGCACGGGACCTAACGCTAAACCTACCTGTACAGTATGGGTAGTGCCTGGAGCCAGTGGGCAAATTATAGTAGCGTAAGGTCCGACTCACAGCAAACAGCTCCCAGTTTCCTCTAGTGTGACTAACCACACATACAATGGGAGAAGGGAGAAGGCTTAGAGTCCCACCCATGGATGGCTGATATGTTGCGGGCCTCACAGGTGCACCAAAATGCTGCCTATGGATGGTAAACAAGGCACATTTAGATTGGAGTTTATACACCTCCACATATAAATATATGATTTAAATGACAAAAATACGTGGACTCAAAAGGCAGGAAATGCTCAACCCCAAATGCAGTTGTGAATTTATGCTCGGGGGGGGGGGGGGGGGGGGGCAGATACTGCGCTTGTGGTCTGTTGCTAAGGGCGATCCCCAGCAAAAAATGCATACAGTGGAGGATGCCTGGCACAGAGACATCCTACACCAGATGGTCAAATGTGTGCATGTGGAATGAGTTGGAATAAATAGTTCCAAGAACAGGTGCACTACTGTGGTGGATGCAGGGCTGGCGCCACCCATAAGCAGAGTAGGCCACCGCGTAGAGCGCACTCTGCCTGGGGGCGCCGGCGCTCTGGAGTCCGAGTCCTGACTAGCCGCCGCCCGCACCACGCCCCCTACTTGTGATCCATCTCTGACATTATCTCCTGCGGCTGCTTGACTCCTTCTGTTCGTTCCTGTACTTGCCGGCCGGATCATGGATGTACTGCGATCCTGCGCGCCTGTGCTGGTGTTTTGCCACTTTTCTATACCCAGACAAAAGTCTTTACCCGGAAGTGATGTAGCTGCACTGGAAGTCACGCGGACGCATTGGAATCAGCTGGAGGAGGGGGTGTGCGCGCTGTGCAAGCGCATTCTGCTAAAGTATGTTAATCTGGCAGAACGCCCCTGTATTTTCCCAGCCCTCCATTTCTTTACTATCCATCTCTTTCTTTACCATCCATTTTTCTTTACTATCATTGGCGGCATAGAGTGAGTTTTAGCAAATGCCGAGCGCTGCGAGGCCGAGCCCGATGCGTGGCGAGCGAAGCGAGCCCACGAGGGTACAAATTAACGTAGATTACGGGCTCGTGGCGTTCTGCCAGATTACTATACTTTAGCCGAATGCGCTTGTGCAGCGTGCACACCCCCTCCTCCAGCTGATTCCAACGCGTCTACGTGACTTCCGGTGCAGCTACATCACTTCCAGGTATAGACTTTTGTCCGGGTATAGAAAAGTGGCAGAACACCGGCATGAGTTTTTTCAGTCACTTCGGCGCGAGATCCCGCGAGACCGGAGGTCATGGGTCTCGCGGGATCTCGCGCCGATACACATGATCTTATGCAACGTCATATCTGGGATGTCACAACAGGAAGTAACGTGACGACTCAGGGTATTGAAGTATTACGGGGTAGGGAAATATCACTGGACACAGGCGGCAAGTTCAGACTAGACTACAGGATCGTCAGCGTCAGCGAGCGACACAAGTACGTACGTGGGTGGGGGGGTTTTGGCGGCAATTTCAAATTACATAATGGAGCCTGGCTGGAGGGCAGTGTGACTGTGCACTGTCTGTGGGGGCAGTATTACTTAGTGGAGCACTGGGGGGCAAATTACATCATGGAGGGCGGGTAAAGGGGCGGGTAAAGAGGTGCGGTCAATGGGCGGAGTCAAGGGGGCCGCAAAATTAGCTTTTGCCTAGGGTGGCAAAAATCCTTGCACCAGCCCTGGGTGGATGCAAACAGTAACATCTGACTAAACCCTCACACTGATGTTAAAAATGAGACTTTAGTCAGTATATCCTTATATTAAGGACATACCTGAGCCACCTAGAGGGAGCTAAAAAAAAGTATAAATAAAAATAAACAACACAAAAAATAAAGATCATGGGCATCTCCATATCTCAAAATGCTTAAACTATTAAAATATATAAATATTTTTCCCTTATGTTGAATGACATAAGGAAAAAAATATATCAAAATGGACAATTGCCCATTTTTTCATCACTTCACTTACTATTTTGGTTTGACTTTTTGATTACATTTTATAATTTTTTTTTTTGTGTATCAATAAAAACTACAGATCGTCCAACAAAAAATGATCCTCCACACAGCTCTTTTGACATAAGTATAAAAAAGTTATGATGGTCAAAATATGGGAATGAAAAGAAAAATTTTTCAAAGTTTTTAATTAATTTTTTTCAGTATTAAAACACAAAAAAACCTATAAGAGAATGACAGGCACAGGCCAGTTTTACCGCAGTTTTTACAAAAAAAAAAAATGGGTAATTGAATTTTTTCCCCCACTACATTGTATACAATATTAAGTGTTATTAGACAACTTGTTAGCACAAATTAGTACAAATTAATACAACTTGTCCTGCAAAAAACAAGCCCTCATATGGCTGTGAAAAAAAAAAAAAAGATAAAAAGTTATGACTTTGTGAAGACAGGGATAAAAAAAAAAAAAAAAAAACACATACCCAAATTTACCACTAACATAATTTACAATGTGGTACGAAGAACATTCTCAGAAAGGCTTGGATAGCCTTAGCATTCCAAAGTTATTACCAGATAAAGTGACACATGTCAGATCTGAAAAATGGGGTTTTGGCATTTGGACCAAACTGGCTTCTGCTGGAAGGGTTTAAAATGTATTTAGAATGCATTGACTGTAGAATTATTTATCACTCTCTTTTCTATCATGATCAGTTCCTTCTTTAATAAAAAATGTGAATAAATAAGATTAGATGGGAAAATGAGAGAACAACAAAACCCTTGGAACTACTATTTTCACATGACAGATGAGGGAAGAAAACGGTAAGCAATTGGGAACATACTCATATTTATTGAAAACCTGTTACTACAATAATTTTTTTTTTTGTATTAGCTATATATTAGTTTAAGGGTTTTCTGAGATTTTTATACTGATGACATACCTTCTGAACACCCTCTTCCCCGATCAGCTGTTTTGAGAAGGCAGCAGCTCTCATGTGAGCGCCGTGGCCTTCTCGCAGCTTACCAAGCAGATCACCGTACATTTATAAAGTGGCTGTGCTTTGTATCACGCTCATCCCCATGCACCTCAGTGGGGGTGAGCCGCTCCTTAGCCACCTAGGATAGGTCATTAGTATAAAAATCTTGGAAAACCCCTTTAAGGTTACTTAAAGATGACATATTTATAATCCAAGGATAATAACGGCTTTATTTCAAGAGCAGATCTAATTTTGTACATGCAATTCATATTTTTATACATATAGATTGGCCTTGAGCATCTTTTGTACTGTAAAATTTCAGTGCATCAGCTAGAGAGTGGCAGCCTGTCAAGAAAATTAACATCACATTGTATGGATGATCCCTATTTTTTTAATTGGAACATCTGGGGAAGAATAAATGGCTGATAAAATATCAGTATCTATTTTCTTTCTAGATTGGGAATTTAGATCAACATATAGAATTTACTGTATAGAGAACCTTAGTTATGACATATCATTTTATTAGCACCTTGTATTTACTTTGTCTGTTAATTAAAAGTAAGTATATAAAGTAACCAAGGCTTTAAACAATACTAAGATAAATACAGCTAAATTGGAGAGAGAGAAGTTCCATTCCTGTGATCCCCTTGCAGGATTGAAATAATGATAGCCTACTCTCTGTTGCTCTTACCCCAGCAGTGAGGTATGAGACAAAAGTATTGTTTCCTATCCCCCAAAAAGCAAGCAGGCAACTTGATTTGGGGTTCAAGGAGCTTTGAAGAAGGTGGTGAAGACTGAGTGGTCTCCAGATGTTGGAACCATTCTGTTAGGTTCTGGACCAGCTTGTTGAAACCATGCATCTAGTGCACCAAGGCCAGCATTGGATTCATTACAGAACATGAAAACACCCCGAAGAAATTTGGTGAGGTTTTTGATTCTGTCACAATAAATCCAAAGAGTCATGCCAGGACCAATGGAGTAGAGATAAGCGAACTTGTCAAGATTCGGTTTGGTACAGATTTGTCACATTTAAAAAAAAAGTTTGGATTTGATCCAAATCATTTCAGGCCGAACCAAATTGGCTCCAAGTGCCCTGGAAACTGGTTTATAACACCCTCTAGTCTCATAGGTCTCCGAATTTTTAGGAAATGTGTTCTCTTTTTGTTAATGTTTTATGACTTTTTATAAAACTGCCAACATGACATGCACAAATGTTAATTGTCAGAAGAAAAAGTGGCTCATTGTGAACGGCCTAAAAAGATTCTCCCTTTTAATTGAGAGCAGCAATATTACAGTGTGGATGTATAAAGGATAGGGTATTAGAGGCATGTAGGCGCAATATTCAAGGCAGTAGAAACAGCATACTGTAACACAGAACTTGCAAGGCAGTAACTCGTCTTTCTATGGGTGTTAGTAGTAGTAGTGGCAGTAATAGTGGTAGTAGTGGCAGATGAATAGCATTAATAGTGGGGGCAGTAGGGGATTAGCAATGAGGAGTAGCAGCTGAAGTGGTGGCAGTAGCAAAAACTGACCAAATAACCGAAGTGTGAACTCAGCCTTACAGGTCAATGTTAGCGTTAGGTATAATGTACTTAATCGTGCAGTGGCCCAAGATACTACTATGGAGTGAAAGAGCTGTCTCCTTTTATACTGTCTGCTAATTCCACATAGATTGCTATTAGAGATGAGCGAATCGAAGCTGACAAAGTGTAATTCGATCCAAATTTCAGGAAAAATTTGATTTGCAACGAATGTGAATTTCCTCACGCTTCATGGTAACAAATCACATTTTTCCTAATATGGCTGCTGCACATGTGAGAACATTGAAAGACAGAAACATGCAATGCGACAATTAACTGCAATATAGAGTACAACATGTGTGAGAACATGTAGAAAGGAATTCTAGGAAGGAGGGATCTCCCAGACGGACATGCATGCAGCCAATCAGCAGCCAGCCAGCCCTGTGATGTCACAGCCCTAAAAATACGGCGGCCATCTTAGATTCAGACATTTCCCAGCGTTCTGAGTGCAGGGACAGACGTGAGAAGGTGCTAGGGACCGCAATTGGAAAAACCTCATTGTGAAAAAAAAAAATATGAAAAAATGATTTATAATTGCAGGGAAAGGATTGGGAGGAATCATTTCACAGCATCTTAATGCAAGGAGAGACGTCAAAAGGCGCTAGGGATAGTGCTAGAAAAGCGATTTACAAGTGCAGGGAAAGATTATTTAGGGATCCAAATAGCCATTATACAGCTCTGTCATTCCAGCAATTTGTTCTTGTTATTGGGGTGCAAGCGCTATGTTGAAAGCCTTTAGTCGCCTATTTTAGTATAAAAAGAAAAATATATACGCAGTTCACTGTTGCAGTTATTTGTGGTGAAAGCGTTTAGTGGCCAATTTCAGTACAAAAAGAAAAATACTGTATATGCACACTTCACTGGTGCATTTATTTCTGCTAAAGGCGTTTAGTGGCCTATTTCAGTACAAAAACAAATATATTCTCAGTTCACTTCTGCAGTTATGTGTTGAAAGCGTTTAGTGGCTTATTTCAGTACAAAAAGAAAAATACTGTATATGCACACTTGACAAAAAGAAAAATATATTCTCAGTTCTCTTCTGCAATTATATGTGGTGAAAGCGTTTATCGTGCCTATTTCAGTACAGAAAGAAAAATATATACACACTTCACTGTTGCAGTTATTTATGGTGAATGCGTTTACTGGCCTATTTCAGTACAAAAAGAAAAATATATATGCACTTCACTGTTGCAGTTATTTGTGGTGAATGCGTTTAGTGGCCTATTTCAGTACAAAAAGAAAAATATATACGCATTCACTGTTGCAGTTATTTGTGGTGAAAGCGTTTAGTGGCCTATTCAAGTTCAGAAAGAAAAATATATACGGATTTCACTTCTGCAGTTATATGTGGTGAAAGTGTTTAGTGGAATATTTCAGTACAGAAAAAAAAAAAAATATATATATATATATATATATATATATATATATATATATACGCACTTCACTGTTGCAGTTATTTGTGTTAAAAGCGTTTAGTGGCCTATTTCAGTACAAAAATAAAAAAAAATTGTCGCTTTTAGGAGTATTTTTATTTGCTTTTAATTTATTTAGTTCTGCTAAAAGTATGTCAGACAGAGAAGTGCCAGGCCATGCACAGAGCAGTGGCAGAGGCCTAAATGTTTCTGGCGCAGGCAGAGGTCGCAGCAGGGGGGTGTGGCAGCAGGAGTCGCAGCAAGAGGCCTGAGCTCCCGTTGTCGTCTAGTGTCGTGTCTTGACAAGCAACCCAGTGGGTCTTAATTGGTTAACTCGGTCATCCACTCCATCCCAAGTTACATCAGACACCCCCAGCCAACAGTCGGTGGGTTTGTCAAACACAACCCTTAGTTGGCATGGCCCGGTAGCAGGCCCTGTGCCCTCGCCTGTCCTCAACCTGCCTCTGTCCTTTTCTGTTCCCTCACCGTGAGAAGTATTATATGCTGTAGGCTCAGCTCCACTTTTAAGCGAAGAAGAGCTACTAGAGGACAGTCAGCAGCTACTGCCCAGCCAAGATCTGAAAGACATCCGCCGCTTCCTCCGCTAGGCTGGAAAGTAGTGATGAGGAGAGTGGCGTGGGAGGTGGTGTTTGGAGCAGTCAGGCTCCTGACCCAGAGACCGTTGAGGAGGACATCAATCACATGCAGACACTACAGACGATGATGATGAAGCTGATCGCAATTGGGAGCCGCATGCATAAGGGGCTTCATAACCATCTGGAGAAGAGGGTGGCAGCTTGCCCGTGTGGCAGCAGCTGAGCCAGCAAGGTGGTATCATGGTTGGGAGTCAGCAGGGTGGCAGCAGTGGGAGGTCGGGAGCCAAACGTGCCCGGAGTAGACCACCTGCTTCGCAGCAGCCTACATGCCTGGGAAGTAGTGGTGCAGGGGTTCATGGAGACAGCGGAGGTAGCAGTCAGTCAGTGCAGACTGTTGGGGGTAAAAAATCACCTACTCGGCGGTGTGGCAGTTTTTTGTTAAGCCGCCGGAGGTTAACATGGCAATATAAAGCTAGGAACTTTTAATAACCACATGATGTGTGTGCAAATAGAAGCTTTGAATATTTAATGTATTAACAACCAGATTTAACTGTAAGGTTAGCTTTTTATGGTTTGATAATCAGTTTGTTACTGTGTAGTTTTTTCTGGACCAATTTGTTTAGTACTTTTCACTTTCTCATTTTTTTCCCCAGATAAACCAGTTACTGGGGAAACGTGTCGGGAATATTTAGGGCATTGTGAGGGTGAGATAGGGCAGGCACGGGACCACAGGCCACCCACCATCAGGGTATTTCTGTGGGTTAAGGCATTAGTTAGGGACATATTAGGGATTTTTTCCCCAGCTAGCGCAAATTACCCGTCCTCCATTCTGCATACATTTATATATGTCTGAGTTCTTTTGGTCCATCATGAACAATGTTTTTTACACTTTAGAGGTATATGAAGTGTTTTAATATTAATGTGGTGATTAAAAGTTACGTTTTAATTACTAGCTTTCTGTGACTCCTTTGATATATAGCAGGACATTTTCTACATGAGTATCTAATCAGTATTGAACATGCTAGTTTGGTTTAACATGGCCATATGTAGAATACGTGGGCAGAAGGTGAAGCGTGGCCAGGGTGAAAATGTTGACATCATGGCCCTGCGTCAACATATACAGCGTCACCATAAAGTGACCTGGGAGAACCGTGGCTCTGATATGGTGGTACAGTCTGCCGCAGCAACTGCTGCATCACCCACTGGCACGCACCCGGTTTCAGCCAGTCAACACTCCACCACCTCAGCCAAAAGGAGCTGTCTATCATTCCCATCTTCTGCTGTACCAGATGCTCCTGCTCCTCCTCATCCTACTTCTTATCAGTCATTCCGTCAGCAATCGATCATGGAAGTGATTGCCAAGAGACAGAAGTATGCGTGCACGCATCCAACGGAGCAGAAGCTGAACGTGCTCCTGTCCAAGTTGCTGATGCTGCAGTCCCTTTCCAAGTGGTGGACTCTGCACCTTTCAAAGAACTGATGGCTTGTGCCGAGCCGAGGTGGAGAGTCCCAAGCCGTCATTTCTTTGCTAAAAAGGCAAATATGTAGAACAGAAGTTGGGCCAGTCCTCAAGCCTGTCGGTGTCTGCCAAAGTGTACGACAATGCCGACGTGTGGAGCTGTAACTACTGTCAGGGACAGTACATGTCTTTTATGGCCCACTGGGTGAATGTGGTTCCTGCACAGTCACACCAGCAACTTGGCCAGGTGACGCCGCTTCCGCCTCCACCTTGTCACACCGTTCGTCCTGCGACAATGTGTCACCTCTGCCTCCTCATCCTCCACCATGTCCTCAGCCTCCACTGCAGGGAGAAGTCACAGTACCTCTCCAGCATGACACATGTGCAGGGCACAGTGGTGTCACACTGTTTTGCACCTAGTTTCATAGGCGAATGGAGTCAGACAGGGGAGGAACTGCTCAGTTTCCTTTGTCAAGAAATCGAATCCTGGCTTTCCCCCAAACAACTCAAAATTGGAACCATGGTGACCGACAACGGGAAGAACATGGTGTCGACGCTGTGTCAAGGAAGGCTGAGCCATCCGCCCTGCATGGCACACGTGTTCAATCTGGTTGTCAAGTGGTTCCTGAAATCTTCCACCAATCTGCAAGACATCCTAAAAATGGGCAGGACACTTTGCATGCACTTCAGCCATTCATCCACTACAAAACACAACCTCCTTGAGCTGCAGCGGCAGAACGGTATCCCCCAACATAGGCTGATATGCAACTTTTCCACCCATTGGAATTCCACCCTCCATATGTTGGACCGACTATACGAACAGAGAAAGGCCATCAATGATTTATTGATGACGCAAGCAAATAGGAGTACTCCCCTATGCAACTTCGATGTCAGCCAGTGGCAATTCATGCGTGACACTAGTGTTGAGCACGAATATTCGAATTGCGAATTTTAATTGCGAATATCGGCACTTCGAGTATTCACGAATATTTAGAATATCGCGAAATATATTCGTAATCGCGAATATTAGATTTTTTTTTAAATACCAGTTCATGCAAATTTTTATGCAAATTTTTTATACAAATTTTATGCGAATTTTCGCAATCAAGAAAATAATGCCTGGAGATCATGAATTCTCGAATATATGGCGAATATTCGCCCAAATATTAGCGAAATATCGCGAATTCGAATATTGCCCCTGCCGCTCATCACTACGTGACACCTGCCGTTTGCTCAGGCCCTTTGAGGACGCCACCTTATTTGTCAGTCGCCAGGACTACGGGATGAACAACGTCATTCCACTGCTTCATGTCCTGGAACAGATGGTGGTAACAATGGATGGTCAGGGGACTGGAGACCTGGCGCTTAGATCTCACGGCCACATGAGCCCTGTGGGTGCTGAACTGGAAGAGGAGGAGGAGGGGGAGGAGGACATTGGAGCACAGGCAATGTGACACATCATGACAGTATGCTGTGAAGATGGAGGCAGGGAGTCCCTCCGAGTCACTTGCACAAATGACCCGATGCATCCTCACTTTCTTGCGTAATGACAGCCAAAATGTCACCATCTCTACCGGTCCAGAATGGGGGCCTTTTTTACACCCACTGAGAGGGAGGAGAAAGTGAAATACTACAGAGACATCCTATGTAGTCAGTTGGCCGCTGCCTATCTACGCCATCATCTATTCTCTCGCAGGTCTGACTGGGGGGGCCCTCTGCGCTCACATTCCACTGCCATGGCTGCTGGGGAGTGGTGGGGTGGCAGGAGCAGTACGAGCTCCATCAGCAGCAGCCTAAGTCTACAGTTGCTCATGAGTAGCTTTCTTTACCCGCATAGTGAAGAAACTACTCACCACCAGCAGCAGCAGCATTTAGACCTGGAGCAGGACCTGAACCAGCAGGTGGTGACACACTTGGACTGCACCCTGCCAACCCATATTGAAGATCTGCTGGACTACTGGGCAGTCAAATTGGATTTGTGGCCACAACTAGCAGAGTTTGCCCTGATAAAGCTGTCCTGCCCGGCAAGTAGTGTGGCATCAGAGCGGGTGTTTAGTGCGGTGGGGGCCATAGTTATCCCAAGAAGAACTCGCCTGTCCACCCAAAATGTGGAGAGACTGACCTTTGTCAAGATGAATCAGGTGTGGATCATCCAGGATTTCCACCCACCAATGCCTGATGCATCTGATTAGATCATCCATGCCATCTCACCCAAACCTTGAAAAAAGAGACAGTTTTCTGCTTGCTACCTGACTCAGCAGCTACTATGCTGCCGCCCGCCTGATGCCACACATCTGATGCCAATTGCTCATTCTTTTACCCACCTTCGTCAGTGAGTACTGGTATTGCCACCCACCACCCCACTCATGGGGTCATCGGGTCACTTTGTGGTCTCCTGCTACTGCCATCTCCACACTGTTACCTTGCCACTCTGTATTATCCTAATGCTGCTGCAATCTCCACACCATGCCACCTTGCCAGTCTGTGGTATCCTGATGCTGTTGCCATCTCCACACTATGTCTCATTGCCGCTCTGTGGTATGCTTCTGATGCTGCTGCTGCCGCCACCTCCAGACTTTGTCATTGTGCCACTCGGTGGCCTCCTAATACTACTGCCAACTCCAGACTTTCATTGTGCCACTTGGTGGCCTTCTCCTGATGCTGCCACCTCCATACTGTCATTGTGCCACTTTGTGGCCTCCTCATACTGCTTCCAACTCTAGACTGTCATTGTGCCACTCGGTGGCATTCTCCTGATTTTGTTGCTGCCGTCACCTCCAGACTCTGTCATTGTGCCACTCAGTGGCCTCCTCATACATCTGCCACCAGACTGTCATTGTGCCACTCAGTGGCCTCCTCATACTTCTGCCACCACCAGACTGTCATTGTGCCACTTGGTGGCCTCCTTATACTTCTGCCACCTCCAAAACCTGTCATTGTGCCACTCGGTGGCCTCCTCATACTGCTGCCACCACCAGACTGTCATTGTGCCCCTCGGTGGCCTCCTCATACTGCTGTCACCACCAGACTGTCATTGTGCCACTCTGTGGCCTCCTCATACTGCTGTCACCACCAGACTGTCATTGTGCCACTCTGTGGCCTCCTCATACTGCTGCCAACTCCAGACTGTCATTGTGCCACTCGATGGCCTTCTCATACTGCTGCCACCTCCAGACTCTGTCATTGTGCCTCTTGGTGGCCTTCTTCTGATGCTGCTGCCGCCACCTCCAGACTCTGTCATTTTGCCACTTGGTGGCCTCCTCATACTCCTGCCACCTCAAGACTCTGTTATTGTGCCACTCGTTGGTGTCCTCATACTGTTTCCACCTCCAGACCCTGTCATTGGGCCACTCTGTGGTCTCCTCATGCTGTTTCCACCTCACCACTATGTCATAGGCTAACTCTGTGGAGTTCTCATGCTGTTCCCACCCTCGTCACTTCATGACTGGTCCACTATTTTGGATTTCAGCCTGGCTGACATCATCATTTGTTTGACCTTTCTTCTGATCTGTCAGAAGGAAGGAAGAATGAGACACACAACAGATCCTTTCTGTGTAGCAGCTGTAAGGCCTTTATGGTCCCATCAGAATTGGCTTATGATTTGGTAGCCAAAAGCAGGAGTGGGTATAAAACACAGAAGACATGCAAATATTCCATTTGCGTGTCATCTCTGCTTTAGATCCACTCCTGTTTTTTTTTGGCATTAGCAATTCTGATGAATTATTGAGCAAGTACTGACTGAGTGAAGGCCTATGCTCCACAGACCTGATTCCTTTTTTGTGGGTTATTGTTCTGACATATCAGAGGAAGAGCAAATTAATCAGTGAGGTCAACACAAACTTACTGCTGACACCCTCTCCACTCTGTCTTGTATAATCGTTTAATAGAACAGGTTCTGTTGACATCTGTGAAATCAGCTTACGACGATGTAAAAGGAGTGCGCTTCTTCTTGGTGCTAACACCGACCTGTAAGGCTGAGTTCATACTTTAGTAGTTTGGTCAGATTTAGCCCCATGACTGCCCAAATAAGTGAAGTGTGCAGTGATTCTAAGAGCGACGCCTATCATCTGCATGTCATACGGACTCACAGTATTATTTCACTACCAAAGCAGACTCCCTATGTGTGTTACTGCAAGGCACAGTGTTCTACACCACTATAAAGGCTCTCTGCAGCCAGGAAATAGCCGTTTTAACATAATTCGCCACGGATATATACAGATCGAACCAGATTTTTCCCCTAAAAAAGTCGGCAAACTGGCAAATCAAATTTTTGAAAAATTTGCTCATCTCTAATTGCTATAGAACCTGTTCTGTTACACGCTGATACAAGTAGCAGCCCCATGACAGGGTGTCAGCAGTAAGTTTGTGTTGATATCACTGTTTATTTTTCCCTTCTTCTGATCCATCAGTAGAACAGCCACAAAAAAAATGGATCCTGTCTTTTGAACATCCACTTTCAGTATTGGTAAGTCTAAAAAAACTGGAGTGAGACCAAAACTTGCAGAACTTTGCCGGACTTTAATGGGCTCTATCACACGGTCAGTATTTCGCCAGTTTTTTACATCGGTATTTGATCAGTATTGGTAAGGCAAAAACAGGAGTGATTCCAAAACATGTGGTGGAAATATTTGCATGTCTTCTGTGTTTTGGACCCGTTCCTGCTTTTGGCTCACAGAGTGGGGAGATTGGAAACAGCATAAGAAGTCAACACAGTGGCCCTGTAACATAGTGAGGTGAGTGGCTACAACATGAGGAGTCAACATATTGGCCCAGTCAGAGTGGTAAGGGTGGCAACAGCCTGAGGAGTCAACACAGTGGCTCAGTCACAGAGTGGGGAGGTGGGGGCAACAGCAGTGGCAGTAACAGCACAAGATGGTGGGTGGCAGTAGGAGAAGATGGCAGCAGAGGCATCAGGTGTGTGGCATCAGTTGGGTGGCAGCATCAGAATAGTGGCCTAAGCACATGGCCAGAATTAATGGGCCATTTTTCACAATGTTCTTGTGTGGCAGCACACTACAGTCATAACATTGGTGCCAGAATGATCTAGTCTGATGTATCAGGCACTGGTGTGTGAAAATCCTGGCTGATCGATGCCTGATTAATCTTTAGAGATGCTAATCTCTCAACATTTCCTGTTGAGTTCTCTTTCGGGCAACTATGCTTTCCACCGCACTAAACACCCACTTGGATGCCACACTACTGGCTGCGCAGGAAAGATTTTCCAGGGGAAACTCGGCCAGTTGTGGCCATAAATCAAGTTTGGCTGCCCAGAAGTCCAGAGAATCTTGGATCTGGAGTGGCAGGGTGCAGTCCAAGTATGCCACCACCTGCTGCTTCAGGTCCTGCTCCATTACCTGCTGCTTGGTGTTTTTTTTCAGTAGGCAGTGAAGAAAAGTGCTCATTAGAAACTCAAGACTTAAGTTGCAGTGGGGTGTGAGCACAGGGGTTTCCCCCAGTCAGACCTTTGCAAGGATGGGCAATAGCGCACATAGGCAGTGACCAACCGACTACTTGATAATAGTTGAGTTTTACATCTCTCTCAGCTGGTTTAAAAAGGCTCCCATTTTGGCCCAGTAGTGAGAGTCTAACATCGTGGAGAGCCAGTAGTCATTCTTCCACTGAATGGTGATAATGTGACTGTGGCAACTCAGCATGCATCTGGACATTTGCACAAGGCAATTGGAGGAACTCCCTGCCTCCATCTCCACTGCATACTGCCACGGTCTCTCGGGGTCATCTGCCTGGTCTTGCTCATTGCATTCCAGCTCCTCATGCTCCTCCTGTTTGTCTCCTGTTGCTTGGGCAGATAAATCACCCAATTCTGTATAAAATTCCTGGGCATTAATGTCCTCCTCCTCTGCCAGTTCAGCCCCCACAAGGCTCAGGTGGCCGTTAAATGTATGCAACATGTCTCCTATCCTCTGGCCAGCCAGATTTATCAGCTTCTGCTCCAGGACGTGAAGAAGTGGAATGACATCATTCATCCCGTAGTCCTGGCGACTGACAAATAAAGTTGCCTCCTTAAAAGGCCTGAGCAAATAGCAGGTGTCACGCATGAGCTGCCACTGGCTAATGTTGAAGTTACATAGGGGAGTACCCCTGCATCATCAAGAAATGGTTCACAGCCTTCCTCTGCTCATATATTCGGTCCAACATGTGGAGGGTGGTGTTCTGACATGTGGAAATGTTCCATATGAGGCGATGTTGGTGAACATCATTCTGCCTTTGCAGCTCAAGAACAGTATGCTATACAGGGTAAGACTGAAGTGCATGCACATTTTACCGGCCATTTTCACGACATCTAGCAGTTGGGTGGAAGACTCAAGGAACCACTTTAGAAGCACATGGGTCAGCCCTCCTTGATGCAGCGCCAACACAATGTTCTTCCCATTATCGGGGACTATGGTTCCGATCTTCAGTTCGTGAGGAGACAGACAGTATTTGATTTCTTGGTTGATAACGCCAAGCAGTTCCTCCCTGGTGTGACTCCATTTGCCCAGGCTGGCCAGGTGCAGAACAGCATGACACTGCCGAGCTCTGCATAGGTGGTATGCTGGAGGACCACTCTGAACTGTGCCTACAGTGGAGGCTGAGGACAAGGTGGAGGATGAGGAGAAAAAGGAAGACATTGGTGCCGCAATCACAGCATGAGAACGCAGAGGCGGTATTGCCATCACTTGGTCAAGTTGCTGGTGTGCCTGGGCAGGAACCACATTTACTCAGTGGGCTGTAAAGGACATATATTTTCCTTGACCATAGTTACAGCTCCACATGTCGACAGGCTCAAGGACTGGCCTAACTTCTTCTGTAGGCTGATGATGATGATGAAGTTCCCTCTTCACCCGGCTCCCACGTGCCACTGGCTACGTTATCATCCACTACTGTCTGCTCGTCACTTATGTCACCCTCACCAGTCTTATGACCGTGTCCCTGACTACTCACAACACCTGCTCCCATGTGACTCTCATTGTTGCTACTTGCACACTTACAGGAGGAAGCAGCGGACCTCTCCTCCAAATCTGCACTGGGAAGTAGCTGCTGACTGTCCTCAGTAATATCTTCCTTGGTGAAAAGCATAGTAGAGCCGGCAGCATACATTACTTGCCTGGCAGAAGGAGCAGAAAAGGAAAGAGGCAGGTTTCTGGGCCATGCAGAACTTGTTCCTGGGCCATGCCAACTAAGTGTGGTGTCAGAGGAACCCACAGACTCTGGACCTTAAAATGGACAATTTCAAGATCTGCAATTAATCTGAATTCCAAGATAGCCATAGACAAATATGCAGACAATGCCTAACTCTCTTGCACAAACATTTCCAAACAAGTCTTTGTTAATTCTATTAGATAAAATGGACAAAGTCTCTAACCACAAACATTTCCAAACAAACTTTCAGTTTATTCACATGTCATGTCATGATCAGAGATTACATCTTCACAGTTTACCCAGTTGGAGTTGGGGGGGTGACACCTGGCAGAATTTTTGCCGCTTGATATACAGTACTTTAGAAACTGCCCACTTGTGTGGATACTATTGTCCAGGTTGACTAACTCCAACACCACATAGAAACACTTGACTTGGCAAATGTCATAGGAAGGAGGGGAGTGGGGCCTTGTTGCTGGGTTGCTGCCTCACCATAAAAAACATTGACCAATTGGGTTGTGAAAGACAAGTACTCTCCCTGCCTGAAAAAGCTGCTCCAGGTGTCACCATGGTGTAAACCTTATCACACAGCAACAATTTTTAAGGCGTGGCCCATGTTCTCCACCGCGTGAGAGTGCAAGACAGGGATTTTGGGAGAAATAATGCTGGCTAGGTATCTTCCAGCAAAAAAGCAGACATAAATAAATGGTGGGTATTAAGTTTGCACAACATCACATTGCTTGGCGGACAAAGTTTTTTCCTGGTCACACATTCCGTTATCAATGGCTGACAACAGAGAGGGGGAAGATGATTCTAAGTGGAAAAAGCAAAAAGTGATGATGGCAATGTGAAATACAACATACTGCACATGGATGCAGCCTGTCTGCTGCAAGGGAGACTGGGAGAAGGCGCAAACTCTTGTTGCGATAGCTGGTTGCTTCCTCTGTTTGCCCACGGGATGGGGTGCTGCCACTTCATGTGGTTCAATAGACCTGTTGTGCCTAGGTTTGTGTTTGCCTGCCTATGTCTTATTTTACTCTTGCAGAGCTTGCACAGAGCAGTGCTTCTGTCTTCCAGCAGCATAGAGAATTGCATGCAATTACAGGTAGATGACTGGCTTAGCTTCGGCATGTTTTGCATCCACAGTGTCAGCGGCATCACCAGTTCCCAAAGCAGATCTGGCCAGGGCAGTTTTTGGGGAGGTTCTGGCTGTACAATGCCTCTGCTCTTTATTACTGCTGCTGCCACCATTCTCCTCTTCTGATGTTAATTTCTCATCAGCACCCTGATCTGGCTCTCAAGTCCTGTTCAACATACAATCATCATCAGAGGCCTCATTCTCCCTGCCATTTTTATCTGTGATTAGGGATGAGCGAACCCGAACGTAAAAGTTTGGGTTCGGTGTTCGGCGCTTTCTTGGCGCTTTTTGAAAGGCTGCAAAGCAGCCAATCAACAAGCGTCATACTACTTGACCCAAGAGGCCATCACAGCCATGCCTACTATTGGCATGGCTGTGATTGGCCAGTGCAGCATGTGACCCAGCCTCTATATAAGCTTGGGTCACGTAGCGCTGCACGTCACTCTGCTGATACAAGCGTAGGGAGAGGTTGCAGCTGCGACGTTAGGGCAAGATTAGGCTGTGATTAACTCCTCCAAAAGACTTCATTCAGTGATCGATCTACAGCTGTGGATCATTGAACTGCTTCTATTCAATTGCTCAGTGTTTTTAGGCTGCCCAGAGCGTTTTTCAGTCACTTTTTTCTGGGGTGATCGGCGGCCATTTTGTGGCTTGTGTTGCGCCAGCACAAGCTACCACCAAGTACATTTAACCATCAATAGTGTGGTTATTTTTTGCTATATCCTACATCAGGGTCAAGCTTTCATCAAGTGCATTTAACCATCAATAGTGTGGTTATTTTTTGCCCATATACTACATCAGGGGCAAGTTGAGCCTGTCAGCCAGCGCCTAAAAAATAGGCCTGACATTTATATTCATCCAAATCTGTACTGTTTTAGCTGGTCAAGTTATTTTTAGTGACCGTAAAAGCACAGTTTTTGTTCTGGGTTGAAAAACAATTCCCAAATTTGCAATTCTCAAAATAAGTGGTTTCTGCTGTATCAGACCTACTTTAAATCTATCCCTAAAAGGGTATATTAGATTCAAGGTGCTGATAGGGTCATTCTGAAAAACTTAACACACACGCTACAGTGCAGATACAAGTCTAATTCTGTGATTAAACGTATACCTGTCACACAGCGCCTAAAAAATAGGCCTCACATTTATATTCAGCTAAATCTGTCATTACTGGTGTGCCTGTATTAGTGTAATACGGTAGCTAAATAGATAGCCAGATAGTGTTAGGTGTCTGTAAAAAAAAAAAAAAAAAAAAGGCCTGAATTTTAATTCAATACATTGGCCCGAATAATATTTTTCTTATTGTGGTGAACGGTAACAATGAGGAAAACATCTAGTAAGGGACGCGGACGCGGTTGTGGACATGGTCGTGGTGGTGTTAGTGGACCCTCTGGTGCTGGGAGAGGACGTGGCCGTTCTGCCACAGCCACACGTCCTAGTGTACCAACTACCTCAGGTCCCAGTAGCCGCCAGAATTTACATCCATATTTGGTGGGGCCCAATGCTATTCTAAGGATGGTAAGGCCTGAGCAGGTACAGGCATTAGTCAATTGGGTGGCTGACAGTGCATCCAGCACGTTCACATTATCTCCCACCCAGTCTTCTGCAGAAAGCGCACAGATGGCGCATGAAAACCAAGCCCATCAGTCTGTCACATCACCCCCATGCACATCAGGGGAACTGTCTGAGCCTCAAGTTATGCAGCCGTCTCTTCTGTTGTTTGAAGACTCTGCTGCCAGGGTTTCCCAAGGGCATCCACCTAGCCCTTCCCCAGGGGTGGAAGAGATAGAATGCACTAACGCACAACCACTTATGTTTCCTGATGATGAGGACATGGGAATACCACCTCAGCACGTCTCTGATGATGACGAAACACAGGTGCCAACTGCTGCGTCTTTCTGCAGTGTGCAGACTGAACAGGAGGTCAGGGATCAAGACTGGGTGGAAGACGATGCAGGGGACGATGAGGTCCTAGACCCCACATGGAATGAAGGTCGTGCCACTGACTTTCAGAGTTCGGAGGAAGAGGCAGTGGTGAGACCGAGCCAACAGCGTAGCAAAAGAGGGAGCAGTGGGCAAAATCAGAACACCCGCCGCCATGAGACTACGCTTGCTACTGACCGCCGCCATCTGGGACCGAGCACCCCAAAGGCAGCTTCAAGGAGTTCCCTGGCATGGCACTTCTTCAAACAATGTGCTGACGACAAGACCCGAGTGGTTTGCACGCTGTGCCATCAGAGCCTGAAGCGAGGCATTAACGTTCTGAACCTTAGCACAACCTGCATGACCAGGCACCTGCATGCAAAGCATGAACTGCAGTGGAGTAAACACCTTAAAAACAAGGAAGTCACTCAGGCTCCCCCTGCTACCTCTTCTGCTGCTGCCGCCTCGGCCTCTTCTGCTGCTGCCGCCGCCTCGGCCTCTTCCTCCGCCTCTGGAGGGACGTTGGCACTTGCCGCCCAGCAAACATGGGATGTACCACCAACACCACCACCTGCGTCACCAAGCATCTCAACCATGTCACACGGCAGCGTTCAGCTCTCCATCTCACAAACATTTGAGAGAAAGCGTAAATTCCCACCTAGCCACCCTCGATCCCTGGCCCTGAATGCCAGCATTTCTAAACTACTGGACTATGAAATGCTGTCATTTAGGCTGGTGGACACACACAGCTTCAAACAGCTCATGTCGCTTGCTGTCCCAGAGTATGTTGTTCCCAGCCGGCACTACTTCTCCAAGAGAGCCGTGCCTTCCCTGCACAACCAAGTATCCGATAAAATCAAGTGTGCACTGCGCAACGCCATCTGTGGCAAGGTCCACCTAACCACAGATACGTGGACCAGTAAGCACGGCCAGGGACGCTATATCTCCCTAACTGTACACTGGGTAAATGTAGTGGTGGCTGGGCCCCAGGCGAAGAGCTGTTTGGCGCACGTCCTTCCGCCGCCAAGGATCGCAGGGCAACATTCTTTGCCTCCTGTCTCCTCCTCCTCCTACTCAGCTTCCTCCTCCTCTTCTTCCACCTGCTCATCCAGTCAGCCACACACCTTCACCACCAACTTCAGCACAGCCCGGGGTAAACGTCAGCAGGCCATTCTGAAACTCATATGTTTGGGGGACAGGCCCCACACCGCACAGGAGTTGTGGCGGGGTATAGAACAACAGACCGACGAGTGGTTGCTGCCGGTGAGCCTCAAGCCTGGCCTGGTGGTGTGTGTTAATGGGCGAAATCTCGTTGCAGCTCTGGGACTAGCCGGTTTGACGCACATCCCTTGCCTGGCGCATGTGCTGAATTTGGTGGTGCAGAAGTTCATTCACAACTACCCCGACATGTCAGAGCTGCTAAATAAAGTGCGGGCCGTCTGTTCGCACTTCCGGCGTTCACACCCTGCAGCTGCTCGCCTGTCTGCGCTACAGCGTAACTTCGGCCTTCCCGCTCACCGCCTCATATGCGACTTGCCCACCAAGTGGAACTCCACCTTGCACATGCTGGACAGACTGTGCGAGCAGCAGCAGGCCATAGTGGAGTTTCAGCTGCAGCACGCACGGGTCAGTCGCACTGCGGATCAGACCCACTTCACCACCAATGACTGGGCCTCCATACGAGACCTGTGTGCCCTGTTGCGCTGTTTCGAGTACTCCACCAACATGGCCAGTGGCGATGACGCCGTTATCAGCGTTACAATACCACTTCTATGTCTCCTTGAGAAAACACTTAGGGCGATGATGGAAGAGGAGGTGGCTCAGGAGGAAGAGGAGGAAGAGGGGTCATTTTTAGCACTTTCAGGCCAGTCTCTTCGAAGTGACTCAGAGGGAGGTTTTTTGCAACAGCAGAGGCCAGGTACAAATGTGGCCAGACAGGGCCCACTACTGGAGGATGAGGTGGAGGTGGAGGAGGATGAGGATGAAGCAGATTCACAGCGGGCTGGCACCCAACGCAGCTCGGGCCCATCACTGGTGCGTGGCTGGGGGGAAACACAGGACGATGACGATACGCCTCCCACAGAGGACAGCTTGTCCTTGCCTCTGGGCAGCCTGGCACACATGAGCGACTACATGCTGCAGTGCCTGCTCAACGACAGCAGAGTTGCCCACATTTTAACGTGTGCGGACTACTGGGTTGCCACCCTGCTGGATCCCCGGTACAAAGACAATGTGCCCACCTTACTTCCTACACTGGAGCGTGATAGGAAGATGCGCGAGTACAAGCGCACGTTGGTAGATGCGCTACTGAGAGCATTCCCAAATGTCACAGGGGAACCAGTGGAAGCCCAAGGCGAAGGCAGAGGAGGAGCAAGAGGTCGCCAACGCAGCTGTGTCACGGCCAGCTCCTCTGAGGGCAGGATTAGCATGGCAGAGATGTGGAAAAGTTTTGTCACCACGCCACAGCTAACTGCACCACCACCTGATACGGAACGTGTTAGCAGGAGGCAACATTTCATTAACATGGTGGAACAGTACCTGTGCACACCCCTCCACGTACTGACTGATGGTTCGGCCCCATTCAACTTCTGGGTCTCCAAATTGTCCACGTGGCCAGAGCTAGCCTTTTATGCCTTGGAGGTGCTGGCCTGCCCGGCGGCCAGCGTTTTGTCTGAACGTGTATTCAGCACGGCAGGGGGCGTCATTACAGACAAACGCAGCCGCCTGTCTACAGCCAATGTGGACAAGCTGACGTTCATAAAAATGAACCAGGCATGGTTCCCACAGGACCAGTCCATCCCTTGTGCAGATTAGACATTAACTACCTCCCCTTAACAATATATTATTGTACTCCAGGGCACTTCCTCATTCAATCCTATTTTTATTTTCATTTTACCATTATATTGCGGGGCAACCCAAAGTTGAATGAACCTCTCCTCTGTCTGGGTGCCGGGGCCTAAATATGTGACAGTGGCCTGTTCCAGTAGTGGGTGACGTGAAGCCTGATTCTCTGCTATAACATGAAGACTGATTCTGTGCTGACATGAAGCCAGATTCTCTGTTACGGGACCTCTCTCCTCTGTCTGGGTGCCGGGGCCTAAATATGTGACAGTGGCCTGTTCCAGTGGTGGGTGATGTGAAGCCTGATTCTCTGCTATGACATGAAGACTGATTCTCTGTTACGGGACCTCTCTCCTCTGTCTGGGTGCCGGGGCCTAAATATGTGACAGTGGCCTGTTCCAGTGGTGGGTGACGTGAAGCCTGATTCTCTGCTATGACATGAAGACTGATTCTGTGCTGACATGAAGCCAGATTCTCTGTTACGGGACCTCTCTCCTCTGTCTGGGTGCCGGGGCCTAAATATGTGACAGTGGCCTGTTCCAGTGGTGGGTGACGTGAAGCCTGATTCTCTGCTATGACATGAAGACTGATTCTGTGCTGACATGAAGCCAGATTCTCTGTTACGGGACCTCTCTCCTCTGCCTGGGTGCCTGGGCCTAAATATGTGACAGTGGCCTGTCTCTGCTGACATGAAGCCAGATTCTCTGCTATGGCATGAAGAGACTGATTCTCTGCTGACGTGAAGCCAGATTCTCTGCTATGGGACCTCTGTCCAATTGATATTGGTTAATTTTTTATTTTTATTTTAATTCATTTCCCTATCCACTTTTGTTTGCAGGGGATTTACCTACATGTTGCTGCCTTTTGCAGCCCTCTAGCTCTTTCCTGGGCTTTTTTACAGCCTTTTTAGTGCCGAAAAGTTCGGGTCCCCATTGACTTCAATGGGGTTCGGGTTCGGGACGAAGTTCGGATCCCGAACCCGAACATTTCCGGGAAGTTCGGCCGAACTTCTCGAACCCGAACATCCAGGTGTTCGCTCAACTCTATCTGTGATATATCATGGTCGGCTCCTTTGTCCCCATCTCCCTTCCTTCTAGTTTCTTCCAACTTGTTAGGTCCCTTTTCACAGCTTTCTTTTGGGAAGAGATCAAGACCACCATATGACCAACTTATGCCTAAAAATAATTTGAAAGATTTGGTCTTTTAGCCATCTGCTCCAGTTATGATGCTGTTCAATTAGTTGCAACTGAGGTGGCCTTCTTTTGGGGAGGCAGGCTCAGACATTGAGCAAGTTTTTCTAGACATAGAAGGACTTAAGAAATGCCCAAAACTATATAACCGTATTAGTCCCTTCAGCTCAAACACAAGCTGCTTTTAAGTCACTGCAGATGCAGACTGCCCTGTTGCCTTATTTATTCAATTGCACACTGACTAATCCAGATGTTGTATATTGCCAAAAAAGTGTTTGTTTTTTTTTACTAACAGAATATGAAAGCTGTATATACAGTCCTGATCAAAAGTTTAAGACCACTTGAAAAATGGCAAAAAATCATATTTAGCATGGCTGGATCTTAACAAGGTTCTGTAAGGGAGTCTGCGGTTTTGGTTCCCTTGCGGGCAGATACGGTGGGGTGTCCGCATGGGCGCCGGAGGGGAGGGCCGCGGGGATCTCTGAGGCAGAATTGCTGGGCTGATGGCAATACGTCGCGGCCGGTCCGGCCTCCGGTGTCTCCTGCGGGTTCCGTTCCGGTGTCCATGCTGGCACAATCCAGTGCCCGTGCCGAGTCTATTGGGCGTCCGCGTGCACGCCTGAGGGGTGATTTGCAAAGGAATGTGCGGCCGAGTGTGCGTGCATCTTATGCGCTACGTCGGCCACTGGCAGGTAAAGCATCTGTGCACAAATTCAAAGTTAATTAGAGATTTGCTGCACAGGTGCTAATGAGTAGGATCATCGCATGACCTATGAGGTTCTGACAAGCAGCACTCTGTGATTGGCCAGCAGGTGTTTAAAAGGTTATCTCCCTGGCTGATCAGTGCTCACTGTTGTCTCTACAACCTGGGAGTATGCTGGTTCAGATTCACTAAGTTTGTTCCATGCATGAACTGTGTGTCTCCGTGTGCACAGTGTGTGGCCTCGGATCGGACCTTGGATACTTCACTGTCTCATCCTTAGGTATTTGGTTTCACGGACTCTTCTGTATGAACTTTAGCCTGGTCTGGCTTTTCTCTGACGTTTTCCCACAGAGATTATTATTTGGACTACATTATTTCTGTATGATTTCTGGCTTGGACTTTACTGCTGTGTTTTCAATAAATCCACGTTTGTTCAGATCTTTGCCTGGTTGCTTGGGGTTCTGCTGCATTACAGATTCCAAGTAGAGCTTCAACATGCAACAAGAAGAAATGAGAGTGAGACAAAACATTTGTTGAGCATTCAATTTAATGAAAACCACAAATAAACTGAAACAAACAGGCTGTTTTTCAGTGGATCAAAAGTTTAGGACCACACCTCCAAAAAAAAACTAAACCCCCCCAAAACAGAAATCCAACTTCCAAACATGAACTCCGTAATGAGAAGCTCCGCCGTCATTGTTTATCACTTCAAAAATTAGTTTCGGCATGCTTGATGCAAGCGTCTCCATGAGGTGAGTGGGAACATTTCTCCAAGTGGTGAAGACGGCCGCACGAAGGCCATCTACTGTCTGGAACTGTTGTCCATTTTTGTAAACTTCCCTTGCCATCCATCCCCAAAGGTTCTCAATTGGATTTCGATCAGGGGAACACGCAGGGTGGGCCAAAAGAGTGATGTTGTTCTCCTTGAAGAAGTCCCTTGTCCTGTGGGCATTGTGTACTGTAGCGTTGTCGTGTTGAAAAACCCAGTCGTTACCACACAGACAAGGGCCCTCAGTCATGAGGAATGCTCTCTGTAACATCTGGACATAAAGAGACTTCACAGAATAACCATTAATTCTAAGACATAACTTTTAATGATCAATATTAAAATATTGGACCCTTTTGAATATAGAAATAAATGAAAATATACAAAAACAAATCAAAAACCTATGTGTCGCTTGTCTCCTTGGTAGCAGGAAGGGCAGCCAGGTGTGATAATGATAGGCTGAATGGGGCAGTATCCCTAATGCTTACCCTATTAAGGTAGCCCTGCCTATAAACGGAATAGCCGCCCTGATAAGGCCGATCCAGTGTCTCCTGCCTCCTGCTGATCCCTGGAGGACCCTAAGACGGGTGACAGATAGGGCTTTTACTAACTGGAGACCTGGATTAATCTATACATATACCAAAAACAAAAAAACATGTAGAGAACACCCCCCGTGTGATGGTGAGTAGACCACCCATTGATAAATAGTGCCAGAGAAAATAGTGAAGAATGTAGTACAGAATATAGGTAGAGTGTCACATTGGCACTTCTACCCTGAACGTTCCAAGGCGTTTCGCCCGGTTGGTATAAGGCTCCTCAGGGGACAAAAGACCAAAATCAGCAGAGTGTCCTACACCATAGATAATAACATGAAAAAGGAGAGAAGATATGTCTTACTCTCCTAATATAGTGGTCACTATATCTAGAGCCACATGTAGATATTTAATATTTGATACAAAAATATAGAAATATAATCGCCACAGATCAGGTTAAGGGACTTGGTAAAAAAACACAATTGCGATTACGCTAAGGGCAGCACCTAGGATGAAAAGACTGCAATACATCAAGACAAACATAATACTCCAGTTCATGTATCAATATAGCATGTGTCCTCCTGGTTCATAGAGATACTAAATGCACAAACAAGAAGAAAGACAGCCTATATAATACATGATGGTATTCTAGAAACTTGCAACAATGTCAAATATATATAGACCACCAGATGACAAAATGAATCAGAGGACAAAACGGTAGTTCTAGCTATACTTGCGTGACCAGCAGGGTGCCCCTAGGTCTCGGTTCTACATATTACACCGATAGAGGAGGTGGTGGTGTTGCCGTCCTATTGGTGTAATATGTAGAACCGAGACCTAGGGGCATCCTGCTGGTCACGCAAGTATAGCTAGAACTACCGTTTTGTCCTCTGATTCATTTTGTCGTCTGGTGGTCTATATATTTTTGACATTGCTGCAAGTTTCTATAATACCATCATGAATTATATTTAGTCATATTATATAGGCTGTCTTTCTTCTTGTTTGTGCATTTAGTATCTCTATGAACCAGGAGGACACATGCTATATTGATACATGAACTGGAGTATTATGTTTGTCTTGATGTATTGCAGTCTTTTCACCCTAGGTGCTGCCCTTAGCGTAATCACAATTGTGTTTTTTTACCAAGTCCCTTAACCTGATCTGTGGCGATTATATTTCCATATTTTTGTATCAAATATTAAATATCTACATGTGGCTCTAGATATAGTGACCACTATATTAGGAGAGTAAGACATATCTTCTCTCCTTTTTCATGTTATTATCTATAGTGTAGGACACTCTGCTGATTTTGGTCTTTTGTCCCCTGAGGAGCCTTATACCAACCGGGCGAAACGCGTTGGAACGTTCAGGGTAGAAGTGCCAATGTGACACTCTACCTATATTCTGTACTACATTCTTCACTATTTTCTCTGGCACTATTTATCAATGGGTGGTCTACTCACCATCACACGGGGGGTGTTCTCTACATGTTTTTTTTTGTTTTTGGTATATGTATAGATTAGTCCAGGTCTCCAGTTAGTAATAGACCTATCTGTCACCCGTCTAAGGGTCCTCCAGGGATCAGCAGGAGGCACAAGACACGGGATCGGCCTTATCAGGGCGGCTATTCCGTTTATAGGCAGGGCTACTTTAATAGGGTAAGCATTAGGGATACTGCCCCATTCAGCCTATCATTATCACACATGGCTGCCCTTCCTGCTACCAAGGAGACAAGCGACACATAGGTTTTTGATTTGTTTTTGTATATTTTCATTTATTTCTATATTCAAAAGGGTCCAATATTTTAATATTGATTATTAAAAGTTATGTCTTAGAATTAATGGTTATTCTGTGAAGTCTGTTTATTAATTGACCTAATTCTACTATAATCCCTCGAACAGGGTTATGTTCATTCTGTGAGTTTGTTTAACATCTGGACATAGCCAGCGGCCGTTTGATGCCCCTGCACTTCCTGAAGCTCCATTGTTCCACTTAAGGAAAAAGCACCCTAGACCATTATGGCGCCCCCTCCACTGTGGCGCGTAGAAAACATCTCAGGTGGGATCTGCTTGTCATGCGAGTAACGTTGGAAACCATCAGGACCATCAAGGTTACATTTTTTCTCATCAGAGAATAAAACTTTCTTCCACCTTTGAATGTCCCATGTTTGGTGCTCTCTTGCAAAGTCCAAACGAGCAGTTCTGTGGCGTTCAAAGAGACGAGGTCTTTGAAGACGTTTTTTTGTTTTTGAATCCCTTCAGTCTCAGATGCCGTCTGATGGTTATGGGGCTGCAGTCAGCACCAGTAAGGGCCATAATTTGGGTCGAGGATCGTCCAGTGTCTTGACGATCCTCCGTCTCAGTGCTGATGAAATTTTTTGGGGTCTTCCACTTGACTTTTTTGTTCCATAACCCTCAGGATCGTTTAAGAAATTCCAAATGACTGTCTTACTGCGTCCCACCTCAGCAGCGATGGCGTGCTGTCAGAGACCCTGCTTATGCAGTTCAACAACCCGACCACGTTCAAAAAGGGAGAGTTTTTTGCCTTTGCCATCACAACATGTGACTACCTGACAGAAAATGACAATTTATCCCCATCTTTGCACAGATTTGGCCTTTTAAATGCATGTGGTCCTAAAATTTGGATCAGATGAAAAACAGCCTGTTTCAGTTTATTCGTTATTTTCAATTAATTTAATGCTCAAAAAATGTTTTGTCTCACTCTCATTTCTTCTTGTTGCATGTTGAAGCTCTACTTGGAACCTTAAGATCCAACAATGTAAAAGATTTTTTGCCATTTTTCAATTGGTCTTAAACTTTTGATCAGGACTGTATTAAACTTGAATTTCACACTTGCTGTAAAATAGTGGATTTTGGCAACAAAAAAAAAGTGTGTTTTGAAAAACCCAGAAAATTATGGCTGTATTTCTAGCTTAAATTGCACACTGACTAATCCTGCAAATGCACCAGATGTTGTATATTGCCAAAAAAAGGTGATTTTTTTACAACCAGATTATTAGTGCAGTTTTCAAAGATTGGATTTCAATGTCACAAAAGCTCAGATGCAGTGCTGGTGCACTGAGCTTGCATAAAATGGCCGCCGCCGCCCACCTAACTAACAGACGGATAAAAGTTGTTGTTTTTTCCGTCACTGGGCTCAGGGCAGGGTAAAAAGATTGTGCCCTTCACCCACACAACTAAATGTATGTTCGATTCACGTTCTGAATCAAAGATTCTCTCCTATTCTCTCTCTGAAATCACCAGCAGCATCCTCTCCCTACACTAATAACAGCAGAGTGACGTGCAGCGCTACGTGACTCAAGCTTATATAGAGCCTGGGTCACATGCTGCACTGGCCAGTCACAGCCATGCCATTAGTAGTCATGGCTGTGATGGCTTCTTAGGGCACAGAGCTAAACGCTTGTTGATTGGCTGCTCTGCAGCCTTTCAAAAGGCGCCAAGAAAGCGCCGAACACCGAGCCCGAACCCAAACTTTTACTAAAATGTTTGGGTTCGGGTCCGGGGTCCAAAAATCCTAAAGTTCGGTACGAACCCGAACTTTGCAGTTCAGCTTCGCTCAACCCTAATCAGTATTCAATTGTCCCTGCAGAGGAGGCTGAGGACACGGTGGAGGATGAGAAGGTAGAGGTGGACATTGTCGCAGGACCAACGGCGTGAGAACGTGGAGGCGGAAGCGGCATCACCTGGCAAAGTTGCTGGTGTGGCTGGGCAGGAACCACTTTTACCGAGTATATTGCCCTTGACCAAGAAAGGCTGTATCACAAACAAATCTCACCGTTGAATGGCTAATCGACCGAATGCGGTTCATAAACAAGAAAGTCCACAACCATTCATCAATTTTCCCAAGAAAGGCTGTTTCACAAACAAATTTCACCACTGAATGGATAATTGACGAATTCAGTTAATACAGAAGAAAATCCACAATCACCCATAATTTTTCCCAAAAAAGGCTGTTTCACAAACAAATTTCACCACTGAAGGGATAATCGACGAATTCGGTTCATACAGAAAGTCCACAATCACCCATAATTTTTCCCCAAAAAGGCAGTTTCACAAAAAAAATCCACCACTGAATTTTGATGGAATTCGGGTCATAACAAAGAAAATCCACAATCGCCCATCACTTTTCCCAAAAAAGGCTGTATCACAAACAAATTTCACCACTGAATGACAATGTAAATTCACTGCAGAACGGCTAATAACAGATACTTATTTTTTCCCATTAATACACCCCAACAATGGCTGTATAACAATGTTGGTTCACTGCAGACTGGCTAATAAGACGTATTCCTTTACCTTTTAATACACCCCAAAAAAATTCATATAACAATCACAATTCAACGCTGAACGGCAAATATATTTTATCTTTTGCCACTAATACATGGAGAAAAGGGTTTTACAACAAATAACTTCTCCGCTGAATGACAAATATATATTTTTAGTGCCACTAATACACAGTAAAAAGGGCTTTACAACATATAACTTCACCGCTGAACGGCAAATATATTTTTCTTTTTCCACTTATATACGCCACAAAAGGCTTTAGAACATATAACTGCACCGCTGAACGGTAAATATATTTTTCTTTTTCCACTTATACACACCACAAAAGGCTTTAGAACATAGAACTGCACCGCTGAACCGCATATATATATATATATATTTTTTGCCACTAATACATGACAAAAAGGGCTGTAATTTTCTCACTTCACCACACAACGGCTAATAAGCCTTTTTTTTTTACTACTAATACAAGCCAAAAAATGCTTTAGAACATATAACTGCACCACACAAAGGCAAATAAGACATATAAATATTTCCTTGTAATAAACCCTGTTAATGGCTGTATCAAAGCACTTGCAAGCCAATAACAAGAATGGTTTGCTGGTATTACAGAGCTGTACAATGGCAATATGAGTCCCTTGTCAGTGCAACAAGGTGTAATAGGATTGTTCCTATTACCCAGGCTGTAACCTCCCCTACTGAACCCTGTTCAACATAAATGCTGTGGAATAATTCCTCCCTATCCCTTTCCTACACCTTGAATAATCTTTCCCTGCACTTGTAAATCATTTTTTTAGCACAATGAAGTTTTTTTTTTAACTCTGTCCCTAAGGCCTGCTGACATCTCTCCCTGCACTAAGTACACTGGTAAATGGCAGAATCCAAGATGGCTGAGGCTATTTATAGGGCTGTGACATCACAGGGCTGGCTGGCTGCTGATTGCCTGTATTCATGGCATTATGGGTGATCCCGCTTCCCAGAGTTCCTTGCTCCATGTCCTCACACATGCAGCAGCCGTTTTAGGAAAAAATATAATTCATTACCACGAAGCGTGTGGAGATTCGGCTTCGGTGCGAAACAAATTTTTCCTGAAATTCGGATCAGATTCTACCACACACACATATATATATATATATATATATATATATATACGCAGTGACTTGCAAAAGTATTCACTTTTTTCGTATTTTGGTGCCTCATAACCTGGAATTAACATGGATTGTTTGAGGATTCGCATAATTTAATTTACAGAACATGTCCACAACTTTGAAGATGTTTTTTTTTTTTTTTTTTTTATTGTGAAGCAAACAACAAATAGGACAAAATAACAGAAAAAGTCAATGTGCATAACTATTCACCCCCCTAAGATCGATACTTTCTAGAGCCATCTTTTGTGGCAATCACAGCTCCAAGTCGCTTTGGATAAGTCTCTTTGAGCTTGCCACATCTTACCACTGGGATTTTTCCCATTCCTCCTTGTAAGACTGCTCCAGCTCCTTCAAGTTGGATGGTTTGCGTTTGTGAACAGCAATTTTTAAGTCTGACCACAGATTTTTTATTGGATTGAGATCTGGGCTTTGACTAGGTCATTCCCACACATTTACATGTTTCCCCTTTAAACCAATCAAGTGTTGCTTTAGCAGTGTGTTTGGGGTCATTGTCCTGCTGAAAGGTGAACCTCCATCCAAGCCTCAAATCACACACAGAGTGGGACAGGTTATGTTCAAGAATTTCCCTGTATTTAGCACCATCCATCTTTGCCTCAACTCTGACCAGTTTCCCAGTCCCGGCTGCTGAAAAACAATACCCACAGCATGATGCTGCCACTACCATATTTCATTGTGGGGATGGTTTTCTTTGGGTTATGTGATGTGTTGGGTTTGCGCCAGACACAGCATTTTCTTTGATGGCCGAAAAGTAAAATTTTGGTCTCATCAGACCAAAGCACTTTCCTCCATACATTTTGGGAGTCTCCCACATGCCTTTTTGCAAGCTCACAATGTGCCTTTTTGTTTTCAGCTGAAAGTAATGGCTTTCTTCTGGCCACTCTGCCATAAAGCCCAACCATATGGAGCATACTGCTTATTGTCGTCCTATGTACAGATACTCCAGTCTCTGCTGTGGAACTCTGCAGCTCCTCCAGGGTTACCTTAGGTCTTTGTGCTGCGTCTCTGATTAATGCTCTCCTTGCCCAGTCCGTGAGTTTTGGTGGGCGGCCGTCTCTTGGCAGGTTTGCTGTTGTGTCATGTTCTTTCCATTTGGTTATGATAGATTTGATGGGGCTCCTGGGGATCATCAAAGATTTGAATATTTTTTTTATAACCTAACCCTGACTTGTACTTCTCAACAACATTGTCCCTTACTTGTTTGGAGCGTTCCTTGGTCTTCATGGCAGTGTTTGGTTAGTGTTGCCTCTTGTTTAGGTGTTGCAGCCTCTGTGACCTTTTAAAAAAGGTGTGTATATGTAATGACAGATCATGTGACTCTTGCACGCAAGTAGGCATCATTTCAATAATTATGTGACTTCTGAAGGTAATTGGTTGCACCAGAGCTTTTTATGGGCTTCCTAACATAGGGGTGAATACATATGCACATGCCAATTTTCTGTTTTCTATTTCTATACGATAGTTTTATTTATATATTTTTCTCATTTCACTTCACCAACTTAGACTATTGTGTTCTGATCCATCACATACAATTCAGATTAACAAAACATTGAATTTAAGGCTGTAATGTAACAAAATACGAAAAAAAAGTTGAGGCACTGTGTGTGTGTATATATATATATATATATATATCTTTTTTCATATATTGGTAGGAGGTATGTAATTTATTTATCGAGAGTATGTATGTCACTAACTCTACAACAACTTGCGTGTATTTATGTCATTTACTTTGCAATAACCCATGTGCATTTATGTGGTTACTCATTTTATGATAGGATTTATAAAAAGTTATCCTGCTGATTCCAAATTACTTCTCACGCTTTAGGTCCCCTAAAATGCCAGGGCAGTATAAATACCCCACAAGTGACCCCATTTTGGAAAGAAGACACCCCAAGGTATTCCCTGAGGGGAATGGCGAGTTCATAGAAGTTATTTTTTTTTTGGCACAAGTAAGAGGAAATTGATGTATTTATTTTTTTTCTCACAAAGTCTCCCTTTCCGCTAACTTGTGACAAAAAGTTCAATCTTTCATGGACTCAATATGCCCCTCAGCAAATACCTTGGGGTGTCTACTTTCCGAAATGGGGTCATTTGTGGGGTGTGTTTACTGTTCTGGCATTTTGGGCGGGACTAAATTGTGAGCAACCCTGTAAAGCCTAAAGGTACTCGTTGGACTTTCGGCCCCTTTACGCACCTAGGCTGCAAAAAAGTGTCAGACATGTGGTATCGCCGTACTCAGGAGAAGTAGGGCAATGGGTTTTGGGGTGTATTTTTACATATACCCATGCTGGGTGAGAGGAATATCTCTGTAAATTGACAACTTTGTATAAAAAAAATTAAAAAGTTGTCATTTACAGAGATATTTCTCTCACCCAGCATGGGTATATGTAAAAATACACCCCAAAACACATTGCCCTACTTCTCCTGAGTACGGCGATACCACACGTGTGACACTTTTTTGGTGCACAAAGGGGCCAAAATTCCAATGAGAATCTTTACGATTTCACAGGGCATTTTTTACGCATTTGGATTCCAAACTACTTCTCACGCTTTAGGTCCCCTAAAGTGCCAGGGCAGTATAAATACCCCACAAGTGACCCCATTTTGGAAGAAAGACACCCCAAGGTATTCCGTGAGGGGCATGGCGAGTTCCTAGAATATATATTTTTTGGCACAAGTTAGCGGAAAATGTTTTTTTTTTTTTCTTCTCTTACAAAGTCTCATATTCCACTAACTTGTGACAAAAAATAAAATTGTACATGACCTTGCCATGCCCCTCACGAAATACCTTGGGGTGTCTTCTTTCCAAAATGGGGTCACATGTGGGGTATTTATACTGCCCTGGCATTTTAGGGGCCCTAAAGCGTGAGAAGAAGTCTGGAATATAAATGTCTAAAAAATTTTATGCATTTGGATTCCGTGAGGGGTATGGTGAGTTAATGTGAGATTTTATTTTTTGTCACAAGTTAGTGGAATATGAGACTTTGTAAGAAAAAACAAAAAAAATATTTAAAAAAAACAATTTCCGCTAACTTGTGGAAAAAAAATAAAAATCTTATATGAACTCGCCATGCCCCTCAAAAGTGATCTTTTTATAGCGCAGCAGCGATTTTACGGTGTTTTTTGCAGTGATCAGAAAAAAAATTCTGTCACTGCGGTGGGGTGGACTGAACGCAAGTGTGCGCACAAGATCAGGTCTGATCGGGCGAACACTGCGTTTTTTGTAGAGCCTATAGAAAGGCATTTTCTATATAGTTCTGGCAATGTGCGGATCCGCAAAATGCGGAATGCACATTGCCGGAGTTCGTGTTTTGCGGATCCGCGGTGTCCGTGTTTTGCGGATCCGCAAAACACATACGGGCGTCTGAATGGATCCTTACAGGGGGGTGATCAATGACAGGGGGGTGATCAGGGAGTCTATATGGGGTGATCACCCCCCTGTAAGGCTCCATTCTGACGTCTGTATGTGTTTTGCGGATCCATGGATCCGCAAAACACATACGGACGTCTGAATGGAGCCTTACAGGGGGGTGATCAATGACCGGGGGGTGATCAGGGAGTCTGTATGGGGTGATCACCCCCTGTCATTGATCACCCCCCTGTAAGGCTCCATTCAGACGTCTGTATGTGTTTTGCAGATCCGCGGATCTGCAAAACACATACGGACGTCTGAATGGAGCCTTACAGGGGGGTGATCAATGACAGGGGGGTGATCAGGGAGTCTAATATGGGGTGATCAGGGGTTAATAAGGGGTTAATAAGTGACAGGGGGGGTGTAGTGTAGTGGTGTTTGGTGCTTTTTTACAGAGCTGCCTGTGTCCTCTGGTGGTCGATCCAAGCAAAAGGGACCACCAGAGGACCAGGTAGCAGGTATATTAGACGCTGTTATCAAAACAGCGTCTAATATACCTTTCAGGGGTTAAAAAAATCGGATCTACAGCCTGCCAGCGAATGATCGCCGCTGGCAGGCTGTAGATCAGCTCGTTTACCTGCAGTTCCTGTGAACGCGCGCTCCTGTGTGCGCGCGTTCACAGGAAATCTTGCGTCTCGCGAGATGACGCGTATATGCGTCTAGGAGGAATGAATCGACCGCCTCCGGAACGCAATCCTGCATTAGGAGGTCCGGAGGCGGTTAATAGATCAGTATGTGCACAATTCACAGAAGTCTATGGCTGGCCACCTTGGTGTACTTTAGGAATTATCCCCAATAGGTTATTAATTCTTAAGTTGTGTTGATATACATTTGTCTGCCCATGTATTGGTTTTTCCGATTTGACCCTTCACTGTTTGTCCTGACCTCCTGATCTCTGTACTGACCCGAGCTGCTTCACCTAGCAGACCTCAGACTGTTTCTTGGATTGCTGACTTGACCTTATCCTGTCTCTAACTACAATTTTTCCTTTGCTCTTTACCGGTGTTGCTTCAGCCCCCAGGGTCAGCTATCAACCAATCAGACTACTGTAGGTGTTAGGAACCTGGTGGTCCTCTGGCAGTGCAGTCCAGATCCATGTACAGGGGTTGCAATGTGAATACAAGAGGACTGCCAGGTGAGGTCAAATACGGAACAAAATTTTAAATGCCGGTCCAGGTTTTGGCAGCACCTGGCTGTGCTTAAATAGGTAGTTGGACTCAGAAGCGATGTCTCTGTGTTGGGATCTGGAAGCCTTGTGTCTGGATGAAGGCTTGCTACCTGTGTGGCGTGAAAACAGGTTGGTGCTGCTATCAGCAAGGACTCTTTGCCGCATGGTGTGAAGTACCACCAACAACGCAAGGTGACTTTTTGTTTGAATATGACTGTTTTGTCACTTGCCTAAAGTGTGAATAAAACACTGAACTGTTTGATCCAAAGAGCTTGTTGTTGCCTCTATACTGCGTCCTCTAATCCTGTCTACCAGAGTGAGTTCCCACACTACCTACACATTGTTGCACATGAAGTACAACCCTTCTATCCAGCATACCAGGAATGGTTTAAAAATAGTTTAAGGTATCAAGGAGGCCTCCAAATTCCCCAGATCTCTGTCCAATCGTGCATCTGTGGAATTTGTTGGAAAAAAAAGTCCAATCCATGAGGGTGCCATCTTGCAACTTACAATACTTAAAGTATCTGTTGCTAATATCTTTGTTCTAGATACCACAGGACACCTTCAGAGGTTTTATCAGTCAGAACTGCTTTAGTAGCACAAAGGGACCTACAATATTGGACAGCTGGCTTTATTTTTATGACTGATCAATTTATGCTCTATAGCAGGGATGCCCAATCTGCTGTTGTAAAACTACAACTCCTGCTGTAGACTGACAGCTATAGGCTGTCCAGGCATGCTAGGAGTCAGGGCCGGCCTTTGGGGTGTGCGAGCTGTGCCGATAGTGAGGAGGCTCCTTGGCCGGTGTAGCAACTGCCACAAACGCCACACACTGTAATGACATGCAGGATGGCACAGCCTTCTCTCACCTCCCAGCAGCACCCTTACTACTTTATAGACACCCTGCCTGTGTCACAACTTGCACGCTTATCATTTACGAGACACAAATACAAGGCATGATACAAGGCATAGTCATCTGTATTGCCATCTTCAGGACAGGGAGAAATGTGTCTGCTGGGATTCAAACCCACAACCTTCTGTATCAGAGCCAAAGCACTTACCCACACAGCTATAAGAGCTGCATAGCCACTGACTGAAAAAATATGAGCAGTGACATGCGGCGAGTGCTACGTTGTGGGCTCTTGCTGAATGAAGCTAGGACAGCCACTGATGTTTCTTCATTAGAGACAGATTTCATGCGTCCACATTTTGGCAAATCCAACAGTGAACCAGTTTCACGAAACTTAGCAAGCAGTTTGCTAACTGTAGCATAGGAGATGGGTGGTCTCGTAGGGTGTCTTGCATTGAAATCTGCTGCAATGACCCGGTTACTGCGTTCACCAGACATCAACACAATTTCTATCCGCTCCTCACGTGTTAACCTCGGCGACATGTCAATGGCTGTAAACAAAGAGAAACTTGTAAATAACTCATGAAAGAATAAAGTTACGTTAAAACCAAGCACACCATTAGTTTTTCTTGTGAAATTCCCAATAAGTTTGATGTGTCACATGACCCTCTTCCTATTGAAAAAACAAAAGTTGGATTCAAAATGGCCGCCATGGTCACCACCCATCTTGAAAAGTTTCCCCCCTCACATATACCAATGTGCCACAAACAGGAAGTTAATATCATCAACTATTCCCATTTTATTAAGGTGTATCCATATAAATGGCCCACCCTGTAGTTTTGCAACATCTGTAGGGCCGTAGGTTGGGCACCCCGGCTCTATAGTGTTTATGGTATGGGGTGGTGAAGGCTTCAGATTTGCAGCTAATCATTTAAGGTATATTCAGCAACATTTACCATCTATGCTTCTCTGTAAATGTTGCTGCTGACAACATGGATACTGACTTTGTTGGGCTAAAGTTGTGAAAATTATTTGATATAAACCTTTATATATTAAAATGCTTAATTCATCAATGATGAAAATAGTTTAGCTTTTGTACTGTGGAGGCGCCAGAGAGCTTTATAGTTTCCTTCTAAAAATATGATATGTAACTTGACTTCCTTACTACTGAGCAGTACCGTTTTGAAAATATTACTTTTCCTAGGAATACAGTGCACCCTGAGGCTAACAACCAATATGACAAACCAATATATATTTATAGTCTGCACAGAGCTGCTGTAATTGCGGTAGTCAACGAAACAATTGATAGTTGGAAGATGCACATTTGAAGAGTTAACAGGGATTACATGAAAAGGATTGTTTAATTCTCCTGATCGTAAAATACCACAAAATTGTCTTTGTGGTTGTGATGCTTTAAAACTGAATGAAAAATAGCAGCGACGGCTTTCTTGCCTGGGGCACTAGAGGTAGTGTTCCGTAAAAACATGTCAAACAAAAGAAGAAAAATACAGTTCAACTGTTGGATATTTTACAACTCAGACTTTCAGTGCAGATTAGATTTTTCGACCACCGCCTGTAATGATGAGAAATGCCGTAATCTAATCAAAAAGGTTTTTTAATCATGCAAATGCAAATAGAGATCAGCCTGCTGTCTTTGTGGAGTCACCTTAGCAAAGATGGCCTTATGGGCCCTCAAGTGATGCAAGTAGTGGAAATGCAAGGATGAATCATGAGTTCATTAGCTAAAGAATACTGCTAGACCAGCCAGTGCAAGGATCCTGCAGCTGAGGTCTGCTTAGAGCCAAATGCATCAGTACACTACTAAATATAGAATCTGGAATGAAAACAAGCGCCACATACACACAAGAGCTTAAATCTATGGGTCACTGCTTTGCAGATAGTCTTCTAAAAAATAAGATAAGGATATTCTAATCTGTTTCATATATTTATGCTCCGATAAGGAATCTGCTATCAAATCAGGTGGAAAGAAAAATATATGTATAGGTATTTTCACTTGGGTTGGTAACCTTTTGCTTTCCAGACAGCCTATTAAATATAAACAGGGCAGACCACTTAGTACTTGAGGAGACCATGTCAGCAGAATCAACCCTATTAAGCATGGCATATTGTCGGTTAGAGTTGATCCTGCTGAATAAAATGATACCTAGATGGTAAAAATCCATTGTGCGTTTCCAGAGAAAGCAAAGCTTATTTCCATATGCATATTAGGGCTTGAGTGCAGGGAGGGGGCAAGACATCAGCAGGAAAGCAGAGATGTTGAGGGGCTCGGTCTGACCCACGGTGCACTAAAGCCTTAAATTGCATATGGAATGCTTTTTTCTGGAATACTGCATTGGAGTTTCACCATCCAATAATCATTTTGATTAGCAGGATCAATCCTACCAAGCAGTATACCTAGTTTAATAGGGTTGATCCTGCTTACAGGTCCTCTAACTTCAAGTTTTAATTGACATCTCTATGACCAGTGCAAAGAAAAGAGAAGTACAAACCATCAAGGAACCAAAGGAGGGACCTAACAGACAGACACTATATTGCAGAATTTCCTTGAACTACGTGGCAACAAATACATTTTTCCTGAAATGGCGGTAAAAAACAAAACAAAAAAACGTACTCTCCCATTTGCTTGTGGAGAGGCTGTGGCGGCCATCTTGATTGAAGATAGTGTGCAAAATTTTGCATGTGGTGACATGTGACACTAGCTGGGCAAGCAAATGGATGAGGTGAGTTTTTGAAGTGTTTTTTTATTTTATTTATTTTTTATTAATGATTAACCCCTGAAAGGCCTCAATGTTAGGGCTCATGCACATAACCCCTGTGTGCCCCCAAGGCTGTATTGCGGCCTAGATATAGCGGGTCCGCAATACACTGGCACCGGCCGTGTGCATTCCGCATAACGGATCGCAGACCCATTCACTTGAATGGGTCCACAATCACGGAGATACAGAAGGGAGGAGTGCTTCCGTGGTGTTTCTGGCCGTGCCTCCGAATGGGTCCGCGATCCGCATGCGGATTCCCTATGGTCTGTGCACGTGCATTGTGGTCTGCAGCACGGGCACGGAGCACTTACGTTTGTGGGCATGAGCCCTTAATGAGCAGCATCTGAGGGGTTATATGACAGGGGTGGTTCAATCACCGTTCCCCGTCATTGTGCCTGCTGCATACAATGGAATGCAATTCGTAAAAAAGGAAATTCGCCGAATTGAAATTTTGGTAACTTCGCTCATCTCTAATGCTTTGTAAATAGAATACATTTTTTTTTTTTTCATATGCTTAAAGAGGTTCCCTGGGCTTTTAATATTAATGATCTAGCCTCAGGATAGGTCATCAATATCAGATCGGCAAGGGTCTGACACCTTGCACCCCCGCCCCGCCCGATCGGCTGTGTGAGGAAAAGGCACCATCTTCTGTCTCTCTGCTACTGCTATTTCTATGGCGAGCAGGAAGAGAGACAGAAGATGGTGTGCGCGCCATACAGCTGATTGGCGGTGGTGCTGGGTATCGACCTATCCTTAGATCAATATTAATAGCTTTGAAAACCCCTTTAATGAATAAGAAAGATGATGCAACACTTCTATCAATTTCCTGCTGTCATGCGTTTAAGGAATAGCAACTTATAAACTTAAAACAACATAAAATGCTGGTCATGGATTTGTGAGTGGCACACATAATTTGTATAACAGATTTACCGCTTACTAACAGAATTTACTTTTTATTCTGCTGTTACACGCATTGTGCAGTTTATTTTATCTAAAAATGTATCAAAGCAGAAACCTTGGTATTACAAAGTAATAGCTCAGGGAAGGCCGACTGGCAGCCCTCCAGCTGTTGTAAAACTACAACTCCCACCATGCCCTGCTGTAGGCTGTTCAGGCATGCTGGGAGGCGTAGTTTTGCAACAGCTGGAGAGCCACAGGTTGGCCATCCTGGTTAATAAATATTCAATATGTAATAAAACAATGTCATCATACACTAAAAAGGCAAGTGGACAAAACAACTCCACAGCTCAAACATTTAAACTGCATTAAATCTGTCACAGATGGGAAGAATAAGGGTGGATTCACATCTGTGTTCTGGATTCCATTATGGCTTTCCATTATAACATGGTTATAACAGAAAATAACGGAATCCATAAGACGGAAGGACGGACCTGCTATACTGCCCATAGACTTGTATAATGACGGAATGCAAAACGGAAGCATTTAAAAAGGCATTCCGTGTTAATAGAAGTCTATAGGAATCATAACGGATCCGTCCCGTTTCCGTTATGCAGAACGGAGAAAAAAGTCTTGTCGACAGGACTTTGTTTTCCGTCTTGTAAACCGGGAACCAGACGGATCCGTTATGATTCCCATAGACCTCTATGAAGCCTTAAGGATCAAAACGGAATGCCTCTTTAAAGCCAAAATTATTTGGCAATATACTCTTTCTATGTCGCTGATATAAAAAAATGTAAATGCTTTGGACACAGGTGAAAAGGACACTAATTATTCATAAGACAATAAGCTGTGATCAAGTCACAGAGGAAATCAACGTAAACCTCATTAATGGAGTCCAAGATTGAAAAAAAAATATATGAAAAAAATAAGTTTTGTTCTACACCCCAGGTGCCAGAAAAAGATCCAGAGGGCTATCTCTTTTAAAAACTTGGGCATAACCTTGTGCCCTAACAGATCCTCTATATATATTTCTAAACACACGCACAATATTCTGAATACAGTCGTGGCCAAAAGTTTTGAGAATTACATAAATATTGGAAATTGGAAAAGTTGCTGCTTAAGTTTTTATAATAGCAATTTACATATACTCCAGAATGTTATGAAAAGTGATCAGATGAATTGCATAGTCCTTCTTTGCCATGAAAATTAACTTAATCCCAAAAAAACCTTTCCACTGCATTTCATTGCTGTCATTAAAGGACCTGCTGAGATCATTTCAGTAATCGTCTTGTTAACTCAGGTGAGAATGTTGACGAGCACAAGGCTGGAGATCATTATGTCAGGCTGATTGGGTTAAAATGGCAGACTTGACATGTTAAAAGGAGGGTGATGCTTGAAATCATTGTTCTTCCATTGTTAACCATGGTGACCTGCAAAGAAACTCGTGCAGCCATCATTGCGTTGCATAAAAATGGCTTCACAGGCAAGGATATTGTGGCTACTAAGATTGCACCTCAATCAACAATTTATAGGATCATCAAGAACTTCAAGGAAAGAGGTTCAATTCTTGTTAAGAAGGCTTCAGGGCGTCCAAGAAAGTCTAGCAAGCGCCAGGATCGTCTCCTAAAGAGGATTCAGCTGCGGGATCGAAGTGCCACCAGTGCAGAGCTTGCTCAGGAATGGCAGCAGGCAGGTGTGAGCGCATCTGCATGCACAGTGAGCCAAAGACTTTTGGAAGATGGCCTGGTGTCAAGAAGGCCAGCAAAGAAGCCACTTCTCTCCAAAAAAAACATCAGGGACAGATTGATCTTCTGCAGAAAGTATGGTGAATGGACTGCTGAGGACTGGGGCAAAGTCATATTCTCCGATGAAGCCTCTTTCCAATTGTTTGGGGCATCTGGAAAAAGGCTTGTCTGGAGAAGAAAAGGTGAGCGCTATCATCAGTCCTGTGTCATGCCAGCAGTAAAGCATCCTGAGACCATTCATGTGTGGGGTTGCTTCTCATCCAAGGGAGTGGGCTCACACAGCCATGAATAAAGAATGGTACCAAAACACCCTCCAACATCAACTTCTTCCAACAATCCAACAACAGTTTGGTGAAGAACAATGCATTTTCCAGCACGCTGGAGCACAGTGCCATAAGGCAAAAGTGATAACTAAGTGGCTCGGGGACCAAAACGTTGACATTTTGGGTCCATGGCCTGGAAACTCCCCAGATCTTAATCCCATTGAGAACGTGGTCAATCCTCAAGAGGCGGGTGGACAAACAAAAACCCACTAATTCTGACAAACTCCAAGAAGTGATTATGAAAGAATGGGTTGCTATCAGTCAGGAATTGGCCCAGAAGTTGATTGAGAGCATGCCCAGTCGAATTGCAGAGGTCCTGAAAAATAAGGGCCAACACTGCAAATACTGACTCTTTGCATAAATGTCATGTAATTGTCGATAAAAGCCTTTGAAACGTATGAAGTGCGTGTAATTATATTTCACTACATCACAGAAACAACTGAAACAAAGATCTAAAAGCAGTTTAGCAGCAAACTTTGTGAAAACTAATATTTGTGTCATTCTCAAAACTTTTGGCCACGACTGTACATACATTTTCCAGTATTATGTACAGAAACAATGTTTACTGAATGTCCCTTATTTGGATTAGGAAAAAAAGAAAACTAAAACAAAATGCACTCTTAAATTAAATGTATTTTATTGCATAAAATTTAGGCATAATAATATATCAAAAATGTATTTTTATCCCCAAGTGTTGTAACTTGTCAATACAATAAATATAAAGGCTAGAGATGAGGGAAGCTGTCGAGATTTGAATCTGAACGGATTTATACCGAACCAAATTGGCTCCAATTGCCCTGAAAATTCGTATATAACATCCTCTAGTCTAGAATTTTTAGGAAAACTTGTTATTTATATAAATTTTTTCAAACACAATGACAGCAATAGTAAATAATGTGTGAGTAAAAAATTACATACATAGCTATGGGTAAACGCATGTTTCATGGCGTTGATAAAACACACCGCACCATCACGTGTTAAGCTTTTTCATATTCCAAAGCTTCCAAAAATTATCCCTTATTGGGGGCAGATGATGTTTAAATGCACACAGTGTTAATGAGGGGAAAAAAGGTGGATTGTTGGGGGACCAAGCATCCAAAAAGTTAGTTAGACTACATGAACACGTCCGTTTAAATACGGATAAACTGTCTATTTTTAACAGCCTTTTTATCACTGATGTCTGTCTTAGGCTACATGCACATGACCGTTCCGTTGTTTGCGGTCCGCAAACCGTGGATCCGCAAAAAACGGAAGACGCCCATGTGCCTTCCGCAATTAACGGAATGGGCGGCCCATTGTAGAAATGCCTATTCTTGTCTGCAAAACAGACAAGAATAGGACATGTTATTTTATTTTTTTTGCGGGGCCACGGAACGGAGCAAAGGATGCGGACAGCACACAGAGTGCTGTCCGCATCTTTTGCGGCCCCATTGAAATGAATGGGTCTGCACCTGAGCTACAAAAACCGCGGCTCGGATACGGACCCTAAAAAACGGTCGTGTGCATGAGGCCTTAGAAACAGACATTAAAAACTGACCCATTCACTGACACTGACAGTCAAATTGCTGTGCAAATAACCCCATCGACTAGCATTGGTCTTAAAACAGAGGTGTGATGGTCGTTAAAAAAATGTCCATCACATGTCCGTTTTTCACTGTCGTGTGCATGTAGCCTTAGAATACCTGCTTATATGACATGCACAAGTGTTAATTGTCAGAAGAAAGTGTTTGTGATTAAGCCTATAAAAAAAATAAATCCCCTTTTAATTGGGAGCAGCAGCAGTGCAGTGTGGATGTGGAAAGGGTAGGGCATGTAGTAGTAGTAGTAGTAGTAGTAGTAGTAGATCCTGCATTATACCAATATTCGCCCCCTCTCTTCCTATGGTCGCTATAGATTTTTATGGCATACTAATATTTTATGTTAATGTATATTTTTTATATATATATCAAGAAACGGAACAGCACCTCCTGAGACAAATCGCAGGTGCAAGCTACCCGGCATAATACAGCAGACAAAAAACAGTAGCAGCACACCACTATATGCGCTAAGACTAAGTGAACAGGTAAATGTGTGAACAGGGTCAAATACATGACGCCATATAGTTACTGCAAAGCAGTGGAGAAGCTCTTAGCGCATATTATTGATCAAAAATATGTCGGGCCCACCTACCAGACGGCAAGGTCGCTTCTCATCAGGTGGGACCTACTCTAACACGGAATGTCCAGCTCCATTGTTTCTCTGATTAAAAGCACCAAGGGGTGGGGGATGGGCGGGGAGTGCTAAGTTCCACAGAGATTGCCGTCTGGTAGGTGGGCCCGACATATTTTTGATCAATAATATGCGCTAAGAGCTTCTCCACTATATGGCGTCATGTATTTGACCCTGTTCACACATTTACCTGTTCACTTAGTCTTAGCGCATATAGTGGTGTGCTGCTACTGTTTTTTGTTTGATATATATATATATATATATATATATATGTATATGTATGTAATTTTTTCTATATGTTTATATACATTTATATAAATTTTTATGAGCAAGATGATAAGCATCTTGTTTCATATGTAAACACAGTTATATTTTATGTGTGTTTTTAGTGGAAAATCCCTAGACATTGTATGGGGTCTTTTTTACTATGAGTATCTATACATTGGGTTATTCCCCCCGCTCCCCATAATAAGAGAACTATGGGTACCAACAATACCTTATGTCTATCTATATATGATTTATATGTACTATCCATGTGTAAGGTGTAAGAACTATGGTCCAATTATGAATATGCATCTATATATGTAGGCTATTTTTCTTTTTCAATTCCAATCTTTATCAATTCTTATCTCTTAATTTTATTTATATGTCCCTTCAGCGGCCACACTAACACATCAGAACTTTTTGCAAGGGTGATGTGTTCCTGACTAAAGCGTTCTGACCTCCATGGCTACTGATCATGTGATTGCAAGACTTGCGATCACATGATAACTCCCTAGCATTCACACGAGTACATTGCGCTTTTTGCAGGTGCGCTGTACTTCATACATAAGTGTCCCTGTTCCCATGGCCACTAGTCATGTGATTTGAACGTTTGCAATCACATGACTCCCCTGTCTTCCAGCGCTGAGGGCCAGTAGGGCGCATGCGCTAGTGCTCCGACGGCAGGCCACTTCACTGCGGGCCCGCCCCTACCATGTGACCAGAGAGAGGCGGTCATGTGACCCTCTCCCTCCGGCCTGCTAGTTTTTCATTTTATTAATATATCTTTTAGTATTTAGAAGAATCATTTTACATAATAAATTGGAGGACAAACTCTGCAACTCAGAAGGAACTCAGATTAATGTTTTAATGTTTTAGCAAAGTTGTCTTAATATGCATTCACTACTACACCTGGGGCTAGCCCCTCCCACTTGGGGGCAGCCCACAAGTACTGCGTTTTTGGCATTTTTTCTGCATATATATACATCTGTTCATTGCTAGTTTAGATTATTACCTAATAACCTGATGAAGGGGACATTTTGAGCCTTGTTCATTGTTTATGTACATATGGTATCTATAAAATAAAGAAGATTTGATCTCTAAAGACCTGCACCACCAGTGATTTTGCGCCTGACCAGAACTTCCTCTCCTACAAGTATCTTTGGGGGATTGGGCATCAGATCCCAAAGAAACTCTTTCTGCGGCTGAGTTCCTGGAAAAAAGGGTCTATAATTTTACAAGTCTGCAATAGTGTTGTGCATATCTTTAGCACAACCCTAAAAGGTGAGCACATTTGTCCTCCAATCAATTTATATTTGTGTTGGACGTACTATCCTATTGTGCGCCCCTATCCCTCTTTTTTGTCTTTATTCCCCTCGTGACCAAGTGGAATCTAGATACGCCCGTGGTTTCAAGAATGATGAAGACAGCAGCAGCCATATAGAACATTATGGTAGGCAGACGACAGAAGTGTCATGATGGCAGCAGTAGCATGATGGAGGCAGAAGCCATATGAACATGATGGTAGGCAGGCGACAACAGTGGCATAAAAGTGGCAGTGGTATGATGGAGGCGGAGAGGGGACTCATTTTCAGACATGCTGACAACAGGCAGGAAGCTGCGTACACAGTGTTTACTGGTAATAACGTAATTTGGCCTCCCTTTCAGAGGGAAGAAAACATTCCCACATTTTGCTTTGATAGGGTCTAAAAGCATGGCTACAGTAATCATCAGACTGCTTGATGTCAATGATACATATGTCAGTGCGTATGCAAGCGAACATACAGGTAGCCATTCTGGCCAGTGTACCCTAAGAACCTGTTCTTTCTGGCTCCACTCCCCTTCCCTCACTGAGACGATTAGGTGTAGTGGTGGGTGCCATTGTCATCATCATTCTCTTGCTCCTCCACTTTCAACTCCTCCTCTTGCTCCAGTGTGAGCTTCTCATTCTTCATGGTTGTTTCTCCTTGTGGGTCCCAAATGGCTATAGGGTGGACAGCAAGATACATTAGCTGTTCTTCAGCTGACATCCCCTGCAGCATCTGGTGTGTTAGCCACGCTGACACAATTGTGTATGGGTCAAAAAAAAGGCCCTGGCAGGGGTTTTGCCCAGCAACATTGATCCAGTGGGCCATGAAAGACATGTACTGCCCCAGCCCATAGCAACTGCTCCAAGTGTTCACCATGGTGTGCACCTTGCTGCACAGCGACAATTACAAGGAGCTATGTGGGAGAACAAAGCGGGGATAACTTTTTGGGAGAAAAAATGGCAGCTCTGTATTTTCCAGTGAGGATGAGAGTATACCATCAGTTCTCTAAAGGCAGCAGATTCTACTAAATGCTATGGAAGAGACTGTACCGCTAGCAACTTGGCCAGGTGGAAATTTTGCCTCTGCACCACGATCTGGCTCCCAAGTCCTGTCCAACACACAATCATCATTGGAGTCCTCACCCTCCCTGTCACTTTTATTAGACAGTACAATATCATGTTGGGCTCCTTGGCCCCCCTACCAGTTCCCTGCTGTGCAATTGCCTCGACAGGCACAGGTCGCTGCCCCCATTTCCTATACCATGGCTTTGGGTGCCACTATTAAAACCACCAGGACAGCTATACATGGGGTCCCCAGCCTCCTCCTGAACCTCCTCCTGAGCTCACTGATGGCTCTCACACAGATTGTCAACAGGTAAACTCTTAACTATATGACGTAGGGTGTGGTGGGGTTTTGTTGCCACTTCATTAAGGAGGAGGAGCAGGAGTAATGCTGTGACCCCTGGCTACACAGCACAGTGTCAGACTCAGAAGTCACCTCCATGTCATCCTGCTGTTACTGGGAGTAGGAGTGAGCCATCTGACCCACAAACTCAGGGAGTAGCCAGGGAGAACTGAGGCCTACTGCTACTACTACTACTACTACTAATAGCCAAATGTATGACATTTTTGGGCCTAATGTACACAGACAAAGTATGGAATGGTTTGCAAAGTCTGTTTTCTGAAACTTAAGAGAGTTGCAATAAAATGTTCTTCCCTTTCCAGAAACACACTGAAGACACAGCTAATGACAACTAATTTTGGAAATAATGCAGTTTCGGTGCCACTTATAGATTTGGGCCTAATGTCTTATGTGTGTTCAAATATGTAAATTCAGAAAAAATCTTTCTCAAGTGTAAAATGTAAGTTGTCAACCTACTATGAGATTATTTCACCCACACACCGATACTTGAACTGTCTGGAGATGCTCTGACACAGCTTTTGGACTAGTATTTCAACCGTTTTCACGCTAAAACACTATCCTCTGGATTGAAAAATTTTTAAACACATGTTGCAAACGTGAATTTCTATATTTCACATTAAAAAAAAAATTTCAAAAAAATTGAACTCTCTGGAGATGCTCTGACATGGACTTTGGATTAGTATTTCACATTTTCACTCACAGACTTCAAACGCCATCCTCTGTATTGTAAGACAAACATTGCACACTTGTTTTCTGTATTGTTATATTTCACAAAATAAGTAAACTATCTGGAGATGCCTGACAGATTTAATTTGTAGTATTTCACGTTTTCACTCTGAGTTTCCAAAAGCTACCCTCTGTATTGTAAGACCCGTTGCACACCAGTATTACAATATTTTGCAAACCCAAAAAAATTTAAATTGATGCCCTGACACAGATTTTAGACTAGTATTTCATGTTTTCACTCAGAGATTTCAAAAGTTACCTTGCGTACTATAAAACACATATTACTAACTAGTATTGCTATATTTTGCAAAAAAAACAAACAAACATGAACTGTCTGGAGATGCCCTACCCGAGATTTTGGACTAGAACTAAAATGTTTTCAAATGTTACCAATTGTATTGTAAGACACATGTTGCATACTTGTATTGCCATATTTTGCAGGAAAAAAAACAAAACATAGATGACATAGATTTCAGTCTAGCATTTTATGTTTTTCATTCTGAGATTTCAATTGCTACCCCCTGTATTGTAAAACACGTGTTGCACACTTGTATTACTATTTTAAACAGAAAAAGACAAAAAAATTTGAACTGTCTAGAAATGCCCTGAAACGGATTTCTATCTATTCTTTCATGTTTCACTCACTGATACCCTTTTTGTTGTAAGACACATGTTTCACACGTATGCTATTTCTCAAAATAACAAACAAAAAAAATTGAACTGTCTGGAGATGCCCTGAGAAAGATTTTGGTCTAGTATTTCAGATGTTTTCACTGATATTTCAAACACTATCTAAACGCTATTTGTTTAAATGGGAAAAAAAAAATATTCTTGCAGGTAGCTGTTTTGAGATGCTGCAGCTGTGCTAGGAGGCACACCATCCTCAGCTCCTCACTTCTCACTCCCTGACTGAAATCTTTCCCTGCCTTTCCCTATTCTACACAATTTTTCTTCTTTCTAGGCTTTCCCTAAACTGTCCCTAACACTAGAATAGAAGATTGATAGTGACTGCACAATGTTCCTAACATTGTGTTTTTAACAATTTAGACAGCACTCCAATATGGATTAAATGCTTTTTATTAGCCGGACATTCACCCCCATGAGTACGTAATCAGCCTGATGAAGGGCATGCCTTTTGCCCGAAACGTTGCCTCAGTTCTAAAAAGGACCACTATGTCCAGCTAATAAAAAGCATTTAATCAATATTGGAGTGCTGTCTAAATTGTTAAATACTTACCTGTTCCAAGAGGTGGAGCAAGGAACGCACCAAGACGTGCACCTGAAACCAGTCAGTACTAGATAGAGTGCCGTGATCAATACCTGATCCTAACATTGTGTTTTGACATACACTGCATAAATCCATCCACCCTTATTCACAGCCCAACACAGAATAAAGTTCTGCTCGTTCCTTGCCTGCTGTAGCACTGATTGGCTCATCCTGGCTGTCCGTCAGCTGTCCAGTCCCCATGTGGTCTCAGAGTCATGTAAGCATGCTTCTTCTTCCTCCCTTGTGCTTTTTCTTGCTGACATATGCAGTAAAATGACGCTGTGCCCCCTTTTACGGGATTCACCTGAAGTGCACCTGAAAAGCTTTGGGTTAGTCTGGCACATGAAATTTTGGGATGTTTGTACCTGTTGTTTATTGCTTATCTCTAATACATGCTTATTGATGGTTGATGTTGGGTGATGAGCAACGTAAAAAATGGAAATAATGAGCATTGTGAATATACATTAGGAAGTGTCCATGACGCTTCCTGCTGTAGTCCCAGCCATCATGTGATTGCTGGATGCTAGGTAACTGCAAGAGCTGCAAAGTTTTAGGTGACCCAGATGAGTTCTAGTGTTGATCACGAATATTCGAATTGCAAATTTTTATCATGAATATAAGTAGTTCGAAAATTTGCGAATATTTAGAATATAGTGATATATATTTGTAATTTTGAATATTCGAGATTTTTTATTGCAAATTTTTGTAATGCAAATTTTTATCGCTAATTTTTAAATTCCCGAGTAAAAACATGATTCCTCCCTGCTTCCTGCTTGTGGGCCAATGAGTAATTGGCCCACAAGCAAAAAGCAGGGAGGAATCATAACTTTAAATGGGAAAAATGATGAATATTCTAAAAAACTAATTTATAGCACTATATCGAATATATTAGTTTTTTCAAATATTCGTAATATTCTAAAACAAGAATATATAGCAATATAGCAAATATAAAAAAAACGAATATAGAGCAATTTAGTTAATATAGTGCTATAATCTTCTTTGCCTAATAGTTGTAATTTTTTTTCTCATCTGAAGCTCAGATTGAAAAAAAATTTAACAATTATACACTATATTATACACTATATTAGCTAAATTGCTCTATATTCGTTTTTTCCCCCCGAATATTCGCTATATTGCTATATATTCTTGTTTTAGAATATTACGAATATTTGAAAAAAAACTAATATATTCGATATAGTGCTATGACTCATTGACCCACAAGCAAGAAGCAGGGAGGATTCATGTTTTTGCTTGGCAATAGAAAAATTTGCGATAAAAATTTGCATTACGAACATTTGCATTACAAAAATTTGCATATTACGCGATCATTACCTTGTTGATTTTTTTTCCAGTAAAAAAAAATAGTAGAATATAACGAATATTCGAATTCGGGAATATTCTACAAAATATTTGCGAAATATCGCAAATTCGAATATGACTATCACTAATGAGTTCAACGGAGCATACAAGGTGGCTGTATTCCCCTTGTAACTTAGGCTAATGTGTCTGCATGGTAACAGGAAAAATCAGCAATAAAAAAAAAAGAATTTGGTATAATTCTCCCCAAGATCTTGCATGACCTTATGGGTGACAAAAAGTGTAAAATAAATAAATATATGAATACAAAAAAAATATATATATAAAAAAAGGCAACATTTGCCTACACCAAACTATATATCCCCAATTTCAAATATGAGACAGAGCTAGATTAGTATCTCATTATTTCTGAGAAAGTTTGAAGGTATCATTCACTGTAATGTAATAGAGGCAATAGACTGCATAGATTTGAAATCCAAAATAATAGAGCGTAACATGTAGAGAACCCCAGCCGTACATGTACAGCGCTGGGATCCATGACTTAAGGACCAGGGCCATACAAAAACTACAGGCAGATTCAGGAGTCGGGGAAGCCCGAACAGTGGCACCGACCCGGCAGTCACTGACAGCCAGGCCCCTGCTGCATACGCCGGATCAATGAAAAAATCGGAAAAATCCCAGCAGGCGTACTTGTTTCTTTTTTCAAGGTATGCTTTATTTCATCATATAATCCACATCACAGGACGCGTTTTGGCCCGTCCAGCTTCCTTAACTGCACATTGATGGCTGATGGCATGTAGCATTTATAGGTATAGTCACATGACATTACCAATCAATTCAAACAGGAAATGACATAATTGTAGCAACAAAAGATAAATAGTATAATACCCTTGCAAATACTACAACAGTAATAGATCTTCCACTCACGATCGCGTTGTCATAGTCTGCAAAAAAACATATATATAAAAAAAACTATTCAAAAACACATCACTTCGTAATCCCTATTGAGACACTTAGGGTGTAAGGTATCAAGGGTGTGTATCCAGAACGCCTCCCTTTTGAGTAGTAATCTCTTCAAATCCCCTCCTCTCCATGGTAGATGTACCTGCTCGATGACCTGATATTTCAGCTTTGCTATAGAATGATTAAGATTATGAAAATGGAATGGTATAGGAAATAAAAGATTTTTCTTTCTTATAGTCGATTTGTGTTTATTAATACGATCCTTCACTTTCTGCATTGTCTTTCCTACATACAGCATGCTGCACGGGCACTTTATTAGATAAATAACGTTAGCGGCATCACAGTTGTAATAACCTTTAATCCTGTAGGATTTTCTAGTACGAGGCTGCTGAAAATACTGGCCCTTCTGCACGTTGCTAAATTGCATGCAGTGGAGACAAGAGAACGTACCTCCGTTCTGGTGAGTGACTGTGCTCTGCAATGGAACCTTCTCTACCGTACCAATATCAGAGTGTACGAGTTGATCCCTCAAGCTGGGATTACTTCTATTGCATATAAGTGGTGGGTTCTTAAATAGGATTGAGCGAACCCGAACTGTAAAGATTAGGTTTGTACCGAACTTTAGGATTTTTGGACCCCGGACCCGAACATTTCAGTAAAAGTTTGGGTTCAGTGTTCGGCTATTTTATGACACTCTGTGCCCTTAGAAGCCATCACAGCAATGCCTACTAATGGCATGGCTGTGATTGGCCAGTGCAGCATGTGACCCAGGTAAGGTTCCGGACGAGGTCGCTCTTATCAGGGCGGGTGGTCTGTGGTTAGGCTATCAGGGCCAGAATAGCACCCCCCTGTAGGGCAATATCAGGGACAGTTCTTTGCCCACCCTGTCCTTCAATACCACATCATCATCTAGCCCAGGGATAGATGTTTTTTGCTTTCCCTCCAGGATTCATGGATGTGCACTGGAACCACCTGCATTGTGGTAGGACATATGCAGGGCCGGCCTTTGGGGTGTGCGGGCTGTGCGGCCGCACAGGGCGCCGGGCGGCCGACAGCCCGCAGTGAACTAAGTCTCGACTAACACAGCGCTCAAAGCGCACGGTCCGGACAATTGAGGAGTGAGGAGGGGGCGGGGCCCGCGGCCGCTATGAGCTCCGCTCTGCTGCCTGGCTGGCCTGCCTGTCTCTTTAAGAGAGCAGACCAGTGGCTGCTAGAGCGTAACTGCCGCACAGGCACGTCTTCTCTTTTGACGTTGCCACTGAGCTCCGCCCCCAGAGAGAAGACAGAGCGCGCCCGAGCGCCAGCCAGCAGCCACAGCAAGGAAGCAAGTAGGTATTCTGAGAAATGTGCCATGGGGGCTGGGGGGGGCAGAAATGTGCCATGGGGGCTGGGGGGGGGCAGAAATGTGCCATGGGGGGGGCAGAAATGTGCCATGGGGCTGGGAGGGCAGAAATGTGCCATGGGGGCTGGGGGGCAGAAATGTGCCATGGGGGCTGGGGGGCAGAAATGTGCCATGGGGGCTGGGGGGCATAAATGTGCCATGGGGGTTGGAAGGGGGGCAGAAATGTGCCATGGGGGCTGGGGGGGGCAGAAATGTGCCATGGGGGCTGGGGGGGCAGAGATGTGCCATGGGGGCTGGGGGGGCAGAAATGTGCCATGGGGGCTGGGGGGGCAGAGATGTGCCATGGGGGCTGGGGGGGCAGAGATGTGCCATGGGGGCTGGGGGGGGGCAGAAATGTGCCATGGGGGCTGGGGGGGCAGAGATGTGCCATGGGGGCTGGGGGGAACAGTTGTGCTGATGCTGCAGTGCCCATCTGGAGGGGAGAAATGTGCCATGGGGGAGGGGGGACAGAGATGTGCTGGTGCTGCCCATCTGGAGGGGAGAAATGTGCCATGGTGACTGGGGGGAGGTATGTGCTGCTGCCAGCCCACTGGCCCATGGAGTGGGAGAAGTGTGCAATGGGGGAGGGGGGGGCTCAGAGAGGACTCAGGGGGGGCTCATAGAGGACAGGGGGACAGTGTGCTTTCCTGCTACTACATCAACCCCCCCCCAGGGATTTTGGGGGCCATTAAGGGTTGGACTTTAACTCCTTGCTGCTGATGTTCAGTGTGCACATAGCCACCAATCATATTCCTCTCCCCCAGCACATCAGTTACCTTTAGGAGGGGGGGGATATGATTGGTGGCTATGTGCACAATCCGCATCATCCAACCCCTAATGCCCCCCAAAATGCCCGGTGTGGGGGGGGTATGACAGGCAGGAGGAGTAATGTGTATGCGGGCCCTTGCCCTGCACTCGCTCAGCTGTGCTTGCATACATATTGTGCCCTGTGTCCACTGTCCTGTGCCCACTCTGCTAAAGCCTGGCATAGCCCAGCTATGCCCAGCTTTACCAAAGCAGACAGGCAGGAACTGTGATGGGATCATATTTATTGTATGTATGTATGTGTGTGTGTCCGTCCCTGTGTCTGTGTGTCTCTTCCTGTGTGTCACCATCACCATGCCCACAGTGTTCCTATGTCTTGACGCAGCCGCATCAGGACGTTCTCTGTGGAGGAAGAAGGAAGAGGAGGCAGCGCCGCCAGCAGGGAGTCCGTGCGATAGACACAGGAAGGCACACTAAGGACGAAGGTAACACTACCACATTATCAGCACTAGTGTTATCTGTGGTTTTACATAGGACTGCAGGTAACACTACCACATTATCAGCACTAGTGTTATCTGTGGTTTTACATAGGACTGCAGGTAACACTACCACATTATCAGCACTAGTGTTATCTGTGGTTTTACATAGGACTGCAGGTAACACTACCACATTATCAGCACTAGTGTTATCTGTGGTTTTACATAGGACCGGAGGTAACACTACCACATTATCACCACTAGTGTTATCTGTGGTGTTACATAGGACTGCAGGTACCACATTTTTTTCCTCTTTGTGTGTGTTTATGCGACCAGTAGAGATGAGCGAACTTCTGTTTTAAGTTTGGCGTCTAAAGTTCGGCTTCCGGTTAGCGGAGGATCCCGATATGGATTCCGAATTCCGTTGTGGTCCGTGGTAGCGGAATCAATAATGGTCATTATTGATTCCGCTACCACGGACCACAAAGGAATTCGGAATCCATATCGGGATCCTCCGCTAACCGGAAGCCGAACTTTAGACGCCGAACTTAAAACAGAAGTTCGCTCATCTCTAGCGACCAGGTGTAAGGAGGGGGGGCCACAAGGTTAGCTCGCACAGGGCGCCTGAACACCTAAGGCCGGCCCTGGACATATGTTTTCTGATTTGTTGCCGCCGAGCATCTGATTTAGTGCCGCCAAGCACTTGTTATTGCCTACCACATCTATGCTTTTTGCTTAACTTTAATAATTACATTTATTTTCATTTTGAGGGATATCTTTTCCATTCACACGTCCGCAAAATGGGTCTGCATCCGTTTCCACAAAAAAATAGAACATGTCCTATTCTTTTCCGCAATTGCAGACAAGATTAGGCATTTTCTATTATAGTGCCGACGATGTACGTTCGCAAATTGCAGAATGCACATTGCCGGTGTCCGTGTTTTGCGGATCCGCAAAACACTTACGGACGTGTGAATGGACCCTCATAGTAACATTATTAAAGGTTCCGTTTTAGCTTTATGTATATTCTAATGGATTGCCTCCCTTGTACAATGTATATTATAGTGCATTTGTATTGTGCGGCAGTTGTGTGCGGTTCTGCTGCGATACTGCAGGTATATAGAGGGACAAGCGTTATTGGAACAAATCATTTCTACTGGTGTGATATACCAGTCGTCCCCCCAAAAAGTGATTGAAGCAGGGTGTTATTTACCAATATACGTTCTTTATAGTGCATTTGGGTACTGTATAGTGAATTTGTGCATGCGCGTACGCGAAAATTATATTGCCAATATTTCGCATTGAAAAAAATTATGAATGTAGATCGCAAATTTGAATAATACATCTGGTATGTCACTGTCCATTTTGTGGGACTATTTTTGCACTTCTAGTAATTATTTCTTGGCTGCAAATATGAGCTGAAGATTTTTCAGGTTTGCCTGCCATTAAAATGAATGGGACCTGCAGCGAACTTGCGGTTCGCGAACATTTGATCGTGTTCGCGCGTTCGCGTTCGCAAACTGTCCCGGCAGATGTTCGTCTATCACGTAGTGCTGCACGTCACTCTGCTCTGATTAGTGTAGGGATATGATGCTGCTGCTGTGAGGGAGAGAATAGGACAGAATCTTTAATCAGAAGTGCTTGTTAACTCAGCGATCTACCTAGATTTAGTTTTGTGGGTGTAGTGCACAATCTTTTTACCTTTCCCTGAGCCCAGTGACCCAGAAAAATAACTTTTATCCATCAGTTAGTTAGGTGGGCGGCAGCCATTTTATGCAAGTTCTGTGCAACAGCACAGCCTATGCACATTTGTGAAAGTCAAATAGAAGCTTGAACTACTGCAATTATATTCTGGGTTTAAAAAAATCACCCATTTTTGGCAGGAACCTACATCTGTGGCCTTTGCAGCATTAGTCAGTGTGCAATTTAAGCTAGAAATACAGCAATAATTTTCTGGGTTTTAAAAAACTCAATTTTTGGCCTCTTTCAAACGACCGTATGGCTTTTTCAGTGTTTTGCGGTCCGTTTTAAACGGATCCGTTGTTCCGTTTTTTGTTTCCGTTGTGTTTCTGTTTCCGTTCCGTTTTTCCGTATGGCATATACAGTAATACGGAAGACATACGGATGCATTTCCGTATGCATTCCGGTTTTTTTGCCGACCCATAGACTTTAATCTAGCCACGGAACGTGATTTGCGGCCAAATATAGGACATGTTATATCTTTAAACGGAATGGAAAACGGAAATACGGAAACGGAATGCATACGGAGTACATTCCGTTTTTTTTGCGGAACCATTGAAATGAATGGTTCCTTATACGGACCGTATACGGAACGCAAAAAACGGCCGGCAAAATGGAAAAAAAAACCGGTCGTGTGAAAGAGGCCTTACAGCCTTTGCTGCATCTGTACATGTGAAATTCAAGCGTTATAAACTGCTGTCATATAAGGTTATTAAAAAAACACCCTTTTTGGGTAAAGTACTTTAATATTGCAGCCTTTGCTGCATCTTTGATTGTTAAAAACAAGCTTAAAATACTTCAATAATTTTCTGGGTTTTAAAAAACACAAATTTTTGGCAATACCCTCCATCTGGGGCCTCTGCCGCATTAGTCAGTGTGCAATTTAAGCTAGAAATACAGCAATAATTTTCTGGGTTTTAAAAAACACCCTTTTTGGGCAAAATACTTAATTTGCAGCCATTTCTGCATCTGTCATTGCGAGATACACCCTTTAGATACTGTTGTTCTATTCACTATTAAAAAAAACACCTATTTAGGGCAAAAATCTTAATTTTGCAGCCTTTGCTGCATCTGTCATTGTGAGATACACCCTTTAGATACTGTTGTTCTATTCTGTTATAAAAAAAACACCCATTTTGGGCAAGATCCTAAATTTGAGAAATATGAGGAGAGCGTCAAATAAGGGACGTGGCCCCGGTCGTGGTGCTGCTGGTTGAGCTCCTGTTGCAGGGAAACGATGTGGCCGATCTGTGCCAGCTACACGCACAAGTAAAACACCTTCCTCAGGTGCGAGTAGGCAACAGAACCTTCTGCGGTATTTGGTCAGGCCTAATGCCGCTCTACGAATGGTGAGGCCAGAACAAGTACAAGTGATAGTAGATTGGGTTGCTGACAGTGCCTGCAGCCGATGTCCATCAGTCTTTCACCTCACCCCCTTGCAAATCAGCCAAGCAGTCTGAGCCCCAAGTCATGCAGCAGTCTTTTCTGCTTTTTGATGACTCTGCTAGCAGGAATTCCCAGGGCCATCCACCTAGCCCTGCCCCAGAAGTGGAAGAGATTGAGTGCACCGATGCCCAACCACTTATGTTTCAAGGTGAGTACATGGGAGGACCTCCGCTGCACGTCTCGGATAGTGATAAAACACAGGTGGCAACTGCTGTGGCTTTCAAAAGTGTGCAGACCAACAAGGAGGGAAGGGGTGAAAACTGGGTGGAGGATGATGAGGTCCTCGACCCCACATGGAATCAAGGTCATGCGAGTGACCTGTGTAGTTCAGAGGAAAAGGCGGTGGTCGCACAGAGCCACCAGCACAGCAGAAGAGGGAGCAGTGTGCAAAAGTGGAGCTGCCGTCCCCTAGACAGTAAGCCTGATACTGCCCATCGCAGCAAGGGACCGAGCACACCAAAGCCAGCTCCAAGGAGTTCCCTGGCGTGTCAGTTCTTAAGACAATGTGCTGATGACAAGACACGAGTGGTTTGCACGCTGTGCAATCAGAGCCAGAAGCAAGGCATAAACGTTCTCAACCTGAGCCCAACCTGCATGAGCAGGCATCGAAGTGCAAAGCACAAGCTGCAGTGCAGTAGACACCTCAAAAACCAAGAAAAGTCTCTGGCTCCTCCTGCTTCCTCTTCTGCTGCAGTCTTGGCCTCTTCATCCACCTCTGGAGTGACAGTGGCACTTGCCACCCCGCAAACAGAGGATCTACCAGCAACACCACCACCTGGGTCACCAAGTATCTCCACAATGTCCCACGGAAGCGTTCAGCTCTCCATCTCCCAAACAGTGGAGCGGAAGAGGAAGTACCCCCTACTCACCCGGGATCTCTCGCCCTGAATGCCAGCATTTCAAAATTACTGTCCTTTGAAATGCTGTCATTCTGTCTGGTGGAGACCAGGGAGTTTTAAAAGCCTTATGCCGGCGGCTGTCCCACAGTACGTTGTGCCCAGCCGCCACTACTTTTCCAGGCATGCCATCCCTTCCCTACACAACCAAGTGGGGGACAAAATCAGGTGTGCACTGCGCAGTGCTATCTATGGCAAGGTCCACCTAACTACGGATACGTAGACCAGTAAGCACGGTCAGGGACGTTATATCTCCATAACAGCACACTGGGTAAATGCAGTGGCAGCAGGGCCTGAGGCGAATAGCAGTTTGGCGCATGTCCTTCCACCACCGCGGATTGCAGGGCGCTTCAGTTTGCCTCCTGTTGCTTTCTCCTCCTACTCTGCTTCCTCATCCTCTACAGGCTCCTCATCCGGTCAGCGTAACATCTTCACCACCAACTTCAGCACAGCCAGGGGTAAACGACAGCAGGCAGTTTTAAAACTTATCTGTTTGGGGGACAAACCCCACACCGCGCACAAGCTGTGGACGGGCCTTGAAAAACAGACCGATGAGTGGTTGGTGCCAGTGATCCTCAAGCCCGGCCTGGTGGTGTGCGATAATGGGTGAAATCTCGTAGCAGCTCTGGGACTAGACGATTTGACGCACATCCCTTGCCTGGCGCATGTGCTGAATTTGGTCGTTCAGAGGTTCCTTCAAAATTACTGCAATATGTCAGAGCTGCTGCATAAAGTGCGGGCCATCTGTGCGCGCTTTCGGCGTTCTCACCCAGCTGCTGCTCGCCTGTCAGCGCTGCAGCGTAACTTCGGCCTTCCCACTCACCGCCTCATATGCGACGTGCCCACAAGCTGGCCAGACTGTGCGAGCAGCAGCAAGTGATAGTGGAGTTTCAGCTGCAGCACACATGGGTGAGTCGCTCTGCGGAACAGCACCTCTTCACCACCAATGACTGGGCCTCCATGCGAGACCTGTGTTCCTTGTTGAGCTGTTTCGAGTACTCCAACAACATGGCCAGTGACGATAACTCCGTTCTCAGTGTTACTATCCCACGTCTATGCCTCCTTGAAAAAAGGAAGAGGGATCATTTCATAGAATTTCCGGCCAGTCATTCCCAAGTGGCTCCGAGGGTGGGTTCCCGCACCCACAAATGGCAGGTACACAATTGTCCAGCCAGGGCACAGTTCTGGAGGATGACTAGGTGGAGAATGAGGAGATGGAGGAGGAGGAACCATGTTCACAGCAGGGTGGCACCCAAACCAGCTCATGGCCATCACTGGTGCATGGCTGGGGGGATATAGAGGACACAGATGATACACCTCCCACAGAGGACAGCTTTTCGTTGCCTCTGGGCAGCCTGGCACACATGAGCGATTACATGCTGCAGTGTCTCCGCAATGACTGCCGGGTTGCCCACATTCTAACTTGTGCTGATTACTGGGTGGCCACGCTGCTGGATCCCCATTACAAGGACAAAGTACCATCCTTAATTCCCTCACTGGAGCGTGATCGTAAGATGTGTGAGTACAAGCGCACGCTGGTAGACGCGCTTCTGGCGGTATTCCCACCCGACAGCGAGGGCACATTGGATGCACAAGGCGAAGGCAGTAGAGGAGGAATAGGTTGCCAACGCAGCTGGGGCACCACCAGCACCTCAGTAGGCAGGGTTAGCATGGCCGAAATGTGGAAAAGCTTTGTCAGCACGCCACAACAACCAGCACCACCAGCTGATATGGAACGTCTTACCAGGAGGCATCATTTCAGCAACATGGTGGAGCAGTATGTGTGCACACGCCTACACGTACTGAATGACGGGTCTGCCCCCTTCAACTTCTGGGTCTCTAAATTGGGCACATGGCCTGAGCTTGCCCTTTACACCTTGGAGGTGCTGGCCTGCCCTGCAGCCAGTGTATTGTCTGAACGTGTGTTTAGCACGGCAGGGGGCGTTATCACAGACAAGCACAGCCGCCTGTCCAAAGCCAATGTGGACAAACTAACGTTCATTAAAACAGGACATGTCCGTACCTTGTGCAGAATAGACATGTATGCCGGCCTTAACCAGCCATTGTTATACTACAGCGCAATTGAAATTCACCAATTTTTGCCTGTGATTTACCACTGCTATACCTAGTAGACAGGTAAAAACATTTTACTAATTTGTCTGTTATATTCTTGGGTGACATTTGACCATTTTTGCCGTGATTAAACACCTGCTCTGCATAGGTGATAGGGACATAAATTTCCAAAAATCATCTGTTACAAGGTGACATTTTACCAATTTTGCCGTATACAAACCCCTGATCTGCATAGGTGACAGATGCTTAAACTTTAACAACTTAGCCCACATGTGCGCTTCAATAATTTGTCCCACTTTTCTGCTTGATCATATTTAATTTTTAAAAAATTAACCTCCCTTGAATGTCGTCTCTCTTTTTCACGCTCCCTCTCCCACATGGAACCCTGATTCGTCGATAACCGTGATCAACATGGTAGGCTCAGAAAAGAATATCGAAAGTTGATAGAGAAGATATCCAAATGGATTGTGGAAGTCACGGTGACGTGCGATCAGGCAGGAGTTATCTAGAGTCAACAAAGCGGCAGCAGGGCGTCTCCTGTCTAATGTTTCCAAATCCTAAATACCCCAGTGACATTCCCTATAATTTTTTTATCAATCATTCCAATAACAGGGCATCTTAAGAGTCCTGTATTGTTATTTATCATCACTACATCCCCAAGTCGGGAGTGGGTAATTGCCGCGCGCCCCCTCCTTTCCTTTGATTCTCTTGTTTTAATAACTTTTCTCACATTTCCGCTCAATCACAATTACATTTCATCCATTGATCTCCCTTGGATGTGGTCTCTCTTTCTCACGCTCCTTCTCCGACGTGGAAACCCTGATTCGCTGCTAACTGTGATCAACATGGTAGGCACAGAAAAGAACATCGAAAGTTGATAGAGCAGATATCCAATTGGATCATGAACTTCACAGGGACGTGCAACATGGTGGGGCAGTATGTTTGCACACGCATACACGTACTGAATGATGGTTCTGCCCCCTGCAACTTCTGGGTCTCCAAATTGGGCACAAGGCCTTAGCTTGCCCTTTACACCTTGGAGATGGTGGCCTGCCCTGCAGCCAGTGTATTGTCTGAACGTGTGTTTAGCACGACTGGAGGGGGTTATCACAGGTTATATTTCCCAATGTTATGGGGTGTTCCCTAATAAATAAAAAAAATTAAAAGCAAAAACCAGTGTAGGCTACCTCCTTATCCACCGCCGGTACCACCTACACCGCCACATCCACTGCCTCCTCAACCTCTTACTCCATATGTACCTCGTCCTCCTAGATCAAGATTATTATTTTTACATATTTTATGTTATTTAAAGTCATTTCCCTATCGATATTTGTTTGCAGAGCATTTGCCATGCTCTTAACCACATTTTGATTACATTTTGCAGCCCTCTAGTCCTTTCTATGTCATTTTTAGAGCCATTTTAGTGCTCAAAAGTTCGGGTCCCCATTGACCTCAATGGGGTTTTTGGTCCAGTTCGGGAACCGAACTCTAACTTTTTTGTGAAGTTCGGCCGAATCCGTCAAACCCGAACATCCAGATGTCCACTCAACTCTATTCTTAAACTCCACTATAGTGGGATACACTTTCTCCAAAGTGTGCCAATGTTTACGTACCACATTATCAAGTTGATGATTCAGAGGATGATATTTATCAATGAGCGCTATGAGATCAGTTATTTTTTGGTGGAGTTGGTATCTCACTAGTACTTATTGCTGTTGTTAGAATCTCCCAAGGGTAACCCCTTTCCAAGAATCGAGATGTCATCTCATCCACCCTTATCTGCTGTATCTCTGGATCTAAAACAATCCTTCTAATTCGCATGAATTGAGATTTTGGAATTGACCTCTTAAGAATGGGAGGGTGTGCACTATGATAATATAAAATACTGTTTCTATCAGTTTCTTTCCTATACAAGTCAGTGCACAAAATCCCCCCTTTCTGTTTCTGTATTGTAACATGCAGAAAATGTACGGATTTCTGATCATAAGTTATTGTGAATTTTCATTTCTCCCAAACACCATTCAAATGCACAAACAGCTGGAGGAGGGGCGCGAGTAGCCCCGCCCATACGCAAAAAAATGTCGTCGATAAACCTTTTTCATGCCAGTGCAAATTTTTGAGAATATTCATTAGAGTATACAAAGTGCTGCTCAAATGACGACATATATATATTTGCATAGGGCGGGGCCACATTCGCGCCCATCGCTGTTCCATGCTGCTGCGCATAAAATATATCAACAAGAAGGAAGTAGTTATCATGAAGGACTATGTTCAATAAATCAAGCAAAAATCGCTGTTGTTCAATAGAGTAATGACTCTGCTGTAATATTGATGTTATTGCTGCTATACTTTTTTGGTGCTCAATTGATGTGTATAGACTAACCACGTCTATAGTCACCAGCCAACAATCCTCAGGGATATTCTCCAAGCCCCTAATCCAGGGATGGCCAACCTGAGGCTCTCCAGATGTTGCAAAACTACAACTCCCAGCATGCCCAGACTGCCAACAGCTATCAGCCTACAGCAGGGCATGGTGGGAATTGTAGTTTTACAACAGCTGGAGAGCCACACATTGGCCATGCCTGCCCTAATCACTTGTAAAAAGTGAGATGTATCAAAAAAAAAGAACTAGTGTTCTTAACCAGAGACGTTAGTGCTTTTTCCCAAACTATTGCCAAAGGTCACAATACTGAGTCGACCGAAACCACAATGGGTCGTCCCAGGATCAAGGTTTTATGCACCTTTGGCAATATATAAAACACAGATGTCACTGGTGAGTGGTTGTCTAAAAACTCACTCAACTTATCATCAATAATTCCCTGAGTTTTATAACTAGTCACCAACCCTAAAACTTTTTCTTTAATTCGAAAAACAGGATTATAATCCAATTTTTTTGTATGTGTCGGTGTCAGTTAGTTGGCGGTGAACTTCCTGTAAATATTTTGCTTTATCCATAATCATAATTGATCCGCCTTTGTCAGCGGGCTTCACAATTAGGGATTTATCCCCCATAAGATTGCGTACTGCTTTCCTTTCTTCCGCAGTAATATTCTGTGCAACTAAAAGTTCACCTCTCTTTATTACATCCAATCTCTGTTGAACTTCCTTTGTAACAAGATGGACAAATGTATCGATGGGATGGTAAGTTTTAGGGGGGTAAAATGGCTTTTCACCTGCAAATCTAGGTCTGTCAACCTTAAACACCCACCACCCATCTCATCCGGGCTCACATCTTTTACAGTGGAAAGATGATTTTTTTGGGCAAAATGTGTTTTCAGTCTAATTTTACGGAAGAACTTTTGAAGTTCCACATCCAACTGAAAGGTCTCCATATAGTTAGTTAGAGAAAAGGAGAGACCATTCTCAAGCAACCCAATAGTCTCATATTCTATTAGTTTAGAAGACAGATTGATTACTATAGATTGTGTCCTACCTGGGACCGCGTTGTCACATTAGGCTGTACCGATCATTCGTGATCTCCGATGCTTGCGGCCCTCCCGGCGTTTCCTCGTGGTGGACGGTGTCCATGGCCTCGACTGAAAAAAGGGCGTGTCACCTGGGAATCGTTTGATTCGCTGCCAGAGCTGGAGGTGTATTGATTGCCTTGCCTGAATCCACCTCTGTAGTCAGAGCGAGACTTTAGCGATGTATCCTGCCATCTATATACTCTATTCAGCAGGTAATCTCAAAAGGGGGGCGTTGTGGATACACACCCTTGATATCTTACACCCTAAGGGTCTCAATAGGGATTACGAAGTGATGTGTTTTTCAAAAGTTTTTTATATGTTTTCTTGCAGACTACGACCGTGATCGTGAGTGGAAGATCTATTACTATTTATCTTTTGTTACTACAATTATGTCATTTCCTGTTTGAATTGATTGGTGATGTCATGTGACTAAACCTATAAATTCTACATGCTATCAGTCATCAATGTGCAGTTGAGGAAGGCTGGACGGGCCGAAACACATCCTGTGATGTGGATTATATGATGAAATAAAGCATACCTTGAAAAAAGAAACAAGTACGCCTGCTGGGATTTATCTGATTTTGGAATTGGGAACGATTCCTGCCCGTGCAAGCGTTTTACTAAAGAGTGGTGAGCTGTCTAATTTTGATTGAACTTTCTATTGAAGGCGCGCTCCTACCTTGCTGATGATAATTCGTTATGAACACCCTCAGTTTCAATGAGGATGATGCAACAAGGATTCTGTCACAAGTAACTTCTTCAATAGATTTTTTTAACAATCCCTAGAAAGCGATTGGTGATTTAAAGGAGGGTATCGCAACAACCCAACAGCAACTACAGGACTCTTTGAGCTCTGAAGAGTTCGTGAAGTTAAAAGACACGGTAGAAAAATACATCAATATCTACCGGAAGGAGACCCAGGAGAAGAAGAGGTCAAAGTTCCTCAGAGACGGCGAGGATTACCTGCTGAATAGAATATATCGATGGCAGGATACAACGCTAAAGTCTTGCTCTGGCTACAGAGGTGGATTCAGGCAAGGCAATCAATACACCTCCAGCTCTGGCAGCGAATCAAATGATTCCCAGGTTACACGCCCTTTTTTCAGGCGGGGCCAAGGACACCATCCACCACGAGGAAACGCCGGGTGGGCCGCAAGCATCGGAGATCACGAATGATCGCTACAGCCAAATGTGACAATGCAGTCCCAGGTAGGACACAATCTATAGTAATCAATCTGTCTTCTAAACTAATAGAACATGAGACTATTGGGTTGATTGAGAAAGGTCTCTCCTTTTCCCCAACTAACTATATCGATACTTTTCAGTTGGATGTGGAACTTCAAAAGTTCTTCCGGAAAATTAGACTGAAAACACATTTTGGCCAAAAAGATAATCTTTCTACTGTAAAAGATGTGAGCCGGGATGAGATGAGTGGTGGGTGTTTAAGGTTGACAGACCTAGATTTGCAGGTGAAAAGCCGTTTTACCCCCCTAAAACCCTCCCGTCGATACATTTGTCCATCTTGCTACAAAGGAAGTTCAACAGAGATTGGATGTAATAAAGAGAGGTGAACTTTGTGTTGCGCAGAATATTACTGCGGAAGAAAGGAAAGCAATACGCGATCTTATGGGGGATAAATCCCTAATTGTGAAGCCCGCTGACAAAGGCGGATCAATTGTGATTATGGATAAAGCAAAATATTTACAGGAAGTTCACCGCCAACTAACTGACACCGACACATATAAAAAGTTGGATTATAATGTTTTTCGAATTAAAGAAAGTTTTGGCGTTGGTGACTAGTTATAAAACTCAGGGAATTATTGATGATAAGTTGAGTGAGTTTTTGGACAACCACTCACTAGTGACATCTGTGTTTTATATATTGCCAAAGGTGCATAAAACCTTGATAAATCCTCCGGGCCGACCCATTGTGGCTTTGGTCGACTCAGTATTGTCATCTTTGGTAATAGTTTGGGAAAAAGCACTTACTCCACTGATTAAGAACACTAGTTCTTTTTTTTGGGTTACATCTCACTTTTTACAAGTAATTAGGGGCTTGGAGAATATCCCTGAGGATTGTTGGCTGATGACTATAGACGTGGTTAGTCTATACACATCAATTGAGCACCAAAAAGGCATAGCAGCAATAACATCAATGTTACAGAAGAGTCATTACTCCATTGAACAACAGCAATTTTTGCTCGGTTTATTGAACATAGTCCTTCATGATAACTACCTTCTTTTACTTCCACTCCACTATGGCCAAGACCAAAGAGCTGTCGAAGGACTCCGGAAACAAAATTGTAGATCTGCACCAGGCTGGGAAGACTGAATTTGCAATAGGCAAGCAGTTTGGTGCAGTGCTTTAAGTGGGCCAAAAGAGGTGCCGGTACTCTATTAGGCGCCGGTGCTCCCCCCCCCTGCACATCAGACCCCCCATCACACACATATATATTAGTTCCTCTATGTACCAGTACCCCCCCCCCACCACCGCACATTCGTTCCTCTCTGTACCAGTACCCCCCTGCACATCAGACCCCCCCCCCCACTCATCACACACACACACATTAATTCCTCTCTGTACCAGTACCCCCCTGCCAGGGGGGTACTGGTACAGAGAGGAATTAATGTGTGTGTGTGTGTGATGAGGGGGGGGTCTGATGTGCAGGGGGGTACTGGTACAGAGAGGAACGAATGTGCGGTGGTGGGGGGGGGGGTACTGGTACATAGAGGAACTAATATATATGTGTGTGATGGGGGGTCTGATGTGCAGAGGGGTACTGGTACAGAGAGGCACTAATGTGCGGTGGTGGGGGGGGGGTACTGGTACATAGAGGAACTAATATATATGTGTGTGATGGGGGGTCTGATGTGCAGAGGGGTACTGGTACAGAGAGGAACGAATGTGCGGTGGTGGGGGGGGGGTCCTGGTACATAGAGGAACTAATATATATGTGTGTGATGGGGGGGTCTGATGTGCAGGGGCCCCCTACACATCAGACCCACCCATCAGACACATATATATTAGTTCCTCTATGTACCAGTACCCCCCCCCCCCACCACCGCACATTCGTTCCTCTCTGTACCAGTACCCCCCTGCACATCAGACCCCCCCCCCCCCCCTCATCACACACATTAATTCCTCTCTGTACCAGTACCCCCCTGCCAGGGGGGGGGGGGGTACTGGTACAGAGAGGAACTAATGTGTGTGGGGGGAGGGGGGGTGCCTGTCACTCACCAGTACTCTTCAGAAGTTGGATTCCAAAGCAAAGTCGATGTTCTTTGCTGCACCGTCCGACTCCTGACTCCAAGGAGGACCAGTCACTGGTCGCCGCACTGATCGCTCCTCAGTCACAGGCGCGCGGGAAGGAGTTGACGTCACCTAACGTGAGGTCAACTCCCTGCCTGCGCCAGCCTGAGCCGTACTCTGCAACGACCCGCCCCCCTCCACTAGCTGCCCAGCCAACGACATTAGGGAGGAGATACTGCCAGCTCTCCGCTGCGCTCCGGCAGGGCCGGCCTTAGGTGTCCAGGCGCCCTGTGCGAGCTAACCTTGTGGCGCCCCCCCCCCCCAAAAAAAAACAAAACACTGCTTGTTGCTGGCATCATGGCATAGGCTGGCTGACTATCCAACCAAGTAGTTACCAGCCCGCACACCCCAAAGGCCGGTGTAATGTTATACTTCCCTACTTCGTGAGATTTCCCTACCTTCGTCACTTCCGGTCGCACCGGACATGACGTGAGGAGGTGTGCAGCGCCGCGCAGGCGCACAATGACAGGTTAGGGAAGTTTCACAGCAGAGTGTGCATGCGCCAGGAGTCTCGCCGGCGGTTAGGGTAGGGAAAAACTATGGGCCAGTGCGCAGGCGCAGTGATCGGATGGATGTTCTCAGCTGGACACCGGCCGACACTGCGCATGCACCGGGAGCCTCACCAGCGGTTAGGGAAGGGAAAAATTATGTACGGGTCAGTGCTTTTTCCCTACCCTAACCGCTGGTGAGGCTCCCAGCGCATGCGCAGTGTCGGCCGGTGTCCTGCTGAGAACATCCATCCGATCACCGCACCTGTGCACTGGCCCATAATTTTTCCCTACCCTAACCGCCGGCGAGGCTCCCAGCGCATGCGCACTCTGCTGTGAAATTTCCCTAACCCGTCATTGTGCGCAGTGCGCCCCCCCAATATAATAAACATTGGTGGCGCAGTGCGCCCCTCCCAACACTCCAGTATAATAAACATTGGTGGCGCAGTGCGCCCCCCCCAACACCCCAGTATAATAAACATTGGTGGCGCAGTGCGCCCCCCCAACACCCCAGTATAATAAACATTGGTGGCGCAGTGCGCCCCCCCCAATATAATAAACATTGGCGCAGTGCGCCCCCCCAATATAATAAACATTGGTGGCGCAGTGCGCCCCCCGAACACCCCAGTATAATAAACATTGGTGGCGCAGTGCGCCCCCCCAACACCCCAGTATAATAAACATTGGTGGCGCAGTGCGCCCCCCCATCACCCCAGTATAATAAACATTGGTGGCGCAGTGCGCCCCCCCCCAATATAATAAACATTGGCGCAGTGCGCCCCCCCCAATATAATAAACATTGGTGGCGCAGTGCGCCCCCCGAACACCCCAGTATAATAAACATTGGTGGCGCAGTGCGCCCCCCCCATCCCCCCAGTATAATAAACATTGGTGGTGCAGTGCGCCCCCCCATCACCCCAGTATAATAAACATTGGTGGCGCAGTGCGCCCCCCCTCAATATAATAAACATTGGTGGCGCAGTGCGCCCCCCCTCAATATAATAAACATTGGTGGCGCAGTGGGCCCCCCCTCAATATAATAAACATTGGTGGCGCAGTGCGCCCCCCTTCAATATAATAAACATTGGTGGCGCAGTGGGCCCCCCCTCAATATAATAATCATTGGTGGCGCAGTGGGCAGTGCCAATGAGGGTTAAAAAATAAAAATAATAATTAACTCACCTCCTCCAATTGATCGTCTTCTGTTCTTTCTTCATGACCTGTCAAAGGACCTGTGGTGACATCACTGTTAGCATCACATGATCCATCACCATGGTAATGGGTCATGTGATGAGCTCAGTGACGTCACCACAGGTCTTGAAGAAAACAGGAGAACGGCAGCTACGCGATCATCTGGAGGAGGTGAGTTAAAAAATTTTTATTATTTTTTAACCCTCACTGGCACTTCCCACTGAGCCACCAATGTTTCTTATACTGGGGTGTTTGGGGGGGAAAGCGCACTGCCTACCAACGTTTCTTATACTGGGGTGTTGGGGGGGGGGGGCGCACTGTGCCACAAACGTTTCTTATACTGGGAGGGGGGGGGGGGGGCGCACTGCCTACCAACGTTTCTTATACTGGGGTGTTGGGGGGGGGGGGGGCGCACTGGGCCACAAACGTTTCTTATACAAAAACAGGAGGCGGGTGCTGGAATCAAATAGCCGGCACCCGACCTCTGTGACAGGGAGCTGCGATCAGCTACAATTAACCCCTCCAGTACCGCACCTGAAGGGTTAACTCAACTGCAGCTGATCGCAGCTCCCTGTCACAGAGGTCGGGTGCCGGCTATTTGATTCCAGCACCCGCCTCCTGTTTTTGTATTCAGGTCAGTTATCTTCATTGGTGGCGCAGTGGCCACAGCCCCTCCCCTCCTCCTCCCGTCTCTCTTCTTATTGGCAGCGGCGGGGGCAGCAGGCAGGTCAGACAGGGGAGGAGGAACGAATCAGGTCAGACAGGGGAGGGGGAGATGGAGGGGGCGCCCCGAGGGAGAACACAAGTTCAGCCTCGCCTGCCGCATATTACATTGCGAGCTGTCGGCCGCCCAGCGCCCCTGTTACTATGGCGCCCTGTGCGGCCGCACAGCCCGCACACCCCAAAGGCCGGCCCTGCGCTCCGGTACCGGAAACCCACGTACTGGGCGCACGGAGAGGTGCTGGTACTCTCCAGGGCAATTTTTGGAAGTGGCGGTACTGAGTACCGCCGCGTTCCGGCCCACTTCAAGCACTGGTTTGGTGTGAAGAAATCAACTGTGGGAGCAATTATTAGAAAATAGAAGACATACAAGACCACTGATAATCTCCTTCGATCTGGGGCCCCACGCAAGATCTCACCCCGTGGGGTCAAAATGATCACAAGAATGGTGAGCAAAAATCCGAGAACCACACGGGGGGACCTAGTGAATGACCTGCAGAGACTTGGGACCAAAGTAACAAAGGCTACCATCAGTAACACACTACGCCGCCAGGGACTCAAATCCTGCAGTGCCAGACGTGTCCCCCTGCTTAAGCCAGTACATGTCCGGGCCCGTCTGAAGTTTGCTAGAGAGCATTTGGATGATCCAGAAGAGGATTGAGAGAATGTCATGTGGTCAGATGAAACCAAAGTATAACTTTTTAGTAAAAACTCAACTCGTCGTGTTTGGAGGAGAAAGAATGCTGAGTTGCATCCAAAGAACACCATACCGACTGTGAAGCACGGGGGTGGAAACATCATGTTTTGGGGATGTTTTTCTGCAAAGGGACCAGGACAACGTAAAGGAAAGAATGAATGGGGCCATGTATCGTGAGATTTTGAGTGAAAACCTCCTTCCATCAGCAAGGGCATTGAAGATGAAACGTGGCTGGGTCTTTCAGCATGACAATGATCCCAAACACACTGACCGGTCAACCGAGTGGCTTCGTAAGAAGCATTTCAAGGTCCTGGAGTGGCCTAGCCAGTCTACAGATCTCAACTCCATAGAAAACCTTTGGAGGGAGTTGAAAGTCCGTGTTGCCCAGCGACAGCCCCAAAACATTACTGCTCTAGAGGAGATCTGCATGGAGGAATGGGCCAAAATCAAAGAAACAGTGTGTGAAAACCTTGTGAAGACTTACAGAAAACATTTGACCTCTGTCATTGCCAACAAAGGGTATATAACAAAGTATTGAGATTAACTTTTGTTATTGACCAAATACTTATTTTCCACCATAATTTTCAAATAAATTCTTTAAAAATCAGACATTGTGATTTTCTGGATTTTTTTTTTTCTCAGTATGTCTCTCATAGTTGAGGTATACCTATGATGAAAATTACAGGCCTCTCTCATATTTTTAAATGGGAGAACTTGCACAAATGGTGACTAACTAAATACTTTTTTGCCCCCACTGTGTATATATATATATATATATATATATATATATATATATATATATATATATATGTCGTCATTTGAACAGCACTTTGTATACTCTAATGAATATTATAAAAAATTTGCACTGGAATGGAAAAGGTTCATCGACAACATTTTTTGCGTATGGGCAGGGCCACTTGTGCCCCTCCTCCATTTGTTTGAGCATTTGAATGGTGTTTGGGAGGGATTAAAATTCACAATAACTTATGATCAGAAATCCGTACATTTTCTAGATGTTACAATACAGACACAGGAAGGGGGGATTTTGTGCACTGACTTGTATAGGAAAGAAACTGATAGAAACAGTATTTTAAATTATCATAGTGCACGCCCTCCCTTTCTTAAGAGGTCAATTCCAAAATCTCAATTCATGAGAATTAGACTGTGGTCAGATGAAACCAAAGTATAACTTTTTAGTAAAAACTCAACTCGTCGTGTTTGGAGGAGAAAGAATGCTGAGTTGCATCCAAAGAACACCATACCGACTGTGAAGCACGGGGGTGGAAACATCATGTTTTGGGGCTGTTTTTCTGCAAAGGGACCAGGACAACGTAAAGGAAAGAATGAATGGGGCCATGTATCGTGAGATTTTGAGTGAAAACCTCCTTCCATCAGCAAGGGCATTGAAGATGAAACGTGGCTGGGTCTTTCAGCATGACAATGATCCCAAACACACTGACCGGTCAACCGAGTGGCTTCGTAAGAAGCATTTCAAGGTCCTGGAGTGGCCTAGCCAGTCTACAGATCTCAACTCCATAGAAAACCTTTGGAGGGAGTTGAAAGTCCGTGTTGCCCAGCGACAGCCCCAAAACATTACTGCTCTAGAGGAGATCTGCATGGAGGAATGGGCCAAAATCAAAGAAACAGTGTGTGAAAACCTTGTGAAGACTTACAGAAAACATTTGACCTCTGTCATTGCCAACAAAGGGTATATAACAAAGTATTGAGATTAACTTTTGTTATTGACCAAATACTTATTTTCCACCATAATTTTCAAATAAATTCTTTAAAAATCAGACATTGTGATTTTCTGGATTTTTTTTTTTCTCAGTATGTCTCTCATAGTTGAGGTATACCTATGATGAAAATTACAGGCCTCTCTCATATTTTTAAATGGGAGAACTTGCACAAATGGTGACTAACTAAATACTTTTTTGCCCCCACTGTATATATATGTATATATATATATATATATATATATATATATATATATATATATATGTCGTCATTTGAACAGCACTTTGTATACTCTAATGAATATTATAAAAAATTTGCACTGGAATGGAAAAGGTTCATCGACAACATTTTTTGCGTATGGGCAGGGCCACTTGTGCCCCTCCTCCATTTGTTTGAGCATTTGAATGGTGTTTGGGAGGGATTAAAATTCACAATAACTTATGATCAGAAATCCGTACATTTTCTAGATGTTACAATACAGACACAGGAAGGGGGGATTTTGTGCACTGACTTGTATAGGAAAGAAACTGATAGAAACAGTATTTTAAATTATCATAGTGCACGCCCTCCCTTTCTTAAGAGGTCAATTCCAAAATCTCAATTCATGAGAATTAGATGAGGGTGGATGAGATTACATCTCGATTCTTGGAAAGGGGTTACCCTCGGGAGATTCTAACAACAGCAATAAGTGCTAGTGAGATACGAACTCCACCAAAAAATAACAGTGATCGCATAGCGCTTATTCATAAATATCATCTTCTAAATCATCAACTTGATAATGTGGTACGTAAACATTGGCACATTTTGGAGAAAGCGTATCCCACTATAGTGGAGTGTAAGAACCCAGCACTTATATGCAATAGACGTAATCCCAGCTTGAGGGATCAACTCGTACACTCTGATATTGTTACGGTAGAGAAGGTTCCATTACAGAGCACACTCACTCACCAGAACGGAGGTACGTTCCCTTGTCTCCACTGCATACAATGCAGCAACGTGCAGAAGGGCCAGTATTTTCAGCATCCTCGTACTAGAAAATCCTACAGGATTAAAGGTTATTACAACTGTGATACCACTAACGTTATTTATCTAATAAAGTGCCCGTGCGGCATGCTGTATGTAGGAAAGACAATGCAGAAAGTGAAGGATCGTATTAATAAACACAAATCGACTATAAGAAAGAAAAATCTTTTATTTCCTATACCATTCAACTTCCATAATCATAATCATTCTATAGCACAACTGAAATATCAGGTCATCGAGCAGGTGCATCTACCATGGAGAGGAGGTGATTTGAAGAGATTACTACTCAAAAGGAAGGCGTTCTGGATACACACCCTTGATACCTTAGACCCTAAGGCTGCGTTCACACGGGCGAGATTTCCGCGCGGGTGCAATGCGGTAGGTGAACGCATTGCACCCGCACTGAATCTGGACCCATTCATTTCAATGGGGCTGTTCAGATGAGCGATGATTTTCACGCATCACTTATGCGTTGCGTGAAAATCGCAGCATGCTCTATATTCTGCGTTTTTCACGCAACGCAGGCCCCATAGAAGTGAATGGGGTTGCGTGAAAATCGCAAGCATCCGCAAGTGCGGATGCGGTGCGATTTTCACGCATGGTTGCTAGGTGACAGTCTATAAACTGTATTATTTTCCCTTATAACATGGTTATAAGGGAAAATAATAGCATTCTGAATACAGAATGCTTAGTAGGTGGTCAATTGAGGGTTAAAAAAAAATAAAAAAATTAACTCACCTTCTCCTCTTGTTCGCGTAGCTCCCTGTCTCTTCTTTACTTCTCAAAAGATGAACTATGGGCTAAAGGACCTTTGGTGACATCAGATCACATGCTCCAATCACATGGTACATCACCGCGGTGATGGACCATGTGATTGGAGCATGTGATCTGACGTCACCAAAGGTCCTTTAGCCCATAGTTCATCTTTTAAAGAACTAAAGACCGGGAGAACTACGCGAACAAGTGGAGAAGGTGAGTTAATTTTTTTTATTTTTTTTAACCCTCAATTGACCACCTACTAAGCATTCTGTATTCAGAATGCTATTATTTTCCCTTATAACCATGTTATAAGGGAAAATAATAACATCTACACAACACCGAACCCAAGCCTGAACTTCTGTGAAGAAGTTCGGGTCTGGGTACCACAGTCGGTTTTTTATCACGCGCGTGCAAAACACATTGCACCCGCGCGATAAAAACTGAACATCGGAACGCAATCGCAGTCAAAACTGACTGCAATTGTAATTCCTACTCGCGCGGGTTTGCCGCAACACACCGGGACGCATCCAGAACTAATCCGGACACGCTCGTGTGAACCCAGCCTTAGGGTCTCAATAGGGATTACGAAGTGATGTGGTTTTAAAAAAGTTTTTTATGTTTTCGTGCAGACTACGAAAACGCGATCGTGAGTGGAAGATCGATTACTGTTGTAGTATTCGCAGGGTATTATACTATTTATCTTTTGTTACTACAATTATGTCATTTCCTGTTTGAATTGATTGGTGATGTCATGTGACTAGACCTATAATGGCTAGATTCTATCAGTCATCAATGTGCAGTTGAGGAAGGCTGGACGGGCCGAAACGCGTCCTGTCATGGGGATTATATGATGAAATAAAGCATACCTTGAAAAAAGAAACAAGTACGCCTGCTGGGATTTATCTGATTTGGAATTGGGAACGATTCTTTCCCGTGCAAGCGTTTTACTAAAGAGTAGTGAGCTGTCTAATTTTGATTGAGGCATCAATGAGAACAATGATGCCTACATATTAACCCCTTGTTTGCCATGGTCAAAGCTGACCAGCTGACCGCAGCATGTAGGAGGTTACCCCATTGGGTCCCCGTGCTGCAGTGATAGGGACAAGATGGCAGAGAAGGCAGCCCAATGCCTTCTATAGGCATCAGGGGCTTGCCTTCTACGCAAGCCTGTGAGATCCAGCCCCTTAAGCATCATTCAGATGTCCATGCTCAAATCCGTGAGCAGATGGTCAGTGATGCCTCTGTGAAGCTGTCCGTGAAGGATCAGTGTTGGGTCCGTGTGTCCATTTCTTGCTGTCTGTGTTGCATCCATGTTTCATTGACACTGCACAGCTGAAAAATCATTTTCAAAGCATCTCTTCTTAATAATCCGTGAAACACGGATGCCATAGACTATAATGGACGTGATGAATCCGTGAACATGGACAAAATAGAGCATACATCCGTGCTAAAAACACTGACCCACGGACCGTGCTAAAACACTGATGTCTGAATACACACATTAAAATGAATGGGGACGTGTGCTGTCTGTGGAGAACATGTGAAGCACATGTCCGTGTGTTTTTCATTAAAAAAAAATTAAGTTTCAAGTAAAAAAGTTCCTTTCCTATAATAAAACACATAAAACTGTAAAAAAAAACAAAAAAAAAAACAGAGGTATTAGGTATTGCCCCGTCCGTAACAACCAGCTCTATAAAAATATCACGTGATCCACTCCGTCACCTGAACGCTGTAAAAAAAAAAAAAAAAAAAACTGGGGTAAAACAACAATTTTTTGTCACCTTACATCAAAAAAAAATGCAACACCAAGCGATCAAAAAGGTATATGCACCCTAATATAGTACCAATTAAACCGTCACCTCATCCAGCAAAAAATTACTCCTACATAAAATAATTGGCCAAAAAAATAAATAAAATATGGCTCTCTATGGAGACACTAAAATGTTTTTTTTTTTTTTGTTTCAAAAATGCTTTTATTGTGTTAGTGAAAAAAAAAAAAGTATAAACAAAACAAAACAAGCAATTTTTTGTCTACTTACATGACCAAAAGTGTCATACTAAGCGATCAAACAGGCGTATGCACCCCAAAATAGTACCAATTAAACAGTCATGTCATCCCGCAAAAAATAAGCACCTACATAAGACAATTGCCCAAAAAAAAAATATGGCTCTATGGTGGCACTAAAAAATTATTTGTTTCAAAATGCTTTATGTAATACTGAAACAAACAAAAATGTAGACATATTTGATATTGTCGCATCCGTAACAACCTGCTCTATAAAGATAGCACATGATCTAGCCTGTCAGATAAACATTGCAAAAAACAAAAAATAAAAACGGTGCCAGCCATTTTTGTTACTTTACCACACAAAAAGTATAATATAGAGCAATCAAAAATAATCTGTACCCCAAAATAGTGCAAACAAAACTGCCACCTTATCCCGTAGTTTTCAAAATGGGGTCACTTTTTGGGAGTTTCTACTCTAGGGGTGCATCAGGGGGTCTTCAAATGTGACATGGCAACTTAAAACTATCCCATTGAAATCTGCCCTCCAAAAACCATATATTGCTCCTTTTCTTCTGAGCAATGCCGTGTCCCCATACATCAGTTAACGATCACAAATGGGGTGTTTCTGTAAACTGCAGAATCAGGGTTAACAAAGTTTGTAAAATCAGTTTTGAATACCATGAGGGCTTTAGTTTCTAAAATGGGGCCATTTATGCGTGGTTTCTATTATGTATGCCCAACAGTGACTTCATAAATCAACGGGTCCTTAAAGTAGAATAAACAAAAAGTAGGATATCAAAGAATAATAATGGAGGTGTCCTATCTAAATACAGTCAGCAAAAAACAAGAGAGAAAAAAAGGACCCTTAAAATCACAAGTTTATTTCTATTCATTTAAAAATAGACCCGCAGCGGGGGATTTTAAGGGTCCTTTTCTCTCTCGTTTTTTCCTTAAGGGCTCATTCAGATGGCCGTATGCTGTCTGCAAAAATACTGAATGCTATCCGTTTTTAAAAATGGATCCGCAAAAAAACTGATAGCATTCAGTATTTTTGCGGACCCAAAGACTTCAATGGGGCCATGTCCTGATTTTCACGGACAAGTATAGGACATGTTTCATTTGTTTTGTGGAACCGTGGAATAGAAAAGGGCCCCATAGAAGTGAATAGGTCAGCATCTAATCCGCAAAAAAACCGATCTGCATTTTTGCGGATAGCATACAGCCATCTGAATGAGCCCTAAAAAAGTAGGTTTTGGAAATTTTCATTAAAATTTTAAGATTTGCATCATAAATTAATTATTATACCACAGGAGAAGAACATATAGACTGGGGCACTGTAGTAATGGGGAGGGCATTATATACAAGTGGACATTATAATACATTGGAGATGAATATATATAGGGGGTCATTATAATACAGGGGGAAAGCATTATATACAGTATATGGGGAGAGAATTATATATATATGGGGGCATTATACTACAGGAGGAGAGTATTATATATATGAGGGGGCACTATAGCACAAAGGGAGGGCATTATATATACGGTGACATTATAGTACAAGGGGACTACAGGTGAAAGAGTATCATATATACTGCCACTATAAAAGGGCATTATACTATGGGAGAACTATGGGAAGGGAAGCATTATACATATACAGGGCATTATACTAAAGGGGACTATAGGGAGGAGGAGCATAATTTTTATGGGGGCATTATACTACAGGGGTACTATGGAGGAAGCATTATATACACTATGGGGGCCACTACAGGGAGGCATTATACTATGGGGGAGAGCATTATACATACTATCACTATAGGGGGCAATAAAGGGGTTGTCCGAGTTATGAAAAAAAATATATAGCACTGTAAATCTGATGAGCAGCAATATATAACTGAGCTAAGCAAGTTTTAGGTAAAAATAATATATATATTTCCCCATTTCCCTGGTTCTCTTCTGGCTCTTTGTTTACCTGCAATAAAAACAATCTCTGCCCCTCCTCCTGCTCTGCAAAGGGAGAGAATACAAGTGCTGCCCTGAGTGACATGTCTGCCTGCTGGGAGACTCAGCAGCATGTTGTATGTGTAGAACTACAAGTCCCAGCTGTATAATGACACTGCTGATACACACATGATCTTCCCCCTACCTGTTCTTGTGCAGAACTCCTCTAGTCTGTGAGCTCCTGTGCCCAGCATTTGTCTCCTCACTGCCTACAGCTACTCAGTAAAGCCTTCAGCCCTGAGTCTGTACAGCTGAAAGGGTTAAGAAACCAGGGAGAGAGAAGACAGCAGCAGATGGTAGTGAAGGGGGTTTTGGGGGACTATGGGGGTTTTATTACTAACGTGGGCTGTATAGGGATGACTTATAGATTGACTTATTGCTACTGGGGCTCTAAAGGGAAGCTTTTTAGAAGGGCTTTGTTACTGCTGGGGACACTATATGAAGGGCTTATTCTATTAGGGGCCATAGTGGGGCATTATTAATATTGTGGGTACTGTGGGGCATTATTATTATTGGGCCCAGCACTGCCTCACTGCTCATTTATTTACTCCTCATTGCTGACTGGCGCATGTGCAGTGCATCCTGTGAGGACGATTCCAGGCGCTGACGTGTATCCACTGCGCATGCGCGAGATTACGGCTCAGCAAATGCATTACGTCCGGCGATGAGGAGTGAATAAATTAGCAGTGGGGCGGTGCTGGGCTCCTGGAGAAGGGGCGCGTCTGAACTCCAACGGCTGGAGGGACAGCCCCTTAGTCTCCTTACTTAGGTAATTACCATATTAATAAAAGCGATTTTCTAGACAAATGACAACACTTAGAGTAGTAATACTAGTATATTTTAATACAAAACGAGCAGACTGATGTGATGATGTTAAAAGATCTGTCACTAAAATCCAGGTTACAGAATCCCTTTAACCCCTTCTACCCTAAGTAGTTTTTTTGCATTTTTGTTTTGCGCTCCCAGCCTTCCCAGTGCTATAACGTTTTTATTTTTTCGTTCACATAGCTGTATGAGGGGTTGTTCTGTGGGACAAGTTGTACTTTCCAACGCCACCATTTAATATTGCATATGATGTAGTGAGAAGTGGAAAAAAAATTTCAAATGGGATGAAATTGGAAAAAAAACTAAAGCAATAATGCCACAGCTTTACGGGTTTTTACGACAGGGATTTATGACGTTCGATGTGTGATAAAACTGACCAGTTACTTTAATTCTACAGGTCAGTATGAATCCAGCGCTACCTTATATGTATAGTTTTTCTTGTGTTTTGCTAAAATGCTAAAAACGTGGGAATTTTTTTTTTTTTTTGCCGTATTTTGACCCCTATAACGTTTTTGTAATTATGTGTACAGAGCTGTGTGGGGGCTAATTTTGCAGGGCTATCTGTACTTTTCATTAAGGCCATTCTGGGGTGTGTATGACTTTTTGATCACTATTTATTTATTTATTTTTTGTGGAAAATGAAGTGACCAAAAAATGGCGAATAGGCAATTTTGCCGCTTTTTTCGGTTTCAACGTTTGCCATATGGGAAATATATTTTTATATTTTTATAGTATGGTCGCTTTCGCAATACCCATGATGCGTATTTAAATGAATTATATTTTTTTGGGGGAAAAGGGGGTTGATTTGAATTTTAATATTTAAATATATATATATTTTTTTAACTTTCAATTTTTTTTACACTTTTCTTTTTAATAGTTCCCATAGAATCATTAGATTGCTATTCTCATAGACTCCAATGCATTAGCATTGGAGTCTATGAGAAAATTACAGTTTTCTTATGGAGCTCTGCTAAGTACACCTGATCTCTGAGTAGGGTTCACTACTGGTTTTGCCTCACAATAAGGCCTCTTGCACACGACAGTTGCGCAAGTTCCACAATGCACGGGCAACGTCCGTGTGGCGGCCGGGACGGATCGAAACCCATTCAACTTGAATGGGTCTGTGATCCGTCCGCACTGCAAAAAAGTAGAACAAGTTCTATTTTTTTTGCGGTGTAGAGGCACGGACAGAAACACTATGGAAGAACTCCGTAGTGCTTCCGTGGGGTTCTGATCCGTGCTTCCGTTCCGCATCTCCGTGATTGCGAACCCATTTAAGTGAATGGGTCCGCATCAGTGATGCAGAGTGCACAAGGGCTGGTGCCCGTGTATTGTGGACTCGCCGTATGCGGGCCTCAATATGGCCATGGGCACACAACGTTTGTGTGCAAGAGGCCTAACTGACCAAATAGCTGTGAACACAGCCTAAACCTTCCCATTGAAGTAAATTGGGCAGCTTCTTGTAATTACACCTGTTCAACGCTGCTGTTGTGACGGCTAGTAGATAAACAGTAAGAGAAGGTGGGCTGGCACAGCGTGCAACTTCTCTTCAACTTGATGTTCGACAGAGGTGCAGAGTGTCAGATCCGCCAATCTGATATTGATGACCTATCCTTAGGATAGGTCATCAATAAAAATTATTTAATTTCATTTTGCACCTGGCCTCATATGGTGCAGGAACCCACCCTCCGAGCCACTTGAGAATGACTGACCTCATAACCGTGGAAATGATCCCTCTTCCTCCTTCTCTTCCTCCTGTGCCACATCCTCTTCAATCATCGCCGGAAATATTTTTTCAATGAGACATAGAAGTGGGATAGTAACGCTGAGGACTGCGTCATCGGCACTGGCCATGTTGGTGGAGTACTCAAAACAGCACAACACAGCACACACGTCCTGCATGGAGGCCCACTCGGTGGTGAAGTGGTGCTGTTCCCGCAGAGCGACTTACCCGTGCGTGCTGCAGCTGAAACTCCACTATCGCCTGCTGCTGCTCACACAGTCTCTCCAGCATGTGCAAGGTGGAGTTCCACCTTGTGAACACGACGCATATAAGACGGTGAGCGGGAAGGCCGAAGTTACGCTGCAGCGCTGACAGGCAAGCAGCAGCAGGGTGAGAACGCTGAAAGCACGCACAGACTGACCGCACTTTCTGAAGCAGCTCTGACATATTGGGGTAATTTTTCAGGAACCTCTGCACCACCAAATTCAGCACATGCATCACGCAAGGGATGTGCGTCAAACCGGCTAGGCCTAGAGCTGCTACAATATCTTGCCCATTATCGCACACCACCAGGCTGGGCTTGAGGCTCAGTGGCACTAACCACTCATCGGTCTGTTGTTCCATGCCCGTCCACAGCTCCTGCGCAGTGTGGGTTTTTTCCCCCAAACAGATGTTTTTCAAAACAGCCTGCTGTCGTTTTCCCCTGGCTGTGCTGAAGTTGCTGGTGAAGGTGTTACGCTGACCAGATGAGGAAGCAGTAGAGGAGGAAGCGGAGTAGGAGGAGGAGGCAACAGGAGGCAAATAGAAACGTCCTGCAATCCTCAGTGGTGGAAGGACATCCGCCAAACTGCTATCCGCCTCAGGCCCAGCCGCCACTGCATTTACACAGTGTGCAGCAAAGGAGATATAATGTCCCTGCCCGTGCTTACTGGTCCACATATCGGTGGTTATGTGAACCTTGCCACAGATGGTATTGCGCAGTGCACACCTAACTTTGTCCGCTAATTGGTTGTGCAGGGTAGGCATGGCTCGCCTGAAAAAGTAGTGGTGGCTGGGAACCAATTACTGTGGGACAGCCACCGCCATAAGTTTTTAAAAAATCTCCATCTCCACCAGACGGAATGACCGCTTTTCAAAGGCCAGGAATTTTGAAATGCTGGCATTCAGTGTGGCAGGCGCAGCATTATGAAGTGCCTTTTGCGCTGTGGCATTAGAAGAATTTTGATATCTTTTTAGTTTAGCCAGACTGTCTATTGCTCTGTAATTCCTCTAGCGCCGTTCCATGGAAGCAGTAGGTTTAAAAAGCACACCAAATGCTTGAAATAACTTCTTTATTAACTTCAACTTTTCTTCATATATAACACTGTCACCTTGGCAGTAGATAGTCCATGTACAAAACACGTGTTGAATAAAGTATTATAAAACGGCGGTATGTATAAGATAGTGTTTCAACTGTTCAATCTTGTCATTCAACATAAAATGGTGGGTATATTTCTCTCTTGAGTATCCGTACTCTTGCTTTAAGTTATTTAAGCACTTTATGATCTCTCTGAGAGGTATATCTGAGGTTAACCAATACTTCACTTGCTCTACTTGGTTTGCAGTTTGCTCTATACAATTGCTTATGATCTGGTATGAGCAGTTCGCATTTGTATGAAATTTGCTTAGATTGAATGATTGTATGGCTCAGTAGTTTGTTTGTATGGTTTGTTTGTATGGTTGTATGCAATTTGGTTTGCAATATGGAATTTCAAATTGGATTGTGAACTTTGTACTTGCAATTGGTGAAACTGTAAGTAAACATATAACTGTTTCAGTATACACTTCTAATCACTATATCAACAGTAGGAACATTATATAACTGTTTTAAATACCTATTTTGGCCTCTCTGCTTCCATAAAACACAACTCTTAATCGAGTGAATGTCTGTTCAGCTTCTCTCTCTGGTGTATAATAATTTCTAGCAGCTCCTGCTAGGGAATTTCCCACACAGTCTGTGTATGACACTGGTTGTGATTGGCCAAGACTCCTGCTGTGTGTGAGGCTGGCTGTGATTGATCTAGACTCCTGCCCAGCAACAACAGTTTAACTCTATGCTTTCTGTGGTTTCTGCTGTGTCATTGAGCTTACCTCACATCCATATAATGAATCTTAAAGGCATATTATCTTTTCTGCTTCTGTGAACACAATATATATAACAGTTATGACATCCATTAAGTCACTGTAAATGAATCTGCTTTTGTCTTTAACACACAAAAATAGTAACTGTATTAAGGTTATTGGCAGGTCTAGCTGTATAAACATATAAGCTATATAAGCAGCCTAGGACAGGTCTTAGCTGGCCAGCTACATTCAGGGAAAGGGGGGTACTTCCTCTTTCTCTCCAGTGTTTGGGAGATGGACAGCTGAACGCCTCCATGGGACATTGGGTGACAGTGACGGACGTGGTGGTGTTGCTGCCACATCCTCTGTTTGCGGGGTGGCAGGTGCCACTGTCACTCCAGAGGGGGAGGAAGAGGCTGAGAGCGCATCAGAAGAGGGAGCAGGAGGAGCCGGAGATCTTTTGTGGTTTTTGAGGTGTTTACTGCACTGCAGCTAGTGCTTTGCATTTAGATGCCTGGTCATGCAGGTGGTGCTCAGATTTAGAACTTTTATGTCTCGCTTCAGGCTCTGATTGCACAGCATGCAAACCACTTGCGTTTTGTCATCAGCACATTGTCTGAAGAACTGCCACGCCAGGGAACTCCTTGGAGCTGGCTTTGGTGTGCTTAGTCCCTGGGTGCGGTGGGCAGTAGCAGGTGTACTGGCTAGGGGATGGCCACTCTGCTTTTGCACACTGCTCCCTCTTTTGCTGTACGACTGGTGCTGTGTGACCACCACCTCTTCCTCCGAACTACTGTTTGAGGTCACCCACTGAACTAACAGACGGATTAACTATATCAATTTCCCTGTCATGTATGCAGTGCAGATGTACTTCACGCAATAAATGGTTATATGACGTGCACCTAACTAACAGACGGATTAACTATATCAATTTCCCTGTCATGTATGCAGTGCAGGGGTACTTCACGCAATAAATGGGTATATGACATGCACCTAACTAACAGACTGATTAACTATATTATTTTCCCTGTCACATATGCAGTGCAGGTATACTTCACACAATAAATGGGTATATGACGTGCACCTAACTAACAGACGGATTAACTATATCAATTTCCCTGTCACATATGCAGTACAGGTGTACTTCATGCAATATTATAGTAGGCATGGCTGTGATGGGTTCTAAGGACACACAGCTTAAAAGCTTGTTGATTGGCTGCCCTGCAGCCTTACAACAAGCTTTATTAAATGCCCAGACACCGAACACGAACCCGAACTTTTATGGCAAAGTTTGGGTTCGGGTCCGGGTACCAAAAATCGTAAAGTCCGGTACGGACGCGAACTTTACAGTTCGGGTTCGTTCAACACTACTCATTAGGTGAAGCTCTTTAAATACATTATATAAATACTGTCTCCCGGCGAGTAGAGATATGAGTGCATACTGTATATTTGCCTTTAACAAACCTACATCTTCCAGATCAAGCTGTGGGATTGCTTTAAATTCAAACTCAATTTATTCAAGTAGAATTGTTCAAGAGAATAACCCTAGTTGTAAAAAAGATTCTTCATTACATTTGAATAAAAATGGTCTATCAGGACAAAAATACCTCATCTAAATTTAAAGTTTATGAATGTATTAAATTTACCAAATACTTTAGTAAGATCATGCACAAATAAATGCATATTGTACTATTACAGATATTTAAATATTGTACAGAAATCATATACGAGTTTACTTGATGCATAAAAGCCACATTACAAAATCCCATCTTGTGCTCAAAAGGTTTGCCCAAATGTAATATCCAGGCCAGTTCAGAGGCCAGGGTCTATAACTGGATGGCTCTGCACACAAGACTTAAGAAAGACTCTGTAATTACCACGCAGACACTAGATACACGCTTGAAAGCATTGATGGTCACCGAAACTACACACCATACTCTTAAAAGTATATTAGATATTCAGGCACAACTTAATAGGATAGCTCTTGGCAAAGAGATAAGCTTTTGTTATACACTTGACAGTGGTATTATTTTTAGCGAAACAAACCTCATTCCCTCCTAGCTCAGCAGCTCTGAGCAACTAGAAAAGAGCAAGCTAGCCTATATGCAATTAAATGGATGGTTGTTTGCTTTATGACTCCAGGTATATATCAGCTTGGTTCTCTACCTATTAATCTGACCTCTATAACTTACCTAATAATCTCCCTGCTCGAGAGAAGTCTAGAGAGCACATATTGAAGACATACTTGACTAATTGAAAATTGCATACTCACTCGGCAGAAACTGTGAGCACGCTTAACCACCTCAGCCCCCAGTGCTTAAACACCCTGAAAGACCAGGCCACTTTTTACACTTCTGACCTACACTACTTTCACCGTTTATTGCTCGGTCATGCAACTTACCACCCAAATGAATTTTACCTCCTTTTCTTCTCACTAATAGAGCTTTCATTTGGTGGTATTTCATTGCTGCTGACATTTTTACTTTTTTTGTTATTAATCGAAATTTAACGATTTTTTTGCAAAAAAATGACATTTTTCACTTTCAGTTGTAAAATTTTGCAAAAAAAACGAGATCCATATAGAAATTTTGCTCTAAATTTATAGTTCTACATGTCTTTGATAAAAAAAAAATGTTTGGGTAAAAAAAAAATGGTTTGGGTAAAAGTTATAGCGTTTACAAACTATGGTACAAAAATGTGAATTTCCGCTTTTTGAAGCAGCTCTGACTTTCTGAGCACCTGTCATGTTTCCTGAGGTTCTACAATGGCCAGACAGTACAAACACCCCACAAATGACCCCATTTCGGAAAGTACACACCCTAAGGTATTCGCTGATGGGCATAGTGAGTTCATAGAACTTTTTATTTTTTGTCACAAGTTAGCGGAAAATGATGATTTTTTTTTTTTTTTTTTTTTTTTCTTACAAAGTCTCATATTCCACTAACTTGTGACAAAAAATAAAAACTTCTATGAACTCACTATGCCCATCACGAAATACCTTTGGGTCTCTTCTTTCCAAAATGGGGTCACTTGTGGGGTAGTTATACTGCCCTGGCATTCTAGGGGCCCAAATGTGTGGTAAGGAGTTTGAAATCAAATTCAGTAAAAAATGACCTATGAAATCCAAAAGGTGCTCTTTGGAATGTGGGCCCCTTTGCCCACCTAGGCTGCAAAAAAGTGTCACACATCTGGTATCCCCGTACTCAGGAGAAGTTGAGGAATGTGTTTTGGGGTGTCTTTTTACATATACCCATGCTGGGTGAGATAAATATCTTGGTCAAATGACAATTTTGTATAAAAAAATGGGAAAAGTTGTCTTTTGCCAAGATATTTCTCTCACCCAGCATGGGTATATGTAAAATGACACCCCAAAACACATTCCCCAACTTCTCCCGATTACAGAGATACCAGATGTGTGACACTTTTTTGCAGCCTAGGTGGGCAAAGGGGCCCATATTCCAAAGAGCACCTTTCGGATTTCACTCGTCATTTTTTACAGAATTTGATTTCAAACTCCTTACCACACATTTGGGCCCCTAGAATGCCAGGGCAGTATAACTACCCCACAAGTGACCCCATTTTGGAAAGAAGAGACCCCAAGGTATTCGCTGATGGGCATAGTGAGTTCATGAAAATTTTTATTTTTTGTCACAAGTTAGTGGAATATGAGACTTTGTATGAAAAAAATAAAAAATAAAAAAATCATCATTTTCCACTAACTTGTGACAAAAAATAAAAAATTCTAGGAACTTGCCATGCCCCTCACGGAATACCTTGGGGTGTCTTCTTTCCAAAATGGGGTCACTTGTGGGGTAGTTATACTGCCCTGGCATTTTCCAGGGGCCCTAATGTGTGGTAAGTAGGTAAATGACCTGTGAAATCCTAAAGGTACTCTTTGGAATATGGGCCCCTTTGCCCACCTAGGCTGCAAAAAAGTGTCACACATCTGGTATCGCCGTACTCAGGAGAAGGTGGGGAATGTGTTTTGGGGTGTCATTTTACATATACCCTTGCTGGGTGAGAGAAATATCTTGGCAAAATACAACTTTTCCCATTTTTTTATACAAAGTTGGCATTTGACCAAGATATTTCTCTCACCCAGCATGGGTATATGTAAAATGACACCCCAAAACACATTCCCCACCTTCTCCTGAGTACGGCGATACCAGATGTGTGACACTTTTTTGCAGCCTAGATGCGCAAAGGTGCCCAAATTCCTTTTAGGAGGGCATTTTTAGACATTTGGATACCAGACTTCTTCTCACGCTTTGGGGCCCCTAGAATGCCAGGGCAGTATAAATACCCCACATGTGACCCCATTTTGGAAAGAAGACACCCCAAGGTATTCAATGAGGGGCATGGCGAGTTCATAGAAATTTTTTTTTTTTGGCACAAGTTAGCGGAAATTGATATTTTTAATTTTTTTCTCACAAAGTCTCCCGTTCCGCTAACTTGGGACAAAAATTTCAATCTTTCATGGACTCAATATGCCCCTCACGGAATACCTGGGGGTGTCTTCTTTCCGAAATGGGGTCACATGTGGGGTATTTATACTGCCCTGGCATTCTAGGGGCCCTAAAGCGTGAGAAGAAGTCTGGAATATAAATGTCTAAAAAATTTTACGCATTTGGTTTCCGTGAGGGGTATGGTGAGTTCATGTGAGATTTTATTTTTTGACACAAGTTAGTGGAATATGAGACTTTGTAAGAAAAAAATAAAAAAATTCCGCTAACTTGGGCCAAAAAAATGTCTGAATGGAGCCTTACAGAGGGTGATCAATGACAGGGGGGGTGATCAATGACAGGGGGGGTGATCAATGACAGGGGGGGTGATCAATGACAGGGGGGTGATCAATGACAGGGGGGTGATCAATGACAGGGGGGGTGATCAGGGAGTCTATATGGGGTGATAACCACAGTCATTGATCACGCCCGTGTAAGGCTTCATTCAGACGTCCGTATGCGTTTTGCGGATCCGATCCATCTATCAGTGGATCCGTAAAAATCATGCGGACGTCTGAATGGAGCTTTACAGGGGGGTAATCAATGACAGGGGGGTAATCAATGACAGGGGGGTGATCAGGGAGTCTACATGCGGTGATCACCACAGTCATTGATCATGCCCCTGTAAGGCTTCATTCAGACGTCCGTATGCGTTTTGCGGATCTGATCCATCTATCAGTGCATCCGTAAAAATCATGCGGACATCTGAATGGAGCTTTACAGGGGGGTAATCAATGACAGGGGGGTAATCAATGACAGGGGGGTGATCAGGGAGTCTATATGGGTTGATCACCACAGTCATTGATCACGCCCCTGTAAGGCTTCATTCAGACGTCCGGATGCGTTTTGCGGATCCGATCCATCTATCAGTGCATCCGTAAAAATCATGCGGACATCTGAATGGAGCTTTACAGGGGGGTGATCAGGGAGTCTATATGGGGTGATCACCACAGTCATTGATCATGCCCCTGTAAGGCTTCATTCAGACGTCCGGATGCGTTTTGCGGATCGGATCCATCTATCAGTGCATCCGTACAAATCATGCGGACATCTGAATGGAGCTTTACAGGGGGGTAATCAATGACAGGGGGGTAATCAATGACAGGGGGGTGATCAGGGAGTCTATATGGGTTGATCACCACAGTCATTGATCACGCCCCTGTAAGGCTTCATTCAGACGTCCGGATGCGTTTTGCGGATCCGATCCATCTATCAGTGCATCCGTAAAAATCATGCGGACATCTGAATGGAGCTTTACAGGGGGGTGATCAGGGAGTCTATATGGGGTGATCACCACAGTCATTGATCATGCCCCTGTAAGGCTTCATTCAGACGTCCGGATGCGTTTTGCGGATCGGATCCATCTATCAGTGCATCCGTAAAAATCATGCGGACATCTGAATGGAGCTTTACAGGGGGGTGATCAGGGAGTCTATATGGGGTGATCACCACAGTCATTGATCATGCCCCTGTAAGGCTTCATTCAGACGTCCGGATGCGTTTTGCGGATCGGATCCATCTATCAGTGCATCCGTAAAAATCATGCGGACATCTGAATGGAGCTTTACAGGGGGGTGATCAGGGAGTCTATATGGGGTGATCACCACAGTCATTGATCATGCCCCTGTAAGGCTTCATTCAGACGTCCCGGATGCGTTTTGCGGATCGGATCCATCTATCAGTGCATCCGTAAAAATCATGCGGACATCTGAATGGAGCTTTACAGGGGGGTGATCAGGGAGTCTATATGGGGTGATCACCACAGTCATTGATCATGCCCCTGTAAGGCTTCATTCAGACGTCCGGATGCGTTTTGCGGATCCGATCCATCTATCAGTGGATCCGTAAAAATCATGCGGACGTCTGAATGGAGCTTTACAGGGGGGTAATCAATGACAGGGGGGTAATCAATGACAGGGGGGTGATCAGGGAGTCTATATGGGGTGATCACCACAGTCATTCATCACGCCCCTGTAAGGCTTCATTCAGACGTCCGGATGCGTTTTGCGGATCCGATCCATCTATCAGTGGATCCGTAAAAATCATGCGGACATCTGAATGGAGCTTTACAGGGGGGTGATCAATGACAGGGGGGTAATCAATGACAGGGGGGTGATCAGGGAGTCTATATGGGGTGATCAGGGGTGATCAGGGGCTAATAAGGGGTTAATAAGTGACGGGGGGGGGTGTAGTGTAGTGTAGTGGTGCTTGGTGGTACTTTACTGAGCTACCTGTGTCCTCTGGTGGTCGATCCAAACAAAGGGGACCACCAGAGGACCAGGTAGCAGGTATATTAGACGCTGTTATCAAAACAGCGTCTAATATACCTGTTAGGGGTTAAAAAAAACACATCTCCAGCCTGCCAGCGAACGATCGCCGCTGGCAGGCTGGAGATCAACTCTCTTACCTTCCGTTCCTGTGAGCGCGCGCGCCTGTGTGCGCGCGTTCACAGGAAATCTCGGCCATCGCGAGATGACGCGTATATGCGTGACTGTGCGCAGCGCTGCCACCTCCGGAACGCGATCCTGCGTTAGGCGGTCCGGAGGTGGTTAATGGACCTATCACAGTGGAGGAGATTGAAAAGGTTATTGACCATCCTCCAGATGCTAAGGCCCTTGGGCCAGATGGCTTTACTTACCAATATTATAAAACCTTTAAGTCAGATCTACTCCCGCATATGTCTACTCTGTTTAACTTGTTTCTATATGGAGCATTAGTCCCTACTTCCATGTCCCACTTCTATATTACATTAATTCCGAAACCTAGAAAAGATCCCTTAGAATGCCAGAATTATAGTCTGATGGCACTATTAAATTACGATCTTAAAATATTCACAAAAAGACTAGCTTCTCGGCCGAGCAACATCGTGTAACGTGTACGTAGGATTGCCAGCCACTTCCAATGCTCCCCAACCGCCACTGCGTCCCTGTCCAAACTGCAGCAGGACAACAGCCTGCCACCTCACTGGCTGATTGTTGACAGCGTGACGTGGTTGAACTCCACCCTCCACATGCTGGAGAGGTTGTGGGAGCAGCGACGGGCGGTGAAAGAATGCCTGCTGGACCAATGTACTTCCAGCCATCACACCCACTCCCCTACATCACCAATGCGGAGTGGGGGCAGATACATCAGGTCTGCAATGTGTTGGCCCCATTCGAGCAGGCAACCAAAATGGTCAGCAGGGAGCATGTCGGCCTCAATGACGTGCTCCCCATAGTGTTTCTGCTGGACAGGACACTAGATCGCCTGCTCTATGCTGGGGAGAGTGCCTTGGTGGAGCAAAAAGAGGCAACAATGCTTCACTAAGACCAGGCCCAGGATGAGGAGGAAGAATAATTTGTTGAGGAGTTTGCCGACGTCCAGGAGTCTGGGCCTGGTCAGGAGGGAGAGCCAGTGTTGGGGCACCATTAGTCCGGGTGTGGAACGGCTCCCACAGGGAGCAGCAGCAGCAGGAGGAGGACCAAGATGGCATGGTCCCGGGCAACCAATAAGAGTCACAGCAGGCTGTCCTCCTCCCTATGGCTGCCAACATGCTGCGATGCCCCAGGAAGGACCCCCGGATCAAGAAAATTAAGGAGAGGGATGATTTTTGGTTGGCCACCCTTTTAGACCCTCGCTGCAAGGGCAAACTGGATCACTTCATCCCAGCCAGCCGGAGGGATGCCCGTATGAATAACCTGCGGGCCTGTCTGATCCTCCGGCTGGAGCAGACAAACCCTCAGTCTCACACTCCAGTTCTCCCTGCCCATCTCACCCAGCAGGTGGCTGGCCCAAGCAGCTCCAGCAGAGTAGCTGATCTTATGGGTGAGATGAGGTTGTTCTACCAGTCTGCGCGATCTAGTAGCAGCAGCAGCAACAGTCACCACCAGGGGCTGGCCCACATAGTGGCAGACTACATGGGTTTATTTATGCATTTTTGATGAATTTATTTATGTATTTATTTATGGATGCATTTATTAATATATTTATTTACTGATGACTTCATTTATATATTTCTCTTATTGATTTATTCATTCATTTAACTAATTGTTGAAATATATACTACACATTAAGCCCGTTAGAATAACGGGCGCTAGAACAGTACTGCATAAACATAAGTGGATCTTAAATGTCAAGGAAACTTGACCACATTGGCTTTTTGTGTCGAATAACTAGATTAATTTGATTAATTGTTTCAGCCCTACTACAGTGTAACCCTTAGTCCTCTGTGTGATCTCTGGACAATGCCCTCCATACATAAACCACACTGGAAAATAGACCTCTCAGATACCAAATGGCACACAGCGCTCCACACACTGCCCACACCGGTCTGCTCTCAGTTTCCATATTGGGCACATAGAGTCTGGAGAAGAACACTGTGGTAATGCAGCCTGCTGCGCCGTGTGCTGTTTCCTCCAAGCCAGAGGGCAGCAGGACTGGTGGGGATTAGCAACGACTCTCGAATCCTCCTTTTGTCTGTCAAGAGTCATGATTACCGACGCTCGCACGACCCATACATGATCAGCGCAACACACACGCCATGCTTCAGCCATCAACAGCACCCAGCTGTCCTCTGCCCGTCAGAGCACAGAAGCCAGTGAGGAACCAGCTTGCCTCGGCCCGGGTGTGGAAGTGTCCCCGGCTCTGCTGCCGGGATCAGTTCCCCTACCCTTGGTGACAATTCAGTCACGGTCCACTGCTGCTGGCGGGATCCTCGGCGGCTGCCTCCAGTGCATAGCCCGGATCATCAATCGCAGGTCATGCTGCAGAATAAGCCTTTAGCTGCGAGGATTGGCTATACACAGGTGTAGTGTCACACACCCCGGGGCAGACTTTACCAGGAAGGGGCTGACAGGCATCAGGGAGCACCCACTGTCATACAGCACAGTGGAGTTTCTAATCTGTTTTGAAGGCAATGTGTTCTGGAGTTACATAGAACTGCCGGAAAACTTACCCCACAAAACGAATGCAGCTGTGCTTCATCTTTGTGGACTTGACATAGAAAACCAGATCCTGTAGGTTCCATAAAAACGTACAGTAATCCGGTCCTCTACAATGCAGATGTCTGGAGGGGAAGAAGAATGCAGGGCTTCCAGGGAAAGATGGGATATAAAGATTATAGCATGATGGACCACATATATATATATATATATACAGTACAGACCAAAAGTTTGGACACACCTTCTCATTCAAAGAGTTTTCTTTATTTTCATGACCATGAAGGCATCAAAACTATGAATTAACACATGTGGAATTATATACATAACAAAGAAGTGTGAAACAACTGAAAATATGTCATATTCTAGGTTCTTCAAAGTAGCCACCTTTTTCTTTGATTACTGCTTTGCACACTCCTGGCATTCTCTTGATGAGTTTCAAGAGGTAGTCCCCTGAAATGGTCTTCCAACAGTCTTGAAGGAGTTTCCAGAGATGCTTAGCACTTGTTGGCCCTTTTGCCTTCACTCTGCGGTCCAGCTCACCCCAAACCATCTCGATTAGGTTCAGGTCCGGTGACTGTGGAGGCCAGGTCATCTAGCGCAGCACCCCATAACTCTCATTCATGGTCAAATAGCCCTTACTTTCAAAGTTTTCCCAATTTTTCGGCTGACTGACTGACCTTCATTTCTTAAAGTAATGATGGCCACTCGTTTTCTTTACTTAGCTGCTTTTTTCTTGCCATAATACCAATTCTAACAGTCTATTCAGTAGGACTTTCAGCTGTGTATCCACCTGACTTCTCCTCAATGCAACTGATCGTCCCAACCCCATTTATAAGGCAAGAAATCCCACTTATTAAACCTGACAGGGCACACCTGTGAAGTGAAAACCATTTCAGGGGACTACCTCTTGAAGCTCATCAAGAGAATGCCAAGACTGTGCAAAGCAGTAATCAAAGCAAAAGGTGGCTACTTTGAAGAACCTAGAATATGACATATTTTCAGTTGTTTCACACTTGTTTGTTATGTATATAATTCCACATGTGTTAATTCATAGTTTTGATGCCTTCAGTGTGAATCTACAATTTTCATAGTCATGAAAATAAAGAAAACTCTTTGAATGAGATTGTGTGTCCAAACTTTTGGTCTGTACTGTATATCTACCCCATCTCTCCCTGGAAGCCCTGAAATCTTCTCCCCCTCAAGACATCTGCATTGTATAGGACTGGATTACTGTATGTTTTTCATGAACTTAAATTAATATGAATTTCTATGTCAAGTCCACAAAGATGAATCAAAGCTGCATTAGTTTTGTGGGGTAAATTTACCGGCTGTTGGATGTAACTCAAGAACACACGGTGCCTTCAAACCAGACTCCAAACTCCGCTCTGTTGGATGACAGTGTAGGAGCTCACCTGTACCTGTCAGCCCCTTCCTGGTGAAGTCTGCCCTGGGCTGTGTGACACTACCCACCTTTGTGTAGCCAAGCCTCGCAGCTAAAGGCTTATTCTGCAGCATGACCTTCGATCGATGATCCGGGCTGAGCACTAGAGGCATCCGTCGAGGACCCCTGCCAGCAGCCGGGGACCGTGACTGAGTCATCACAGAGGGGAGGGGAACTGATCCCGGCGGCAGAGTCGGGGACACTTCCACACCCGGGCCGAGGCAAGCTGGTTCCTCACCAGCTTCTGTGCTTTGACGGGCAGAGGATGGCTGGGTGCTAGAGCACGGCGTGTGTGTGTCGCTGATCATGTATGGGTCGTGCGATCTGCGGTAACCATGCATCTTCACAGACAAAAGAAAGATGACAGAGCTGCTGCTAAACCACGCCAGTCCTGCTGCCCTCTGGCTTAGAGGATTCAGCACACGGCACGTCCGGCTGTGTTACTGCAATGTTCCTCTCCAGACTCTATGTGCCCGATATGGAAACTGAGAGCAGACGGGTGCAGGTAGCGTGTGAAGCTAATGTCGTACTAATTTATTGTGGGCTGTACAAAATTAAAATACAATCGATAAAAAAATGTTGTCAAAGGAAAATATTGCTTTTTGTATGCATGGGAGCACATTCCTGCTCTAGACGACAAACCTACTGCTGTAAGAGGTGTCTAAGTTTATTTTTGTTGTTGCCCAGGTCTGGTGGGGGCCTATTCCTGGGAACACATTCCTGCTGCAAACAAAGAACCTGCTGCTGTCTGTTCCTGCTGAGTTAGGCCGAGCTATGCGTAGGCCTTAGACTCAACCATTAACATGTACCTGCTGCTGCATTCTGTTAAGTTATTTGTAGGCCTTATACTTCACCGTTACCTTTATCTGCTGCTGTCTGTCCTGATCTTGATGAGTTATGTGTTGGCCTTGTCCTACAGCGTTACCATTTCCCTGCTGCTGTCTATTCTGTTCCTGCTGATTTTCACCCAAATATGTGTATGCCTGACACTATACCATTACCATTTTCCTGCTGTAGTCTGTCCTGCCCCTGCTGAGTTTAGTCTAGCTGGGTGTAGGCCTTATACTATACCCTTAACAATTACCTACTGTTGCTGTCTGTCCTGTACCTGCTAAGGACTACCATCATGGACCACTTATTCGCCCTTTGACTTTATCAACTATCGAGTATTAGAATTCTCTTAAACTGGTGTGCAAGCTTCATTTTTTTGTGTATGTGCTATGTTCATTATATATTGCCAATATTTACATATATATATATATATATATATATATATATATATTGTAAGGGATCGCTGTACTTAGGGGGGTCATTCTCACAAGAATAGTCATCCACCGCAGCTTTCGGGGCCAAACAGTGCATTTATTGGGACATTTTTCATACACAGAACAGTCCAGTTAATAATCACTGGGGTGGTGAGGTTCCCACATACATCAAAACAAATACCTGCCCGGCTGGGCTCTCACTACACTTGTTAACGTGGCCCTGACTCAGCTACAGAACCCTGTTCAGCCCCTAGTTCCCCAGCCTCTCCGGCTGTACTCAGTCCCGTACCTGTATGGGGAAGTGTGGCCCAACAGTCCTCCTGACTCCGGTCTTGTGACCCTTGAATCCCGGCGTCACGGCGTTCCCCAAACTTCGGGCTGTCACAATGCTCCGGGGTCTCTCAGCCTGGCGAGCTGAGACCACGCACAGAGCCTCTGCTCTGGGTCACTGTATCTCACAGCCTATCTCTCCCCAAACTGACCTACTCTGAGGTGCTTTATGCCAGCCTGATTACAGCAGGCCTCACCTGCGATCACCTCAGGTAGAAAGGAAAACCCGTACTGGAAGGGTTTGGACTGGCAACTCCCTTTACCAAGCCTAGCCACCAGTCCAAGTAAAATCCAGCCCAGAAAATGTATACAAAAATGTCTCAGCAAACTATGCTTTGCTGAGACTACTGCCACTCTCTGGATTTTATCTGTCTCACCCCCATCTGAGGTACCTGAAGTGGGACAACACACTTTCCAGCACTGTTCACATTACCACAATATATATATATATATATATATATATATATATATATATATATATATATTCTTATGAATAAAATACAATCATGCGGTGTTACGCTTCAGTCACCAAAACACTTTTTTTTATATTTATTTTATTTTATTTTATCTATTATAATTTTGCTTTACTTGGCTTTTGGGTGGCCCTGGTGTGGTTCTTACTAAAACTAGGTGGGGACCGCATGTGGGCTTCCCTTGTCAAAAGTTCTTGTGCAGTTAACATTGTACAGGACTGATTGAGAACCCTAATTAAATTTTATTATTTTATTATTTTAATGTTTTTTTTAAAATCAGGATTTAGGTTCGAACATAGTGTTGTCTGTCATCCAGAACAGGATGCCTGACTTCCATGTTGAACTCTCTGTCACAGTCGTTACCTTTGACTGTGACCTTCCGTTCTTGCTCATTCGGCGCTCCTCGCTGAAGTTCCGTTCCTGTGTGTCATTTGTGATTCTTTATGGGTTAACTCCCCTGTGTGCCTATTAGGAGTTAATCCTCTGTCTGCTCCATGGGTGTGGTCTCTGCTGCACCCATGGAACCTGTATATAAGGCTGAGGTTTCCTCAGTTCTGTGTCAGCTCTCCTGGTGTGTGTTGTCTTGTCCTGTCCTGCTCCTGGTTTGTACTCTCTCTCTCCCATGCTGCTGACCCATGGGATCCGTGTCTGTCTGTCTGTCTGTGCTCTGTGGGTTTCCCTACTTGTTCATTAACGTTGTCTGTCTGTTATCTGTTCTGCCTGTTATGTTTTAGTTACTTTGTGTTTATTCTGATGTCTGTGTGTTCAGCAAGCCTTTGTAGCAGAGTGGCATGACAAGGCCATGCAGTTTACTACTGGTGGAGCAAGTCCTTCTCTGCTCATTGCCACTCCTGCTCCCTTGCGTGAACTCCTGCTCGTATTATTAGTTCCCCTGTTTTGTATTCATATGTCTGTGTTCAGCAAGCCTTTGCAGCAGAGTGGCATGACAAGGCCATGCAGTTTACTTCTGGTGGAGCAAGTCCTTCTCTGCTCATTGCCACTCCTTCTCCCTTGCATGAACTCCTGCTTGTGTTATTATTTGCCCTGTTTTGTATTTACCTGTCTGTTATGTTTGCCTATGTGCCGTCGGTACCTTCTGGTACCTGTTGTCCATTCGTCCCTGCTGTCACTGTCTAGTTCACGCTCCAGAGTGGACCCTGGCAACTTCCTGTGGCAAAGTCTAACCCTACCATCTAGGGCTCTAGTGAACACCAGGAGTTGCTTAGTCACGCCCCTCTGGAGTATTACTAGACAGTGGCGCAGTGGGGGTTTTCTCCCACTGTGCTGACGGTACATAGAGCTCTTGTTTTGTCTGTGCTGCCTTCCCTGTTTTGTTTGTGCAATAAACTCTTATGTGTCTGTACCTGATTTCCGTTTGTTTATTGCATGACGACGCGGTGGTCTCTCCTGGGACCTCCTACTCGTGACACTCTCCAAATGGTTAGGTGTGACTGGCGTTATACTCATTTGTGTGGTAATCCTGTTTTGGGAATGGAGCATTATTGCCACATGTATAAATCTATATATACATTTTTATTTGATGTTACTTCTTGACAACTATGGAATGATACTGTGCACATGAGATTTTTATAGAATTAAAGCTTTTCATTTTTCAATATAAACTGTGGTATATATAATATTCTTGAAGCCATGTCACCATTTTGGGAGTTATTCTTATCATTTCCAAGGTTTGCTATCATGTGGTATATATAATATTCTTGAAGCCATGTCACCATTTTGAGAGTTATTCTTATCATTTCCAAGGTTTGCTATCATGTGACCGCATAGACAGGATGCATTTGTGGCTCAGCTTGCGTTCAGTTTCTGGTGCAAACATGTGATCTGTTATCATGTGAACGCCCTGTCAATGGACACTAGCGGCCTGTGTGTGTTCCTCCTTCGATGCAATCACATTATCTCATCACATTTTTCTTTATGTAATGCGGAAGCAATGTGCCAACATGCGCTGTTAACCAAACGGAATGCTATATTGGATCCATGCTGGTTAGTTCTTGGCCCCCTCCATTATGTTTTTAAACAGTGCACCAGATATTTTAATGACAAAATTGCTTTTTGACATTTTTTTATTTATCTGGAAATGTGATGAATTAAAGAGATAATAGGAATTCACATACTTTAATGAAAGTTAATAATCTCTTAACAGTATGGATATTTTTATATTATAGATTTTTTTTTTTACATTATTTATTATGCTTAAACACAATACGAATCAAGCACATTAAATCTAATTCAATTATTAATAGTAGAGGTGGGACGAATCCAATTTTTTTAGAATCCGAAAAGGTTCTCGAATCTCTCAAATCTTTTGAATCTCGAATCCTACGAATCCTGTACATAAGAATTGTGTGAACGGTGTAAGAAACTAAGTGATCCAAACTCAATATTCTTTAAATATGAAAAAAAAAGAGTCCTTAATTTTTAACAAAGTATTCGGATTTGGATTCGAAAAAAATTGGGAATACAGGGTAATACAGTGCCACATACCTCTTACATCCAGGATAATACAGCACCACATACCTCTTACATCAAGTGATGTCTCTTTAACATAGATGTTCTCTTTCCTCATCTTCTCCTTTCAGACCTTCAGATCAGACGTCCAGTTTTTAGCCATTTTTCGTCTCTGCAGTTCGAAAAAGATCTTAGTTTACTACTTTTCCATCATTCTCGCATCTTTTGGACAAATCATCCTACCACCCACAATACTGTGCCGCTGTGCTCCCCAATACAATGCTGTAGAAACAGATAAACCCCCTGATAATACTAGTACCACACAGAGCCCCCCATATAAAATACCCCTTCTTTTTGGCCTCAGTAGATGCCCCCATAGTGCCCCCAATAATGTGCCAGTAAAAAGGGACCCCCATAATGCCCCCCAATAATGTGCCAGTAAGTGTCCCCATAGATCCCCCCCCATGTGCCAGTATCAACTGCCTCTCTCCTTCCCCCCCTATGTCCCAGTATCATATGCCATCTCCCTCCCAATGTGCCAGTATTAAGTGCCTCTCTCCCCCCATGTGCCAGTATCAAGTGCCTCTCTCCTTCCCACCCACCTCCCCATGTGCCAGTATCATAATGCCACCCCCCCAATGTGCCAGTATTAAGTTCCTCTCTCCTTCCCCCCTATGTGCCAGTATCATAGTGCCTCCCCCCCCTCATGTGCCAGTATCATAGTGCCATCTCCCCCCAATGTACCAGTATCATAGTGCCATCTCCCCCCTCCCAATGTGCCAGCATCAAGTGCCTCTCTCCTCCCTCCCCCCATGTGCCAGTATCATAGTGCCAAACCCCCCCATGTGCCAGTATCATAGTGCCACCCCCCCAATGTGCCATTATCATAGTGCCATCTCCCCCCTCCCAATGTGCCAGTATCAAGTGCCTCTCTCCTTCCCCCCCATGTGCCAGTATCAAGTGCCTCTCTCCTTCCCCCCCATGTGCCAGTATCAAGTGCCAACCCCTCCCATGTGCCAGTATCAAGTGCCTCCTGCTCCCCCCATGTGGTAGTAACAGTCCGGTATTTAAAAAAAAATATATATAGCAGTGCTGAGTGTGCAGGGGCAGCTGTGATGTGTATAGATGTAGCAGAGCTGGGTGTGCTGTGGCAGCTGTCATATATAGAGTTATAGTAGAGCTGAGTGTGCTGGGGCAGCTGTCATGTGTATAGATGTAGCAGAGCTGGGTGTACTGGGACAGCTATCATATATAGAGATATAGCAGAGCTGAGTGTGCTGGGGCAGCTATCATATAGAGATATAGCAGAGCTGAGTGTGCTGGGGCAGCTGTCATATAGAGAGATAGCAGAGCTGGGTGTGTTGGGGCAGCTTTCATATAGAGATATAGCAGTGCTGGGTGTGTTGGGGCAGCTGTCATGTGTATAGATGTACTGTACACTGGCTAGAACAGCTAACAGAGTCTACATTAGAAATCTCATATTTTTTCAGTCAGTAGCTATACAGCTTTAATAGCTGTGTGGGTAAGTGCCTAGCCTCTGATACAGAAGGTCGTGGGTTCGAGTCCCAGCAGACACTTATCTCCCTCTCCTGCTGCAGCACAGGCAAGGCATCTGTATTGCTATCCTGAGGACAGTGATACAGATGACTATGCCCGGGATTCATCGGATTCGAATTTTGAAAATGAGGTCGAGATTCGAGTCCACGAATCCTTCGAATCCAGCAAGATTCTACAGATTTGTCGTCCCACCTCTAATTAATAGTTTTCATTAAATAATCACCTGAGTTTGTATTTGTAATTGGCACCATTTCACTTTTGTCACTGCTTGAGAAAGTACCCATTGTGTGGAATTAAACGTCGCTTTTGGTTGAATAAACACCCATTTTCTTGAAGCTATGCCGTGTCATGAGTTTATATAAAAATATATATATGTATATAATCCATTTCTTTATTTTATTATTTCTTGTGGGCTTTCCAATCTTAAAAATCCTTTGAAAAAATAATTGTCAAAGGAATATATTGCAATTTGTATGCATGGGAACACATTCCTGCTGCCAACAAAGAACATGTCAGAGGTGTATACGTTTTTTTGGGTGGTTGCCCCAGTCTGGCGGGGGCCTATTCCTGGGAACATATTCCTGCTACAAACAAAGAACGAGCTCCAGTCTGTTCTGACTGAGTTTAGCCCAGCTATGTGTAGGCTTTATACTACACCATTACCATTTACCTGCTGATATCTGTCCGGATGAGTTTGGACAAGCTATGTGTAGGACTTATACTACACCATTACTAGAGTTCAGCGAACCCTAACTGTAAAGTTCAGGTTCGTACCGAACTTTAGGTTTTTCGGCACCCGGACCAGAACCTGAACATTTACATAAAAGTTCGGGTTCGGTGTTTGGTGATTTTTATGGCGCTTTTTGAAAGGCTGCAAAGCAGCCAATCAACAAGCGTCATACTACTTGCCCCAAAAGGCCATCACAGCCATGCCTACTATTGGCATGGCTGTGATTGGCCAACTGCAGCATGTGAACCAGCCTCTATTTAAGCTGGAGTCACTTAGCGCCGCCCGTCACTCTGCTCGGATTAGTGTAGGGAGAGGCTGGAGCTGCTGTGAGGGAGAGATCAGGGAGCGATCTTATCAAGAACTGGTTTATGTACTCAGCGATCTACAGAAAAAGTGTTTTGTGGGTGCAGTGCACAATTTTTTTAAGCCTGCCCTTAGCCAACTACTGTTGAAAACAAACTTTTTTTTCTTCATTTCATCAATATCAATACCTGATCGGTAGCCATTTTATGCAACGATAGTGCACCAGCATAGGCTATCTGCAAGTCCAGAAATACAGCTTTGGCATACTGGGGTGAAAAAACCCTCTTATATACTGCACATCTGGGATTAGACAAGCATAAGTGACTGTCACATTTATGACAGAAATACAGCTTTTTGGTTAGGGTGAAAAAAGCCTCTAATATTCTGCACATCTGTGATTACACGTTCATAAGTCACTGTCACATTTAGGACAGAAATACAGGTTTTTGTTTACTGGGGTGAAAAAAGCCTGTAATATACTGCACATCTGTGATTACACGTGCATAAGTGACTGTCACATTTAGGACAGAAATACAGCTTTTTGGTTAGGGTGAAAAAACCCTCTAATATACTGCACATCTGGGATTAGACAAGCATAAGTGACTGTCACATTTAGGCCATAAATACGGCTTTGGCATACTGGGGTAAAACAATCCTCTCATATACTGCACATCTGGGATTACATGTGCATAAGTGACTGTCACATTTAGGCCATAAATACAGCTTTAGCATACTGGGGTGAAAAAAGCCTCTGGCCTATGAAATGCTGTCATTCAGGCTGGTGGAGACAGACAGCTTCAAACAGCTCATGTCGCTTGCTGTCCCACAGTACGTCGTTCCCAGCCGCCACTACTTCTCCAGGAGAGCCGTGCCCTCCCTGCACAACCAAGTATCGGATAAAATCAAGTGTGCACTGCGCAACGCCATCTGTGGCAAGGTCCACCTAACCACAGATACGTGGACCAGTAAGCACGGCCATGGACGCTATATCTCCCTAACTGCACACTGGGTAAATGTAGTGGCGGCTGGGCCCCAGGCGGAGAGCTGTTTGGCGCACGTCCTTTCGCCGCCAAGGATCTCAGCGCATCATTCTTTGCCTCCTGTTGCCTCCTCTTCCTACTCGGCTTCCTCCTCCTCTTCTTCCACCTCCTCATCCGGTCAGCGACAGACCTTCACCACCAACTTCAGCACAGCCAGGGGTAAACGTCAGCAGGCCGTTCTGAAACTGATGTGTTTGGGGGACAGGCCCCACACTGCACAGGAGTTGTGGCAGGGTATAGAACAACAGACCAACAAGTGGTTGCTGCCAGTGGGCCTCAAGTCCGGCCTGGTGGTGTGCGATAATGGGCGAAATCTCATTGCAGCTCTGGGACTAGCCGGTTTGATGCACATCCCTTGCCTGGCGCATGTGCTGAATTTGGTAGTGCAGAAATTCATGCACAACTACCCCGACATGTCTGAGCTGCTGCATAAAGTGTGCGCGCTTTCGGTGTTCTCACCCTGCTGCTGCTCGCCTGTCAGCGCTGCAGCATAACTTTGGCATTCCCGCCCACCGCCTCATATGCGACGTGCCCACCAGGTGGAACTCCACCTTGCACATGCTGGAGAGACTGTGCGAGCAGCAGCAGGCCGCCATAGTGGAGTTTCAGCTGCAGCACGCACGGGTGAGTCGCACTGCGGAACAGCACCACTTCACCACCAATGACTGGGCCTCCATGCGAGACCTGTGTGCCCTGTTGCGCTGTTTCGAGTACTCCACCAACATGACCAGTGGCTATGACGCCGTTATCAGCGTTACAATACCACTTCTATGTCTCCTTGAGAAAACACTTAGGGCGATGATGGAAGAGGATGTGGCCCAGGACGATGAGGAGGAAGAGGGGTCATCTCTAACACTTTCAGGCCAGTCTTTTAGAAGTGGCTCAAAAAAGAGGATTTTTGCAACAGCAGAGGCCAGGTACAAATTTGGCCAGCCAGGGCCCACTACTAGAGGACGAGGAGGAGGAGCATGAGGAGGAGGATGGGGATGAAGCATGTTCACAGCGGGGTGGCATCCAACGCAGCTCGGGCCCATCACTGGTGCGTGGCTGGGGGTTACGGAGGAAGCAGACGATACGCCTCCCACAGAGGACAGCTTGTCCTTACCTCTGGGCAGCCTGGCACACATGCGCGACTACATGCTACAGTGCCTGCGCAACGACTGCAGAGTTGCCCACATTTTAACATGTGCTGACTACTGGGTGGCCAGCCTGCTGGATCCCCATTACAAAGACAATGTGCCGTCCTTAATTCCCTCACTGGAGCGTGATCGGAAGATGCGCACGCTGGTAGACGCGCTCCTGAGAGCATTCCCGACTGACGCCGGGGGACAAGTGGAAGCACAAGGCAAAGGCAGGGGAGGAGGAAGAGGTCTCCAACGCAGCTGTGTCAGCGCCAGCACCTCAGAAGGCAGGGTTAGCATGGCCGACATGTGGAAAAGCTTTGTCACCTCGCCGCAACAACCGGCCCCAACTGCTGATATGGAGCGTGTTAGCAGGAGGCAGCATTTAAACAACAAGGTGGAATAGTACCTGTGCACACGCCTACACGTACTGACTGATGGTTATGCCCCATTCAACTTCTGGGTCTCCAAATTGTCCACATGGCCAGAGCTTGCCCTGTATGCCTTGGAGGTGCTGGCCTGCCCTGCAGCCAGTGTACTCTCTGAACGTGTATTTAGCATGGCAGGAGGCGTCATTACAGACAGACGCAGCCGCCTGTCCACAGCTAACGTGGACAAGCTCACGTTCATAAAAATAAACCAGGCTTGGATCCACCTCCTTATCTGAGTTGCAGGTTAATAATTTGTAATTTTTAGTTATTTTATTTCACTTTAAGTTATTTCCCTATCCACATTTGTTTGCAGAGCAGTTGCCATGCTCTTAAGCACATTTTACTGCCTTTTACAACCCTCTAGCCTTTTCAATGACTATTTTAGAGCCATTTTAATTTAAAAAAGTGCCAATTTTAGTGCCCTAAATTGAAAAAATTCAAATTTTCCATTGTCGGGTGAAATTTTACCATTTTTGGCGTATACCCCTGCTGTGCCTGGGTGACAGGGGCCTAAATCTCTCAAAATCCTCTGTTGTATTGCTGTGTGACATGAACCCCCTTTTGCCGTGAATGAACCCCTGCTCTGCATTGCTGACAGGGGCCTAAATCTTTCAAAATCCTCTGTTGTATTGCTGGGTGACACATACCATCTTTTGCTGTAAATGAACCCCTGCTCTGCATTGCTGACAGGGGGCGAAATCTCTCAAAATCCTCTGTTGTATTGCTGGGTGACATGTACCCCCTCTTGCCGTGAATGAACCCCTGCTTTGCATTGCTGACAGGGGCCTAAATCTCTCAAAATCCTCTGTTGCATTGCTGGGTGACATGTACCCCCTTTTGCCGTGAATGAACCCCTGCTCTGCATTGCTGACAGGGGCCTAAATCTCTCAAAATCCTCTGTTGTATTGCTGGGTGACATGAACCCCCTTTTGACGTAAATGAACCCCTGCTGTGCCTGGGTGACAGGGGCCTAAATCTCTCAAAATCCTCTGTTGTATTGCTGGGTGACATGAACCCCCTTTTGCCGTGAATGAACCCCTGCTCTGCATTGCTGACAGGGGCCTAAAGCTCTCAAAATCCTCTGTTGTATTGCTGGGTGACATGAACCCCCTTCTGACGTAAATGAACCCCTGCTGTGCCTGGGTGACAGGGGCCTAAATCTCTCCAAATCTGCTGTTGTATTGCTGGGTGACATGAACCCTCTTTTGCCGTGAATGAACCCCTGCTCTGCATTGCTGACAGGGGCCGAAATCTCTCCAAATCCTCTGTTGTATTGCTGGATGATATGTACCCCCTTTTGCCGTGAATGAACCCCTGCTCTTCATTGCAGACTGAGGCCTAAATCTCTCAAAATCCTCTGTTGTATTGCTGGGTGACATGAACCCCCTTTTGCCGTGAATGAACCCCTGCTCTGCATTGCTGACAGGGGCCTAAATCTCTCAAAATCCTCTGTTGTATTGCTGGGTGACATGTACCCCCTTTTGCCGTGAATGAACCCCTGCTCTGCATTGCTGACAGGGGCCTAAATCTCACAAAATCCTCTGTTGTATAGCTGGGTCACATGAACCCCCTTTTGCAGTGAATGAACCCCTGCTCTGCATTGCTGACAGGGGCCTAAATCTCACAAAATCCTCTGTTGTATAGCTGGGTGACCTGAACCCCATTTTGCTGTGAATGAACCCCTGCTCTGACAGGGAACTAAATTTAGTGAAAACATCTGTTACTGATCGGAAGATGCGCGACTACAATGATGGCATTCCCACCTGACAGCGGGGGCACAGTGGAAGCACAAGGCGAAGGCAGAGGAGGAAGAGGTCGCCAACGCAGCTGGGGCACCACCAGCACCTGAGAAGGCAGGGTTAGCATGGCCCAAATGTGGAAAAGCTTTGTCAGCCTTGGAGGTGCTGACCTGCAGCCAGTATATAGTGTGAACAGGGGCGGACATATCGCCGGTGCAGCTGCACAGGGGCCCGGCGTGTGGGGGGGCCCGCCGCCCATTCATACTAGTGAGCGCATCCAGAAGCGCTCAGTGCTCACTACTGTCTAGTATGCAGGACAAGAGATCGGGCGATCGGCGCTTGCTTACTTTCCCCGCTCCGGCGCTGGTCTCCTCCAGCCTGACTGCGTACAGCGCAACTATGACCTGATGCTGTACGCAGTCAGGTCAAGTGTGCAGCGCGGGGTGGGCTGTTGGAGTCGGAGACCGTGCAGGCAGGCAGTCACATCAGTACAGGGAGAGAGCAGCGGAGCAGGAGAGAGGTGAGTTTCAATTATTTATTTTAGTCTGATTAGAGGTCTGATTATCATGGGGCCCTCCTGGGGTCTACCGTCTGTCACGTCATGGGGGGAGGCCCTGACTCTTGGGGTCCGAGTCTGACTGAGCAAGGGGGGGCCTGAATAAGCATATGAGGGGGGCCGCTGAGCAACTGACATATGGGGGGGGGCTGGGGTAGCTGAATAAAAAAATGATATTGGAGGGAGGGGGGGCTGAGCAACTGACATATGGGGGGGGTGGCTGACTAAATAAATAACTGATATTGGGGCTGAATAATTAACTGATATTGGGGGCCTGGGGGGGGCTGAATAAATAATTGATATGGGGGGGGCTGAGCAACTGACATAAGGAGGAAATAAGCATATGGGGGTGCCTGACTCTTGGGGTCCGAGTCCGACTCCTGACTGAGCAAGGGGGGGCCTTAATGAGCATATGAGGGGGGCCGCTGAGCAACTGACGTATGGGGGGGCTGGGGTAGCTGAATAAATAAATAAATAACTGATATTGGAGGGAGGGGGGCTGAGCAACTGACATATGGGGGGGTGGCTGACTAAATAAATAACTGATATTGAGGGGGGGGCTGAGCAACTGACATATGGGGGGGTGGCTGACTAAATAAATAACTGATATTGGGAGAAGGGGGGGCTGAGCAACTGACATATGGGGGGGTGGTTGACTAAATAAATAACTGATATTGGGGGCTGAATAATTAACTGATATTGGGGGCCTGGGGGGGCTGAATAAATAATTGATATGGGGGGGCTGAGCAACTGACATAAGGGAGAAATAAGCATATGGGGGTGCCTGACTCTTGGGGTCCGAGTCCGACTCCTGACTGACCAAGGGGGGGCCTGAATGAGAATATGAGGGGGGCCGCTGAGCAACTGACGTATGGGGGGGCTGGGGTAGCTGAATAAATAAATAACTGATATTGGAGGGAGGGGGGCTGAGCAACTGACATATGGGGGGGGTGGCTGACTAAATAAATAACTGATATTGAGGGGGGCTGAGCAACTGACATATGGGGGGGTGGCTGACTAAATAAATAACTGATATTGGGAGGAGGGGGGCTGAGCAACTAACATATGGGGGGGTGGTTGACTAAATAAATAACTGATATTGGGGGCTGAATAATTAACTGATATTGGGGGCCTGGGGGGCTGAATAAATAATTGATATGGGGGGGCTGAGCAACTGACATAAGGGGGAAATAAGCATATGGGGGTGCCTGACTCTTGGGGTCCGAGTCCGACTCCTGACTGAGCAAGGGGGGGCCTTAATGAGCATATGTGGGGGGGTCGCTGAGCAACTGATGTATGGGGGGGGTGGCTGAATAAATAAATAACTGATATTGGGGGAGGGGGGGCTGAGCAACTGACATATGGGGGGGTGGCTGACTAAATAAATAACTGATATTGGGGGTTGAATAATTAACTGATATTGAGGGCCTGGGGGGGCTGAATAAATAATTGATATGGGGGGGCTGAGCAACTGACTGACATATGGGGGAAATAAGCATATGGGGGTGCCTGACTTGGGGTCCGAGTCCGACTCCTGACTGAGCAAGGGGGGGCCAGAATGAGCATATGGGGGGGGGGGGGCGCTCAGCAATTGACGTATGGGGGGGCTGAATAAATGAATAACTGATATTGGGGGCTGAGCAACTGACATATTGGGGGGGCTGACTAAATAAATAACTGATATTGGGGGGCTGAATAATTAACTGATATTGGGGGCCTGAGGAGGGGCTGAATAAATAATTGATATTAGGGGGCTGAGCAACTGACATATGGGGGGGTTGAGCAACTGACATGGGGGGGCTGAATAAATAATTGATTTTGGGGGGCTGAGCAACTGACATCTGGTGGGGGCTAAATAAATAAATAACTGATATTGGGGGTGCTGAATAAATAACTGATATTGAGGGCCTGGGGGGGGCTTGAGCAACTGACATATGGGGGGGCTGAATAATTTAATAACTGATATTGGGGGGCTGAATAATTAACTGATATTGGGGGGCTGAGCAACAGACATATAGGGGGCCTGAATGAGCATTTGATATTGGGGGGAGTTTGAGCAACCAACATATGGGGGGGCCTGTCTGAGTATATTGGGGGGGTAAGAGCAACTAATATGGGGGGGGTTTTGAGCAACTGATTTGGTGATATGGGGGGCTCTGAGCCTCTTATATGGGGGTGTGAGTTATTAGTGTGGCTATTATAATATTTCATCAATATATGGTGTGGTATGGTTACCATGGGAGTGGGGCCTAAATGTAGATTGGGAATGAGTTCAAGGGATTGTGCCAAATTTGGAAGTTATTCACTTCACAGGATAGGGCATAAGTAACTGATCAGTGGGGTTCTGACTGCTGTGAATCCCACTGATCACAAGAACGTGGGTCCTGTTTGCTCGATCTGATGGCGTGTGATCTGCCACTCCAGTCATTCACCTATGGGACTGCAGCCAAACGCTGCACTAGGCTATCTCTGGCAGTCCCATAGAGAATTAATGGAACGGAACGAACACTTCCTCAGATTGGGGGAAAGAGACCCCAGTATCATCCTGGTGTAGTATTCAGTCACAATGAGGTGGTAATAATAAGTGTCCATGGTCTTGGCAGTATTATTTGTCTATTAGGCTGCATGGACATGTTGTGGAATATGTGAATTTTTTTCCATACTGAATTGTGTGAGGAGAAAACGCAGCGCACTACAGGACCAGCAAAGCGTGTCAGATCACACAAATCTCATGAACACTTTGCAGATTTTCTTCTGTGCAGAAATTGACTTGCCGTACGGATTTTGAAATCTGCAGCGTCAATTGTGTTTTCAATTTTTTGTGTGGATTTCACCCTTTTCAATAGAAAAGTGAGATCTGTTAAAAGTCAGCATGAAATCTGCAACAAATACCATTATTAAATTACTAAACACAGGTCTTACTTTGCTATCATTTCATAGAGCTGGGGCTACCAAGTGACAAGGTACAGACTGCATAATAATTACAACATGCATCTCTTTTACAAACTATTCACGCTTTTCCTTTTATTTGCAGACCATTGATCAAGCCCTCTTTGCCCCTTTGGAATACAGCCAGCGATTACAGACAAGTCACGTGAGTGATAACATTGTTTCTTGGTTTTTTAATTCAAGGGGTAATTCCATATGACATACTAGTGATCAATCTGTAGTGTAGTTCATCTACAGTATATCAATGGGAGTCTATGTCTCAAAATCAGCTGGAGAGGAGAGGCATGTGTTAGAGTAGGCCCCATCTGATGGAAGCCACCTTGTCGATCGGTAGATGGGCCCGACATATTTTTGATCAATAATATGCGCAAAGAGCTTCTATTTTTTCTAACAGTAAGTATAGCCACCAAGCAGTTTATTTTATATTCAGTGTTTGCTTATATCTTTTTGCAGTTGATTAGCAGTGTGCTGTTACTTGTAGTTTTACTAATAACATTTTGTTCAGGAGTTCTCTGTCCGTCTACTGCACATTGATAAAACTGGAAGTTCTTAGGTCCTATGTAAGAGAATGGTATCTGGGCTACACTAACCGTGGGCACCTACTACACACTGTGTTGATCTATGAACTTCCAGGTCTTTTCAATGTGCGGCAGATGAGGACCCATCATCTTCCCTGGCCAGTCTATGGCTACTTGCACATCAGCGTTTTGCTAGATCAAGCAGGGATCAGCAAAAACACTTCCGTCATGATAATACACCCGGCTGCATCCGTTCTGAACGGATCTGGTTGTATTATCTCTAAAATTGCCAAGACTGATTCGGCACTAAAACCATTGTAAGTCAATGCGTTCTCTTTTGTGTCCGAGAAAACGGATCCAGCACCATTGACTTACATTGTGTTTCATGTCGGATGTTGTCCATGGTCAGATTCAAACCCAGCACTGCAAGGCACTAGTGCTAACCACTGAGCCACAGTGCTGCCCCATAAATGTATCTGATACCTACCTGTGGTGGTTGATATTCAACGCATGTGGCACCTTTTGAGCCTTTCCCAGTACAACAGTATAACAAAAAAGTAGTTTTTTATTATTATTTATTAATTTTAATAATATATATGTTAGATAAGCCACACTGGTAACATTCTGTAGTAAGCATAAATGATTATCTACTTTTCAGAATGGTACCTGGCCCAAAACCAAAAAGTGGTGCTCAAAAGCGCAGACAAAGAAAGGAAGAGTTAGCACAGACAGCTAAACTACCAAAAATTAGCTCATTTCTAAAACAAGCTGAGAAAGAACCCAGTGAGATACCAGCTCCCTGTAGCAGCATTTCTGATGTCAGTGGCCAGGTTAGCCCTATAGAAGAGGACAGTAGTGCACAAGCAAGTGTCCAGGGTGGGGAGAATGAAAACTCTCCAAATTTAAATGCTGAAGTTACATGTGAGGAGGTTTCTCACACTGCTTCAAAAAACAAAGAATGTTCAGAGACTGCTTCAAATAATGAACCCTGTGTCACCGTTAATATAGAGAGTGAGGAACCTTCCAGAGAATATCTGGAGGACATGATCGTAGCTGCTGAAGACCATGTTTCAATTGAAAGTACATTTCCAACTGACCGTGGTAATTTCCCATCAGATATTACTGACAGTGAAACAAAGAGATTCATAATTTCTCAGGGGTCTTGTAGGCCACTCATAAAATTTCCAAGAGATAAAAAACAGGGAGGACGTTGTTTTTCCCCCAAGTTTTATACGAAGAGAACACAAGCTGGAGTATTGCTCCAACGTTCATGGTTGTGTTATTCTCCAAAACTAGACTGTGCCTACTGTGAACCTTGCTGGCTTTTTGCCGATCGTAGCTCTGGTGCTTACAATTCAGCATGGGTGACTGGTGTGAGAAACTGGTCTCATCTAACACAGGCAGTACATTATCATGATAGCTCCATGCAGCACATTCATGCTTGCATGTTGATGCAGCAGTGGCGCAGACACGGTACATTACATGAAGAAAATGAAAGAGAGATTAGAAAACAAACAAATTTCTGGAGGCAATTGCTTGACAGAGTGATTAATGTTACATTGACACTGGCAATGTGTAATCTTCCTTTCAGAGGTCACACAGAAGTAATAGGCCAACCAAACAGTGGTGTTTTTTTGTCTATTATACAGTTGCTAGCAAAACATGACTCTACTCTGCAGCAGCTGTTGAAAATGCCAAGGGGATCTGTCCGATATTTGAGCCACAGGGTTCAGGATAAGATCATTGGTTTATTATCAAAAAATATAGAGCAAGAAATTGTTAATGAGATCAAAAGCTCTAAATTTTTTTCGATAATCATGGACACAACGCAAGACATTTCAAAAACTGATAAGCTTAGTCAGATTTTTCGTTATGTGACAGTTGAAACTAATCCACAAAATGCTGTCACAACATTAAAGGTAAATGAAGTTTTCCTGGGATTTCATGCCATCAATGATGAAACTGCTGCAAACCTTGAAAAATAAATTGTACAAAGTATTGAGAAAAGGGGTCTTGACATAAATAGATGCTGTGGTCAAGGATATGATGGTGCAGCCAACATGAGCGGCATATACACAGGCGTGCAAGCAAGAATTTCAAAAAGAGAGCCTAGTGCACAGTATATACATTGTGCAGCTCACAATTTAAACCTTGGCTGTTAATGATTCTGTCAGATTTGTCCCAGAAGTAACAAAATTTTATGATATAATAGAAAAATTATATCTGTTTTTTGGCAACAGTATAAAAAGGTGGGCATTAATATCAGAAATATCCTCTACGTCTGAAGCTGAAAGCATTACTCTGAAGAGATTGTGTCCAACTAGATGGTCTTCCAGGAATGATTCCATAACAGCACTGCGGTATCGTTACACTGATATACAGAAAGCACTGACAAAAATCATTCTAAAATCAGACAGAAATTCTAATGACAGCAACGATGCCTCTAGCTTAAAAAAAAACATCAGCTCTTTTGAGTTTGTGATGATAGTTGTTCTTCAAGCAAAGATTCTGGATGTTGTGGGGCCAATTTCAAAGTGTCTGCAAGCTAAAGACACAAATATGGAGAAAGCAACACAATTACTTCAAAACGCAGTTGAAATCCTTCAGAAGTTCAGAAGTGATTATGACGGAGCCAAAAACAGCGCAATACAATTGTCAGGAAAATGGGGCATAGAAGTTACATTTCAACAAAGAAGACAAAGACGTGTGAAGCGACAGTATGATGAGTTGTGTGAAGATGAGCGACTTCAGGATGCTGAGAGGTACTTCCAGATAAACATCTATAACACCTGTTTAGACACAATTATAATACAACTAAAACAAAGATTCCAAAGCCTTCACGAGACTGTGAAAAAATTTAAAGCAATCCTTCCCAGCTCACTTTTATCATCATCTGATGAGGAACTGCATAAGGATGGTGAAAAACTTGTAATGCATTTCAAGAATGACTTTTCATCGGCTCTCCCTGGCCAGCTAATTTCTTTCAGAGCTTGTTTAAAACCACAGATCTCACAATTGACAACTGTAGAAGAAATTGGCAAGCTATTAATTGTTGAAAACAATATACTAACCTCAAGTTTTCCTGAAGTATGCACAGCGTTCATTTTGTTCTTGACCCTGCCAGTGACAGTGGCAAGTGCCGAGCGTTCGTTCTCCAAACTAAAATTAATCAAAAACTACCTGAGGTCTACCATGGGGCAAGACAGACTGAGTGGACTGGCTATGTTGTCCATAGAAAATGAACGTGCTAGGATGATTGACTTAAAAAAAGTCATTGATGAGTTTGCAGAAATAAAGGTCAGAAAAATGAGTTTCAAGTAGATCAACCAACTGTCAAACAGGCCAGCAAATGGCAAAATCAAACTAGTATTAAGGCTGGTTACAGCCTGTATTTGTGGGCGGGGCTGCTGACTATATCTTGTCACGTGACCTCACCCTGTGGACGGTCGCTTCAGGCAGGCTTTCCTTGGCCCGTCCCGTCACTTCCGGTTTTGCTGCTACGTCCCTTCCGGGTAAGGTCTCGGCTCTCTAGGTTTCCCCAGCGAGGGGCAGCGTCCGGCCGGCTTCCTCTCCCCTCCAACTCCGGGGGGAGCCTCCTCACAACCGGTATGTTTCTCTGTCCGCGGCTAGGGTTCGGCGGGACCGGCATCCACAGCACTTCAGGTGGGGCGGACCGTTCCGCTGGGCTGCTGTGGTTCGCGTCCCTGCCTCTCCCATCTGCACATTTGGGAATATCTCGTAGCAGCAACAGTTATGCTGAACCACTGGGGTTTTGTTCCTTGTATCCGCGACAGGATTGCGGCACTGGCTGACTGCTGACTCTGTGTTTCTCTGCGATGATGATGGGTAGGGTACTGCTGTTTGGGTGACATTGCAATTTTGCAAGAGAATGGGGTTTTATGTAAGTGCACCTGCCTGTCCAGTGTAAAAAAAAAGAAAAAAAAAGAAAGAAAGGGAAACAGCATGCCCAGCTCTTTTGCCTAGGTATGAATTAGTATTCTACCAAGCAGGCATGTGCATCGCACCGCATTTTATACGGCACGGCCGTGTTGTGCTGCCCTCTTATGCCATGTCAGTGACACCTGGTATGCCGCCCTCCTGTGCACAGGTTCATCACACCGCATGTCATCCCGCCCTCCTGTGCACTTGTTGATAGCGCATTGGTGTGATGCCGCCCTCCTGTGCACACGTGTTCAGTGCCGCAGTACAGCTTAGCAGTGTTGTGCCACCCTCCATGCCCGGGTACCTGGCACAGCTGTCCCGTACCGCCCTCCCGTGCTCATGCGTGTGGCACCGCCGTGTTATACCGCCCTGACGCATGTATGGGGGTGGGCGGGATAACCCTTAACCGGGCCTTTCCTTTCTCAGGTGGAGATGTTGTTTTCCGGCTGTCTTATGTGCCATTTCGGGCTCAGGACGGTCTTTATGAGCTTGTTGTCTTTTCCCAGGTGCCGATAAATTTTTCCAAAATGAACAGGGCTGCAGTACCGCCGGATATCCAGTCTTCCCGTTCAGCCAGTCTCCATGGATCGCCCAGGCTCGTTCCGTCTCTGTCATCCTGGATCTCCCAGGTACACGCTATCGCTGTCATCCTGGATCGCCCAGGCGCGTTCTGCCTCTGTCATCCTGGATCGCCCAGGCGCGTTCTGCCTCTGTCATCCTGGATCGCCCAGGCCCGTTCTGCCTCTGTCATCCTGGATCGCCCAGGCCCGTTCTGCCTCTGTCATCCTGGATCGCCCAGGCCCGTTCTGCCTCTGTCATCCTGGATCGCCCAGGCCCGTTCTGCCTCTGTCATCCTGGATCGCCCAGGCCCGTTCTGCCTCTGTCTTCCTGGATCGCCCAGGCCCGTTCTGCCTCTGTCATCCTGGATCGCCCAGACCCGTTCTGCCTCTGTCATCCTGGATCGCTTAGGCCCGTTCTGCCTCTGTCATCCTGGATCGCCCAGGCCCGTTCTGCCTCTGTCATCTTCCTTGCTCCCCGTCCACGGTCCTCCGTTCCCTCATCTTCCTTCTCTTCCCGGCTCTCCTAAAGTGGTGTTTATTAAAATAATAAAATCTAATTGGTACAAGTACTTCTTCAGTACACCGGACCTGGGGGTATCTTCAACTGTAATTAGGTATAATTGCATGTATTGTTTTCCATTTTTATTTATTTTTGCAGTACATTCCAGCCGAGAAGCCATGGTTGGCATCAGTTGGCAGGCACGGGGCCGGCCGGCCTGTTTCTCCATTCCGTTGGGAGTGGGCTGGTCCTGCTTCTGCTAGAGGGGGAGTTCAAGTATGGAGACAGAGAGGGGAGGGAGCGTATGCCAGAGCTTCTATCCCTGGGAACAGAAAATGAGATTAAAAAAAAAAAAAAAAAAAAAAAAAAGCTTCATGAATGCAGCGGAGAGACCAGAGACCGGTGTGATCAGTAAGGTACTGCCTTGCGGACACTGCTGCGGGGTCAGGGACTGCTGCTCTTATTCCCATCACTTATGTAGTGTACGGGAACTGTAATACCCGTCACTACCAAAGGTCACTTGGTGTGCTGTCGTCCCTCCTTAATTATGGGAAGTTGCTATATGTCAGTTTTATAAAATGTCATGTAATGTATGTATTTTCCTGTTAATGAAACTTGCATGTACAGGCCTGCTAGGGGCGTCATTCCTACTTCTAGTCCATAGAGGGAGCTAGGGAGCCCTAGTTTATATAAAGCCCAGACAGGGAAGTGCAAGGCAGACGGAGTCTAGTGTCTGTAATCTACAGTTGGAGATTAGACAATGTCTGAGACAAGTCCAGGCCTGAAACCTGCTGTTCAGGAGAAGATTCCCTCCTGAATTCCCATATGCAGAAGCAGGAATATCTTAGACTAAGAGCCTGAGGAACCATTCAGAAGCTGAGAGAGACAGAGGCAAAGATCAGAGAAGCCAGAGGTACTGAGAAAGACAGAGGTGGTACTTATAAAAGCCATAATCAAGGATATAAAGCCAGACTTAGGTTAATGGGCCTTGGTGAAGAATTGCTACATTCCAGGATCAGACAGAATTAGAGTGCAAGCTCCTTTGCTGCAAGTCCTGTGTTCAACACTCTGTAATTACCCTGCTGTACTGAATTGCCTGCATCGACCGAATTGCAAAATCGACTGTATGCTGAGGAACTGCGTTTCCAAGATTGTCTCTGCTTGAAACTACTAAAGTTGAAGTTCTGTTTTAATTCCACGTTTCCTCAATTTATTTCTGCTTTCCGCAAGCGGCGTGCCACCGTTTACTTGGCACTGGCGTCACGAACTATTTCTAATTCTATACCTGCCCTTGCAGAGAGTCAGCTGTACCAGGTTAGTGTATATTGCACTACTACACCCAGAAACACCTACTACGCACAACTTGAGTACACTGCACCTCTCTTTTGGCGTCACGAACAGGATACGCACGCTTTATAGTGCAAGAAGCGTGAACTTTGTGCCTTATACCGTTGCCCTGTGACCAAAGTGACAATTTTCCTGTTTTATTCAAGTGGACTTTGTGGACTGAAAATCGTACCCAAAGTGTACCAAAAACTTCTAAAAAGCGCTGTGCAGTATTGCGCTATACAGAGGAAGAAAATCGCCGCATTGGAGTGTGGTTTTGTGGACTTTAAACATTCCTGCTTACTGTCAGTGAATAGACAGCGTTTGTACCCAAAGATGGCCGCTGAGCTGGCTGAATTTACTGCTGCGTCACCTTCATCCCGAAAAGGCGGGAAAAATTGGCGCCTTTCTGAGGAAAAAGCGGGAAGAAGGTCAAGGGCAGGCGCCACGGCTTATCTGGACATTTGCATGTCTGCCAGCATGGACACCGCCTTCCCTATACTGGAATACCTGGGGGGCGGCCTCCCAGTGCAATGGGAGGAGCTGGCTACTTTAATTGACGCGACCCTATCGCTCTCCTCAGAAGGATCGAGCATGTTGGATTGTGAGCAGAGTGTTGCTGCAGCGTCCGCACCTGTAATTGCAAAGATGACTGACATCGGTGTAGAGCCAGAGGAGGCTCCACCGGCCTACGCTCCGGGACCGGAGCAACCCGCCTGCCGCCCAAGGGAGAAAGAACCCGAGCCCTACTATGGCTCGTGGAGGGACTTTTTCCAGCCATCTTTCAAATGGTCTTCCCTGATGGCGGAGATCCGAGAGGCCGCTATCAAGCGGAATACAAAGACGAAAATCGTCTATGAGGAGCTAACCAAGACCATCCATGAGAAACATACGCACACCCAACCCCGCCTGGAAAGGAGAAAGGGAGTGGTGCTGTCGTTTGACAAACCCCGTGGCTACGGGTTTATTCAGGACTATCTAACTGGCAGAGACCTCTATGTCAATCGAAGGTCTGTCAAAAGAGACTACCTCCCTTCGTACCAGCACAGCCTCCGCGAGGGAGAGGAAGTGGAGTACACCCCTGCCGAGAGCCTACGAGGCCCCTATGCGACTGCTGTGACCCGTCCCAAGCGAGGACCTGAGGATTGGGAGGCAGGAGAAGGAGAAGACTACTCGGGCTGCGAGCGAGAACCGGAACACTCTCCAGAGCCGGCCCATCACGCCTTTCAGGAGCGGAGCTCCTTCATTGGGCCGAATGTCTTCTGGCAGCCAACCGTGTTGGAAAAATGGGTGAGCCCCTATCCTTCCCCCGAGCTGCCTCGTCGGGAGAAGACAATATCGGAGCTGGAGCAGTTAAAAGGACTTAGTGCTACCTTTCAAAATATCCGGATGGGACGGAGACCAGACGCATCGCCAGAACCTGAAGAGGCCGAGTCCGCGTCATCGGTGACTGTACCTGCGCCGGCGGCGCCAGCAGAGGACAGCGACTCCGACACAGAGAGCATCGGTGAGCAGATCGTCCGGCTGGAGGAGAAGTTGCGGGAGTTGCGTAAGACATACACCGCCAGGATCCAGACACCGCCGAGGAAGGATGAGGTAAGGGTGCCTGTCACCACCCGCCGACCGCCTTCTGTTGCCACCGCTCCGTCAGTGCCCCAGACCGGACCCGCGATTGCCGTAAACTGCTGCACCCAGAGCACCGGACCGCTTGCAGCGGCGGTGCCAAGCACGTCACACCCTGCAGTGATCATGCCAGGGCCGGCACGGTCCACCAGAGGGTTCACCCCTAGGCCTATGGGGCCAATACCTATTAGGGGCCCCTTTACTCTACAGATGCCCCCTGATACAGTTATGTGGGCCCATCCTCCTGTAGAAGAATACTACAGACGGTACTTGCCAGCGGAGCCAAGTGGATATGATATGCCACTGTAATCAGCCTGCTAGGCCTTTGATTTATTTCATCATAAGTTTGATGTTAACCCTTCCAGGACAGGAGTCCTACGTTTTTCCTGGTCCTTTGTTGCGGCTGCCAGTTTGTCCATGGCTCAGTGGTGGGTGTTGACCACTGAAATTACAAAGTCAGCAAGGCCAGGCTTGTTTCCAGGATCTCCTGCCTGCTTTTGCTACCCCACGCCAAGTTGTGCCGGTTTCTTTGTTGCACCTTTTACCCTTCACCCCCTTTTCAGGTTGATCTGGGGTTTTACAGCACTTTTCTTGCTGTCCGTTATTGTGCAACTTCATACTAAGGAACCGTGCCCGGAGACAGACTCAAAAGGTACCTGAGCCTCTGAGATTCTTACTCTTTTAAAAGTATTGTGCCCAGGGATGGACTCCACCGCATGAGAGCCTCTGTGATTTAATATGGAAATAACCTGGGTACGGACTCATGTTTGTTATTTGAGCCTCCAAGAACTTTTATACCGTTTTCTACTGTTCTATTATGGACTTATTCATTGTCATGGACTATCCTGGTTATACTGTTACGCTGTGCCAGGTCAGCGCCCCCGTTCCATTCACTATCCTGAGAGAAGAGAACGACGCCCCTTGTCACTGCCCTGCACCTTTGCCAATTGGACCTGATGTAAATGTAAATGCAGATGAATTGCATATATGTATGCCTGCATGTCTATTTTCTATTTCAGGTAGAGATTCCAGTTGGGCGACCCATGATGGAGTACGAGGTCGTACTCAGCTTAAAGCAGTGGGGTATGTAGTGTACGGGAACTGTAATACCCGTCACTACCAAAGGTCACTTGGTGTGCTGTCGTCCCTCCTTAATTATGGGAAGTTGGTATATGTCAGTTTTATAAAATGTCATGTAATGTATGTATTTTCCTGTTAATGAAACTTGCATGTACAGGCCTGCTAGGGGTGTCATTCCTACTTCTAGTCCATAGAGGGAGCTAGGGAGCCCTAGTTTATATAAAGCCCAGACAGGGAAGTGCAAGGCAGACGGAGTCTAGTGTCTGTAATCTACAGTTGGAGATTAGACAATGTCTGAGACAAGTCCAGGCCTGAAGCCTGCTGTTCAGGAGAAGATTCCCTCCTGAATTCCCATATGCAGAAGCAGGAATATCTTAGACTAAGAGCCTGAGGAACCATTCAGAAGCTGAGAGAGACAGAGGCAAAGATCAGAGAAGCCAGAGGTACTGAGAAAGACAGAGGAGGTACTTATAAAAGCCATAATCAAGGATATAAAGCCAGACTTAGGTTAATGGGCCTTGGTGAAGAATTGCTACATTCCAGGATCAGACAGAATTAGAGTGCAAGCTCCTTTGCTGCAAGTCCTGTGTTCAACACTCTGTAATTACCCTGCTGTACTGAATTGCCTGCATCGACCGAATTGCAAAATCGACTGTATGCTGAGGAACTGCGTTTCCAAGATTGTCTCTGCTTGAAACTACTAAAGTTGAAGTTCTGTTTTAATTCCACGTTTCCTCAATTTATTTCTGCTTTCCGCAAACGGCGTGCCACCGTTTACTTGGCACTGGCGTCACAAACTATTTCTAATTCTATACCTGCCCTTGCAGAGAGTCAGCTGTACCAGGTTAGTGTATATTGCACTACTACACCCAGAAACACCTACTACGCACAACTTGAGTACACTGCACTTATACTACCACTAGCCCAGGTTAAGTTTAAGTTGGAACTTCCAGTGGACCCCTATACCCACAGTGCCAATCAATTGCTGCACAATCGCTCTATGCCTCCTCGACTGGGGCCAGAAACTGCACCTTCCACTGCTGCTACCAGATGTAGCACAAGTTATCCCCTCTAGTGTAACTAACTCCATGAATATTGTCTTAGTAGTGGGGTTTTGTTGCCATGCTATTTCCCGGTTTCTAATGTACCATTTTGGGCATCTTTTCTTAAACAAACAGGGCTGCGGCACTGTCTGATATTCAGTCCTCCCGATCAGCCAAGTAGCTGCTCATCCGCTTCCCGAATTCTTCAGGTATCATGCATACGTCTTCTGTCTGTCTTCCCTGCTTCTTGACATACTCTCACGTCATCTGAGGTCCCCTGGCTCGTCCGGTCTCTGTCATCCTGGTTCGCCCAGGCTCGCTCTGCCTCTGCCATCCAGGATTATCCAGGCTCGCACTGCCTCGGTCGTCCTGTATCGCCCAGGTTCTCTCTGCCTCTGTCTTTCTGGATTGCCCAGGCTCTCTCTGTCTCGGTTATCCTGGCTGGCCCAGGCTCGCTCTGTCTTTATCATCCTGGATCGCCCAGGCTCGCTCTGCTCCTGTCATCCTGGATCGCCCAGACTCGCTCTGCTCCTGTCATCCTGGATCGCCCAAGCTCGCTCTGCTCCTGTCATCCTGGATCGCCCAGGCTCTCTCTGCTCCTGTCATCCTGGATCGCCCAGGCTCGCTCTGCTCCTGTCATCCTGGATCGCCCAGGCACGCTCTGCTCCTGTCATCCTGGATCGCCCAGGCTCGCGCTGCTCCTGTCATCCTGGTTCGCCCAGGCTCGCTCTGCCTCCGTCATCCAGGATCTCCCAGGCTCGCTCTGCCTCCGTCATCCAGGATCTCCCAGGCTCGCCTACCTCGGTCATCCTGGATCGCCCAGGCTCGCTCCGTTTCGGTTATTCTAGATTTCCCAGGCTCGCTCTGTCTCTGTCATTCTGGATCGCCCAGGCTCGCTCTGCCTCCGTCATCCTGGATCACCCAGGCCCACGTTGCCTCTCTCATCCTAGATCGCCCAGGCCCATGTTGCCTCTCTCATCCTGGACCACCCAAGCCTGCTCTTCCACTGTCATCCTGGACCGTCACTTTATTAAATACCCAGTGCCTTCCCGAAGCGCTCAGGTCATTTAACAGCCCAGCTCCTGCCTGAATCACTCAGGCCCTTGATGCCTCCCGTGTCGTTCGGTTCAATTAACTATTTCCCTCCTACAGCGTGGGTAGTCCTTTTGCCCACTTATTCAGGCCTACCCCGCACTGGCTCCGGGCACAGTTCAGCCAGATAGATCATGGAGGGTGATAGGCATCCCTCCAGACTCTACGCCAATGTACACCTCAGCCCCTGCCACAATTAAAGTTGTTTGCTCTTTGTCATTTGCACTTTTTCGCATACGTTTTCTATCAACAATCTGTAAAACCTATATTGAATTGATAACTAAATTTCAGTTCCCTTGATTTGGTTTATTACCTTGGTTAATAGTATTTTGTTCTATGAGTTTACCTACAGCATTGTTTATTTGCACCAAAAATCATTAGCCAGCAGCACAATGCTTTGTTTGTTAGGGGGTGTTCACATTTTATAGCGAACCTGTCCTTGCTCCTGACATGTCTATTTTAATAGCTTCATGCATTCCCTAGTGTACCTACAAAGTTTCACTTTATCCAGTCAGTGCTGCCATTGTCATACTGTGCAAGGACACACCCCGATTGATAACACCCCTCTGTACCCCTTTCTTCAGACTACTAACAATTCATTCATAACTTGTAGTAGAAATTATTAAGGAATGGCACAATATAGAGATACAAGAATAGATGTTCCAGAATTATTATTACATAGGGAATGCATGAAGCTATTAAAACAGGCAGGTCAGGATGAGGGGACAGGTCCTCTTTAATGTTGCACCTCTAGCGACCCCTCCAACGTTCAGGAGAGGAGCCAGAGGGATCACTCACCTAAATACTGGAGGGTTTGCTGAAGAGCGCCAAGTTTATATGTGAACGGACCCTTACTTCTGTTACAAACAATAAAGTGTGTAATACAGATTTATCCTTGGAGTCTTTTTATTAACAAATATATTTTTAGCATTTATATGTTTATATCTGTATGTGTGGTTTGTATGTGTGGTTTGAGTGGGCGGGGTTGGGGGGGGGGCAGTTACATCCTTTGCACAAGGGCCCTTTGCTTCCTGTGTCCGCCCCTGAGTGTGAACGTGTGTTTAGCATGGCAGAGAGCATTATCACAGGCCACAGCCATTGTGGACAAGCTTATGTTTATTAAAATGAACCAGGCATGGATCCCACAGGACTTGTCCGTACCTTGTGCAGAATAGACATTTATACCAGCCTCAACCATCCATTCTTGTACTCAAGTGCAATTATTCTTTGTTTTATTTTGTTATATGTCCCAATATTTTGTTATATGTTATATTTAAAAATAAAAAATAACACAAATCAGTGTTGGCTACCTATTCCTCCTTCACCACCGCTTCCACCTACACCGCCACATACACCCATCCACTGCCTCCTCAACCTCCTACTCCTAGATCCAGATTGTTATTTAAAAATTTTCAGTATTTTATGTTATTTTAAGTCATTTCCCTATCCACATTTGTTTGCAGAACAGTTGCGATGCTCTTAAGCACATTTTTATGCCTTTTGCAGCCCTCTAGCCCTTTCCAGGACTATTTTAGAGCCATTTTAGTGCCCAAAAGTTCGGGTCTCCATTGACTTCAAAGGGGTTCGGGTTCGGGGTCAAGTTCGGGTCCCAAACCCGAACTTCTTTTTCAAGTTCGGCCGAACCTGCCGAACCCGAACATCCAGGTGTCCGCTCAACTCTAACCATTACCATTTACCTTCTTCTGCTACTGTCTGTCCTGATCCTGCTCAGTTTTGTGCAGGTTATTTACTCCACCATTACCTTTACCTGCTGCTGCTGCTGCTGTCTGTCCTGATCCAGATGAGTTTGCCCCAGGACTAAAGGGGCCTTCCTGCAACCTTATAGGTTAAAATTAATCAAAAACATAACAATTTCTAAAAACTAAAGCACACGTTAGAACGTAAAGAAATATTTATTAACAATTTTGAGGAAGAAATATGCCTTTAAGGCAACTTTTTTAGTTGATTATGGAGGTCCAGCTGCTCCAGCTGATGCACCTTCTTATCAAGATGCCGCTGATGTAACCTCTTATGATGCTCCTGCATTATCTTTTGCTGGGTTCTGATCTCCAGCATTGCCCTTTGGTCGTCCTGCTTTAGCTGCAAAATATTTTTTTAAATTTACCGAGTACTGTTAGTGCATTGTGTGGAGTATTTGTTAAAGCACTGACGATTTATATTACAGTTCGTTAGTTAATTATATTTACGATGATTATATAGTTGGTTAGTTATTGATAGTTCAGTATAGTATAATGTTATTTATATAGTTGGTTAGTTAGTGCTAGTTCAGTAGAGAATAATGTTATTTAGTTGGTTAGTTAATGGTTTTTATGTAGATTACAGAGTCAGTGTCCAGTGTTGTTGTTTTCTATTACTGTAGTGTATGTTGTCCCCTCATTTTTGGCCCTTTGTTTCTGTACATGTTATGGATACAGAATTATATTACTATGTGCACATATTTACCCTCCTGGCGGGGGCTGGTGACAACCTTCTCCACCTCCTCTTCTTCCTCATCAGGAGCTGGGGGGGGGGGAACAGCAGCTGCTGAGAGGGACCAGCCTCTTCGGCCTCCACCTCCACCATTTTGCCAACATCAGGTGGTGGTGGAGTATCTGCATGCTGGGAAGGTCCAGCATGCTCTAACGCCTCGTCCTCCTCCACAACCACCACCTTATCCTCTGTAGAAGGCCTGCGCCGTACAGAGGGAACTGGGACCCCTGTAATCACACAATGTTCAGAATTTAGACAACAACTCAGAACTCATAACAAATGCAAATTCACCCCTTAATGACCGGGGCATTTTGAGCAAATCTGACATGTGTCACTTTATCTGCCGGGACGGTTCGCAAATGCGATCAAATGTTCGCGAACCGCAAGTTTGCGGCGGGTCCAATTCATTTTAATGTCAGGCAAACCTGAAAAAACTTCAGCTCATATTTGCAGCCAATAAATAATTACTAGAAGTGCACAAATAGTCCCACAACATGGACAGTGACATACCAGATGTATTATTCGAATTTGCGATCTCCATTCATAATTTTTTTCAATGCGAAATATCGGCAATATAATTTTCTCGTAAGCGTGTGCGCAAATGCACTATACAGTACCCAAATGCACTATAAAGAAAGTATATTGGTATATAACACCTCGCTTCAATCAGTTTTTTGGGAAGACGACTGGTATAACACACCAGTAGAAATTATTTGTTCTAATAACGCTTGTCCCTCTATATACCTGCAGTATCGCAGCAGAACCGCACACAACTGCCGCACAGTACAAATGCACTATAATATACTTTCTAATAGGGATGTCCCGATACCATTTTTTTAAGACTGAGTACGAGTACCGATACTTTTATTTAAGTACTCACCGATACCAATTACCGATACTAATTTTAACAATAAAATACACACACATGTATTTTTTGACCACTGACCAACCAAAAGGCCCAAAAACAGAACTATAACATTCCAAGGAGACGTTACACTGAATGGGCGCCACAAAGAGACGTTATAATGTATGGGGGGCAGCCACAAGGAGACGTTGTACTGTATGGGGGGCAGCCACAAGGAGACGTTATACTGTATGGGGGGCAGCCACAAGGAGACGTTATACTGTATGGGGGGCAGCCACAAGGTGACGTTATACTGTATGGGGGGCAGCCACAAGGAGACGTTACATTGTATGGGGGGCAGCCACAAGGAGACGTTATACTGTATGGGGGCAGCCACAAGGAGACGTTATACTGTATGGGGGGCAGCCACAAGGAGACGTTATACTGTATGGGGGCAGCTACAAGGAGACGTTATACTCTATGGGGGGCAGCCACAAGGAGACGTTATACTGTATGGGGGCAGCCACAAGGAGACGTTATACTGTATGGGGGCAGCCACAAGGAGACGTTATACTGTATGGGGGCAGCCACAAGGAGACGCTATACTGTATGGGGGGCAGCCACAAGGAGACGTTATACTGTATGGGGGGCAGCCACAAGGAGACGTTATACTGTATGGGGGGCAGCCACAAGGAGACGTTATACTGTATGGGGGCAGTCACAAGGAGACATTATACTGTATGGGGGCAGCCACAAGGAGACGTTATACTGTATGGGGGCAGCCACAAGGAGACGTTATACTGTATGGGGGCCACAAGGAGACGTTATACTGTATGGGGGCAGCCACAGAGTTCCTGCCAGACTTCCTGCTCTGCTACATGCACCTGTACACACACAGCTCCACTACATGTTATGCTAATAATGCCCCCCCCCCTTCCCCCCGGACGGACTTACAGGGAGCCGCAGAGCAGGAGTCCTGGCAGGGACTCGGTGACACAGTCTGTGACTCATTCGATTCTTTTAACTAAAACTCTCAGACGATTCTCTGAGTCCCTGCGACTCCCCCTGTGCTGTGAGTCAGTGCTGGTTGCCTCTGATTGGTTGGGGGGCGGGGAGGGGCGGGGCTAGCTTCCACTGTAGGCTCCAATTACACTGCCTGCTGCTGCCTCTGAAGCTGTATTAGCTGTGCGAGATGCAGGGGCAGGCCGCGGACGGACACAGACACATAGAAGCGGCGCACAGGTATCGGCAGTGGTATCGGGGACATTTACATGTACTCGTGCAAATGTCCGGTATCGGTCCCGATACCGATACTGGTATCGGGACATCCCTACTTTCTAACATACAAAGTATAATATAACATTGTACAAGGAAGGCAATCCATTAGAATATACATAAAGATAAAACGTAACCTTTAATAATGTTACTATGAGGGTCCATTCACACGTCCATAAGTGTTTTGCGGATCTGCATTCTGCAATTTGCGGACCGCACATCAGCAGCACTATAATAGAAAATGCCTAATTTTGTCTGCAATTGCAGACAAGAATAGGACATGTTCTTTTTTTTTGCGGAAACGGAAGCACGGATGCGGAAGTGCAGATCCGCAAATGCGGATGCGGACAGCACATTCCGGCCCCATTGAAAATTAATGGGTCTGCACCAGTTCCGCAAAATTGCTGAACAGATGCGGACCCATTTTGTGGGATGTGTGAATGGAAAAGATATCCCTCAAAATGAAAATAAATTAAATTATTAAAGTTAAGCAAAAAGCATAGATGTCGTAGGCAATAACAAGTGCTCGGCGGCACCAAATGAGAAACCATATGTCCTACCACAATCCGGGTGGTTCCAGTGCACATCCATGAATCCCGGAGGGAAAGCAAAGAACATCTTTCCCTGGGATAGATGATGATGTGGTATTGAAGGACAGGGTGGGCAAAGAACTGTCCCTGATATTGCCCTACAGGGGGGTGCTATTCTGGCCCTGATAGCCTAACCACAGACCACCCGCCCTGATAAGAGCGACCCCGTCCGGAACCTTACCCTATATAATAATGGCCCTAGTAAGCCCCTAGCCCCTAGGCCCCTGACTTCCAGGTGATCACTATATAGATCTGTGTTTATAAAAGTATAAGTAAATCGCACCCCTCTGTGTACCACACCTATCGATAGCACACCTATACCAGTCCTTAAAAAAACTTTTGTGGCCCTATTAGCTAGCGTTTGGTGTCCCTAACAGCCTGTCCCTGCTCCACACAGCAACCTCTCCCTACATTGGCAAAACACAGAATGTAAAATGGCGGCCAGATCAGGCTTATTTATAAGGTAGGGGGTATGTCCATGTGCTGAAATGTCTCAATTGGCTGTCCTGTACCACCTGATGGATGTGTCATGGGTCAAAGTTCTTCACAATGTAAAAGATTATGGCGGGCGCAAATATCTCCATATGTTCGCATGTTCAGCGAATCGCGAATGCGCAAAGTTCACCACAAAACGACCGCCGGGCTAACCGCAAGGCCATCTCTAATTATGTACATATTGTATTTCATGACAGTGGAAAAATTCAGTCACAAAATTTAATTTCCATTTTTTTTTAAATACAAAATTGACAAAAAATTTGATCATTAGGCATTTTTGTATGTAAGGTGTCAAAAAAATTGCTTTTTTTACACAGTTTTTCTTTTCTTTTTCTTTACGTTGTTCACCTGAGGGGTTAGGGCATGTGATATTTTTATACTGCTGGTTATAACGGACATGGCGATACCTAATATGTATTTATTTTTTTGTATTTTATTATTACACAATAATAGCATTTTCAAACCAAAATAAATCATGTTTTAATGTATCCATATTCTGAGAGCCATATATGTTTAATTTTTTGGGCAATTGTCTTAGGTAAGGGCTGATTTTTTGAGGGATGAGGTGATGGTTACATTGGTACTATTTTGGGGGTCATATGCGGTTTTGATTGCTTCATGTTGCACTTTTAGTGATATCATCTACCAAAAAAATTGTTTATTTAGCACAGTTATTATTTAAAAGTTTTTTAACGGTGTTGACCTGAGGGGTTAGGTCATGTAATATTTTTATAGAGCCGGTCGATACGGACACGGTGATACATAATATGTCTACTTTTCTTTTTTTCACTATTTTTTTCAATTTTTATTTAACTTTATTTTGGAAACAGGACACATTTTTTCTTGATTTATTATTATTATTTTTTTTTAAACCTATATTTTTAAAACAGTTTCTTTTTTGTCCCCCTATGGGACTTCAACTTTTTTGGGTCTGATCCCCTTTCCAATGCATTACAATACTTCTGTATTGTTATGCACTGGCTGTAAGTGTATTAACAGTGTAATACAGTGGGCTGGATCTCACAGGCCCTGCCGGAAGGCAGCCATGATGCTTAAGGAAGGGCTACCTTCCCTGCCATCGGGTCTGATGGACACCCCGCACATGTCTGAAGCTCACATGTGCCGCGGTCAGCGCTGACCGCGGCCGTGCAGGGGTTAATGCGCCGGCTTCAGTGATTTCACTAATGCCGACGCATACAGCAGGGGTCTAGCTATCAGTGACTGGCGGACCCCTGCCCCCGATCAGGCGGGTGCAGCTCCTGCAACCGCCGGTCACCATGCAGTACATTTATGTCACTGGGCTTTAACTCACGTCCAGATCTGATGTACATGAACATCATCGGGTTTTAAGGATTAAGTGGGGGATGTATCTAAAGTAATGTTGTACGGGGCCTTTTACTGGAATACAGAATGATGCTTGCAGTTTATGTATATACACATATATATATATATATATATATATATATATACACAGTTGCAAGAAAAAGTATGTGAATCCTTTGAAATGATATGGATTTCTGCACAAATTGGTTATAAAATGTGATCTGATCTTCATCTAAGTCACAACAATAGACAATCACAGTCTGCTTAAACTAATAACACACAAATAATTAAATGTTACCATGTTTTTATTGAACACACCATGTAAACATTCACAGTGCAGGTGGGAAAAGTATGTGAACCCCTAGACTAATGACATCTCCAAGAGCTAATTGGAGTGAGGTGTCAGGCAACTGGAGTCCAATCAATAAGATGAGATTGGAGGTGTTGGTTACAGCTGCCCTGCCCTATAAAAAACACACACCAGTTCTGGGTTTGCCTATCGCAAGATGCATTGCCTGATGTGAATGATGCCTCGCACAAAAGAGCTCTCAGAAGACCTATGATTAAGAATTGTTGACTTGCATAAAGCAGGAAAGGGTTATAAAAGTATCTCCAAAAGTCTTGCTGTTCATCAGTCCACGGTAAGACAAATTGTCTATAAATTGAGAAAGTTCAGCACTGCTGCTTCTCTCCCTAGGAGTGGCCATCCTGTAAAGATGACTGCAAGAGCACAGAGCAGACTGCTCAATGAGGTGAAGAAGAATCCTAGAGTGTCAGATAAAGACTTACAAAAGTCTCTGGCATATGCTAACATCCCTGTTAGCGAATCTACGATACATAAAACACTGAACAAGAATAGATTTCATGGAAGGATATCACAGAGGAAGCCACTGCTGTCCAAAAAGAACATTGCTGCACGTTTACAGTTTGCACAAGAGCACCTGGATGTTCCAGTGATAGCGGTGAAAATTTGATACATAATCTTAATCTCATAATATTGTGCATATACAATGATTACATTCAATTGATTCATTAATCATTAATAAGGTGCTCCTGTGCAAAATAAATAATAAAAAAGGAACAGATCCTAACATGGGTCCATGCGTCAACCTGTTGGCGTCCCACGATGTATACTGCGCATGCGTTCACAGGTGTCCCGCTCTCGCGAGAATTCTACCTGTCCCACGCCTGCGCGCAACACTTGTGTCTCCGTATCTCCCGACCAGATATTGCTCATGCGCCAGTACGGATCCTGTCAACATTGGATCCCCGTACCAAGCGCCTGCGCCCTGCAACAAGGATCTCTGTCTACACAGGACGCGTCGCGCCCCGTGTGGCAAGATCCACTCAAAACAATAGCAGGACAGGCTGTCTTGTTTCTACATAAAACTTAAAATATATAAATCATAAAGTGGTGACATTCTAGATAAAGAGACACAGCTTGATTACACTATGGGGAGTATTGTAAGGTCACTGCTCCCAGTGTCAACCGGAATGCATTAACCATTATGATACAGGGAGGAGAAACAAATTAATGTCCACTCCTTCCAATCATTATACCCCCATTACAATCATCGTTCCATGTCCTATTGTACCATCCCGGAGTATGTCACTAAACTCTTTCTCCCCGCTACAACATGTTAGGTGTATGTGTGATGTCATCTGGTGTAATCTAACATTGCATCTTTCATTATATATATTATCCATGATGAATAGGATGGAGAACCGCACTCAATTCAAATGTCCCTGGTGCCAATCAAGGGCTGCGAACAGCCAGTATACATATAATGAAAATTGAGGCACTCAGGTTTAGGTTTTTGCAATCAAAACTTTTTTATTTTTTCAAGCTTTTGCAGTATTTTCATTCAAAAAGCCCAATTAGATCCTTGGTGCAAACAGTATATTTAAGACCAGATGTTTCGGTCATTTCAGACCTTCATCAGTGGTCACATTTTTTTATCTGTTCTGAAGGAGAGACATGGACATCAGGGCTTGGATGTACATCCAAGCACTGATGTCCATGCCTCTCCTTCAGAACAGATAAAAAAATGTGACCACTGATGAAGGTCTGAAATGACCGAAACGTCTGGTCTTAAATATACTGTTTGCACCAAGGATCTAATTGGGCTTTTTGGATGAAACTACTGCAAAAACTTGAAAAAATAAAAAAGTTTTGATTGCAAAAACCTAAACCTGAGTGCCTCAATTTTCATTATATATATATATATATATACAGTACAGACCAAAAGTTTGGACACACCTTCTCATTCAAAGAGTTTTCTTTATTTTCATGACTATGAAGGCATCAAAACTATGAATTAACACATGTGAAATTATATACATAACAAACAAGTGTGAAACAACTGAAAATATGTCATATTCTAGGTTCTTCAAAGTAGCCACCTTTTGCTTTGATTACTGCTTTGCACACTCTTGGCGTTCTCTTGATGAGCTTCAAGAGGTAGTCCCCTGAAATGGTCTTTCAACAGTCTTGAAGGAGCTCCTAGAGATGCTTAGCACTTGTTGGCCCTTTTGCCTTCACTCTGCGGTCCAGCTCACCCCGAACCATCTCGATTGGGTTCAGGTTCGGTGACTGTGGAGGCCAGGTCATCTGGCGCAGCACCCCATCACTCTCCTTCATGGTCAAATAGCCCTTACTTTCAAAGTTTTCCGAATTTTTCGGCTGACTTACTGACCTTCATTTCTTAAAGTAATGATGGCCACTCGTTTTTCTTTACTTAGCTGCTTTTTTCTTGCCATAATACAAATTCTAACAGTCTATTCAGTAGGACTATCAGCTGTGTATCCACCTGACTTCTCCTCAACGCCACTGATGGTCCCAACCCCATTTATAAGGCAAGAAATCCCACTTATTAGACCTGAAAGGCCACACCTGTGAAGTGAAAACCATTTCAGGGGACTACCTCTTGAAGCTCATCAAGAGAACGCCAAGACTGTGCAAAGCAGTAATCAAAGCAAGAGGTGGCTACTTTGAAGAACCTAGAATATGACATATTTTCAGTTGTTTCACACTTGTTTGTTATGTATATAATTCCACATGTGTTAATTCATAGTTTTGATGCCTTCAGTGTGAATCTACAATTGTCATAGTCATGAAAATAAAGAAAACTCTTTGAATGAGAAGGTGTGTCCAAACTTTTGGTCTGTACTGTGTGTGTATATATATATATATATATATATATATTATCCAGGCCTGTTTTATAGATTATGCTGTAATTTCCATGTACACCAGTATGTAGCAGGATCTTAGTTCAGTTTAGTGTTTCTAGACTGGAATGTTTCATTCCAGTCTAGCCCCCCCCCCCCCTTTGAGCAAAAGTGGGCTGGCCCATGTCCTGTCTCATGGGGAGGAAGGAAACTTCTAGTTAGTGTACCAGCCCCCCTGCTTGGGGAAGGCTGTGTTGATAGGAGCTCCCAGAAATAGGGATCCCAGACCAGGATCTGTCTCGGCTGAGGCCAAAGACCCCTCTTCCCAGACTGAGCCTTCAGCCTCAGTGCTGGTTGACAAGCAAGCAGCACCTCCAGAACTACAGATCTCCAGGACGAAATATACCCTGCGAGCAGAACTGTGAGTGTTTATCCAAAGACCAGGAGAAGCCAAATTCCTCCTCAGCTAATCAGGCCCATACCAAGCAGACAGACAGAGCAGAAGATAGATACCTGCCAGATTCACTAGGCATATGATAAGAAGCAGAATATATATTGATTCCTGCCACATATTGCCAATACCTGCTGGGACCCAAGACTATTGCTGTACTCGTATGGATTATGCTGCCATTAAGTAAAGACAAGTTAAATTATATCACCAGTCTGGATCTCATTCCTTACTATCAAAGTTCCTCAGTTACTCCTACAGACAACACTTAATTTATTGCAAGTGAGTCAGGATCCAGGAGTCCAGCCGTACCAAGGTAGGAGACACCGTTGACACTACATAGAGACATTATCCCCACTCTGGCATTCCTCACCTGGTACTTGAGTTATATCATCTTTAAAGGGCCCTGCGACTATAACCTGCGCACATTGCAATTGGCGTCATGAACAAAAACTATTAATATTGTGCCAGTGTGCATCAGTCCCAATCCGGCTTACTGCACTATGAACTATTGGGAATTGCACCCGGCATCATAGGAGTGCTGCTGTACATTTTTCTTTATATACTAGTGAAACTCGAAAAATTAGAATATCGTACAAAAGTCCATTTATTTCAGTAATGCAAATTAAAAGGAATTGCATTATTGCAGCTTAAAATTAGAATTTTGTGAAAAGGTTCAATATTCTAGGCTCAAAGTGTCACATTCTAGTCAGCTAATTAATCCATACCCCCTAAGCAAAGGGTACCTCCAAATTGTGACTTTGGGGTTTCATAAGCTATAAGCCATAATCATCCAAATTATAACAAATAAAGGCTTAAAATATCTCACTTTGCATTTAATGAGTCTATTTTATATATTAGTTTCACATTTTAAGTTGCATTACTGAAATAAATGAAGTTTGCACGATATTCTAATTTTTCGAGTTTCACCTGTGTGTGTGTATATATGCACTCACCTAAAGAATTATTAGGAACACCATACTAATACGGTGTTGGACCCCCTTTTGCCTTTATAACTGCCTTAATTCTACGTGGCATTGATTCAACAAGGTGCTGATAGCATTCTTTAGAAATGTTGGCCCATATTGTTAGGATAGCATCTTGCAGTTGATGGAGATTTGAGGGATGCAAATCCAGGGCACGAAGCTCCCGTTCCACCACATCCCAAAGATGCTCTATTGGGTTGAGATCTGGTGACTGTGGGGGCCATTTTAGTACAGTGAACTCATTGTCATGTTCAAGAAAACAATTTGAAATGATTCGAGCTTTGTGACATGGTGCATTATCCTGCTAGAAGTAGCCATCAGAGGATGGATACATGTTCTCATTCTGTTTACGCCAAATTCGGACTCTACCATTTGAATGTCTCAACAGAAATCGAGACTCATCAGACCAGGCAACATTTTTCCAGTCTTGAACAGTCCAATTTTGGTAAGCTCGTGCAAATTGTAGCCTCTTTTTCCTATTTGTAGTGGAGATGAGTGGTACCCGGTGGGGTCTTCTGCTGTTGTAGCCCATCCTCCTCAAGGTTGTGCGTGTTGTGGCTTCACAAATGCTTTGCTGCATACCTCGGTTGTAACAAGTGGTTATTTCAGTCAACGTTGCTCTTCTATCAGCTTGAATCAGTCGGCCCATTCTCCTCTGACCTCTAGCATCCACAAGGCATTTTTGCCCACAGGACTGCCACATACTGGATGTTTTTCCCTTTTCACACCATTCTTTGTAAACCCTAGAAATGGTTGTGCGTGAAAATCCCAGTAACTGAGCAGATTGTGAAATACTCAGACCGGCCCGTCTGGCACCAACAACCATGCCACGCTCAAAATTGCTTAAATCACCTAAAATTGTTTAAATCACCTTTCTTTCCCATTCTGACATTCAGTTTGGAGTTCAGGAGATTGTCTTGACCAGGACCACTCCCCTAAATGCATTGAAGCAACTGCCATGTGATTGGTTGACTAGATAATTGCATTAATGAGAAATAGAACAGGTGTTCCTAATAATTCTTTAGGTGAGTGTATATATATATATGTATATATATATTTCTGTGTGTGTAAACCACGTGTGTGTAAACCGAAATCAGACGATTACATCATACATCTGTACCTCGCTGTGTGTATAACTATACATATATATATATATATATATATATATATATATACTCATGGCGAGGTAGAGATGTATGATGTAACCAGCTGATTTGCTACATGTCCCACCAGTTAATAAGTAATCATTTGTAAAGGGATGAAATACTTATTTTCATAACTGTATATATATATATATATACAGTACAGACCAAAAGTTTGGACACACCTTCTCATTCAAAGAGTTTTCTTTATTTTCATGACTATGACAATTGTAGATTCACACTGAAGGCATCAAAACTATGAATTAACACATGTGGAATTATATACATAACAAACAAGTGTGAAACAACTGAAAATATGTCATATTCTAGGTTCTTCAAAGTAGCCACCTTTTGCTTTGATTACTGCTTTGCACACTCTTGGCATTCTCTTGATGAGCTTCAAGAGGTAGTCCCCTGAAATGTTTTTCACTTCACAGGTGTGCCCTGTCAAGTTTATTAAGTGGGATTTTTTGCCTTATAAATGGGGTTGGGACCATCAGTTGCGTTGAGGAGAATTCAGGTGGATACACAGCTGATAGTCCTACTGAATAGACTGTTAGAATTTGTATTATGGCAAGAAAAAAGCAGCTAAGTAGAGAAAAACGAGTGGCCATCATTACTTTAAGAAATGAAGGTCAGTCAGTCAGCCGAAAAATTGGGAAAACTTTGAAAGTAAGGGCTATTTGACCATGAAGGAGAGTGATGGGGTGCTGCGCCAGATGACCTGGCCTCCACAGTCACCGGACCTGAACCCAATCGAGATGGTTTGGGGTGAGCTGGACCGCAGAGTGAAGGCAAAAGGGCCAACAAGTGCTAAGCATCTCTGGGAACTCCTTCAAGACTGTTGGAAGACCATTTCAGGGGACTACCTCTTGAAGCTCATCAAGAGAATGCCAAGAGTGTGCAAAGCAGTAATCAAAGCAAAAGGTGGCCACTTTGAAGAACCTAGAATATGACATATTTTCAGTTGTTTCACACTTGTTTGTTATGTATATAATTCCACATGTGTTAATTCATAGTTTTGATGCCTTCATAGTCATGAAAATAAAGAAAACTCTTTGAATGAAAAGGTGTGTCCAAACTTTTGGTCTGTACTGTATATATATATATATATATATTACAGAGTGTTGGCGAGAGATACAAAAAAAATTTAAGCATTGTACCTGGGCATTTTCTGTAACGGATCTCTCTGATCCGCTCCGAATTCCTCCTCTTCAAATCCGACCATTTTTTTTAAATATGTCCATCCTAGAGTGATTGCCCTTAAACTTCATCTTAAACTCGGAACGGATCTCACTCACAATGGCCTGCTAATCAACGTTGACCAGGATCCGGCCATAGCCCCGCTCCAACATGCGCTGCAGGATAAAGATGCAAGCATACAATCCCAATTTTTTTTAATACAAGTATTGTAAATAATGTCCTCAGCAAAACATCAAAAAGTATTTTGTCTTCGAAGGGAAAATATTAGATTTAATGTTACCGTTATAACATCGGATTATATTGCGATTGTATGTGTGGGGTCTGAGCAATCGGATATTGGCCAGCTGAGCAGAGATGTACCTGTCCAGTGAAGTGACGGTACGGTATGGGGTGTTCAGCTGGTTCGCCTCCCCGTGGTGCACCCTGGGTAACTCTAATTCAACCAGCAAATACTGGTGGTAAGACAAAGAATGCTTCTCCTGAGTCCTGACCAACAGGATACAAACTCTAATCTACAGACTGTGTTTGTAGGTGTGTGTGTTAGTGTGTGTGGGGGGGTGTATATAGTGTGCAGCAGGAAAATGGATAAGCAATGTGCATGTGAGAGATATATTGCCTGTCCAAAAAAAGGTCCCCACCTGGATTTAGCTAAGCAAATAGTTATGAACCTCCTATTGGATAATTATTGCATGGGTGATTATCTTTCAGCTGGCAACAAGTTATTTAAAGGGCTTCTACCACCAGATTTGGTCCTATTTAGCTGACTGACACTAGTTATATGCTTGTGTCAGCAGTCCATAACAGTGTTCTTACTTATCATGTGTCTGCTGCTGTTCACCTTAAAAACATACTTTTATAGATATGCTAATGAGCCTCTAGGTGCTATGTGGGCGTCTATTCAGCACCTAGAGGCTCCGTCCACTAACCATTTCAGCCGCCCATCGCGTCCCTCCAGCCCGCCCCGCTCTTGTTGATTGACGTGAAACTTCTTTGTATCTCGTACCAATTCCCACGCCTGCGCCGTGCGCGGGAATTGGTACGAGATACTGAGAAGTTTCACGTCAATTAACAGGAGCGGGGCGGGCTGGAGGGACGCGATGGGCGGCTGAAATGGTTAGTGGACGGAGCCTCTAGATGCTGAATAGATGCCCACATAGCACCTAGAGGCTCATTAGCATAGCTATAAAAGTACGTTTTTAAGGTGAACGGCAGCAGACACATGATAAGTAAGAACACTGTTATGGACTGCTGACACTAGCACATCGCTAGTGTCAGTCAGCTAAATCGGACCAAATCTGGTGGTAGAAGCCCTTTAACCACAACTGGTGCAATGAGTTGCTTGTCATTTCTTAAACAACCATGTCGAAAGACACATCTCGTGGTCGTGGAAAAGATGTTAGTCTGTTTGAGAAGGGTCAAATCATTGGCATGCATCAAGCAGAGAAAACATCTAAGGAGATTGCAGAAACTACTAAAATTGGGTTAAGAACTGTCCAACGCATTATTAAAAACTGGAAGGATAGTGGGGACCCATCGTATTTGAGGAAGAAATGTGGCTGGGAACAAATCCTGAATGATCATGATCGGCGATCACTTAAACGTTTGGTGAAATCAAATCGAAGAAAAACAGTAGAACTCAGGGCTATGTTTAATAGTGAAAGTAAGAGAATTTCCACACGCACAATACAAAGGGAACTCAAGAGATTGGGACTGAACAGCTGTGTAGCCCTAAGCAAACCACTTATCAGTGAGGCAAACCAGAAGAAAAAGGCTTCAATTTGCTAGGGAGCATAAAGATTGGACTCTGGAGCAATGAAAGAAGGTCATGTGGTCTGATGAGTCAAGATTTACCCTGTTCCAGAGTGATGGACGCATCAGGGTTAGAAGAGAGGCAGATGAAGTGATGCACCCATCATGCCTAGTGCCTACTGTACAAGCCTGTGGGGGCAGTGCTATGATCTGGGGTTGCTGCAGTTGGTCAGGTCTAGGTTCAGCAACAGTATGTGCTCCAAGAATGAGGTCAGCTGACTACCTGAACATACTGAATGATCAGGTTATTCTATCAATGGATTTTTTCTTCCCTGATGGCACAGGCTTATTCCAAAATGACAATGCCAGGATTCATTGGGCTCAAATTGTGAAAAAGTGGTTCAGGGAGCATGAGACATAATTTTCACACATGGATTGGCCACCACACAGAGTCCAGACCTTAATCCCATTGAGAATCTTTGGGATGTACTGGAGATGGCTTTGCGCAGCGGTCAGACTCTACCATCATGAATGCAAGATCTTGGTAAAAAATGTATGCAACACTGGAAGGAAATAAATCTTGTGACATTGCAGAAGCTTATCGAAACAATTCCACAGCGAATGCATGCCGTAATCAAAGCTAAAGGCGGTCCAACAAAATATTAGAATGTGTGACCTTTTTTTTGGGTGGCGACTTTTTTTATGGACAGGCAGTGTATTTCTATGCTGTCCATACATACATACTACAGACATGGTGCTGTAATGTTACAACAATACTTAGTACACCAATCAATAGTTTCTACTTACACATGATGAAAAGTGAAGTTATATGTATCGCGAAAAAAACATTCGGATCATAAGTGGCGATTTTTCGAATCACAAATATTTTAGAACACTATCTGCATATAAAGCGATTGGTCTGACATGCATGTAAAATGTAATCAAATACACTGGTGTAATGTGAAATTACTTACAGTGATCAGGAGTTCTTTTCTCACTGTCTCGAAAATTGCTTCCGACCATCTTTTCCAATCACCTCAAACTTCGGGTAGTTCGAAAACAGTTGCTAGCCCACGCTCCTTTTTGCGCATGCAGCTAATTTTACATAGCGATTTTAGTAATGAAAAAAAATGTAAATGAGGATAGCATATTTATGAATTCACGAATATATGACGAATATTCACCCATATATTCGCAAAATCGAATATTGCCCCTGCCGCTCAACACTACTGGAGAGTGGAGACGAGGCGCCTATATCTCACAGCCACATGAGCCCTGTGGGGGCTGAACTGGAGGAGGAGGACATTGGAGCACAAGCAATGTGTAGCGAAATGGGTGGATTTTCTACACAGGTGACAGGAGAGGAGGAGCAGAAGCAGCCGGAGAAGCAAGAGGGAGAAGAGGAAGACAAGGCAGATGACCCAGGCACACCGTGGCAGTATGCAGTGGAAATGGAGGCAAGGAGTTCCTCTGAGTCACTTGCGCAAATGTCCCACTGCATGTTCACTTGCTTGGGTAGTGACAGCCGAATTGTCACCATTCGGCAGAGGAATGACTTCTGGCTCTCCACCTTGTTGGACCCTTGCTACTGGTCAAAAATGGGGGGCTTTTTTACACCTGCTGAGAGGGAGGACAAACTGAACTACTATAGAGACATCCTATGTAGTCAGTTGGCCTCTGCCTATCTGCACCATCGTTCATCCTCTCACAGGTCTGACCGGGGGGGCTCTCTGTGCTCTCATTCCACTGCTATGGCTGCTGTGGCAGGGTGGGGAGTAGGACCAGTAACAGCTCCATCAACAGCAGCTTAAGTCAGGGGCGTAGCTAAAAGCTCATGGGCCCTGGTGCAAGAGTTCAGCTTGGGCCCCCGTCCCTCAGTGCTTGTTGGCAAGGGGCAGGGGAGCACATATCCTTCCTGCTGCCTGAGGCAAACATTGAAAGGGCACCCCCTCATGCCAAATTCTTAACCTAACCCCTTCCCTACAGCCAGAGGTGTAAATTGACCAGTATGCACTTTCTATTATGCCAGTGTCTTATGTGGCACAAGGGTCTTTTGGCCCCCTCAGGCTCCTGGGCCCAGTAGCGACTGCTACCTCTGCACCCCCTATAGCTACGCCCCTGGCTTAAGTCTAGAGTCGATGATGAGCAGCTTTCTTATCCTGCCTAGTGAAGAAACTACTCACCAGCAGCAGTTAGATCTGGAGCAGAACCTGAACCAGCAGGTGGTGACATACTTGGACAGCACCCTGCCACCCCACATTGAATATCCGCTCGACTACTGGGCAGCCAAACTGGATTTGTGGCCTCAACTGGCCGATTTTGCCCTGGAAAATCTGTCCCGCCCAGCCAGTAGTGTGGCATCAGAGTGGGTGTTTAGTGCAGAGAGGGCCATAGTTACCCCAGGAGCACTCACCTGTTGATCCAAAATGTGGAGAGACTGACCTTTGTCAAGATGAATCAGGCGTGGATCACCCAGGATTTCCACCCACCAATACCTGATGCATCAGATTAGATCATCCATGCTGCCTCACCCAAACCTTGACACAAGAGACTAGTTTCTTCTGGCTACTTGTCTCAGCAATTATTCTGATGCTGACACCCACCTGATGCCACACATCTGATGCAAAGTGCTCCTTCTTACACCCACCATCGTCAGCCAGTATTGTTATTGCCACCCACATCCCCATTCTGTCACCGGGTCACTCTGTGGTCTCCTCATGCTGCTACCACCTCCACAATATGTCACCTTGCCAGTCTGTGGCCTCCTCATGCTGCTGCTGCCACTTCCACACTCTGTCATTGTGCCACTCTGTGGTCTTCTCTTGCTGCTGCCACCTCCACACTTTGTAATTGTGCCACTCTGTGGCCTCTCATGCTGCTGCTGCTGCCAACTCCACACTATGTCACCTTGCCAGTCTGTGGCCTCCTCATGCTGCTGCTGCCACTTCCACACTATGTCACCTTGCCAGTCTGTGGCCTCCTCATGCTGCTGCTGCTGCTGCCGCCTCCACACTATGTCATCTTGCCACTCTGAGGTCTCCTCCTGCTGCTGCTTAATCAGCACTATGTCACTGGGCCACTCTGTGGCCTCCTCATGTTGCTGCCACCTCCAAACTGTGTCACCTTGCCATTCTGTGGCCTTCTCATGCTGTTGCTAACTCAACACTATGTCACTGGGCCACACTGTGGTATCCTCATGCTGCTGCCACCTCAACACTATGTAAATGGTCCACTCTGTGGTCTCTTCATGCTTCTGCTGCTTCCACCTTCACACTATGTCGCTGGGCCACTGTGAGGTCTCCTCATGCTGCTGCTACCTCAACACTATGTCATTGGGCTTCTCAAGCTGTCATCCCCACTCCATGACTGGAGTGGGTACAAAACACAGAAGACACGCAAATATTCTATTCATGTGTCATCTATGTTTTGGATCCACTCCTTTTTTTTGGCTTTAGTAATAATGATGGATTACTGACCAAATGCTGACTGAGTGAAGGCGGATGCTTAACAGACAGGATACGTTTTTTGGGGGGTTATTGTTCTGATGGATCAGAGGAAGGGCAAAATAATCAGTGACTTGAACACAAACTCACTGCTCACACCCTCTCCTCTCTGTCAGGAGGGCTCTACTTGTATAAGCATTTAATTGGACAGATTCTGTAGACATCTATGTGGAATCAGCTGATTACGGTGTAAAAGGAGTGCGCTCTTTCGCGAGAAATTAGCTCATCTCTACTGATTGCCCTCAACAGCAGTGTGGAGATCTACCAACCTGGATCTTCATCATTACACAACTGCAAGGAGGAGCAGTTGAATTAGTGAGGTAATCAGACATGTGCACTGGTGCTCCAAGTACTGTCCACAGGACCAATGGAAATAGCTGAAAATAATGTACTTTCTGCTACTAAACAATTCAAATTGACATATTTTCTATTTGAAACTACCCAAAAATCTAATATTCTTAATATTTTCTAGTTCTTACAAGATTAGCCAAATTTTTCGAAAAGATTAGCTTTGATCCAAATTTATTTGCGGGGAATTAAGTTAAAAAACAGCTATTTCCGGGCTGCAGAGAGCCTTTATAGGGGTGTAGAACACTGTGCCTTGCAGTAACACACATAGGGAGTCTGCTGTGGTAGTGAAATAATACTGTGAGTCAGTATGACATGCAGATGACAGAGGTCGCTCTTTGAATCACTGCATACTTCACTTATTTAAGCAGTCACGAGGCTAAAACTGACCAAATAACTGAAGTATCAACTCAGCCTTACAGGTCGACATTAGCATCAAGAAGAAGCGCAGTCCATTTATACCCTCGTCAGCTGATACCACATAGATAATGTCTACAGAACCTGTTCTATTAAACGCTTATACAAGTAGAGCCCCCTGACAGAGTGGAGAGGGTGTCAGCAGTAAGTTTGTGTGGACGTCATTGATTATTTTTCCCTTCCTCTGATCCGTCAGAACAACAACCCACAAAAAATGGATCCTGTCTGTGGAGCATATGCCTTAACTCGGTCAGCATTTGCTCAATTAACCATCAGTATTGGTAATGCCAAAAAAAACAGGAGTGGATCTAAAACAGAGATGACACGTGAATGGAAGATTTGAATGTCTTCTTTGTGTTGTACCCACTCCTGCTTTTCGCTACCAAATCATAAGCCAATTCTGATAGGACCATACAGGCCTTACAGCTGCTACACAGACAGGATCCGTTGTGCGTCTCATTTTTCCTTCCTTCTGACAGATCAGAAGAAAGTTCAAATAAATGATGATGTCAGCCGGGCCTAAAGCCAAAATAGTGGACCAGTCATGAAGTGGGGAGGGTGGGAACAGCATAAGGAGTCCACAGAGTGGACCTATGACATTGTGGTGAGGTGGAAGCAGCATGAGGAGACCAGAGAGTGGCACAATATCAGAATCGGGAGGTGGCAGCAGTATGAGGAGGCCACCGAGTGGCACAATGATAGAGCCTGGAGGTGGCGGCAGCAGCAGCAGCAGTATCAGGAGAAGGCCACTGAGTGGAACAAAGAGAAATCTGGAGGTGGCGGCAGTATGAGGAGGCCACTGAGTGGCACAATTACAGAGTCTGGAGGTGGCGGCAGCATGAGGGGACCACAGAGTGGAACAATGACAGAGTGTGGAGGTGGCGGCAGCAGCATCAGGAGGAGGCTACAGAGTGGCAAGGTGACATAGTGTGGAGATGGCAGCTGCAGCAGCATCAGGATACCACAGAGTGGCAAGGTGACATAGTATGGATATGGCAGCAGCATCATGATACCACAGAGTGACAAGGTGGCATAGTGTGGAGATGGCAGCAGCATCAGGATACCACAGAGTAGCAATGTGAAATAGTGTGGAGATGGTAGCAGCAGCATCAGGAGACCACAAAGTGACCCGGTGACAGAGTGGGGCGGTGGGTGGCAATAACAGTACCCGGTGATGAAGGTGTAAGAAGGAGCACTTAGCATCAGATGTGTGGCATCAGGCGGGTGGCAGCATCAGAGTAGTAGCTGAGGCAGGTAACCAGAAGAAACAGGTCTCTTTTTTCAAGGTTTGGGTGAGGCGGCGTGGATGATCTAATCAGATGCATCAGGCATTGGTGGGTGGAAATCCTGGCTGATTCACACCTGATTAATCTTGACACAGGTCAGTCTCTCCCCATTTTGGATGGACAGGCGAGTTCTTCTTGGAGTAACTATGGCCCCCTCCACACTAAACACCCCACTACTGGCCAGGCAGAACAGCTTTTTTTTAGGGCAAACTCTGCTAGTTGCGGCCACAAATTCAGTTTGGCTGCCCAGTAGTCCAGCGGATCTTCAATGATGGTTGGCAGGGTGCTGTCCGAGTATGCCACCACCTGCTGGTTCAGGTCCTGCTTTAGGTCTACCTGCTGCTGCTGGTGAGTAGTTTTTTCACTATGCGGGTAAAGATAGCTACTCATCAGCGACTGTAGACTCAGGCTTTTGCTGATGGAGCTGGTACTGCTCCTTCCACCCCACCCCTCCCCAGCAGCCATGGCAGTGGAACGTGAGCACAGAGGCCCCCCCCCCCCCCCCCCCCCCCCCGGTCAGACCTGCGAGAGGATGAAAGATGGCACAGATAGGTAGCGGCCAACTCTCTACATAGGATGTCTCTGTAGTAGTTCAGTTTTTCCTCCCTCTCAGTAGGTGTAAAAAAGGCCCCCATTCGGGACCCGTAACGAGGGTCCAACAAGGTGGAGAGCCAGAAGTCATCCCTTTGCCGAATGGTGACAATTTGGCTGTCACTACTCAAGCAAGTTAGCATGCATCGGGCCATTTGTGCAAGTGACTCTCCACTGGATACTGCCACGGTGTGTCTGGGTCCTCTGTCTCGTTTTCCTCATCGCCCTGTAGCTCCTCTGACTGCTCCCGCTCCTCTTCTCCTATCAGCTGAGTAGAAAAACCACTCATTTCACTACACATTGCCTGTGCTCCAATGTCCTCCTCCCTCTCCTCCTCCTGTTCCAGTTCAACCCCCACAGGGCTCAGGTGGCCGTGAGATCTAGGCGCCACGTCTCCTATACCCTGACAAGCCATTGTTACCACCATTTGTTCCAGAACATGAAGCAGTGGAATGACGTTGTTCATGCCATACTCCTGGCGACTGACAAATAACGTGGCCTCCTCAAAGGGCCTGAGCAAACGGCAGGTGTCACGCAAGAGCTGCCACTGGCTGACATCGAAGTTACATAGGGGAGTACTCCTGTCCGCTTGGATCATCAAGAAATCATTGATGGCCTTTCTCTGTTCTTATAGTCGGTCCAACATATGGAGGGGGGATTCCAAATGGTAGAAACTTTGCATATCAGCCTATGTAGGGGGATGCCGTTCTGCCGCTGCAGCTCAAGGAGGGTGTACTCAGCGGTGTACGAGTTGCTGAATTGGATGCAAAGTCTTCTGGCGATTTTTAGGATGTCTTGCAGATGGATGGAAGACTTCAGAAACCACTTGACAACCAGATTGAACACGTGTGCCATGCAGGGCGCATGGCTCAGCCCTCCTTGATGCAACACCGAATGATTCAAATTTTGAGTTGTTGGGCAGAAAGCCAGGATTCAATTTCTTGCTGAAGGACACGGAGCAGTACCTCCACTGTGTGACATCGTTCACTAAGGCAAATGAGGCCAAGAACTGACGTGCCATGCACATGTGGCATGCTGGAGGAGCACTGTGACTTGTCCCTGCAGTGCAGGCTGAGGACATGGTGGAGGTTGAGGAGGCAGAGGCGGACATTGTGACAGGACCAACAGCGTGACAACGTGGATGCGGAAGCGGCGTGAACTGGCCAAGTTGCTGATGTGGCTATGCAGAAACCACATTCACCCAGTGGGCAGTAAAGGATATGTATTGTCTTTGACCGTAGTTATAGCTCCACAAGTCGACGCTGCCGTGCACTTTGGCAGACACAGACAGGCTCAAGGACTGCCCCACCTTCTGTTCTACATATTTTTGCAGGGCTGCTACTGCCTTTTTCGCAAAGAAATGACGGCTTGGGACTCTCCACCTCGGCTCGGCACAAGCCATCAGTTCTCTGAAAGGTGCAGAGTCCACCACTTGGGGAGGGACTGCAGCACCAGCAACTTGGCCAGGAGCACATTCAGCTTCTGCCCCGTTGGATGAATGCACGCATACTTCTGTATTTTGACAATTTCTTCGGTGATCGATTGCTGACAGAATAACTAACGAGGAGTAGGAGGAGGAGCAGGAGCATCTGGACCAGCAGAAGATGGGAATAACAGCCTTCGGCTGAGGTGGTGGAGCATTGACTGCCTGAAACCGGGTGCGTGCCACTGAGTGATGCAGTGGTTGCTGCAGCAGGCTGGACCACCACATCAGAGCCACGGTTCTCCCAGGCCACTTTATGGTGACGCTGCATATGTTGACGCAGGGCCGTGGTGTCAACATTGGCACCCTGGCCACGCTTAACCTTCTGCCCACATATTCTACATATGGCCATGTTAACCTCCTCCGGCGGCTTAACAAAAAAGTGTCACACCGTTGAGTAGGTGATTTTCCCTTCAACAGTCGGCACTGACTGCTACCGCCTCTGCCTCCGTGAACCTCTGCACCACTACTTCCCGGCCAGGTACTCTGCTGCGAAGCAGGTGGTCTACCCCGGGCACGTTTGGCTCCCGACCTCCCACTGCTGCCACCCTGCTGACTCCCAGCCATGCTACCTCACAAGCAAGCTGCCACCCTTTTCTCCTGCTGATGATGAAGCCCCTTCTGCACCCGACTCCCAAGTGCAGAAGGGGCTTCATCATCAGCAGGGGAAAAGGGTGGCATATGCATCATTATTGAGTAGTATCTTCAAGTCAATGATGTCCTCCTCAACGGTCTCTGGGTCAGGAGCCTGACCGCTCGCAACACCACCTCCCATGCCACTCTCCTCAACAATACTTGCCCGCCTAGCAGAGGAAGATGCGGATGTCTCCTCCAGATCTTGGCTGGGCCGTATCTGCTGGCTGTCCTCTAGTAGCTCGTACTCGCTGTATAGTGGAGCTGAGCCCACAGCATATAATACTTTTGTGGCTGAGGGAACAGTAAAGGACAAAGGCAGGTTGAGGATAGGTGAGGGCACAGGGACTGCTCCCGGGCCATGCCAACTAAGGATTGTGTCTGACGAACACACCGACTTTTGGCTGGGGGTGTCTGAAGTCACTTGGGATGACGTGGATGACCGAGTTAACCAATCAAGAACCGCTGGGTTGCTGGTCAAGACACGACCGCTAGATGACACAGGGAGCTCAGGCCTCTCGCTGCGACTCCTGCTTCCATGCCTCCTTACTCTCCTGCGACCTCTGCCTGCGCCAGAAACATTTAGGCCTCTGCCACTCCTCTGTGCATGGCCTGGCACTTCTCTGTCTGACATACTTTTAGCTGAACTAAATAAATTAAAAGCAAATTAAAACACCCCTAAAAGCGACAAATATATTTTTCTTTCCGTATTGAAATAGGCCACTAAACGCTTTCACCGCAAATGACTGCAACAGTGAAGTGAGTATATATTTTTCTTTCTGTACTAAAATAGGCCACTAAAGGCTTTTCAACATAGCATTTGAAACCCAATAACATGAACAAATTGTTGGAATGATAGAGCTGTATAATGGCTATTTGGATCCTCAAAAAATCTTTCCCTGCACTTGTAAATCGCTTTTCTAGCACTGTCCCTAGCGCCTTCTGACATCTCTCCCTGCACTAAGATGCTGTAAAATGATTCATCCCTATCGTTTCCCTGCACTTATAAATCGTTTATTCAGTTTTTTTTTTCCTATTTCTGTCCCTGCACTCAGAACGCTGGAAAATGTCTGAATCCAAGATGGCCGCCGTATTTATAGGGTTGTGACATCACAGGGCTGGCTGGCTGCTGATTAGCTGCATTCATGGCATTATTGGTCATCCTGCCTTCCCAGAGTTCCTTGCCCAATGTCCTCACACATGTAGCTGCCATTTTAGCTGCCATTTTAGGAGAAATTGCGATTCGTCAACACGAAGCTCGAGGAAATTCGCATTCGTTGCGATTAGAATTTTTCCTGAAATTCAGATAAAATTCCACTTTGTCAGCTTTGATTATCTCTAGTTATAACATTCAGTAGCAGCAGGCAAGAGAAATCTGTGAAGGTTGTCAAATACTGTAGATTGGCAGGGTTACTTAAAGGGAATCTAGGCACCTTTCCACTGCTCAATTGCTCAGTAGTCCAAGATCCTGGGGACAGATTCCCTTTAATACGTGTACAGGGTACTTCATCATAGCCAGCCATAAGCACCATATCTATAAATCACTTGCTGTCACATATGTTTGAGGAATGGCCATTCTTATAGACAAACAATAAATGAATTCAACTCAACCTATGTGAACATTTAGAGCTAGTCGCCACATTTGAAACAACATAATCTCCTTGTACTGAAAACGTTCCCTTGCCTGGTATTTAGCTTTGGTCTGCATGCTTTAGTAACAGATGTTTCATTTAAGTTTTTTTTTTTTTTCAGCAAGACAAATTGAACTGAGGATTTGTTTAACTGATTGCATGCTAGTGACCCCAATCAGAGATCTGCTGCATATTTAGAATTTTAAAAAACTAAATATGTCTTAAGGGTATCTAGTAGAACTATATATAATTGCACTTGACTACATAGATACATATGGTATGTAACAAATGAGAATTTAACAGTACAAGAATATGAATGACAATTGAACAGATCATTTTAAAATTTTAGGTAGTGTCACTGCACAATACTGCACCAGTGATGCAAGACAGATGACTGTGACATGTTCCCAACGTTGACTAGTGCCGTTTTAGTGCATATGTCGGCTAGAAAAAAGCACTAGGGAGGAAGAAGAAGGGCTTGCCTTGGCTCCAAGGCTGACAGACACCCTGGATGAGCCAATTAGAGCTGCAGCAGGCAGGGAGGTAACCTAGCAGAACAAGCAAAATGCTATTCTGTGCTGGGCTGTTAAAGAAGAGGGTGGTTGAGTGTGACAGTCTCTGCCAGGAAAACAATCTTAGGGAGTCAGGGACAATGAAAAATTAATCAGCGACAGTCAGAAATCAATCATTCAAGATTTTTGCAAGGGAAAGTAAAGAGAAAGTCAAGGATTCAAAAGGGCAGCTGACAGGCAGGGAGAGAGGAGACTGTACATGTGTATAGTGTTCATTTTAGGACATGATCAGATATTATAGTCAAGTATCAGAATTAGAGATGAGCGAATTTTTTAAAATTCAGAAAAAATTTGGTTCAATCCTAATTTATTCGCTGCAAATAGCGCTAAAAATGGCTACTTCCTGGCTGCAGAGAGTCTTTATAGTGGTGTAGAACACTGTGCCTTGTAGTAACACGCATAGGGAGTCTGCTATGGTAGTGATATAAGACTGTGAGTCAGTATGACGTGCAGATGACAGGCATCGCTCTTAGAATCACTGCACACATCACTTATTTGGGCAGTCACGGGGCCAAAAATTACCAAATAACTCAAGTATGAACTCAGCCTTACAGGTCCATGTTAGCGTCAAGAAGAAGCGCACTCCTTTTACACTCTCGTCAGCTGATTCCACATAGATGTCTACAGAACCTGTTCTATTAAACGCTTATACAAGTAGAGCCCCCCGACAGAGTAGAGAGGGTGTCAGCAGTAAGTTTGTGTTGACGTCACTGATTATTTTGCCCTTCCTCTAAACCAGGGATGCTCAACCTGCAGCCCTCCAGCTGTTGCAAAACTACAATTCCCAGCATGCCCTAGTAGCTGTAAGCTGTCCAAGAATACTGGGAGTTGTAGTTTTATAACAGCTGGAGGGCCGTAGGTTAGGCATCCCTGCTCTAAACCATCAGAACAATAACCCTGAAAAAACTGATCCTGTCTGTTAAGCATCCGCCTTCACTCGGTCAGCATTTGGTCAGTAATCCATCAGTATTGATAATGCCCAAAAAAACTGGAGTGGATCCAAAACAGAGATGACACGTGAATGGAATATTTGTATGTCTTCTGTGTTTTGTACCCACTCCTGCTTTTGGCTACCAAATCACAAGCCAATTCTGATGGGATCATACAGCTGTTGTGCTTCTCATTTTTCTTTCCTTCTAACAGATCAGAAGAAGGGTCAGTATGGAGATAGCAGCAGCATGAGGAGACCACAGAGTGGCAAGGTGACATAGTGTGGAGGTGGCAGCAGCATCAGAGGGCCACAGAGTGGCAAGGTGACAGTGTGGATCCACGGTTCTCCCAGGCCTCTTTATGGTGATGCTGCATATGTTGACGCAAGGCCGTGGTTCCAACATTGGCACCCTGGCAACGCTTCACCTTCTGCCCACAGATTCTACATAGGGCCATGGTAACCTCCTCCGACGGCTTAACAAAAAACTGCTACAACACCGAGTAGGTGATTTTTCTCCCAACACTACGCACTGACTGCTACCCCCGCTGCGTCCGTAAACCCATGAACCGCTACTTCCCAGACACATAGCCTCTTGCAAAGTGGGTGGTCTACCCTGGGCACATTTGGCACCCAACCTCCCACTGCTGCTCCCGGCCACGCTAACGACTTGCTTGCTTCACCGCTGCCTCACGGGCAAGCTGCCACCCTCTTCTCCCAATGATGATGAAACCCCTTCGTCACCCGGCTCCCAAGTGCTATCAGCTACTTCATTATCATCGAGTACTGTCTGCACATCACTAATGTCCTCCTCAACCGTCTCTGGGTCACGAAGTGACCCCTGCTACCATGGCCCCTTACTCTGCTGCAACCTCTGGCTTCGCCAGAAAAATTTAGGCCTCTGCCACTAGAGATGGCCTTGCGGTCCGCCCCTCGGTAATTTTGCGGCAAACTTTGCTTGTTTGCGGTTTGCCGAACATGCAAACATATGGCGTTGTCAGCCGGCACCATATTCTTTTGCACTGTGCCGAACCTTGACCCATGACACATCCATCAGGTGGGACAGGACAGCCAATTGAGATGTTTCAGCACATGGACACACCCCCTACCCTATAAATAAACCCGATCTGGCAGCCATTTTACATTCAGTTTTTTGCAAGTGTAGGGAGAGGTTGCTGTGTGGAGTAGAAACAGACTGTTAGGGACACCAAACGCTAGCTAATAGGGCCACAAAAGTCCTTTTAAAGACTGGTATAGGTGTGCTATCGATAGGTGTGACATACTTATAATATACTTTCTAACATAGAAAGTATATTATAGTGCATTTGTATTGTGCAGCAGTTGTGTGCGGTTCTGCTGCGATACTGCAGCTAGATAGAGGGACAAAAGCTATTTAAATAACTAATTGAAACTGGTGTAATATACCTGTTGCCCCCCCCAAAAAAATTATAATTATTGAGGGGTGTGATATACCTATAATATACCTTCTAACATAGAAAGTATATTATAGTGCATTTGTACTGTGCAGCATTTGTGTGTGGTTCTGCTGAGATACCGCAGCTAGAAAGAGGGACAAAAGCTATTGGAATAACTAATTGTAACTGGTGTGATATACCTGTTGCCCCAAAAAAAAACTGATAAAGGGGTGCAATATACCTGCTTCCACAAAATACTGATTGAGGGGTGTGATACACCAGCTTCCACAAAATATTGATTAAGGGGTTTGATATACCAGCTTCCAGCAAATAATCATTAAGGGGTTCTATATTCCTGTTTCCACAAAATACTGATAAAGGGGATAGATATACCGGCTTCCACCAAATATTGATTAAGAGGTTTGATTTACCTGCTTCCAGCAAATACTCATTAAGGGGTCTATATACCTAAAAAAAAGGAGGAATAGAGGCTCACCGAGCTGAAGGAATGGATAGGTGCTCTAGTCACTTATTGACCCACCCAGTCAAGAGAAGGAACAAAAATTGATTATAGAGTAAAGTGACTGGCACTCACCTTTGACACCATGAGTCAGTATACAAGGAATCCAGTTTATTGGCAGAGTAGAATGTAAAATGTGGATAAAATGGTTAATACAGTATGTATAAAATTGCAGATAAGAATGCTTATGATGATTAATACAGTATGTGAAAAATTAAGAACACTTGTGATGATTACTCCAGTATGTATAAAATCGCAGATAAGATAGCTAAAATAATTTGCATAGGTATAATCGATGGCTAAAAATCTCAATTATAACACACACCAACAAATCTCAAATATAACACACACCAACATTCGCATTGGTATAAATTATAGTCCCAATTCTTAAAGCCTATGGGTGGTATTTGGATGGTCCTCTCACTCGATGTTTAGCGGACGAAATCCACAGTTTTAACTATAGTAGACAGTGTAATTTCGAATAAGCAGTTGAGTCAGTATGAAATACTTCAAGAGAATAGATGTTGAAAAGTGACTTTTTCGGATGATGAAATCGAATAATAGAAATCAATAGTGGTTGATTGTCAGTCTGTACCTCCGCTGCTATGTGGCGTCCCACGAAGCGGTCAGTATCCGACCTTACCTCCCTCCTGTGGATGACTCCAGCCGTGTTAGTTCACCGTCTGGGTACGATACCCTGCGTGGTCCTGGAGGTGTCAGCTCAGCGTCCCACGTGTTCAGGTAAACTTGGTTCCCGGCTGTACGGTCGAGTCTTGGATATCAGAGGTGGTATAAAAGTTCATAGAAAAGAAGCGCTTCTATTTGTCAGATGTTTTATTGATAAAAAGTCAAGAGTAGGTCCTGCGATATGGGAATCCAAACCATACCCGTTTCAAAGTGTATGCTAACTCCATCATCAGTGGTCATGTATTTCGCCATACCTTGCCTACTCTTATAGATCGCTGATTAATCACCTAGAGTCCTGGGTGATTTGTAATGCCCGTCCTGGATGAGTTTTTGGTGCGTTTTCAATGCGATTTCCCTTTTTTTGCTTGCCGATACTCTATTTGGTCATTTTTCAAGAAAGAGAGTCATCATATAGACATGAGTAATGCAATATAGGAATTTGTAATATAATAACTACAACCTTGTATAAATAATTCATAATACAGTAGGTGTTTGTGACATTGTGTTTTCAGCACGACAGCGTCGCGCTGATACTCGGCGACGTGGTGCCGAGATCTCGCACTCACTGGGATAGCGACAGCACATCCCAGCAAGCGCGTCATAGAAGAGGCGGGAGATCCGACTTGGATTCCCGCCAATTCTACACGTGTGCGGCGTTTGTTATGAATCCTGAGGGGGAAGTCCCCGCCGGATTTTAAATAAAAATCCGGCCTGGGTCCCGCCCTCAGGAGCATACCGGGCCCTTAGGTCTGTTATGGGTTGTAAGGAGAGCCCCCCCTACGCCGAAAAAAACGGCGTAGGGGGTCCCCCTACAATCCATACCAGACCCGTATCCAAAGCACGCTACCCGGCCAGCCAGGAAGGGAGTGGGGACGAGCGAGCGCCCCCCCCCCCCTCCTGAGCCGTACCAGGCTGCATGCCCTCAACATGGGGGGTTGGGTGCTCTGGGGCAGGGGGCGCACTGCGGCCCCCCCACCTCAGAGCACCCTGTCCCCATGTTGATGAGGACAGGGCCCCTTCCCGACAACCCTGGCCGTTGGTTGTCGGGGTATGCGGGCGGGAGGCTTAACGGAATCTGGGAGCCCCCTTTAATAAGGGGGGCCCCCAGATACCGGCCCCCCACCCTAAGTGAATGAGTATGGGGTACATCGTACCCCTACCCATTCACCTGCAAGAAAAGTGGTAAAAACACAAATAAACCACACAGTGTATTAAAATATTTTATTTTTCTGCTCCGGAGGCCGCCCCCTGTCTTCTTTATTAGCTCTTTTACCAGGGGGGGCTCTTCTTCTTCCGATATCCCGACGGGTCTTCTCCGCTATCCGGGGGGGGGTCTTCTCAACTCTCCGGGGTTCTCCTTCTGTCTTCTCCTTCTGTCTTGTTGTCTCCTTCTGTCTTCTGTCTCCGGGGGGGGCTCTTCTTCTTCCGATATCCCGACGGGTCTTCTCCGCTATCCGGGGGGGTCTTCTCAACTCTTCGGGGTTCTCCTTCTGTCTTCTCCTTCTGTTCTTCTTCTGTCTTCTCCTTCCTTCTTGTTGTCTCGGCGCACCCCGGTTCTTCGTCTCGCGAGACTCGGCGCACCCCGATTCTTCTCTCTGTTGTTGACTCGGCGCACCCCGGTTCTTCGTCTCGCGAGACTCGGCGCACCCCGATTCTTCTCTTCTCGCGAGATGAAGAACCGGGGTGCGCCGAGTCAACAACAGAGAGAAGAATCGGGGTGCGCCGAGACAACAAGAAGGAAGGAGAAGACAGAAGAAGAACAGAAGGAGAAGACAGAAGGAGAACCCCGAAGAGTTGAGAAGACCCCCCCGGATAGCGGAGAAGACCCGTCGGGATATCGGAAGAAGAAGAGCCCCCCCCGGAGACAGAAGACAGAAGGAGACAACAAGACAGAAGGAGAAGACAGAAGGAGAACCCCGGAGAGTTGAGAAGACCCCCCCGGATAGCGGAGAAGACCCGTCGGGATATCGGAAGAAGAAGAGCCCCCCCCGGAGACAGAAGACAGAAGGAGACAACAAGACAGAAGGAGAAGACAGAAGGAGAACCCCGGAGAGTTGAGAAGACCCCCCCCGGATAGCGGAGAAGACCCGTCGGGATATCGGAAGAAGAAGAGCCCCCCCTGGTAAAAGAGCTAATAAAGAAGACAGGGGGCGGCCTCCGGAGCAGAAAAATAAAATATTTTAATACACTGTGTGGTTTATTTGTGTTTTTACCACTTTTCTTGCAGGTGAATGGGTAGGGGTACGATGTACCCCATACTCATTCACTTAGGGTGGGGGGCCGGTATCTGGGGGCCCCCCTTATTAAAGGGGGCTCCCAGATTCCGTTAAGCCTCCCGCCCGCATACCCCGACAACCAACGGCCAGGGTTGTCGGGAAGGGGCCCTGTCCTCATCAACATGGGGACAGGGTGCTCTGAGGTGGGGGGGCCGCAGTGCGCCCCCTGCCCCAGAGCACCCAACCCCCCATGTTGAGGGCATGCAGCCTGGTACGGCTCAGGAGGGGGGGGGGGGGGGCGCTCGCTCGTCCCCACTCCCTTCCTGGCTGGCCGGGTAGCGTGCTTTGGATACGGGTCTGGTATGGATTGTAGGGGGACCCCCTACGCCGTTTTTTTCGGCGTAGGGGGGGCTCTCCTTACAACCCATAACAGACCTAAGGGCCCGGTATGCTCCTGAGGGCGGGACCCAGGCCGGATTTTTATTTAAAATCCGGCGGGGACTTCCCCCTCAGGATTCATAACAAACGCCGCACACGTGTAGAATTGGCGGGAATCCAAGTCGGATCTCCCGCCTCTTCTATGACGCGCTTGCTCTCCATCGCGGCAAGCCAGCTCGGCGCTGGCTCCCGCGATGGGGCTCATATGTGCTCAATCTCGCCGAGAAATACGGCGAGATTGACACAAAATCGGGTTCACCTACTGTACTTCATAAATTGTTTGGTGTGTGATTTGTATGAACCACAAGAATATATACAGTACAGACCAAAAGTTTGGACACACCTTCTCATTCAAAGAGTTTTCTTTATTTTCATGACTATGAAGGCATCAAAACTATGAATTAACACATGTGGAATTATATACATAACAAACAAGTGTGAAGCAACTGAAAATATGTCATATTTTAGGTTCTTCAAAGTAGCCACCTTTTGCTTTGATTACTGCTTTGCACACTCTTGACATTCTCTTGATGAGCTTCAATAGGTAGTCCCCTGAAATGGTCTTCCAACAGTCCTGAAGGAGTTCCCAGAGATGCTTAGCACTTGTTGGCCCTTTTGCCTTCACTCTGCGGTCCAGCTCACCCCAAACCATCTCGATTGGGTTCAGGTCCGGTGACTGTGGAGGCCAGGTCATCTGGCGCAGCACCCCATCACTCTCCTTCATGGTCAAATAGCCCTTACTTTCAAAGTTTTCCCAATTTTTCGGCTCATTGACTGACTTTCTTAAAGTAATGATGGCCACTCGTTTTTCTTTACTTAGCTGCTTTTTTCTTGCCATAATACAAATTCTAACAGTCTATTCAGTAGGACTATCAGCTGTGTATCCACCTGACTTCTCCTCAACGCCACTGATGGTCCCAACCCTATTTATAAGGCAAGAAATCCCACTTATTAAACCTGACAGGGCACACCTGTGAAGTGAAAACCATTTCAGGGAACTACCTCTTGAAGCTCATCAAGAGAATGCCAAGAGTGTGCAAAGCAGTAATCAAAGCAAAAGGTGGCTACTTTGAAGAACCTAGAATATGACATATTTTCAGTTGTTTCACACTTGTTTGTTATGTATATAATTCCACATGTGTTAATTCATAGTTTTGATGCCTTCAGTGTGAATCTACAATTTTCATAGTCATGAAAATAAAGAAAACTCTTTGAATGAGAAGGTGTGTCCAAACTTTTGGTCTGTACTGTATATATATATATATGCAAAGAAAAAAAAGTTTTAGCAGCTCTCACCTCTAACCACCTGCGTGAAGCACGGAAGGAAAATGACTTGAACCTAGCCACACTTGATAAGTCCAAAAAACAAAGAGGTTGATTCCAGCTTTTGACGTATAAAAAGTATTCTTTATTCGGCTTGCAGTATTAAGATCCAACAAATGTCACATGGAGAGACACAAATAGATTGTGACGCGTTTCGGGCTATGGTATTGAGCCCTTCATCAAGACAATACAAAGTGTACTAAAAACAAGTGCTTTATATACAACACAAATGGGTTCCTCCTCCTTCTCTAATTGGATGAAGGTTGCGTCCCAGACCCAGGTGCTCCCAGATTAGGAAAACCCTCCCAGGAATACGTGGGTGGGGACGCAGCAATTCAAAGAATTACACATTCAGAAAACATATACTGGTGCACTACATATACTGTAAGGTTAAATCATGCTTTCTGTTCAAACCCTTCGGTATACAAGTATCTAAAATGAACATCCAATATGTTTCCCTACTTAGAAGCTTTTGTTTGCGATCACCTCCTCTGACAGGTGCGGAGACAACCTCCACCCCCTGTACAGAAAACGCAGAGATATCACCCTTGTGAACAGTGGCAAAATGCCTTGTTGCCACTGAGACATTGCGAGACATAAAGTGAGGGACATCACTTAAATGCTTTCTTATGCGTACCTTCAAATCATTCGTGGTACATCCCACATATTGTAGATTGCATATTCTGCATGTTATAACATATACCACATGATCTGTGTTACAATTAATGTACTGTTTTAGCATATATTTTTTATTATTAGCCATAGATGTAACCTCTTTTGAAATATGCATGTGTTGACAGCAGATGCATTTTTTGCATTTTTTGCTGCCGCATTTATAATTCCCGTTGGTTTTGGGCCAGGTGCTTATTCTAGGAAAATTTTCCTTGAATAGGCTTGGGCTGATTTTTTGGTTGTATATAAAGCACTTGTTTTTAGCACACTTTGTATTGTCTTGATGAAGGGCTCAATACCATAGCCCGAAACGCGTCACAATCTATTTGTGTCTCTCCATGTGACATTTGTTGGATCTTAATACTGCAAGCCGAATAAAGAATACTTTTTATACGTCAAAAGCTGGAATCAACCTCTTTGTTTTTTGGATATATATATATATATATATATATATATATATAATTTTTTTAACAAAACTTTGTACACACATCGCCTGTTTATACAGTACTCATTAATCTGGTCCCGATTTATTGATAAATTTTTTTGCATATAGGGGGCCCCCAAGTGACAGTCCATAGTGGTGGATTTTTGTGATCAAATCAAGGCTACCCCAAATTGTGTTTCACCCTCGCTATGAGCATGGGCAGTTTTTTTAGACATAAAAGTGTAAGGATAAACAACAACAACAACAAGGGGGACTAGTAATAGATCTATATAGTAAACCTACAGATTGCAATAGTCTCCTGCACTATGAGAGTTTTTACCCTAAAGCTACTACAACTTTTCTTCCATGATCACAGTTTATGTGGGTCCAGAGAATTGTATAGGACCCCATAACTTGCACCACCAGGTTGAAAGAAATGAAATACAAATTTAGTTTATTAACTTTTTATTAAGGCATAAAGAGAACAGAGAAATCATAACACAAAGTAGACCTCATTCCATGCCAATTTTCAATCAGGATAAAAGGTGGTAAACAATATTGTATCATGAATGAGTCAATCAAAATAACGACAAAGAGCAAAGTTAATTTTAGTCAAACAGTGTTGGCTGGGGAGCAAAGGAAGGGGGGGGGTTAAGAAGGTGACAAGGTAAAGGAGAGGTTGGAAAAAGGAAAGGGTAAGGGTTCGGAGGGACATAGAAGATAACAATATTGAACTAAACTTGGGCCGCTGAGTGTGTCCATTATTGCAGAGAGGATAGTCTACTAAGTTGCAGTATTGCAATTATAAATTATGTAAAAAGTGGAAAGTAAGATAAAAATGTTCCATCCGTTCAGATACTTCTCAAGGACTCTTAAATCCCCTATATAATTCCCAAGGCCGTCAAAGCTGCAGTAATTTAAGGAGAGAAAACTCACAGTACAGACTGTAACCCATCAGAGGGTAATATAAATCGTGATGGTTTAATGAGGTTAAGTATAATCACAGATGACCATCCTTTAAAACTTAGCTTTTATAAATATTTAAAAATAAAAAAAAGCACATAATATACCCCTAATAGACCAATAAATACAAAGCAAAAAACAAAAGAAAATTACTCTTGTTAAAGAGACAATCCTCACAATGGTGGCTGGAGTAATGGCAGGGATTCGTATGATGAACGATACTTGGGGGACTGTCCCTAAAGATGACCCTATCTACGTTCTGCTCTGCCTAGAACAGAATAGCCGCCCGATAGGGGCGATCCCGTATCAGGAACATCCTGGAAGCCCTAGGATGGCCCTGATCGGAGAGTATAGAACAAGCTACGGTTAGCTAGTCTAGACTTTACCAAATTAAAATTAATGTACCAAAAATAATAAACAGTGACACAAATAAGTGCATATCAACTCCCATCAGCAAGAGATGAGTCACATGATAGCTTTGAAAAATACCACAGTTATTGAGTGGTGGTATTCTAGGAAGTGTGAGATTCACACATCCATGACCCAACGCGTTTCGCCAAAACACTTGGGCGGCTCATCAGGGGACACTAAAAAAGATTGTGGAGGTATAGTTCATGTTAAAGCCAATATCAATCAGTATAGATAAACACATTAACCGTGGAGTTGAAAAAGTTTAGTGATATGGTTGCTACTTGTGTGTCTGTGTAGTACCAAAATAGGTCAGATATCGCCACACAGGAGCAGCGGCCATATAGGAAATACACCTGTGCAGAGCTCAGAGAGGGGCTAAGCAGCCTAGCTAGATGGAGGCAGCGAATAACATAAATCGACTGTCAGCGTAACTAGCGTAACTACATGCCACAGTGCCATAGGACGCCATCCCCTTCCAAACACACATTTGGAGTGGTCCTGCTGCCTTAATCCAGCTAGGCTAATTGCCCTCTCACTGAGCTCTACACAGGCATGGTCAGAAAGTAGGATGTTACCTATGGTCACCTTCTTGCATGAGGAAAGCATATGGGGGGAGGGATTAAAAATGTAGTCAAGACTTTGGTATGAGTTGTGGGCCATGGAGTAGAAAGTATAGTCTTTCATAAAGGGGTGGAGAGTCCTCCAGGAATCAACAATGCCAGCTGGGACATAGAAGAACAGCCCGATAAAAGTATCTATCTGTCGATTAAAGACCACATTTAGATTCCCTGCCAGGTTTGCCATACCTTCTGCGGACTCACTGAATAGGGCTAAAATCTCAGTGAGCTATATCTGTGAAATATTAGGGGCATAAACATTTCTAAATCTGTATGCCGGGTTGCGAATAGATCCTTTTAGAAAAACATAGCGACCTTCTTTGTCTATCAAGGTAAAGCGCACCTCCAAGGGTAGATTTTTGTGTATGCCAATAGATGTGCCTTTTGTTGGAGAGTAGAGTTGAGCGAATACCTGGATGTTCAGGTTCGAGAAGTTCGGCCGAACTTCCCGGAAATGTTCGGGTTCGGGATCCGAACCCGAACCGAACTTCGTCCCGAACCCCATTGAAGTCAATGGGGACCCGAACTTTTGGGCACTAAAAAGGCTGTAAAACAGCCCGGGAAAGAGCTAGAGGGCTGCAAAAGGCAGCAACATGTAGGTAAATCCCCTGCAAACAAATGTGGATAGGGAAATGAATTAAAATTAAAATAAAAAAAATAAAAATGACCCAATATCAATTGGACAGAGGTCCTATAGCAGAGAATCTGGCTTCACGTCAGCAGAGAATCAGTCTCTTCATGCCATAGCAAAGAATCTGGCTTCATGTCAGCACAGAATCAGTCTCTTCATGCCATAGCAGAGAAGCTGGCTTCATGTCAGCACAGAATCTGTCTTCATGTCATAGCAGAGAATCAGGCTTCACGTCACCCACCAATGGAACAGGCCACTGTCACACATTTAGGCCCCGGCACCCAGACAGAGGAGAGCTATCCCGTAACATAGAATCTGGCCTTATGTCAGCGCAAAATCTGTCTTCATGTCATAGCAGAGAATCAAGCTTCACGTCACCCACCACTGGAACAGGCCACTGTCACACATTTAGGCCCAGGCACCCAGGCAGAGGAGAGAGGTCCCGTAACAGAGAATCTGGCCTGATGTCAGCACAGAATCTGTCTTCATGTCATAGCAGAGAATCAGGCTTCACGTCACCCACCACTGGAACAGGCCACTGTCACACATTTAGGCCCAGGCACCCAGGCAGAGGAGAGAGGTCCCGTAACAGAGAATCTTGCCTTATGTCAGCACAGAATCTGTCTTCATGTCATAGCAGAGAATCAGGCTTCACGTCACCCACCACTGGAACAGGCCACTGTCACACATTTAGGCCCAGGCACCCAGGCAGAGGAGAGAGGTCCCGTAACAGAGAATCTGGCCTTATGTCAGCGCAGAATCAGTCTTCATGTCATAGCAGAGAATCAGGCTTCACGTCACCCACCACTTGAACAGGCCACTGTCACATATTTAGGCCCAGGCAGAGGAGAGAGGTCGCGTAACAGAGAATCTTGCCTTATGTCAGCACAGAATCTGTCTTCATGTCATAGCAGAGAATCAGGCTTCACGTCACCCACCACTGGAACAGGCCACTGTCACACATTTAGGCCCAGGCACCCAGGCAGAGGAGAGAGGTCGCGTAACAGAGAATCTGGCCTTATGTCAGCACAGAATCTGTCTTCATGTCATAGCAGAGAATCAGGCTTCACGTCACCCACCACTGGAACAGGCCACTGTCACACATTTAGGCCCCGGCACCCAGACAGAGGAGAGCGGTCCCGTAACAGAGAATCTGGCCTTATGTCAGCGCAGAATCAGTCTTCATGTCATAGCAGAGAATCAGGCTTCACGTCACCCACCACTGGAACAGGCCACTGTCACACATTTAGGCCCAGGCACCCAGGCAGAGGAGAGAGGTCGCGTAACAGAGAATCTGGCCTTATGTCAGCACAGAATATGTCATCATGTCATAGCAGAGAATCAGGCTTCACGTCACCCACCACTGGAACAGGCCACTGTCACACATTTAGGCCCAGGCACCCAGGCAGAGGAGAGAGGTTGCGTAACAGAGAATCTGGCCTTATGTCAGCACAGAATCTGTCTTCATGTCATAGCAGAGAATCAGGCTTCACGTCACCCACCACTGGAACAGGCCACTGTCACACATTTAGGCCCCGGCACCCAGACAGAGGAGAGCGGTCCCGTAACAGAGAATCTGGCCTTATGTCAGCGCAGAATCAGTCTTCATGTCATAGCAGAGAATCAGGCTTCACGTCACCCACCACTGGAACAGGCCACTGTCACACATTTAGGCCCAGGCACCCAGGCAGAGGAGAGAGGTCGCGTAACAGAGAATCTGGCCTTATGTCAGCACAGAATCTGTCTTCATGTCATAGCAGAGAATCAGGCTTAACGTCACCCACCACTGGAACAGGCCACTGTCACACATTTAGGCCCCGGCACCCAGACAGAGGAGAGCGGTCCCGTAACAGAGAATCTGGCCTTATGTCAGCACAGAATCAGTCCTCATGTCATAGCAGAGAATCAGGCTTCACGTCACCCACCACTGGAACAGGCCACTGTCACACATTTAGGCCCAGGCACCCAGGCAGAGGAGAGAGGTCCCGTAACAGAGAATCTGGCCTGATGTCAGCACAGAATCTGTCTTTATGTCATAGCAGAGAATCAGGCTTCACGTCACCCACCACTGGAACAGGCCACTGTCACACATTTAGGCCCCGGCACCCAGACAGAGGAGAACGGTCCCGTAACAGAGAATCTGGCCTTATGTCAGCGCAGAATCTGTCTTCATGTCATAGCAGAGAATCATGCTTCACGTCACCCACCACTGGAACAGGCCACTGTCACACATTTAGGCCCAGGCACCCAGACAGAGGAGAGCGGTCCCGTAACAGAGAATCTGGCCTTATGTCAGCGCAGAATCTGTCTTCATGTCATAGCAGAGAATCAGGCTTCACGTCAGCCACCACTGGAACAGGCCACTGTCACATATTTAGGCCCAGGCACCCAGGCAGAGGAGAGAGGTCGCGTAACAGAGAATCTGGCTTCATGTCAGCACAGAATAAGTCTTCATGTCATAGCAGAGAATCAGGCTTCACGTCACCCACCACTGGAACAGGCCACTGTCACACATTTAGGCCCCGGCACCCAGACAGAGGAGAGGTTCATTCAACTTTGGGTTGCCCCGCAATATAATGGTAAAATGAAATTAAAAATAGTATTGAATGAGGAAGTGCCCTGGAGTAGAATAATATATTGTTAAGGGGAGGTAGTTAATATCTAATCTGCACAAGGGATGGACAGGTCCTGTGGGATCCATGCCTGGTTTATTTTTATGAACGTCAGCTTGTGCACATTGGCTGTAGACAGGCGGCTGCGTATGTCTGTAATGACGCCCCCTGCCGTGCTGAATACACGTTCAGACAAAATGCTGGCCGCCGGGCAGGCCAGCACCTCCAAGGCATAAAAGGCTAGCTCTGGCCACGTGGACAATTTGGAGACCCAGAAGTTGAATGGGGCCGAACCATCAGTCAGTACGTGGAGGGGTGTGCACAGGTACTGTTCCACCATGTTAGTGAAATGTTGCCTCCTGCTAACACGTTCCGTATCAGGTGGTGGTGCAGTTAGCTGTGGCGTGGTGACAAAACTTTTCCACATCTCTGCCATGCTAACCCTGCCCTCAGAGGAGCTGGCCGTGACACAGCTGCGTTGGCGACCTCTTGCTCCTCCTCTGCCTTCGCCTTGGGCTTCCACTGGTTCCCCTGTGACATTTGGGAATGCTCTCAGTAGCGCGTCTACCAACGTGCGCTTGTACTCGCGCATATTTCTATCACGCTCCAGTGTAGGAAGTAAGGTGGGCACATTGTCTTTGTACCGGGGATCCAGCAGGGTGGCAACCCAGTAGTCCGCACACGTTAAAGTGTGGGCAACTCTGCTGTCGTTGCGCAGGCACTGCAGCATGTAGTCGCTCATGTGTGCCAGGCTGCCCAGAGGTAAGGACAAGCTGTCCTCTGTGGGAGGCGTATCGTCATCGTCCTGTGTTTCCCCCCAGCCACGCACCAGTGATGAGCCCGAGCTGCTTTGGGTGCCACCCCGCTGTGAACATGCTTCATCCTCATCCTCCTCCACCTCCTCCTCATCCTCGTCCTCCTCGTCCTCCAGTAGTGGGCCCTGTCTGGCCACATTTGTACCTGGCCTCTGGTGTTGCAAAAAACCTCGTTCTGAGTCACTTCTAAGAGACTGGCCTGAAAGTGCTAAAAATGACCCCTCTTCCTCCTCTTCCTCCTGGGCCACCTCCTCTTCCATCATCGCCCTAAGTGTTTTCTCAAGGAGACATAGAAGTGGTATTGTAACGCTGATAACGGCGTCATCGCCACTGGCCATGTTGGTGGAGTACTCGAAACAGCGCAACAGGGCACACAGGTCTCGCATGGAGGCCCAGTCATTGGTGGTGAAGTGTGTCTGATCCACAGTGCGACTGACCCGTGTGTGCTGCAGCTGAAACTCCACTATGGCCTGCTGCTGCTCGCACAGTCTGTCCAGCATATGCAAGGTGGAGTTCCACCTGGTGGGTAAGTCGCATATGAGGCGGTGAGCGGGAAGGCCGAAGTTACGCTGCAGCGCAGACAGGCGAGCAGCGGCAGGGTGTGAATGCCGGAAGCGCGAACAGACGGCCCGCACTTTATGCAGCAGCTCTGACATGTCGGGGTAGTTGCGAATGAACTTCTGCACCACCAAATTCAGCACATGCGCCAGGCAAGGGATGTCCGTCAAACCGGCTAGTCCCAGAGCTGCAACGAGATTTCGCCCATTATCGCACACCACCAGGCCGGGCTTGAGGCTCACCGGCAGCAACCACTCATCGGTCTGTTGTTCTATACCCCGCCACAACTCCTGTGCGGTGTGGGGCCTGTCCCCCAAACATATGAGTTTCAGAATGGCCTGCTGACGTTTACCCCGGGCTGTGCTGAAGTTGGTGGTGAAGGTGTGTGGCTGACTGGATGAGCAGGTGGAAGAAGAGGAGGAGGAAGCTGAGTAGGAGGAGGAGGAGACAGGAGGCAAAGAATGTTGTCCTGCGATCCTTGGCGGCGGAAGGACGTGCGCCAAACAGCTCTCCGCCTGGGGCCCAGCCGCCACTACATTTACCCAGTGTGCAGTTAGGGAGATATAGCGTGCCTGGCCGTGCTTATTGGTCCACGTATCTGTGGTTAGGTGGACCTTGCCACAGATGGCGTTGCGCAGTGCACACTTGATTTTATCGGACACTTGTTTGTGCAGGGAAGGCACGGCTCTCTTGGAGAAGTAGTGGCGGCTGGGAACAACATACTGTGGGACAGCAAGCGACATGAGCTGTTTGAAGCTGTGTGTGTCCACCAGCCTAAATGACAGCATTTCATAGGCCAGTAGTTTAGAAATGCTGGCATTCAGGGCCAGGGATCGAGGGTGGCTAGGTGGGAATTTACGCTTTCTCTCAAATGTTTGTGAGATGGAGAGCTGAACGCTGCCGTGTGACATGGTTGAGATGCTTGGTGACGCAGGTGGTGGTGTTGGTGGTACATCCCATGTTTGCTGGGCAGCAGGTGCCAACGTTCCTCCGGAGGCAGAGGAAGAGGCGGCGGCAGCAGCAGCAGAAGAGTCCGAGGCGGCGGCAGCAGCAGAAGAGGCCGAGCCGGCAGCAGCAGAAGAGGCAGCAGGGGGAGCCTGAGTGACTTCCTTGTTTTTAAGGTGTTTACTCCACTGCAGTTCATGCTTTGCATGCAGGTGCCTGGTCATGCAGGTTGTGCTAAGGTTCAGAACGTTAATGCCTCGCTTCAGGCTCTGATGGCACAGCGTGCAAACCACTCGGGTCTTGTCGTCAGCACATTGTTTGAAGAAGTGCCATGCCAGGGAACTCCTTGAAGCTGCCTTTGGGGTGCTCGGTCCCAGATGGCGGCGGTCAGTAGCAGGCGGAGTCTCTTGGCGGCGGGTGTTCTGATTTTGCCCACTGCTCCCTCTTTTGCTACGCTGTTGGCTCGGTCTCACCACTGCCTCTTCCTCCGAACTCTGAAAGTCAGTGGCACGACCTTCATTCCATGTGGGGTCTAGGACCTCATCGTCCCCTGCATCGTCTTCCACCCAGTCTTGATCCCTGACCTCCTGTTCAGTCTGCACACTGCAGAAAGACGCAGCAGTTGGCACCTGTGTTTCGTCATCATCAGAGACGTGCTGAGGTGGTATTCCCATGTCCTCATCATCAGGAAAAATAAGTGGTTGTGCGTTAGTGCATTCTATCTCTTCCACCCCTGGGGAAGGGCTAGGTGGATGCCCTTGGGAAACCCTGGCAGCAGAGTCTTCAAACAGCATAAGAGACTGCTGCATAACTTGAGGCTCAGACAGTTTCCCTGATATGCATGGGGGTGATGTGACAGACCAATGGGCTTGGTTTTCATGCGCCATCTGTGCGCTTTCTGCAGAAGACTGGGTGGGAGATAATGTGAACGTGCTGGATCCACTGTCGGCCACCCAATTGACTAATGCCTGTACCTGCTCAGGCCTTACCATCCTTAGAACGGCATTGGGCCCCACCAAATATCCCTGTAAATTCTGGCGGCTACTGGGACCTGAGGTAGTTGGTACACTAGGACGTGTGGCTGTGGCAGAACGGCCACGTCCTCTCCCAGCACCAGAGGGTCCACTAACACCACCACGACCATGTCCACGTCCGCGTCCACGTCCCTTATTAGATGTTTTCCTCATTGTTCCCGTTCACCACAATTTTGAGAATGGCAAATTTGGGAATAGTTTTTCAACCCAGAAAAAAAAATGTGCTTTTACGTTCACTACAAATAACTTGACCAGCTAAAACAGTACAGATTTGCTTGAATAGAAATGTGAGACCTGTTTTTTTTTTGCACTGTGTGACAGGTTAAGGTTTAATCACAGAATCAGACTTCTATCTGCACGGTAGCGTGTGTCTTAGGTTTTTCTGAATGACACTATCAGTACCTTCAATGTAAGATATCCTTTTTGGGATGGATTTCAAGTAGGCCTCAAATACCAGAAACTAGTTATTTTGAGAATGGCAAATTTGGGAATAGTTTTTCAACCCAGAAAAAAAAATGTGCTTTTACGGTCGCTACAAATAACTTGACCAGCTAAAACAGTACAGATTTGCTTGGATAGAAATGTGAGACCTGTTTTTTTTTGCACTGTGTGATAGGTTACTTTTAATCACAGAATCAGACTTCTATCTGCACGGTAGCGTGTGTCTTAGGTTTTTCTGAATGACACTATCAGTACCTTCAATGTAAGATATCCTTTTTGGGATAGATTTCAAGTAGGCCTCATATACCAGAAACTAGTTATTTTGAGAATGGCAAATTTGGGAATAGTTTTTCAACCCAGAACAAAAAGTGTGCTTTTACGGTCACTACAAATAACTTGACCAGCTAAAACAGTACAGATTTAGTTGAATAGAAATGTCAGGTCTTTTTTTTAGGCGCTGGGTGACAGGCTCAACTTGCCCCTGATGTAGTATATGGCCAAAAAATAACCACACTGTTGATGGTTAAATGCACTTGGGTGACACAGGCTCAGCCTACACCAGATGTAGTATATGGCCAAAAAATAATCAGACTGTTGATGGTTAAATGCACTTCGGTGACACAGGCTCAGCCTGCATCTGATGTAGTATATGGCCAAAAAATAACCAGACTGTTGATGGTTAAATGCACTTCGGTGACACAGGCTCAGCCTGCAGCTGATGTAGGATATAGCACAAAATAACCACACTATTGATGGTTAAATACACTTGGTGATAGCTTGTGCTGGCGCACCACAGGTCACAAAATGGCCGCCGATCACCCCAGAAAAAAAGTGATCTAAAAACGCTCTGGGCAGCCTCAAAAAAGTGAGCAAGTCAATATTAGCACTTCAATGATCCACAGCTGCAGATCGATCACAGAATGAAGTCTTTTGGAGGAGTTAATCACTGCCTAATCTCGCCCTAACGTCGCAGCTGCAACCTCTCCCTATGCTTCAATCAGCAGAGTGACGTGCAGCGCAACGTGACCCAAGCTTATATAGAGGCTGGGTCACATGCTGCACTGGCCAATCACAGCCATGCCAATAGTAGGCAAGGCTGTGATGGCCTCTTGGGGCAAGTAGTATGACGCTTGTTGATTGGCTGCTTTGCTGCCTTTCAAAAAGCGCCAAGAAAGCGCCGAACACCGAACCCGAACACGGACTTTTACGAAAATGTTCGGGTTCGGGTCCGTGTCACGGACACCCCAAAATTCGGTACGAACCCGAACTTTACAGTTCGGGTTCGCTCATCCCTATTGGAGAGTCAGGAGATACACTGTGAAACCATTGGTTGTAAATAGAGTGTGGTAAACAAGAAATATGTTTTTTTCCTAAAGTGGGTCTCTTGCAGCATCGCTACATCGTGTTTGCGCATATGGTGAAAGATTTGTCCCCTCTTGGAAGGTGTGCTCAGCCCACGGACATTAAAAGAACAGACATTAAGTGTAACCATATTGAATCAAAAGAAAAAAGAAATAACTTACAATAGTGGAACTCTCTGGAGCTTGGCGCGGGTGCAGTGAACAAACAACAGAAAACTGGAGACAAAGATAATTAATACCATCCATGGTAACACAAGGCCTGTGGACACTAGAGTCATAGCAATAACATTTTTTAAAGAATCCACAAGCAGCAGGTGTAAGAAAACTTATAACGATGAAGGGGGGGGGGGGGGGTTGGGTGTGACCAGGCATGGTACCATATGGAAGGAAACTGGTCAATAAACTGTGCAACATTGATTTAACATGTGAAGGATGTCCCTTAGAGAGTGCTTATATTATCATTAATCATTCTTCCAGTCTCAGGGTACAGTAATCAAGAGACAGCACTGGGGACGCATAGCAAATCAATTATAACATACTCAGTCAGCAGTGTCCACTGGTAGCCTCCTGTCACGATCAGTGTGGGTTGACAAACTCCACACTAAACACAGGGGAACAGTAACTCGGCCTGGAAATTAGGGAAGGAACAGGTCACCTCCTAAACAACCCTAATCCGGGCCCTAACTACCTATCAGATGAATAGATTTTGAAGGTAGGAATATTCATATGCTCTATACCTAGGCCCTTATATCCCTATAAGGCCCTGGAATTAGGTTAGGACCAGAGACAACCCATTCCTCCCCAGATGGACGAATGGAAGTCTCTGTCTCACGCCCAGATACATACAACAGGGAATATAACAAACACAAAACAATAAGAAAAGACAAGACTTATCTAAAAGTAGAAAACTGGCAACTCCAGAAGCACCACAGAGTACAACTGACCAGCTAGTTAGAAGGCAGGAAGAAAATCTATAAACCACACCTCCAAGAGTGAGAAACGGCTACTTATGGGAAAGGTAAAATAGCAACAAGCAACACCTGAAGCAAGGGGTGTGGAGTTCACCAAAACACAGACACAATAAGATCCATAGTGAACTTATCAATTTAACCCACGAATTGCCAGTCTCTCCAATCTCCTGTAACCTGCCATGGAAACGTCCGTGACACCTCCGGTGGGTCAGCTTGTCCAATTTCCTCTTCATATGCTGTTGCCGCGGAGAATGTGATGGTGTCCAGGGAGTGATGGAGGGCAGAGGTGGAAGATCAGTCAGATTTTGGGCAGCATTCCAGTCCAGGATCTCCAGTGGTTCTGTCCAGGGCTTGGTATACTGCCTGTAGATCAGCCGGTGACCTGATGGTTATTTAACGGCCTGGAGCATTAATAAGAACACTAAATGGATTTAGCAAGCTGTATGATATGTTTCTGCCTTGGAGGACAGTGAACAAGGGTTTCAGGGCTCTCCTTTTTTGCAATGTCAATGGATATAGGTCTTGGAACAGGGAGATGTTGGTGCCAGCAAATGTGAGCGAGGGCGATGCACGGGCCACTTTAAGAACTCTCTCTTTAATTTGGAAATTCACAAGCCAGCATATTACATCTCTAGGCGGCTCATTTGGTCTTGGAGGGGGGTGTAACACCCTGTTAGCCGTGTCCATTGAGAGGTCTATCGAGGTGTCTGATCCCAGCAATAAAGTTGAAAGTTCAGTCACTTTCCCCATTATGGCCTTAGTGATAATGGTTTCTGGGAGACATTTAATGCTGGGGTTATTGTGTCGTCCGCAATTGTCCTGGTCTTCAACCATATTGTATAGAAGATTATTATGTGCTTTAGCGCTATCTAAACTGGAAGAGACTGCTGAGCCAAACTTTACTATAGCCTCTTGATTGCTTTCCACATTATCCACCCTCTACGTTACTTGCCTCAAGTCCCGCTTAATATCTTACATACTTATATCTTGATGGGACTCAAAGCATCCACCATAAGTTCCCTCATGAACGCTCTGTAAACAGAGAGTTGCTCTTGTCCAGGTTGGTTTTCAGCTTCACTGTCCCTCTCAAACTCTGAGTCTGCTAAAAAGTCCACGGAGGGAGGAGCTTTTTCCAGTGCCATCTTGCCGCTTTGTCTTGCAGAAGGTGGATCGGCTTTCTTCATAAATCTATCTATGTCAACTAGTACATGGCCTGGTTTTAGTGGCCCCGGTGTATTCTTGGAGCGTTCCTTGGTAGTCTTTCCAATGTTGCTCACTTAATAAAGGTTGATGAAGCCCGTATCCCTCTGGTCCTGAGCAGAGCTCACACTTGCATGTGCGCGCTGCTCAATGCCAGCTCTGCCCCTCTGAAATACAAATTTAGCCAGTATGACTATCCTGAGCCACTACTTAACACACAGCACTTAAGTTGTGCCAACAACATTGTAAATGACTGATGTCAACAATACATGTAATGCCATCCTTTACAGACATGCATACTGCCTATTTTGAGACTGAGTCTGTTCTGTGGACCAGTGATCTAGAAACTGTGTGCTCTGCTCATACTTGTGTTCAGGTAGCTTTTTTTTTTTACCTTTTGTCCTAGAGTTGTATTTACTTAGCATTTGAGACCTCTATTATCTACGTATTATTATACAGCACTGCTCTGGTCTTAGCATGATGTATTTATTTGAATAGATCTATTTGTATTCACTGTGGTATATTTTCTAGATAGTCCCCTTCTCCATTTTCACTTATTATAGTTTACTATATAGAGTACATTACCTAGGTTTTCATTGGGATTATGTATATTTCAGGAACATGAACTGTATGCAGTATATATTATATTATCTCAATATGTATGTCCAGGCAATAACCCCTACTAATTTAAGCATTCCATAAACTGATATTGCCAAGGAACGTCCAATTGGATTGAAATTTTCAATTTATACATGAGTAAATCTGCTTAACCTGTATAAGTGAAAGATTCTGGATCATATTGAGATGTTTATGTTAATAAAACACTTGCATCATTGAATAAAATTGGAGCATTTGCTTTGTTAGCATATTGTAAGATCCTCACCTGTCTCGAACTCCGGTGTGACCAAAAAGGGTCCTCGTGGAACTGAGGGACAGGTTACACGTGTCTCCATTGATACACCAGCACCGACCCATTTGCGAACCGACGCGGGGATGCGTTCGCATGTGCGTCGGAGGGGAAGAAGCATAAAGGATGGCTTTCGGGGAAACAGCTTGGCCGGGCTAGTGGCAGTACGCTGCGGCCAAGCTTGTCTCCGATGCCTATTGCGGATTCCATTCCAGTGTCCATGTCGACACGCTTGCGCACTCTCGCAGAGCCTGTCGTGCATCCGCATTTATGTTCAAAACGGGAGCACAAGTGGATACGCAGTCGCGTGTACGCGCTTCTTATTCGCTTCGCTGACCAGCGAAGGGAATAGCACCTGGCCGCAAGTTCAAAGCAGATTATGGGGCCGGCATTGGTCTAATTAACTAATGACCGACCAAAGCCTTGTACACAGGTGTAGGGCAGGATCATGACCTATGGGGAGTGGACACTTGTTTGTCAGCAGGCACATAAAAGGTGGCCTCCCAGGTCGTCAGTGCCCACTGTTATCCTTCCTTATCCAGGTGCAGGTCAGTACTGCTAGCTACTGACTGAAGATTGCTGGGACTCCGTCCATTCCAGTGGGACCCAGGACCCGGGAATTTCTGTGACGCATCCGTTTACCTGGCAAGTTGCACAGAGACTTATGCACGGATCGGGACTACTCCTGGCTTTCCTTCGTTTTTTGTTTGCCTGATATTTGCCCAGTGAAATTTACCTAGACTTTGTTTATTTTGTTAATAAACCCCTTTTACTTCATCCTCACTGGTCTGTTTCGTTGGTGCCTTGCATTACACATATACTCTCAGCTGATGTCAAACCCCTACCAATCTGACATTGACGGCATAAATATTACTAGAATATGCCAATACAGCTTGCACTACTAAAATATAACAATATTTATCTCATACAGCAAATGGCATAATGGAAAAAAATAAAAAATGGCCAATTTTATCATTTTTGTACCCAAAAATGCAATAAAGAGTAATCAAAAAGTCTCAAACACTTCAAAATGATATCATTGAAAAGTACAGATCGCCCAGCAAAAAATGACGGCTCATTCAGCTCTGTACACATAACTACAAAAAAGTTATATGAGTCAGAATATGGTGATGAAAAAACATAAACATAAAACTGTGGCAGAATTGCTTTTTTTCCCCACTTCTACCCCATTTGGAACTTTTTCCAGCTCCCCATTAAATCATATGCAATAGTAAATAGTGCCATTAGAAATTACAACTTATCCCTCAAAAAATAAGCCATCATAGGGCTATGTGAACAGAAAAAAAAAAGTTCTCTCTGGGAAGGCTGGCAGTGAAAAACGAAAAAGCAAAAATAGAAAATCACAAGGTCCTTTATGGGTTAAATAAGGTAATATGCAAATCATCTGAAAAACAAAGATTCATGAAAAGTGTTGCATATTACTATAAGGATATAGTGTGCAAAAGAAAATTTTCTACAGAAAAAAATGAAATTATTAAATATTAGACCACTTACAGTTGGAAGAAACAAAAATGAAATGTGATTCTTCCCCTTGAGTGCTCTCACCTTTATTAAATGATTTTAACCAAATGACCCTAAAAAAGCTTAGAAAAATGAATAATCTGACTACTATAAATCATGCAATAGAGTCTGGAAAATCTAGGAAATCTAACCTAGAATAACATCCTCTTGGAAAGGTTAATAAAGTGACATCACTCTAATGACAAGTGAAGAAATATTTAGCAACTGGTGAAAATACATTTCTCCTGACTGCAGTGTTATATCTGCAGCCTCATTCCTTAAGTGAACATGAAGTTAAACCCACGTATTGCTTAAGACAACTATTCTGTGTAAACCTACGTAAATGACATTTTGAGTGTTACAATTAATGAAGCTCCTGACAGGAACATTTCCCAAGGACAGAAAATCGTACCTCCTCACAGATAGTAATATGTACACAACATTTTCTACCTGTTCCAACACATATGAGCACACTCATAGATGACAGCACTGTGTTTTTTTTTTTGTTTGTTTTTTTACCAAGAACTCTGAATAAGCTTCAAGGCAAAAAATTTCATAGAATTGTTTATATTTTTGGTCAGAAAGAAACTAAGACTACAGATCCAGAAAAATCTGCATTGTTCTTTGCTACAGAATGATAATGGTTCTCTGCTACTATGTACAGTGCATTAGGAAAGTCTTCAGACATTTTCAAATTTTTTATATTTTGTTATGTTTGCGGCCTTGCAATATTTTTTTTTAATAAAAATCAAGTTTCCCTTATCAATCTACACTTAATACTCCTTAATGAGAAAGTTAAAACAAAATTTTAGAAATATTAGCAAATTTATTAAAAAGGAAAAAACAAAAATGTAGCATGGCATAAGTATTCAGACTCTTTGCTATGACACTTAAAATTAACTCTGGGGGCCTCCCATTTATATTGATTGTCTTTCAAATGTTTCTACACCTTGATTGGACTTCCCTTGTGATAAATTCAGTAGATTGGTCATAATTTGGAAAGACACATCCCTGTCTATATAAGGTCTCACAGCTGACAATGCATAACAGAGCAAAAACCAAGCCATGAGGAGGGAAGAAATGCCTACAAACCCCAGATACGTGATTGTGTGGAGGCACAGATCTGGAGAGGGATAATAAAATGTCTGCTGCACTGGAAGTTCCCAAGAGCACAGTGGTCTCCATAAAGCCTAAATGGAAGAAGCTCACCTCCCCACCGAGATAAGTCATTGGGAGAAAAGGACCGTGGAAAGATAGGTGGTTACTCTGTCTGAGCTCAAAATATCCTGTGAGAATATTCTAAAAAATGAATATATAGCAAATATTATGTAATAATTATGTAGTTAGTCAGTGATAATATCTGACACTGGAAAAGCTGGGTAATAACTCAGTGTAGATTGCGAGTTATTACCCAGCTTTCCCAGTGTCAGATTTTATCACTGAGTTATTACCCAGCTTTCCCAGTGTCAGATATCACCCTAGTGTATATTGTGAATATTCTAATTGCAAATTTTCCATGCAAAAGGCTACACTAATAAGCTTGTCATAAGACTCAGTCTAATATTCTTGTCAGAAGACTATGAAACCAATAACGGGAGCTATTGAGCTATGAACAGTGCCCTCTATTGGTTTCATAGTCTTCTGACAATAATATTTGTCGTCTTAAGACTGTAAAACCAATGGAGGGCGCTATTCTGCTCATTTGCAAGGCAGATTCTGCTCATTTGCATGTCTTTCCCATATGCCCATGTTTATGCAAATGAGTTTTTACATTACAAAACTGTATAGAAAGGTTATTGAATATTATATTAGGACAATCAGAAAACTTTTTGTCACCCTAATGATATTGCTCTAGCTGTGCAGGTCCACCCAAGCCATCCAACAGATGCAAAAAAACTTTGAGGTTTACTGGTTCTCAGTCAGATGAGAGCTGGTTTGGAATATCTCATAGTGCACAAGGCTGCAATTATAAGGTATGCTGGCTGTTATCTGTCTCATGGATAGATGGATGGCTTGTACATACCTGGATTTTGGCCTATAGCCTTTGTGTGGTTTACTATTGTATGTCATACATAATAGGAGTCTAAGATGCATCTAGCTAGCCTCTTAATGCTGTTGCCAAACCTTTTTGATTGGGTTTCCATCAATTTCTAACCTTTTTTTATGAACCAGACACCCTCTTCTCCTCCGAGCAGGGGGTGCCTGGGGTTCTCTCATTGACTTCCATTATATTAAATTGTATTCGAGCACCGGAATTATTCGGCCGAGCACTCGGATCTGCCAAGCATAGCGACGCTTGAGCCGAACAGGTATTCAGCCGAGCATGCTCGCTCATTACTAGAGGGAGCTGAAACTCTGCGTTGCTCAGCGACAGCCCCAAAACCTGACAGATCTAGAGGAGATCTGTGTGGAGGAGTGGGTCAAAATCCCTGTTGCAGTGTGTGCAAACCTGGTCAAGAACTACAGAAAATTTACCTCTGTAATTGCAAACAAAGGCTTTTGTACCAAATATTAACACAGATTTTCTCAGGTGTTCAAATACTTATGTTCAGCAGTGCAAGACAAATAAATTCTTTAAAAATCATGCAATGTGATTTCCTGCATTTTTTATTTTTTTATTCTGTCTCTCAGAGTGGGAATGCACCTACAATGTGAATTTCAGACCCCTCCATGATTTCTAAGTGGGTGAACTTGCAAAATCGCAGAGGGTTCAAATACTTCTGTTCCTCACCGTAAATATATATATATATATATATATATATATATATATATATATATATATATATATATATATATTAGCCAATAAAAGCCTGGTCACATGACCCTTATCAGCCAATAGAAACTCGCAAGCCCTTAGTCTCCACATACACACAGTTTTAAACCAGGTTTCCATAACAACCGAGACATTTTTCTTTACTGCTGTAGGTCAGCAATAAAGGGGCAGGGCGCTGTGGATGACACTGTTAAGGGAGTGGAGTGCTGTGAAGGTCACAGTTCAGGGGGCAGGTAGGGGAGCCACCCTTAAAAAACAGACTTAAAAACCCTGCCCCTTGTCCCGCTAAGTCACGTCCCCGACCCTGTTAGGCCATGCCCCCTCTCACTCTGCAGCCTATGGAAATTGAAAAAATGAAGGTAAAAATCAACTTCTGTCATGTGCAGGGGTGGGAGGGAGGGTAAGTTTCTCCCTGCAGCTCACACTCAGACATCACTGTTCTGCTGTCTGAGAGTGAGCTGTTCAAAAGGACATCCCTGCGTCCGTCCAGGGCCTGCGCCGGACGAAGTACAGGGAGTCTGAAAGCCGGACTGTCCGGCCTAAAACCGGACCTCTGACTACCCTAGGGGCAGGCTGCTGTGGAGGCCACAGTTAAGGGAACGGTCCGCTATAGAGGTCAGTGTTAAGGGGTAGATTGCTGTTGAGGCCACTGTTAAGGGGGAAATCACTGTTAAGGAGATGGGGCACTGTGTACTGTGGGGGACTGTGGAGGACACTAATAAACGGGGGGCCGCTGTGGAGGTCACTGTTAAGGGGGCAAGATGCTGTGGAGGTCATTGTTAAAGAAGCGGGCACTGTGGAGATCTCTGTAAGGGGGAAGGGAACGGTGGAGGTCATAGTTAAGGGTACAGTCTGCTATGGAGGTACAGTGGATATAAAAAGTCTACACACCCCTGTTAAAATGTCAGGTTTCTGTGCTGTAAAAAAATGAGACAAAGATAAATCATTTCAGAACTTTTTCCACCTTTAATGTTACCTATAAACTGTACCACTCAATTGAAAAACAAACTGAAATCTTTTAGGAGGAGGGAAGAAAACAAAAAAATAAATAATAATGTGGTTGCATAAGTGTGCACACCCTCTTATAACTGGGGATGTAGCTGTGTTCAGAATTAAGCAATCACATTCAAAATCATGTTAAATAGGAGTCAGCATACACCTGCCATCATTTAAAGTGCCTCTCATTAACCCCAAATAAAGTTCAGCTGCTCTAGTTCGTCTTTCCTGAAATTTTTCTTAGTCGCATCCCACAGCAAAAGCCATGGTCCACAGAAAGCTTTCAAAGCATCAGAGGGATCTCATTGTTAAAAAGTATCAGTTTGGAGAAGGGTACAAAATAATTTCCAAGGCATTAGATATACCATGGAACACAGTGAAGACAGCCATCATCAAGTGGAGAAAATATGGCACAACAGTGACATTACCAAGAACTGGACGTCCCTCCAAAATTGATGAAAAGACGAGAAGAAAACTGGTCTAGGAGGCTTACAGCAACATTAAAGGAGCTGCAGTAATATCTGGCAAGTATTGGCTGTGTGGTACATGTGACAACAATCTCCCGTATTCTTCATATGTCTTGGCTATGGGGTAGAGTGGCAAGACAAAAGCCTTTTCTTACGAAGAAAAACATCCAAGCCAGGCTACATTTTGCAAAAACACATCTGAAGTCTCCCAAAAGCATGTGGGATAAGGTGTTATGGTCTGATGAAACCAAGGTTGAACTTTTCGGCCATAATTCCAAAAGATATGTTTGGCGCAAAAACAACACTGCACATCACCAAAAGAGGGAATTATGAACAGTTCCAAAAACCAGAAAGCTGAACATGTAGAGGAACTTCATCTTTCAGCATGACAACGACCCAAAGCATACATTCAAATCAACAAAGTTTAAAGAAGATTAAAGTTTTGGAATGGCCCAGCCAGAGCCCAGACCTGAATACGATTGAAAATCTGTGGGGTGATTTGAAGAGAGCTGTGCACAGGAGATACCCTCACAATCTGACAGATTTGGAGTGTTTTTTGCAAAGAAGAGTGGGCAAATCTTGCCAAGTCAAAATGTGCCATGCTGATAGACTGATACCCAAAAAGACTGAGTGCTGTAATAAAATCAAAAGGTGCCTCAACAAAGTATTAGTTTAAGGGTGTGCACAATTATATTATTTTATTTTTATATTTTTTCTTCCCTCTACCTAAAAGATTTCAGTTTGTTTTTCAATTGAGTTGTACAGATTACAGGTCACATTAAAGGTGGAAAAGGTTCTTTTTTTAACATCACAGAAACCTGACATTTTAACAGGGGTGTGTAGACTTTTTATATCCACTGTAAGTGTTAAGGGGCATGGTGCTGTAGAGTTTACTGATAAGGGGGTGGGGTGTTGTGGAAGTCACATTTTAAGGGAATGGAGCTCTGTGGAGGTCACTGTTAAAGGGGCGGGTTATTGTGGAAATCAATGTTAACGAGACAGGGTACTGTTGAGGCCACTATTAAAGGGTCAGCGGGGTAAAGTGGAGGTCACTGTTAAGGGGGCAGTCGCTGTGGAGGTCTCTGTTTAGGGGGCCAGGAATGGTGGAGGTCACAGTCAAGGGGACTGTAACCTATGGTCAGTGTTAAAGGGCGGGTGCTGTAGAGGTCACTGTCAAGGGGGTGGGGTGCTGTGAAGGTCCAATTTTAAAAGAGACGGGGCACTGTGAGGGGGAGTCCAGTGTTAAGGGGTGGGGGCTATGGAGGTCACTGTTCACGGAGCGGGGTGCTGTCGATGTCACTCTTATAGTGGATACTGTCGATATCTTTTAATGACACACACAAACATTAAATTAAATAGATTAAATATACCAGTGTGAAGCCGGGTCCTTCACCTAGTGTATACACTCACCTAAAGAATTATTAGGAACACCTGTTCTATTTCTCATTAATGCAACTATCTAGTCAACCAATCACATGGCAGTTGCTTCAATGCATTTAGGGTTGTGGTCCTGGTCAAGACAATCTCCTGAACTCCAAACTGAATGTCAGAATGGGAAAGAAAGGCGATTTAAGCAATTTTGAGCGTGGCATGGTTGTTGGTGCCAGACGGGCCAGTCTGAGTATTTAACAATCTGCTCAGTTACTGGGATTTTCACGCACAACCATTTCTAGGGTGTACAAAGAATGGTGTGAAAAGGGAAAAACATCCAGTATGCGGCAGTCCTGTGGGCAAAAATGCCTTGTGGATGCTAGAGGTCAGAGGAGAATGGGCCGACTGATTCAAGCTGATAGAAGAGCAACGTTGACTGAAATAACCACTCGTTACAACCGAGGTATGCAGCAAAGCATTTGTGAAGCCACAACACGCACAACCTTGAGGCGGATGGGCTACAACAGCAGAAGACCCCACCGGGTACCACTCATCTCCACTACAAATAGGAAAAAGAGGCTACAATTTGCACGAGCTCACCAAAATTGGACTGTTCAAGACTGGAAAAATGTTGCCTGGTCTGATGAGTCTCGATTTCTGTTGAGACATTCAAATGGTAGAGTCCGAATTTGGCGTAAACAGAATGAGAACATGTATCCATCCTCTGATGGCTACTTCCAGCAGGATAATGCACCATGTCACAAAGCTCGAATCATTTCAAATTGTTTTCTTGAACATGACAATGAGTTCACTGTACTAAAATGGCCCCCACAGTCACCAGATCTCAACCCAATAGAGCATCTTTGGGATGTGAGGAACGGGAGCTTCTTGCCCTGCATGTGCATCCCTCAAATCTCCATCAACTGCAAGATGCTATCCTATCAATATGGGCCAACATTTCTAAAGAATGCTATCAGCACCTTGTTGAATCAATGCCATGTAGAATTAAGGCAGTTCTGAAAGCAAAAGGGGGTCCAACACCGTATTAGTATGGTGTTCCTAATAATTCTTTAGGTGAGTGTATATATATATATTGTAGGAAGGAACATGAGGCTGTCATTGATGGTCGGTATGTGTCACCGAGGTTCCTGGCCTTGGTGAGGTAAGAGCCGGTTTTTCTCAAGTGTCATTATTGCAGATTGCAGTCTGACACTTCGGCTGTTTAGTATGGCTGTAAAGTTGATCCGGGATGGCTTTTATTGGGAGTAGTCAAAAGAGCTGGGTGGGTGACTACATTCCAGGCAGGGTCTTGGCAGGATCATAAAGCAGTCAGCACTATCAGGTGGTGTGGATCTACCTCCATCTGACAGTGAAGCTGTGGAGTCCTCTGTGCTGAAGGCTAAAGACTGCAAACAGGTGTGCATGCCGCCTGGAAGCCTGCCAGTGAACTTTTCTGTGGCTGAGGCTGTGAACCAACACCTAGGATTCTAGTGAACATTGTTTTGTTTTGTTGTGTATGAACAAGCACGAAGACTGTTATGTTTTGCTGAGTGTGAATAAAACACTGAAGTTTGATTTACAACCTGGTTCCTTGGATCTATACTGCATCCGCTAACCTGTCTACCAGAGCAAACCCCCACATTTGGTGGAAAATGCGCGCTATTCTGTCCCCTGACAAAATGGAGGCGATCGTGAAAGCCCTCATAGAGGCTAGCTTGCAGCAGCGGGAGGCTAACAAGTAGCAGCAGGAAACCAACCAGCTGCTATTACAGCATGTGATGGCTTACAAGCAGCAGGAACGTCTCAGAACGTCCACGATGCCCGGAAAGTTGTCCGTGGGGCGATCCCTAAAATTACCCTTGCGCTAACCCCTCAGTCTCCGTCTGACCCGGCACCTCACACCCCACCCCGACCCCACCCGACCCCTGCAACTGCCTTGTTGGACGCTCACCTTGCTGTTCCTGGGGTAGCCTCCCCGCAGCCGCCAACCTCGCTGAAGCTCCTCCTTGCTGTAAGCCACTCTGCGTCGTGGAAGTTGATGGACCAGCACAGTCCTCAAGTCTGTCGTCACCCTCCAAATCCTCCTGGCTAACTTCACCATCCTCCAAAGCCTGGTTATCCGGAAAACCCGCGCCATCGTCCACATGGCCGGGCTGCGACTCCGCCGCTTCTCCGACGCTGGGCACGCAACCAAACGGCTGCCGCCCCCTCGCACTCCAGACGTCGTCCTTCCTGGCCTGTCCCTCCTGCTCCGCGGCCCAATGGCCGTGAGCTGCGTCCGACCGAATCTCCTCCGACGCATTTGTAAGCTGCGCAGTGGGCGGGGCCAAACCTGCTCCTACCCCCAGTGACCTGTCCATCAAAAAGCTCTGGCCTGCAATACCAGTCTCCACCACTGGTGTCACTGTTCTGCGAGTCCTGCACCTGTCCATCAAAGAGCACTGGCCTGCAATACTATTCTCCGCCACTGGTGTCACTGTTCTGCGAGTCCTGCACCTGCTTCTGCCGTGAGAAGAAGGCTGCCGGCCTGATGCTGCAGGCCGCAGCGCCACCACCGATGCCACGTGAGGAGAAGGGCCCCCCTCGACTTCCGAAGGGGCCACACAGTCCACTGCTCTCCCGGAACGACTCCTGGGCACCCGAACAGGTAGGTCCCGACCTTCAGCTCGCCCCTGGCCCCGGACATCCATCGAGAGGAACGCCGCAGTACTGCTCCCGTCGGTGCCCGGCGCTGCGCAGGATTCCTCCCGCTGTGCCTGCTGGCCGTGACTCGTACAGCCCCAGCAGCCACAAGCGGAGGGTCCCTGGCGGGGCTCCTTAAGCGCCGCCACACTCGGGGGGTCGCCTCAGGGCTCAGCCGTTCAGGAGGAACGGATCTCCTTGCCCTGGGCCTCTCCACCATATTAACTGGCGACTCAACAGGCACCGCCAGCGCCACCTGCAAACTATTCTGCAGCCATGCAGAACCGTGAAGTTCTGCGGCTGCTCGAACTGCCTCCATCAAATACAGCCATTTGAAATACAGGCATTTTGGTCATAGAAATATTGAATTCAGGCCTACACTGGTTCAGACCCTGTGAGATACTCCCTCTACATACTGGGGTTTGATTCAGGCATTTGAAATACAGCCATTTGAAATATAGCCATTTTGGGCAAAGAAATATTTACTTCAGGCCTACACTAGTTCAGGCCCTGTGAGATATTCCCTCTACATACAGGGGTTTGATTCAGGGATTTGAAATACAGCCATTTGAAATACAGCCTTTTTGGGCAAAGAAATATTTAATTCAGGCCTACACTGGTTCAGACCGTGTGAGATACACCCTTTACATACTGTCTTTCTATTCTACTATTAATTAAACACCCATTTAAGGCAAGATCCTAAATTCGAAAAATATGAAAAGAGCATCAAATAAGGGACGTGGGCCAGGTCGTGGTGCTAGTGGTGGAGCTCCTGTTGCAGAGAGAGGACGTGGTCGATCTGTGGCAGCTACACGCACAAGTGAAACCCCTTCCTCAGGTGCGAGTAGGCGACAAAACCTGCACCGGTATTTGGTCGGGCCTAATGCTGCTCTACGAATGGTAAGGCCTGAACAAGTACAGGCGATAGTAGATTGCGTTGCTGACAGTGGATCCAGTTCCCTCACATTGTCTTCCACCCAGTCTCCTGCTGAAAGACCACAGTTGGCACCTGCAGCCGATGTCCATCAGTCTTTCACCTCACCCCCTTGCAAATCAGCCAAGCAGTCTGAGCCCCAAGTCATGCAGCAGTCTCTTCTGCTTTTTGATGACTCTGTTAGCAGGGTTTCCCAGGGCCATCCACCTAGCCCTGCCCCAGAAGTGTAAGAGATTGAGTGCACCGATGCCCAACCACTTATCTTTCAAGATGAGTACATGGGAGGACCATCGCAGCACGTCTCGGATGATGATAAAACACAGGTGCCAACTGCTGGGGCTTTCAAAAGTGTGCAGACCGACAAGGAAGCCAGGGGTGAAGACTATGTGGATGATGATGTGGAGGACGATGAGGTCCTCGACCCCACATGGAATCAAGGTCATGCGAGTGACCTATGTAGTTCGGAGGAAGAGGCGGTGGTCGCACAGAGCCACCAGCACAGCAGAAGAGGAAACAGGGTGCAAAAGCGGAGCGGCCGTCCTCTAGACAGTATGCCTCTTACTGCCCACCGCAGCAAGGGACCAAGCACACCAAAGCCAGCTCCATGGAGTTCCCTGGCGTGGCAGTTCTTCAGACAATGTGCTGACGACAAGACACGAGTGGTTTGCACGCTGTGCAATCAGAGCCTGAAGCGAGGCATAAACGTTCTCAACCTGAGCACAACCTGCATGAACAGGCATTTAAGTGCAAAGCACGAGCTGCAGTGGAGTAGACAATTCAAAAACCAAGAAAGGTCTCTGCCTCCTCCTGCTTCCTCTTCTGCTGCAGTCGCGGCCTCTTCATCCACCTCTGGAGTGACAGTGCCACCTGGCACCCCGCAAACAGAAGATCTGCAGCAACACCAACACCTGGGTCACCAAGCATCTCCACAATGTCCCACGGAAGCGTTCAGCTCTCCATATCCCAAACGCTGGAGAGGAAGTACTCCCCTACCCACCCGCGATCCCTAGCCCTGAATGCCAGCATTTATTTATTTTATTTATTACTGGCCTTTGAAATGCTGTCATTCCGTCTGGTGGAGACGGATAGTTTTAAAGGCATTATGCCAGTGGCTGTCCCACAGTGCGTCGTGCCCAGCCGCCACTACTTTTCAAGGCGAGCCATCCCTTCACTTCACTACCAAGTAGGGGACAAAATCAGGTGTGCACTGCGCAACGCCATCTGTGGCAAGGGATACGTGGACCAGTAAGCATGGTCGGGGCCGTTATATCTCCATAACAGCACACTGGGTAAATGCAGTGACAGCTGGGCCTGAGGCGGATAGCAGTTTGGCGCATGTCCTTCTACCACTGAGGATTGCAGGGCGCTTCAGTTTGCCTCCTGTTGCTTCCTCCTCCTACTCTGCTTCCTCATCCTCTACCAGCTCCTCATCCGGTCAGCGTAACACCTTCACCACCAACTTCAGCACAGCCAGTGGTAAACGACAGCAGGCAGTTTTAAAACTTATCTGCTTGGGGGACAAACCCCACACTGCGCTGGATATGTGGACGGGCCTTGAACAACAGACCGATGAGTGGTTTGTGCCAGTCAGCCTCAAGCCCGGCCTGGTAGTGTGCAATAATGGGCGAAATCTCGTCGCAGCTCTGGGACTAGCCGGTTTGACGCACATCCCTTGCCTGGCGCATGTGCTGAATTTGGTGGTGCAGAGATTCCTTAAAAATTACCACGATATGTCCGAGCTGCTGCATAAAGTGCGGGCCATCTGTGCGCGCTTTCGGCGTTCTCACCCTGCTGCTGCTCGCCTGTCAGCGCTGCAGCATAACTTCGGCCTTTCCGCTCACCGCCTCATATGCGACGTGCCCACAAGGTGGAACTCCACCTTGCACATGCTGGGCAGACTGTGCAAGCAGCAGGCGATATTGAAGTATCAGCTGCAGCACTCACGGGTGAGTCGCTCGGCGGAAAAGCACTACTTCACCATCAATGACTGGGCCTTCATGCGAGACCTGTGTTCCATGTTGCGCTGTTTCAAGTACTCCACCAATATGGCCAGTGCCGAAAACGCCGTTCTCAGCGTTACTATCCCAGTTCTATGCCTCCTTGAAAAAACGCTCCTGGCGATGATGGAAGAGGATGTGGCACAGGAGGAGGAGCAGGAGGAAGAGGGATCATTTCGTAGGGTTTTCGGCCAGTCATTCCCAAGTGGCTCCGAGGGTGGGTTCCTGCACCCACAAACCCAAGGTACACAATTGTCCAGCCAGGGCACAGTTCTGGAGGATGTGGAGGTGGAGGATGAGGAGGAGGAGATGGAGGAGGAGTAACCATGTTCACAGCAGGGTGGCACCCAGACCAGCTCATGGCCATCACTGGTGCGTGGATGTGGGGATACAGAGGACACAAACGATACACCTCCCACAGAGGACAGCTTTTCTTTGCCTCTGGGCAGTCTAACACACATGAGCGATTACATGCTGCAGTGTCTCCGCAACGACCGCCAAGTTGCCCACATTCTAACTTGTGCTAATTACTGGGTGGCCACGCTGCTGGATCCCCGTTACAAGGACAACGTACCGTCCTTAATTCCATCACTGGAGTGTGATCGTAAGATGCACGAGTACAAGCGCGCGCTGGTAGACGCCCTGCTGGTGGCATTCCCACCTGACAGCGGGGGCACAGTGGAAGCACAAGGCGAAGGCAGAGGACGAGGAAGAGGTCGCCAACCCAGCTGGGGCACCGCCAGCACCTCAGAAGGCAGAGTTAGCATGGGCGAAATGTGGAAAAGCTTTGTCAGAACGCCACAACAACCAGCACCACCAGCTGATATGGAACGTCTTAGCAGGAGGCATCATTTCACCAACATGGTGGAGCAGTATGTGTGCACACGCCTACACGTACTGAATGACGGGTCTGCCCCATTCAACTTCTGGGTCTCCAAATTGGGCACATGGCCTGAGCTTGCCCTTTACGACCTTGGAGGTGCTGGCCTGCCCTGCAGCCGGTGTATTGTCTGAACGTATTTTTAGCACGACTGGAGGGTTATATTTCCCAATGTTTTGGGGTGTACCCTAATTTAAAAAAATAAAAATACATTTTAAAACAAAAAGCAATGTAGGCTACCTCCTCCTCCTCCACCGCCACTTCCACCTACACCGCCACATCCACCGCCTCCTCAACCTCCTACTCCATATGGACCTGGTCCTCCTAGATCAAGATTATTATTATTTTTTTTTACGTATTTTATATTATTTTAAGTCATTTCCCTAGCCACATTTGTTTGCACAGCACTAGCCATGCTCTTAACCACATTTTGACGACATTTTCCGCCCTCTAGACCTTTCCATGACATTTTTAAAGCCATTTCAGTGCTCAAAAGTTCGGGTCCCCATTGACTTCAATGGGGTTTGGATTTGGGGTCAAGTTCGGGTCAAGCTCGAACTTTTTTCCGAAGTTTGACCAAACCCGTCGAACCCGAACATCCAGGTGTCCGCTCAACTGTACTAATATATCTATTTTTTTTAAAAAATTTTTGGTTTTACACAATAAAAGAATTAAAAAAAAAAAACGTTTTTGTGTCTCCCTAACCATTGTCTTAGGGTCTCAATTTTTGTGGGATGAGATGTTTGATTGGTACCATTTTGGGGCACATATGAATTTTTGATCACTTGCGATTACACTTTTTTTTATGTCAGGTGATGAAAAAAATTGTTTGTTTACGGTGTTCACCAGACGAGTTGGATAACATGATATTTTTATAGAGTAGATTTTTATGGACATGGCAATACCTAACATGTGCATTTTTTTACTTATTTTACACAATAAAAGCATTTTTGAAAAAAATCATGTTTTTGTGTCTCTTTTCTGAAACTATTTCTTTTAGATTTTTTTGGGCGATTGTCTTACGTAGGGTCTCATTTTTTGCTGGATGAGATGAGTTTGATTGGCACAAATTTTGGGTACATACAGATGTAGCAGGGGTAACAAACACTCCTAACTCAATTTTCTTAACTCATCGCGCTATGTTGAAACAAAAGCCATTGAAAAGCAATTGCTTAACACATTTAGGCGTATGACTCTTTTGATCACTTTTTATACCATTTTTTTGGGAAGTGCGGAGGGCAAAATTACAATTCCATCATAGTTTTTCATTTTTTATTTTTTTTGGGGTTATGGCGTTCACCGTGCAGTAAAAGTAATGTGATCCTTTTATATATAAGGTTTTTATGGACGAGGCAATACCAAATATGTTTAGTGTTATACATTTTTTAACCAAAGATATGTGCGGATATAGGAAGAAGTTAGATTTTTTTTTTACTTTAACTTTTTTCACAATTTTATGACAAGACTCACTTGGTTCTTGAAGATCCAGGGGGTCTGATTCCTCTACAATACACTGCAGTACACTGCAGGTTCAGCTATACCAGGGGTGGCCAGCCGGCGGCTTGCGAGCCGCATACGGCTCCTCGCACCTTCACTTGCGGCTCTCAGAGGAGCGCGCTCTCCTCTACATATGCAGCTCGCAGGGGAGCGGGCCAGGGATGTCGCAGGTATCGAAATATTAGCAGCACAGGGGAGAAGGAAGAAGAAAGCAGTCCACCCCTCCCCCCTGTGCTGCTGCCACTGGCACCAATGAGAATGCAGAGGGGAAGAGGAGGGGAGGGGCTGTGGCCACTGCCACCAATGAAGTTAACTCATTCATTTATTTAAATACAGGAGGCGGGTGCTGGCTGCAGAAAAATATAGCCAGCACCCGACCTCTATGAGAGGTAGCTGAGATCCGTGGCAGTTAACCCCTTAGGTGCCGCACCTGAGGGGTTAACTGCCGGGGATCGCATTGCCATCATAGAGGCCAGGTGTAAGCACCCCCCTCCTGTATCTGTATTAAAGGTTTATTGTCATATTGGTGGCGCAGTGCACCCCCCCTTAATATGTGGAGGCCTGCGCTGTTACCTAATGCTGTGCACAATTGGATTAACAGAACTACAGGTAACAGCACACTGCTAGTCAATTGCACAAAGATATAAGCGAACACTGAAAGAATAATAGCTACTTGGTGGCCATACTTACTGCAAGTGCAGTTAGAAGCTCTTTGCGCATATAATTGATCAAACATATGTCGGGCCCATTACCAGACGACAAGGTGGCTTCTAATCAGATGGGTCCTACTCTAACATGCCTCTCCTGGGCTTACAGCCTACAATCTGGCCAAAGTAGTACCCAGCTGTATCCTACACATGCCTCTCCCAGGCTGTGAGCCTGCAGTATGGGCAAAGTAGAATACAGCTGTACAAGCTATCTAATTAAAAGCACATGGATAATGGGCGGTGGTGCACAGTTCAAACTCACCACCAGGGGGCTACACCCCCCCATCCCCAGTGGCAGTGACTATAGGGAAGAAAAACAAACGAGCCAGCACCTCCATAATAAGTAAATTTGAGAACGCAGGTGCACGCTACCTTGGCGCACGTCAGGTCACTGTGGAGAGGTCGCCACAGTCTTCAGAGCAGCGGAAGCAGAGGTACGATAAGCCCGCTCCTACACAGTTTTATTTTTATTAAAGTACTGATCATGGGGGTCTTATCTGACATGGGGGTAGTATGAGCTCATCAGACCCACAAAATTAGCCTCCCCAGTGTTCACATAAGACACCAAAAATCAGACACCCTATGCTCACATCTCCCCTATGTAAAATCACCCCCCCCACACATGATCTCAGAATGGGGGTGGTGGAGTCATCTGAGCATGGGGTCTCATCTGAGCATAAGGCGGTCATCTGAGCATAAGGCGGTCATCTGAGCATGGGCGGTCATCTGAGCATGGTGCGGTCATCTGAGCATGGGGCGGTCATCTGAGCATGGGCGGTCATCTGAGCATAAGGGTGTCATCTGTGCATGGGCGGTCACCTGAGCATGGGGCGGTCATCTGAGCATGAGCGGTCATCTGAGCATGGGCGGTCATCTGAGCATAAGGGTGTCATCTGTGCATGGGGTGTCATCTGAGAAATCTTGAAACACATTGTGAAAAACAAAGATTGCCAGAAGTCTCACTAAAGCTGTCTACACAGGTAGGAAAGGTGGTTTAAATGTACTTTTAAATGTTTGATAACTCAATTGCAGTAATACTGTCGTGTGCACACATATTTGTGTAAACGGATAGCTTGTGGCTCCTGGCAGTCATACGATTTTTTTTTCTGGCTCTTTGTGTCTGTAAGGTTGGCCACCCCTGAGCTATACCATGGCAAGCCGGATGCCTGTGAAGGCGTTCAGTTGCCACAGTAGTGTAGCGGCCCGATGGGTTAGGGAGCTCCCTCCCTCAGTTTACCCTTCAAGCATCAGGCCTCTGCCACAGCAGAGCAGCGGCCCGATGCTTAGCCTCTCCATACAGCGGTCCCTAAGGACTGCGGCATGGAAGGCGTTAAAAAGCCGACATCGGTGCCAGCAGTTGTCCAAGTAGTATGCCAATTTTACAGACTGACAATAATACACACAAAACTGAAGATAAAATCGATTTTAGAGGAAAATTTCTTTCAGGTATATTTACTTGTATATAAAGTGCAAGTGTTGCCAAAAATTACAAGGAAGAGGCACTCCGATACAACCTGTATATCACATAATGGAGGGCCTCATTCACATTGTGGTACAATTGTTCAGGTAGTGGGACTCCTACACTCATAAAGCCTATGCACTAAGTGAAAGGGCTCCCAAAAATTACAAGGAACCAGCACTCTAATACACCCTTTATTACACATAAAGAAGGGCATTATACATAGCCTTGAAAAATTATGACTGATGGCCTGCTGGTGACCCTCAAAAACATTAGGAGCAAGGACCTGCTGGTGACACTCTAAAACATTAGGGTTGAGGGTCTGCTGCTGAGCTGACCATCTAAAACATTAGGGGCGAGTGCCTGCTGCTGATCTGACCATGGAAAACATTAGGGGCGAATGGCTGCTGCTGATCTGACCATGGAAAAAATTATGGGCGAGGGCCTGCTGCTGAACTGACCCTCTAAAACATTAGGAACCGAGGGCAGCCTAATAAGCATGTTGATATGGAGGAGGCGGAGGAGGACGATAAAAGGAAGATTGAACCATATACCCTTTTTTGTGGTGGAAGGGGTGCATGGTACTACAGTGTATTCAATACACCATAAAAGCCCAATTTAAAGTGCCAATTTAAAGCCAGTTTACTCTGGTGGAGTACAGAAGTCAGGGGCAATCCAGGCCTTGTTCATTTTGATAAGAGTCAACCTGTCAGCATTTTCAGTTGACAGGTGGATGCGCTTATCAGTTATTATGCCCCCAACAGCACTAAATACCCGCTCTGACAAAACGCTGGCAGCAGGGCAGGCCAGCACCTCCAAGGCGTAAAGCGCCAGTTCGTGCCACGTATCCAGCTTCTGCACACAATAGTTGTGAGGCACAGAGGGATCATTGAGGACGCAGGCACGGTCTGCTACGTACTCCTTCACCATCTTCCAAAATTTTTCACTCCTTGTGACACTAGGCCGTGCAACATGGTGAGAGTGCTGGCGGGGTGTCATGAAACTGTCCCAGGCTTTGGAGAGTGTTGTGCTGCCTCTGTCGGAACTGTTGTGTGTTCCCCTCATCTCCCCTCCTCGGTTGCCCAAGGAACTACGTACTCTGCCGCCAGCGTTGTAAGCTGGAAATTTTTGGAGCAATTTTTCCACAAGGACCTTCTGGTATTGCACCATTTTTCTAGTCGTCTGCACCACAGGAATGAGAAATGAGGAGTTCTCTTTGTAGAGGGGGTCGAGAAGGGTGAACAACCAGTAATCGGTGTTCACCAAAATGTGCATAACGCGTGGGTCACTGGAAAGGCAGCATAATATAAAGTCAGCCATGTGTGCCAGAGTTCCAACAGACAAGACTTTGCTGTCATCATTAGGAGGATGACTCTCAATATCCTCATCCTCTTTGGCCCATCCACGCTGAACAGATGTAATAAACCTGCTTTAGGTACTACTGTCACCGCCAGCTCTGTGAGAAGAACTGGCAGACGTTCTTCTCTACCTGTTGTATGATGTTCTTTGTTTTGGTTTCACTTTCTCATCTCCTTTCCATCTCCTAGCTGTCACCTATTTGCACTGATTGTCTCCCTTTTTATCCCCTCCCATACTGCCTCACTTTGCGATTTATACTTCTTCCTGGATTGTGTTCACTGCTGGATGCTGCTGCTCCTGATTCCTCAGATAAGTCTGTTTCCTTTATTTGTGTTTCTTGCTGGCTTGATTGTAGGTGACCCTGACTCCGTCCGTATTAAGTGCAGGGAGCCGGTGGTCGTGTCCCCTCACTATTATAGGGTTTTCAGGTGTCACATAGCATAAGGTACGAGGGCATGCAATCGTCTACCATAAAGATCTTTGCATGGGCATAGCAGTCAGAGAGAGCTCTAGGGGTTTTATAGGGCTCACCCATATGCTCCTTAGTTTGGGATCAAGCCAGTCGGATGTTTATTTATAAGTTCCAGCTTTCTGCAACACCATCCGTGACATTATAAACCGCCATAACCGTCTTAAGCATGGATCCGGTTTCAGCCTTGATTGACCGCATTCAGGGTCTTTCACTGGAGGTAGCAGATCTCCGTAAAACTGTGTCTCAGTTTCAGGTGACCGGTTCTGCTTGCGTTCATGGAGTTTGTTCCGAGCCTAAGATCTTGCTTCCGGATACGTTCTCCGGGGGTACTGAGAATTTTGTTAGCTTTAGAGAGGCTTGCAAACTCCATTTTCGCCTACTTCCCCATTTCTCTGGTGATGAGGAGCAGAGGGTAGGGATCATCATCTTGCTGCTCAGGGATAACGCTCAGTCTTGGGCCTTTTCGCTGCCAGTCTGGGCACGGCCCCTCCGATCGATGGATTAATTTTTTTGTAGCCCTGGGACAGATATATTATGACCCGGATCGTATTGCTCTGGCTGAATCTAAACTGCATCTTTTATGCCAGGGTAAACAGTCCGCAGAGATATATTGTTCAGAATTTCGGAGATGGGCAGCTGATACTGGTTGGAATGATGCTGCACTCCGAAGTCAATTTTGCCATGGTCTTTCGGAAAGATTGAAAGATGCATTTGCTTTTCATGAGAGACCAGCATCGTTAGAGTCAGCCATGTCTCTACCTGTTCGCATTGACAGGCGTCTTAGAGAGAGAGAGGAGACTACTCCTTCCTGTCATATTCAGTCCAAGGACACTGGGGCTGTCTCATTCAGTACGCAGGGGTCTCAGTCTCTCTCAATCCCCTCTGAGGAGGAGGCCATGCAGCTGGCTTTGCTTGCCTCTGATAGTAGAGGATTCAGCTCTCAGAGGAGGGTTTGTTTCTGTTGTGGGGGTATAAATCATTTGGCTAATGTTTGCCCCTCTAGGAGATTCATGGAGTTTTCTGAGGGTAATAAAAGAAAAAGAAAAAGAAAAAAACCCTCTAAAAACTTTCCATTTGCTACTATTGGCAAGGTTGATGCGGAAATTGAAGGTTTGCCATTTACTTGTAGTTCCCGTTTTCTCCTACCTGCCAGGGTGGCGCTAGACAGCAAGAACATTGTTGGTGAGATTTTTGTAGATAGTGGAGCAGCTGTCAATCTCATTGATAACCCATTTGCAATAACGCATGGTTTCCAGGTATGCACTTTGGAAAAGGATATACCTGTTTTTGCTATCGATTCCGCTCCACTTTCTCAAAGATCTTAAAAGGGCATAGTTCACAATATCCGTTTGACTGTGGGTGACGCTCATGTTGAGGATATGTCATGTTTCGTCTTAAGCGGATTACCTACTCCTCTAGTGTTGGGGCTACCCTGGGTCACTAAACATAACCCCACCATTGATTGGCAAGCAAGGCAAATAAATGGTTGGAGTGAGTTTTGCAGAGAGAATTGACTCACGGCGTCTCTTTCAGAGGTTTCTACCAAGACTGTGCCATCTTTTCTCTCTGAATTTTCGGATGTGTTTTCCGAGAGTGGTGTCCAGGAGTTGCCCCCGCACCGGGAGTACGACTGCCCTATTAATCTCATCCCAGGCGCCAAACTGCCAAAATCACGTTTATACAATCTCGCCCAACCTGGAAGAGTCGCTATGCGTACTTATATCTCTGAGAGCCTGAGAAAGGGACACATCCGACCCTCGAAGTCACCTGTTGCCGCTGTTTTTTTTTTTTTAAGAAAAAAGATGGTTCTTTAAGACCTTGTCTGGATTTCAGGGAGCTGAACCGTATCACGGTTTGTGACCCATATCCGCTTCCTCTGATCCCGGACCTGTTTAACCAGATTGTTGGGGCTAAGGTTTTTTCTAAGTTGGATTTAAGAGGGGCATACAACCTAGTCAGGGTCAGGGAAGGGGACGAATGGAAGACGGCCTTCAATACCCCTGAGGGTCATTTCGAGAATTTGGTTATGCCCTTTGGTTTGATGAATGCTCCGGCCGTCTTCCAACATTTTGTGAACAGCATTTTTCATCATTTAATGGGGAAATTTGTACTGGTGTATCTGGATGACATTTTGATTTTTTCTCCTGATTTCAAGACTCATCGAGACCACCTACGTCAGGTCTTGCTGATTCTGCGGGATAATAAATTGTACGTTAAACTGGAAAAATGTGTGTTTGTGGCTCCGGAGATTCAATTTCTTGGTTTTCTTCTCTCCGCTTCTGGTTTTCGCATGGACCCTGAGAAGGTCCGCGCTGTGCTTGATTGGAAGCTTCCTGAGAATCAGAAGGCGCTGATGTGGTTTTTGGGTTTTGCCAATTATTACAGAAGGTTCATTTTGAATTATTCCTCTGTTGTTAAGCCACTCACTGATATGACTAAAAGGGGGCAGATTTTTCTTTGTGGTCGGTAGATGCGCTTAAAGCATTTTCTATTAAAGAGAGTTTTGCTTCCGCTCCCATTTTGGTACAACCTGATGTCTCTCTACCTTTTATTGTTGAGGTCGACGCTTCTGAGGTGGGTGTGGGTGCGGTCTTATCTCAGGGTCCCTCTCCTGCCAAATGGTGACCGTGTGCCTTTTTCTCAAGGAAACTCTCCTCTGCAAAGAGAAATTACGATGTGGGAGTCTGGGAGATAGGGAGTTGTTGGCCATCAAATTAGCTTTTGAGGAATGGCGCCAGGGGTTTAAGCATGCATGGGATAGGCATAAGGCCATCCTTCATATAAGATAAGGGCCGGGGGCTATCCATAGTATTCAGTATATTGGGCAGACTAGATGGGCCAAATGGTTCTTATCTGCCGACACATTCTATGTTTCTATGTTTCTATGTTTCTATGTTTCTATTGGTTAGAGGGAGGCAGACACCCTATTACCGTGTTTACAGACCATAAGAATCTGGCCTACTTGGAATCGGCCAAGCGTCTGAACCCGAGACAGGCCAGATGGTCTTTGTTCTTTTCTAGGTTTAATTTTGTTGTTACGTTCCACCCTGGGGTCAAAAATGTGAAGGCAGATGCCCTGTCACGTTGTTTTCCTGGAGGGGGGAACTTTGAAGACCCGGGTCCCATTTTGGCTGAAGGGGTGGTCGTCTCTGCTCTTTATCCTGATTTGGAGGTCGAGGTTCAGGCAGCCCAAGCATAGGCTCCTGATCTTTGTCCTCCTGGGAGGTTGTTTGTCACTTTACGACACAAAGTTTTTAAGGAGCACCACGATACTGTCCTTGCTGGGCACCCGGGGAGCAGAGCCACAGTGGATCTCATTGCTCGGAGGTTCTGGTGGCCGGCTCTTCGTAAGACGGTGGAGGGTTTTGTGGCAGCCTGCGAGACCTGTGCTCTTGCCAAGGTCCCTCATTCACGGCCATCGGGTTCTCTCCTCCCGTTACCCATTCCGTCCCGTCCTTGGGTAACGGGAGGAGAGAGATTACGGACCTGCCTCGTTCCTCGGGTAAGACTGTGATTCTGGTAGTAGTGGACCGTTTTAGCAAAATGGCGCATTTCATTCCCTTTCCTGGGTTACCCAATGCTAAGACACCCTGGGGCAAGCGTTTGTTGATCACATTGTTAAATTGCATGACATTCCTTCAGACATCGTTTCTGATAGGGGCACGCAATTTGTTTCCAGATTCTGGAAGGCCTTCTGTTCTCGCTTGGGGGTTTGGTTGTCGTTCTCTTCTGCTTTTCACCCGCAGTCAAATGGTCAGACCGAACGCGTCAATCAGAATCTGGAGACATATCTAAGCTGTTTTGTGGCGGAGAATCAGGAGGATTGGTGTTCTTTTTTGTCCCTTGCTGAGTTTGCTTTAAATAACCGTCGCCAGGAGTCCTCTGATAAGTCACCATTTTTTGGTGCATATGGGTTTCATCCGCAGTTTGGGACATTCTCTGGAGAGGGGTCTTCTGGTTTACCTGATGAGGAGAGATTTTCCTCGTCTTTGGCATTTATTTGGCAAAAGATTCAGGGTGGCGGATAAGAGACGTGTGCCTGGTCCGGACCTGAATGTGGGGGATCTGGTGTGGTTGTCTACAAAGAATATCAAACTGAAGGTTCCCTCCTGGAAGTTGAGTCCTAGGTTTATTGGGCCTTACAAGATCTTGTCCGTCATCAATCCCGTTGCCTTCCGTCTTGATCTTCCTCAGACTTGGAAGATCCATAATGTTTTTCACAGGTCCCTATTAAAACCTTATGTCCAACCCACTGTACCTTCCTCTTTGCCTCCTCCTCCGATTGTTGTTGATGTAATCTTATATTTCAGGTCTCTAGGATTGTGGATTCTCGCATTGTCCGCGGTTCTCTCCAGTACCTCGTTCATTGGGAAGGTTATGCTCCTGAGGAGAGGATGTGGGTCCCAGTGGCGGACATTAAGACCTCTCGTCTCATCAAGGCTTTCCATAGGTCTATCCTGAGAAGGTGGGCTCTGAGTGTCCGGAGTCCACCCGTAGAGGGAGGGGTACTGTCACCGCCAGCTCTGTGAGAAGATCTGGCAGACGTTCTTCTCTACCTGTTGCATGATGTTCTTTGTTTTGGTTTCACTTTCTCTTCCTTGCACTGATTGTCTCCCTTTATATCCCCTCCCATACTGCCTCACTTTGTGGTTTATACTTCTTCCTGGATTGTGGTCACTGCTGGATGCTGCTGCTCCTGATTCCTCAGATAAGTCTGTTTCCTTTATTTGTGTTTCTTTCTGGATTAATTGTAGGTGACCCTGACTCCATCCGTATTAAGTGCAGGGAGCCGGTGGTCGTGTCCCCTTACTATTATAGGGTTTTCAGGTGTCACATAGCATAAGGTACGAGGGCATACAATCGTCTACCATAAAGATCTTTGCATGGGCATAGCAGTCAGGGAGAGCTCTAGGGGTTTTATAGGGCTCACCCATATGCTCCTTAGTTTAGGATCAATCCAGTCGGATGTTTATTTATAAGTTCCAGTTTTCTGCAACACCATCCGTGACAACTACCCTCTGTAGCGGAGGCAACTATCTCCTGCTGTTCCTCCTCATCATCATCTAATTCGCGCTGAGAAGATGAACGGAGGGTGGTCTGGCTATCACCCTGTGTACGGTCTTCCCCAATTTCCACCTCTTCTACATGCAAAGTGTCTGCCTTCATTGTGAGCAGCGAGCGTTTCAGTAGACACAGAAGTGGGATGGTTACGCTGATAATAGAGGCATCGCCGCTCACCATCTGTGTTGAGTCCTCAAAGTTTCTTAAAACCTCACAGAGGTCAGACATCCATGCCCACTCCTCACTTGTGCAGAGCGAAAGTGCAGTGACCAGGAACGGGTACGCTGACGCCACTTTAATGCAGTGGCAGGATCAGGTGAATAATATATCCTGTATTTGTTGTGACGCCAATTGCAGCGTGCGCAGGGTACTATCCCAGGGCCCTTCCAAAGTGTTTTAACACACGTCCCAGACTAGGAATGCCAGAGTGGTGTAATGGCCTATAATTAGAGTTGAGCGAACACCTGGATGTTCGGGTTCGAGGAGTTCGGCCGAACTTCCCGGAAATGTTCAGGTTCGGGATCCGAACTCGACCCGAACTTCGTCCCGAACCCGAACCCCATTGAAGTCAATGGGGACTTGAACTTTTCGGCACTAAAAAGGCTGTAAAACAGCCCAGGAAAGGGCTAGAGGGCTGGAAAAGGCAGCAAGCTGTCCTCTGTGGGAGGCGTATCGTCATCGTCCTGTGTTTCCCCCCAGCCACGCACCAGTGATGGGCCCGAGCTGCGTTGGGTGCCACCCCGCTGTGAACATGCTTCATCCTCATCCTCCTCCACCTCCTCCTCATCCTCGTCCTCCTCGTCCTCCAGTAGTGGGCCCTGTCTGGCCACATTTGTACCTGGCCTCTGCTGTTGCAAAAAACCTCCCTCTGAGTCACTTCTAAGAGACTGGCCTGAAAGTGCTAAAAATGACCCCTCTTCCTCCTCCTCCTCCTCCTCCTGGGCCACCTCCTCTTCCATCATCGCCCTAAGTGTTTTCTCAAGGAGACATAGAAGTGGTATTGTAACGCTGATAACGGCGTCATCGCCACTGGCCATGTTGGTGGAGTACTCGAAACAGCGCAACAGGGCACACAGGTCTCGCATGGAGGCCCAGTCATTGGTGGTGAAGTGGTGCTGTTCCGCAGTGCGACTGACCCGTGCGTGCCGCAGCTGAAACTCCACTATGGCCTGCTGCTGCTCGCACAGTCTGTCCAGCATGTGCAAGGTGGAGTTTATCCTGGTGGGCACGTCGCATATGAGGTGGTGAGCGGGAATGCCGAAGTTACGCTGTAGCGCAGACAGGCGAGCAGCGGCAGGATGTGAACGCAGGAAGCGCGCACAGACGGCCCGCACTTTATGCAGCAGCTCAGACATGTCGGGGTAGTTGTGAATGAACTTCTGCACCACCAAATTCAGCACATGCGCCAGGCAAGGGATGTGCGTCAAACCGGCTAGTCCCAGAGCTTCGATGAGATTTCGCCCATTATCGCACACCACCAGGCCGGGCTTGAGGCTCAACGGCAGCAACCACTCGTCGGTCTGTTGTTCAATACCCCGCCACAACTCCTGAGCGGTGTGGGGCCTGTCCCCCAAACATATGAGTTTCAGAATGGCCTGCTGACGTTTACCCCGGGCTGTGCTGAAGTTGGTGGTGAAGGTGTGTGGCTGACTGGATGAGCAGGTGGAAGAAGAGGAGGAGGAAGCGGAGTAGAAGGAGGAGGCTACAGGAGGCAAAGAATGTTGCCCTGCGATCCTTGGCGGCGGAAGAATGTGCGCCAAACTGCTCTCCGCCTGGGGCCTAGCCGCCACTACATTTACCCAGTGTGCAGTTAGGGAGATATAGCGTCCCTGGCCGTGCTTACTGGTCCACGTATCTGTGGTTAGGTGGACCTTGCCACAGATGGCGTTCCGCAGTGCACACTTGATTTTATCAGATACTTGGTTGTGCATGGAAGGCACGGCTCTCTTGGAGAATTAGTGGCGGCTGGGAACAACATACTGTGGGACAGCAAGCGACATGAGCTGTTTGAAGCTGTCTGTGTCCACCAGCCTGAATGACAGCATTTCATAGGCCAGTAGTTTAGAAATGCTGGCATTCAGGGCCAGGGATCGGGTGGGAATTTACGCTTTCTCTCAAATGTTTGTGAGATGGAGAGCTGAATTCTGCCGTGTGACATGGTTGAGATGCTTGGTGACGGAGGTGGTGGTGTTGGTGCTACATCCTCTGTTTGCCGGGTGGCAGGTGCCAACGTTCCTCCAGAGGTGGAGGAAAAGGCCGAAGCAGCAGCAGAAGAGGTAGCAGGGGGAGCCTGAGTGAGTTCCTTGTTTTTAAGGTGTTTACTCCACTGCAGTTCATGCTTTGCATGCAGGTGCCTGGTCATGCAGGTTGTGCTAAGGTTCAGAACGTTAATGCCTCGCTTCAGGCTCTGATGGCACAGCGTGCAAACCACTCGGGTCTTGTCGTCAGCACATTGTTTGAAGAACTGCCACGCCAGGGAACTCCTTGAAGCTGCCTTTGGGGTGCTCGGTCCCAGATGGCGGTGGCCAGTAGCAGGCGGACTCTCTTGGCGGCGGGTGTTCTGCTTTTGCTCACTGCTCCCTCTTTTGCTACGCTGTTGGCTCGGTCTCACCACTGCCTCTTCCTCCGAACTCTGAAAGTCAGTGGCACGACCTTCATTCCATGTGGGGTCTAGGACCTCATCGTCCCCTGCATCGTCTTCCACCCAGTCTTTCTCCCTGTCCTCCTGTTTATTCTGCACACTGCAGAAAGACGCAGCAGTTGGCACCTGTGTTTCATCATCAGAGACGTGCTGAGGTGGTATTCCCATGTCATCATCATCAGGAAACATAAGTGGTTGTGCGTCAGTGCATTCTACCACTGGGGAAGGGCTAGGTGGATGCCCTTGGGAAACCCTGCCAGCAGATTCTTCAAACAGCATAAGAGACTGCTGCATAAGTTGAGGCTCAGACAGTTTCCCTGATATGCATGGGGGTGATGTGACTGATGGGCTTGGTTTTCAGGCGCCATCTGTGTGCTTTCTGCAGAAGACTGGGTGGGAGATAATGTGAACGTGCTGGATCCACTGTCGGCCACCCAATTGACTAATGCCTGTACCTGCTCAGGCCTTACCATCCTTAGAACGGCATTGGGCCCCACCAAATATTGCTGTAAATTCTGGTGTCTACTGGGACCTGAGGTAGTTGGTACACTAGGACGTGTGGCTGTGGCAGAACGGCCACGTCCTCTCCCAGCACCAGAGGGTCCACTAACACCACCACGACCATGTCCGCATCCCTTACTAGATGTTTTCCTCATTTTTACCGTTCACCACAGTAAGAAAAAAATTATTTGGCCCAATGTATTGAATTCAAATTCAGGCCTTTTTTTACAGGCACCTAACACTATCTGGCTATCTACTTAGGTACCGTATTACACTAATACAGGCACAGCAGTAACCACAGATTTAGCAGAATCTAAATTGTAGGCCTAGTATTTAGGCGCTGGATGACAGGTATATGTTTACGGACAGAATTAGACTTGGTGATGCACGGTAGCGTTTGAAGTTATTAAGAATGACCCTATCCGCACCTTCAATGTAATATACCCTTTTATGGATACATTTAAACTTGGCCTGATACAAGCAGAAACCACAGATTTAGGGAATTGCTAAGTTAGGAATTGTATTTCAACCCAGAACAAAAACTGTGCTTTGGCGAACACTAAATAACTTTGCCAGGCACAGCAGTAAACACAGATTTAGCTGAATATAAATTGTAGGCCTAGTATTTAGGCGCTGGATGACAGGTATATGTTTACGGACAGAATTAGACTTGGTGATGCACGGTAGCGTTTGAAGTTATTGAGATTGACCCTATCCGCACCTTCAATCTAATATACCCTTTTATGGATAGATTTAAACTTGGCCTGATACAAGCAGAAACCACAGATTTGGGGAATTGCTAAGTTAGGAATTGTATTTCAACCCAGAACAAAAACTGTGCTTTGGCGAACACTAAATAACTTTGCCAGGCACAGCAGTAAACACAGATTTAGCTGAATATAAATTGTAGGCCTAGTATTTAGGCGCTGGATGACAGGTATACGTTTACGGACAGAATTAGACTTGGAGATGCACGGTAGCGTGTGAAGTTATTGAGATTGACCCTATCCGCACCTTCAATCTAATATACCCTTTTATGGATAGATTTAAACTTGGCCTGATACAGCAGAAACCACTGATTTGGGGAATTGCTAAGTTGGGAATTGTATTTCAACCCAGAACAAAAACTGTGCTTTGGCGGACACTAAACTTTGCCAGGCACAGCAGTAACCTCGGATTTAGCTGAATATAAATTGTAGGCCTAGTATTTAGGCGCTGGATGACAGGTATACGTTTTCGGACAGAATTAAAATTGGAGATGCACGGTAGCGTTTGAAGTTATTGAGAATGACCCTATCCGCACCTTTAATCTAATATACCCTTTTATGGATAGATTTAAACTTGGCCTGATACAGCAGAAACCACTGATTTAGGAAATTGCTTAGTTGGGAATTGTATTTCAACCCAGAAAAAAATATATCCTTTGACAGTATTGCAATTGGCTAGCCACAGCTGAAACACCAGATTTAGGGTACTGCTATTTTGGCAATTGTATAATTTCACCCCTCAATAAAATAGCAAGCACAGCCAAGCCCCTGATGTAGGATATAGCAAAAAAAAACAACACACTATTGATGGTTAAATGTACTTGGTGGCAGCTTGTGCTGGCGCACCACAAGACACAGAATGGCCGCCGATCACCCCAGAAAAAAGTGACTGAAAGACGCTCTGGGCAGCCTTAAAACAGTGAGCAATTGAATAGCAGAGGTTGAATGATACACAGCTGTACATCGATCACTTCAGTAAGTAAATCCCTGCCTAATCTGGCCCTAACAGCAGCAGCTGCATCCTATCCCTACACTGATCAGAGCAGAGTGACGTGCAGCGCTACGTGACTCCAGCTTAAATAGAGGCTGGGTCACATGCTGCACTGGCCAATCACAGCCATGCCAATAGTAGGCATGGCTGTGATGTCCTCTTGGGGCAAGTAGTATGACGCTTGTTGATTGGCTGCTTTGCAGCCTTTCAAAAAGCGCCAAGAAAGCGCCGAACACCGAACCCGAACCCGTACTTTTACGAAAAAATGTTCGGGTTCGGGTCCGTGTCACGAACACCCCAAAATTCTATACAGTTCGAGTTCGCTCATCCATACCTATAATGTCTCTGTAGTTTGGTGGTAGTTGTGTCACGGTGTCTCCTAGCTGGGTACGGCCGGACTCCTGGCTCCTGGCTCCTGGCTTACTTGCAATAAATTTGAGTGTAGTGGCAGTAGGAGTAATAGAGGAACTTGGCAGAATAAATGATATCTAGACTTTTAGATGAAGTTCAAACGTTTCTTTACTTGGAATAACTTGCATCCAAACAGCATACAGCATTGATCTTTTGGTCCCAGCAGGTTTTGGCAATCATTGACAGGAATGAATACGTCTGCTTTAAATGTGGAGCTTGCAGGATAAAAATTTCTGCTTGTTAGCTCTGTAACTATGGCAGTGTTAGCTTCTGCACTTATCTGGTACCTTCAGCTGTGTGGGGACAGACTAGCTGAGCAGGAATTGGCTTCTCCTAGGCACTGGACTTATCTCACAGATGGATTCTCAGGGGATGCTTTCTTCCTGGAATTCTGGAGGTTGTCTGTAGTTTTCCGCTTTTCTCATCCAGCAGAGCTGGGAATATGGCCAAGTCTCAACCGAGACTAGGTCCTTGCTGTCTTCCCTATGCAGGGGTTCTCCTGGACACTATCACACAGCCTTCCCCAACAGGGGTGGCTGGTACACTGCCCCTAACTTCCTTCTCCACCCATGCTGCAGGATGTGGGACCAGCCCACTTCTCCATACACAGGGGGAGCTAAGCTGGAAAAATCCATTCCAGCTCAGATATACTAAACACTATACTATACTTGCCAATGGGTTGCTGCCACCTACTGGTAACCAGTCAAATTACATGAATAATTGCATTTAACATAGGTATATATGCACATTTGTGGAGGACATAATGTAAATCAGATGACAGTATAAAGGCTCTTAGGAGATAGTAGCGGGGTAGAGGCGGGTAGTAACACAACTCTGGGGTGTTACAAAAGCTGACTGGAAAGGCGACGACCATGTTGCAGCTGTTATTATACTACTGCCTTCTGCTGCTCACAAAGCCTGGCCAACATGTGGAATGTGGAGTTCCATAGTCAAGAGTGGTCATCACTTTCAACCTCGTGGGACGCCCACATGGAAAGGAAGAAATCCGAAATGTAGCAAGAAAATCCCAGCAGGCGCATGATCTTTGATTCATGTATCCTTTATTTAATCTCTGTAACAATGTAACAGCTGACGAAGGCTGGACAGGTCAGCGAGCTGGCAATTGCAAGCGCTGCTGCAGCGCTGCCAGACTGGCGGCAGCTGTAGATGACTTTCGGAAATGGGCACACACGCGGTGCACCTTCACCAGTAGCTCAGGCAAATTGGGGAAGGTTTTGAGAAACCGCTGAACCACTAAGTTTAAAACGTGGGCTAAGCATGGTATGTGTGTGAGCTTGCCAAGCTCCAAAGCCGCCACCAAGTTACGGTCATTATCAGACACAACCATGCCTGGTTGTAGGTTGAGTGGCGAGAGCCACAGCTTAGTCTGGTCCCTTATACCCTGCCACAGCTCTGCGGCGTTGTGCTATTTGTCACCCAAGCAAATAAGTTTCAGCGCGGCCTGTTGCCACTTCCCCACTGCAGTGCTACACTGCTTCCAGCTACTGACTGATGGCTGACTGGTGCTGCAAGATGACAATTCAGAGGTGGAAGTGGAGGAGGTGACGGGGGGGTTACAGCCACTAATGTAGATAGTGGCGGAAATCCTGATGGAAGTAGGGCCCGCCCTTTGCGTCCGTAGCACCTGTGCCATCCCAGGGTACAATTCGATCCCAGCCTCCATAACGTTCACGCAGTGTGCCATCAGGGAAATGTAGCTTCCCTGGCCACAAGCACTTGTCCATGAGTCAGTCGTTTAGTGGACCTTCCCAATAACTGCACGGGTGATGTTACGAGACACATGCTGGTGTAAGGCGATTATGGCACACCGGGCAAAATAGTGGCAGCTGGGGACTGAGTAATGAGGTATGGCAGTCGCCATCAGGCTGCGGGAAGCCCCAGTGTCCACCAGCCTAAATGGCAACATTTCCAGGGCTAGCAATTTGGAAAGGTGCACATTTAGTGCTATGGCCTGTGGGTGGGTGGCTGGGTATTTGCGTTTTTTATTTTTCAAAGGCCTGGGGTATGGCCATCTGTACGCTGCGCTGGGACTCAGAAGTGGATGTGCTAGCTGATGGTGCTTGTGAAAGTCCAGGTGCATGGCGGGAGGCATTCGGGCCTGCGTCTTGGACAGGGGATTGGCCAGCACGTAACACAGGGGAAGAGGAGGCAGTGGTGTGTCCCACAGACACTGATTGTGGACCCAGGCGTTCGGCTGACCTATTAGGGTGCTGTGATGCCATGTGACGGATCATGCTGGTGGTGGCGAGGTTGCTAGTGTTCACACCCCTGCTCATTTTGGTTAAGCACAGGTTGCAAATGACAATTCTTTTATCGTCCGCACTTTTATCAAAAAAGCACCAGACTGCGGAACACCTACCCCTTGGCAAGGGAGATTTCCGCAAGGGGGTGCTCCGGGGAACAGTTGCGGGCCTGTTAGTTGTGGCCCGACTTCTCCCTTTTGCCACCCCACTGCCTCTTCTAGCCTTTTGTAGTGCTGCGAATACCTCCCCCTCTGTACTGCTGTCCTCGCTCGACTTGCCACCTTCCCAGGTTGGGTCAGTGATTTCATCATCCACCACCTCCTCTTCCACTTCCTCCTGACTTTTTGACTAACAAGAACCTCACTAATTGAAGACTGTGTCTCATCCTCATCATCAACCTCTTGAGACACTAATTGCCGTTAAATTATTGGTAACTGTGTCTCATCATCATCATCCACCTCGTGAAACACTAATTTCTGTTCCCAACCGTCATCTTTAGTGATGGACGAACATCGGCCAGGACGGTGTGAAAAAGAGATCAAATGTTCGCGAACCGCAAGTTTGCTGCGGGCCCCATTCATTTTAATGGCAGGCGAACCTGAAAAACCTTCAGCTCATATTTGCAGCCACCAAATACTTAGTAGAAGTGTGCAAATAGTCCCACAACATGGACAGTGACATACCAGAGGGGAATCAATGACAAAAATTCCAACAAAAAATATGTATTTTAATCAGGGGACATTTTTATGCATCTTAAAGGGAAAATCTGAAATGTGTCCTGTTGGAGCCTACAAAATTTTTATTTTAGGCCAGGGGAGTACATTGTTCCAATGTCATTTGTCACTATCTGTAGCTGAGGTAACGCAGCAAAACTGCAAATAAATGCTGCACTACCCAAATGTACTATATAGAAAGTATATAATTGGTATATAACACCCCTGCTTCAATCAGTTTTTTGGGGGGCAACTGGTATATCACACCAGTAGAAATTATTTGTTCCAATAGCGTTTGACACTCTGTGTAGCTGTGGTAACGCAGCAGAACCGCAAACAAATGCTGCACTACCCAAATGCACTATATAGAAATATATATTATAGGTATATCACACCCCTCAATCATTTTTTTTTTGGGGGGGGGGGCAATAGGTATATCACACCAGTGGCAATTAGTCATTCCAATAGCGTTTGTCCCTCTATTTAGCTGCAATATAGCAGCAGAACCGCACACAACTGCTGCACAATACAAATGCACTATAATATACTTTCTATGTTAGAAAGTATATTATAAGTATATTACACACCTCAGTAAGTCACACCTATCGATAGCACACCTATACCAGTCCTTAAAAGGACTTTTCTGTCCGTATTAGTTAGCGTTTGGTGTCCCTAACAGTCTTTCTCTGCTCCACACAGCAACCTCTCCCTACACTGGCAAAAGACTGAAGGTAAAATGGCTGCCAGATCGGGTCTATTTATAAGGTAGGGGGTATGTCCATGTGCTGAAACGTCTCATTTGGCTCTCCTGTACCACCTGATGGATGTGTCATGGGTCAAAGTTCTTCACAATGTAAAAAAATATGGCGCCGGCGGACATCGCCATATGTTCGCCAGTTCGGCGAACCGCAAACGAGCAAAGTTCGCCACGAAACGACCGCCGGGCGAACCGCAAGGCCATCTCTAGTCATCCTCTTCTGACTGTGGATGCTCAAGAGTTTGGGAATCAGGGCACAAGATCTCCTCATGTCCCTCTTCAAGCGGGCTTGGCGAGTGTGGGATGACTTATTTGCAAAGACTCTCCATGGTGGGAGGAAGGAGGATCAGGGCGAGGATTCTGTTGACCAGACTTGACTACTGAGACTGGACTTTGTGGAAGACAGGGTGGTGCTTAACCGACTGGAAGCATTATCTGCTGCAATCCAACCGACCACCTGATCGCACTGATCTGACTTCGAGAGTGGTGTCCTGAGCCGCCCTGCAAACTGGGACATGAAGCTAGGTACTTATGGTGGATGAGTGTGTTTCTTGTGCTCTGCCAGCAGGCACAGTTTCACCGCGCCCAGGGCCACGGCCTCTGCGTGCTCCATCAGCAGCACGGCCACTTCCCCGTCCCTTACTACTCGCCTTCATCATATTAAATGGTAAATATGCTTGCAAGTACGTATGTCACACGTACAGTAGCACAGTTTTTTAAAGTGTATGCGCAAATAAATTACAATCAATGTCACAGATATTTGGGATGCGGAAACGTTATACAGGAGAGGTACCACAGGTAAAGGCGCTGCTGTCACCAGTGGCTAAGAACAAATTACAGTCAATGTTACTGATATTTGGGATGCAGAAACGTTATACATGAGATGTAGCGCAGGTAATGACGCTGTCCGCAGTGTCTACGGAAAAAGAACACTGGATGTCACAGATATTTTTAGTATGCGCACACGCTAAACAGGAGATGTAGTGCAGATAATGTCGCTGTCTGCAGCGGCCAAACAATTACAAGCTATTTAGCGCAGGTTGCGCTAATAATATATATTGCTGCCAGACACAATAATAGTCCTTAAAAGGACTTTTGGTTCTCTAACACCAACCCTGCCTAACAAAAAATAAAATTCAATTCTGTACACTATCTGTCTCTTCTACAGCACAGCTCTCCCTGACTAAGACTGAGCCGAACCACGTGTCATTGGGTGCTTTTTAGCACGCAGTGACGCGTTCCGGCCAGCCAATCTCTGTAATGCCAGTAACCAACATGGCTACGGCATTACAATGAGTGGCAGTATTATTTACCTGCACGTTTCTTGCCTGCGTAGCAGGCAACAAACGTGCGGGGAGGAGACTCAAGCATCGTGCTCGAACACACGCGATATTTGGCCAAACACTGCGATGTGCCGAGTATCGCGATGCTTGAGCCGAACTGGTGTTCGACCGAGCATGCTCGCTCAACACTACATGACAAAGCAAATTTCTTTGTGAAATTCGGTGAGGCAACTGGATCAAAGTTTGGAAAACTTCGCTTATCTCTAATTATAGCATCTGGCCCTGTCAATGTAAGTGCAGAGGGCGCAGCTGTTACAGAAAAAGCAGAGCCTCTAGGTGTAATGGCAATGCCCTGTTCCTCCTAAAGGCTCATTTGCAAATATTAAAACATCATTTTTGCAGCAATGCGGTCACATATGTACATGGGACCAACACAGATGCCTTCAGCTGTCAAGTGCACAGGTAACAGGTCAGCCAGTTTCATAGCTACAAATCTGCCGACAGACGCCCTTTAACAGGTAAATTATAAGTCTTTATCTCTGTATAGGAAACATTTGAAACTTTATGTTTTAACAAGATTTAATCATATTATGTTTACATACATGTATTTATGTACATACATAGGATTTTCTCATAGGGATGGGGAATAGCAAAAAACATCATGAAGCTTTGGCTGTATTTGGAGTATTATGCACACTGCCACCCCCTCTCCCCCTTCATTCCCATAGCTCCTATTATGTCAAGCTAAGATGAAGATGTGGCTGTGGTGACTGGGGATAAAGGTTTCTAGTAGGAGATTTAGATTTCTTTCTCAACAAAAAATGGCAGCCACACCCTCTGCTCTATAGATGAATAACTCAATTCTAAATGTATTCGTCAAGAAAGTCACAAAAATTCTATAGCCAAATGAATCCATAGCTTTGGCAATTTGGTTTAGATAAATCACAAAATAACAGCAGCCCCATTTTAATGTCAAAGATAGTGGGAAAACAGCAGAGAAGAGACAGATGGAGGATCCCATGACCCTACGATAGTTAGGGATGGGGGCTTGCCCTGATCTGCTTGGTGGCTGACAGGCAGGCTGTAAGCCAATCATGAGGCAGGATTTTGGAAGGTTATTCAGTCTCAGAAACCAGAGAAGCCTTTCTTAGGCTAGCTTGCAATCTGAGAGCATATGTCTTGGTTATGTCTGGCAATTACAGACACAAGCCAGTAATATAGGTGTGGTAGGGACATTATAGGAGCCGTATAGAGGCATATTTATTTTTGCTTGATTGAATCAATAGTGAGAAAAGTCAAGGTTTTATCAGGAAATGCATAGGGAGGGACTGGTTCCGTGTGTATACTGAGTTTTTGGCAGGTGAAACATTCATGTTGCACTGCAAATTCTGAAATCAACAAAATTCTGCAACAATCTCCTTTTTTTTTGTACATTTACATCCAGCCATCCTTTTTATATAAAAAAATATATAAAAAATTTGAAGTTCATACATCTTTTATAGCGCTGGTATGAGCACTGTGTTCTCTTCACTATTTATCTGCTCGTTGTCAACATCGCTGTGGCAAGTAATGGAATTACAGCTCTCCTGTCCCATTCACTTCAAAGGGATGGCTCCATCCTATTCAAGTGACTAGGAAAGAGCCATCCCATTGCATTGAATAGGACTGAGGAGCTGCAATTACACCTTTAAAATAATAGAACAGCCTTTAAAATAATAAAATATCGAATGCTCACCTGTTAAATTCCCTACTGCTCCAATGCCGTCTGGTGGTATCACGGTCGGCGTGACTATCACATACGTGACACAGAGGGAGGGAACGAGGAAGGCCCTGCCCAAGTGAGAGGGAAGGTGGTGACCCCTGACTCACCTTGCGGCTGGCACCTGGCTGCCCTGACGTCCCTAGACGGGTTCCTCACCCGTACGCCGATCACGTGCCTAAAGCCCTGGCTTTCCCTGAGCTGAGCCCTAGATAGTGAACAGGGCGGTGGGAACACTAGTCCGCACCACTAGCTCTAAGGGAAAACACCAAGGGGAGGACAGACAACACAGACTCAACATATAATCCCAGGTGGGCGACAACAGGAGACAACAATAAGCCCAACAGGGATCCGGAGGGTAGCACTCTGGAACGACAACCAGGATTCACAACTCCAGTGGGTAAGTATAGATGTCCAGGCAGGAAGCTCTATAACTGGCAACTAGAGAAGTGTGAGGGGAGAATATAAGGAGATTGGGAGTGGCAGACAAGAAACAGCTGAGGAGGAGAAGCTACGGATCCCTGAGTGAGACAAAAAGGATAGCAAGGCAAACACAGAAAACAATCACTAAGAAACAACGTGATCTTTAGATATAGAGCGCGCAGCCACCCGCTGCGACTTCCTGACCCCGGGTATAACGGAGTCAGACGTGGCTCTTGATACCCTCGTGACAGTACCCCCCCTTTCACGAGGGGCCTCCGGACACTCAGGACCAGGTCTCTCCGGATGAGAGGCATGGAAAGCCTGAATTAACCTGTTGGCGTTTACCTCTGACGCTGGAACCCACATTCTTTCCTCGGGACCGTAACCCCTCCAATGCACCAGATATTGAAGAGAGCGGCGGACCCGACGAGAATCAACAATTCTGGCTATTTGAAACTCCAGATTACCAGCCACAATAACAGGAGGAGGTGGCAGCGGCGATGGTTCTAGAGGTGGAACATACCTCTTGAGTAACGATTTATGGAAGACGTTATGGATCTTAAAAGTCTGAGGTAGCTCCAGGCGAAAAGCCACAGGGTTAATGACGGCTACTATTTTATAGGGACCAATGAACCTAGGGCCCAGTTTCCAAGAAGGAACCTTCAACTTAATATTCCTAGTAGACAACCACACATAGTCATTCACTCCTAGGTCCGGACCTGGCGACCGTTTCTTATCGGCCATGCATTTATATTTACCACTCATCTTTTTCAAGTTAACTTGCACCTTCTGCCATACCGATGAAAGAGATGAAGAAAACCTTTCCTCTTCGGGAACCCCAGAAGACCCCCCCTCTTTGAAAGTACAAAATTGGGGATGAAAACCGTATGCACCAAGGAATGGTGACTTGCCAGTGGACTCCTGATAATGATTATTTATGGCAAACTCAGCTAACGGTAAATATGATGACCACAACTCTTGGTTTTCAGACACAAAACACCTTAAATATGTTTCTAGGTTTTGGTTGGTACGCTCAGTCTGTCCATTCGACTGAGGATGGAAAGCTGAGGAAAAGGACAAGTGAACCCCCAAACGGGAACAAAAAGCTTTCCAAAACTTAGAAATAAACCGGGTTCCCCCATCCGAAACCACATCGGAAGGGACCCCGTGAAGCTTCACGATTTCACTGATAAACACCTGAGCAAGAGTTTTAGCATTAGGAAGTGCGGGTAGCGCAATAAAGTGTACCATTTTGCTAAACCTGTCTACTACTACCAAGATAACTGTTTTACCCGCCGACAACGGTAAGTCAGTGATGAAATCCATTGACAGATGTGTCCATGGCCTATTGGGGATGAAAAGTGGCAATAAAGACCCTGCTGGACGTGTATGAGAGACTTTCGCGCGTGCACAAGTAGAACAAGTAGACACGAAATCCATTACATCCTGACGCAACCTTGGCCACCAAAAACGACGAGATAATAGCTCCAAGGTTGCTTTACTACCCGGGTGTCCAGCAAGTGCCGAATTATGATGTTCTTTTAATAATTCAAGACGCAGGTTTAACGGTACAAACAATTTCTCTGAGGGGCAAGAGCCTCTAACACCTTTCCCTCTAGAACAGAGTGTACAGCAGAGACAACCACTCCTCTTTGTAAAATAGGTACCGGATCACTAACATTACCCCCTCCAGGGAAACTACGAGATAATGCGTCTGCCTTGGTATTTTTTGCCCCAGGACGATAGGTGATTACAAAGTTAAATCTGGTAAAGAATAGCGACCACCTAGCTTGTCTAGGGGTGAGACGCTTAGCCGATTCTAGGTACAGAAGGTTTTTGTGATCCGTAATCACCGTGACGGGGTGGATTGCTCCCTCTAAGAAGTGACGCCACTCTTCAAGCGCCAGTTTAATCGCCAACAGTTCCCTATTTCCAATATCATAATTCTTCTCTGCAGAAGATAATTTTTTGGAAAAGAAAGCGCAAGGACGCCATTTGCCAGGAGACGGACCCTGAGACAATACAGCCCCCACTCCCACCTCTGACGCATCTACCTCGACAATAAAAGGCTGGGAGACATCAGGTTGAATTAGAACAGGTGCCGAGGTAAACCTCTCCTTTAGAGAGGAAAACGCATCTTTAGCGGCGTCAGACCATTTGGAAAAATCCGTCCCCTTCCTAGTCATGTCGGTAAGGGGTTTAACGATCAATGAATAATTTTTAATGAACTTTCTATAGAAATTAGCGAAACCCAAAAACCGTTGTAGGGCTTTAAGGTTCTCAGGAAGATCCCAATCTAAAATTTCCTGGACCTTCCCAGGATCCATGCGGAAACCTGAAGCAGATAATAGATATCCCAGGAACTGTAATTCCTGAACGGCGAAGACACATTTTTCAATTTTCGCATATAATTTATTCGTCCGTAGAACCTGCAGTACTTGCCTGACATGCACCTCATGTGTTTTCAGATCAGCCGAATAAATTAAGATATCATCTAGGTATATGACTACAAACCTGCCGATGAGATGACTAAAAATATCGTTAACGAAATGTTGGAAGACAGCAGGGGCATTGTTCAGACCGAAAGGCATAACTAGATTTTCATAATGCCCCTCAGGGGTGTTAAAAGCTGTCTTCCACTCATCCCCTTCCTTGATACGAATCAGATTGTAGGCCCCCCTAAGATCAAGTTTGGAGAACCACTTAGCACCCGCAATCTGATTAAAAAGGTCAGGAATGAGAGGAAGAGGGTATGGGTCACGGATGGTTATCTGGTTTAACTCACGGAAATCTAAGCAACGACGCAGGCCCCCATCTTTCTTTTTAACAAAGAAAAACCCTGCAGCCACGGGTGAAGAAGAGGGTCTGATGTGTCCCTTAGCCAGACTCTCGGAGATATAATCTTTCATGGCTTGTCTCTCGGGACCCGAAAGATTATACAACCTGGACTTGGGTAATTTTGCCCCGGGAATCAGGTTAACCGGGCAATCATAAGGACGATGAGGTGGTAGCTTCTGACAACCCTTTTCAGAAAAAACGTCCTCAAAGTCCGAAATAAATGTAGGCAGGGGAGCTATGGAGGCGATTAAGCAATTGTTATTTAAGCAATTCTCTCTGCAATGCTCACTCCACTCCAATATCTCCCTGGCCTGCCAATCCACCACTGGATTGTGCGCTACCAACCAGGGAAGACCCAATACCACCGGAGAGGCAAGGCCCTCCAGAACGTAACATGAAAGACACTCATTATGGTGGTCCCCTACCCGAAGGTGTAAATTATGAACAATGTGGGTGAGGTTTCTCTGAGACAGAGGAGCAGAATCTATGGCGAATACGGGAATAGGTCTCTGCAGCTTACAGAGAGACAAACCCATAGTGCGGGCAAAATGGGCATCAATCAAGTTTACCCCTGCTCCACTGTCTAGAGAAAAAAAATTGGATTCCGTCTTAACACCAAAAACAATGACCGCTGGTAACACAAATTGAGATGTTCGTATGGAGGAAACGTATACCCCCCGGCTGACATCCTCCGCACAGCCCGGGGTTAGAAGTTTTCCGACGGTCTTTTGTTTTTGAGAAAGGAGGGACAGACATTAATGAAATGACCCTTCCCCCCACAGAAAAAACAAGCCCCCCCCCTACGGCGAACCTCGGGAGGACGGACCTGACGAGAAGTTCCGCCTAGCTGCATAGGCTCATCTAAGTCAGTACAGGCTGACTGTTGCTTGGGAGAGGTAACCAATTGCTCAGGAATTTTCGATCTCTCCCTAAGACGTCTATCTATTCTGATAGAGAGGAACATAACAGCATCAAGGGAAAGGGGGGTCTCATACAGCGCCAGTGCATCCTTAACCCTTTCAGATAACCCAGAGCAGAACTGACTCCTGAGAGCCGGGTCGTTCCACTGAGTATCCGTAGCCCACCTACGGAACTCTGAGCAATATTCCTCTGCTGACCGATCTCCCTGTAGGAGTCTCCGTAACTTCGACTCAGCCAGGGCGACTCGGTCAGGGTCATCATATATGAGACCCAAAGCCCCAAAAAATCCCTCCACTGACCGAAGAGCCTGAGAACCAGGGGGTAACGAGAACGCCCAGGATTGCGGATCCCCCTGAAGCAGGGAAATGACAATCCCTACCCGCTGTTCTTCATTACCTGAGGAGTAAGGGCGCAACTTAAAATATAATTTGCAGGCCTCACGGAACGTCGCAAATTTGTCCCTTCCCCCAGAAAATCTGTCAGGAAGAGCAACCTTGGGTTCTGTAACAACCTGGTTACCCATAGCAACCGCTGGGGGTGCGGTCTGCTGCATTTGCTGCTGTTGTTGGAGAACAGACGCCTTCAATCCTGCCACCTCCAAAGACAGGCCTTGAAGCTGTTCTGCCAAGGCATCAATAGGATCCATATTGGATTCTAAGTAGAGAAAAAAAAAACAAATAAATTTTTTTTTTTTTTTTCTTTTTTTTTTTTTATTTTTTTTTCAAAAAGTAAGGGCCAGTTATAATATCACGGTCGGCGTGACTATCACATACGTGACACAAAGGGAGGGAACGAGGAAGGCCCTGCCCAAGTGAGAGGGAAGGTGGTGACCCCTGACTCACCTTGCGGCTGGCACCTGGCTGCCCTGACGTCCCTAGACGGGTTCCTCACCCGTACGCCGATCACGTGCCTAAAGCCCTGGCTTTCCCTGAGCTGAGCCCTAGATAGTGAACAGGGCGGTGGGAACACTAGTCCGCACCACTAGCTCTAAGGGAAAACACCAAGGGGAGGACAGACAACACAGACTCAACATATAATCCCAGGTGGGCGACAACAGGAGACAACAATAAGCCCAACAGGGATCCGGAGGGTAGCACTCTGGAACGACAACCAGGATTCACAACTCCAGTGGGTCAGTATAGATGTCCAGGCAGGAAGCTCTATAACTGGCAACTAGAGAAGTGTGAGGGGAGAATATAAGGAGGTTGGGAGTGGCAGACAAGAAACAGCTGAGGAGGAGAAGCTACGGATCCCTGAGTGAGACAAAAAGGATAGCAAGGCAAACACAGAAAACAATCACTAAGAAACAACGTGATCTTTAGATATAGAGCGCGCAGCCACCCGCTGCGACTTCCTGACCCCGGGTATAACGGAGTCAGACGTGGCTCTTGATACCCTCGTGACAGGTGGTCCCTGTTGATATTTGCTTACTTTGCTGCTGCGATGTTCTGTCCATCTATCCAGAGGATTGCTTCAGCCGATTATGGACCTCAGAGGTGTACAGCTCTGGACCACTGAGGTCAGTGATTGGCCCCAGCAGTCACATGTTATCATTGCAGAAAAGTAAACGATAAAAGGTGGAACAGGTGATTTAACAGAAAAGTATTGGCTATTTTGCCATTTCATGCCATTGTTGAACATTTTAATTTTTTTTTATGATCTTGGAAAAAACCCTTTAATATATCTTAAACAGATTTTAAGGCAAAAACAGATTCAACTTTTTTTTTCCAGAAAAAGTGTCCCTTTTGTTCATAGGCTTTGTCTTGTATTGCAGTAATGGGACTGAGCTGCAATACTTGGCACAATCAATGTTTTTTTTGTTGTAATGTAACACAACTAGAGTTGAAGGTACACCTGGATGTTCGGGTTCCACGGGTTAGGCCGAACTTCACAAAAAAGTTCGAGTTCGGGACCCGAACTTGACCCCGAACCCTATTGAAGTCAATGGGGACCCGAACTTTGGATCACTAAAATGGCTCTAAAAATGTGATGGAAAGGGCTAGAGGGCTGCATATGGCAGCAAAATGTAGTTAAGAGCATGGCAAGTTATCGAAATGACTTTAAATAACATAAAATATGTAAAAATAAAAAATAATAATCTTGATCTAGGAGGACGAGGTCCATATGGAGTAGGAGGTTGAGGAGGCAGTGAATGTGGTGGTGTAGGTGGAAGTGGCGGTGGAGGAGGAGGAGGTAGCCTACACAGTTTTTTTGTTTTAATTTTAAATTTTTTTGTTTAAATTAGGGTACACCCTAAAACATTGGGAAATATAACCTGTGATAACCCCCTCCAGTCGTGCTAAACAAACGTTCAGACAATACCCTGGCTGCAGGGCAGGCCAGCACCTCCAAGGCGTAAAGGGCAAGCTCAGGCCATGTGCCCAATTTGGGGACCCAGAACTTGAAGGGGGCAGACCCATCAGTCAGTACATGTAGGAGTGTGCACACATACTGCCCCACCATGTCGCACGTCCTAGTGACGTTTACGATCCAATTGGATATCTTCTCTATCAACTTTCAATGTTCTTTTCTGCGCCTAGCAAGTTGATCACGGTTAGTGGCGAATCAGGGTTCTATCCCAGAGAGGGAGCGTGAGAAAGGGATATTACATCCAAGGAGGTCAATGATGAAATTCAATGTAATCCAGCGGAATTGTGGGACAAAGTATTAAAGCAGAAGCTTCTAAATTAAGGAGGGGGCGTGCGGCAATTACTAACTCCCGACTCGGGGAGGTAGTGACGATAAATAACAATACAGGACTCTTAACATGGCCTGTTATTGGAATGATTATCAAAAAATTATAGGGAATGTCACTGGGGTATTTTGGATTTGGAAACGTTAGACAAGAGAGGCCCTGATGCCACTTTGTTGACTCTAGATAACTTCTGCCTGATTGCACGTCCCCATGACGTCCACGATCCATTAGGATATCTTCTAAACTTTCGATGTTCTTTTCTGCGCCTACCAAGTTGATCACGGTTAGTGGCGAATCAGGGTTCCATCCAGGAGAGGGAGAGTGAAAAAGGGATACTACATCCAAGGGAGGTCAATGGATGAAATTCAATGTAATCGAGTGGAAATGTGGGACGAAGTATTGAAGTAGAAAACTTCTGCCTGATCGCACGTCCCCGTGACGTCCACGATCTATTTGCATATCTTCTCAACTTTCGAGGTTCTTTTTAGAGTTCCACGCTGAATACACCATATCCAAGGGAGGTCAATTGATGAAATTAAATGTTGATCGAGCGGAAAAGTGGGACAAATTATTGAAGCTGAAGCTTACAAGTAAAGGAGGTGGCGCGCGTCAATTAAAGAATAATTTTTGAAATTTAATTACCTGTCACCTAAGCAGAGCAGGGGTTTGTATACGGCAAAATTGGTAAAATGTTACCTGACAATGTAACAGACGATTTTTAGAAATTTATGTTGCTGTTACCTATGCAGAGCAGGGGTTTAATCACGGCAAAAATGGTCAAATGTCACCCAAGAATATAACAGACAAATTAGTGAATTTTTTTATACCTGTCTACTAGGTATAGCAGAGGTATATCACAGCCAAAAATTTGTAAATTTCCCCCGAGAATGTAACAGACAAATTAGTAAAATGCTTTTACCTGTCTACTAGGTAGAGCAGGGGTATATCACACCCAAAAGTTGGTGAATTTCACCCGAATATGTAACAGAAAAATTGGTAATTTTTTTTTTTACCTGTCTACTAGGTATAGCAGTGGTATATCACAGCCAAAATGTAAGTGTCACGGCCACGGCTATGGTCGGGACTCCTCAACCGCATGCGGTTGCCTGCGTTTTGGTTTTGGTCTTCAATCACAGAAGAGGGCCGCTGGTTTGTGGCCTCACCTGTGGTTGCCGCGGGCAACTAGTTGTATCGTGTTAGTTTCAGCAGAGCAGCCTGAGCGGTGCTGGGCAGCTTGCTGCATTGCATGCGGTTGCACCTAACAATTTTCATGTTGTGTTTGTTTGTCTGTTGTGCACTGTGTTTTGTGTTGTGTGTGCACTAGGACTCTTCCCTTCACTGTGGCTGCCCGTGGCAACGTTTGGTTGGATGTGTACATGTGGTGGCAGTGTCCCGGCCTGCGGGCTGACTCCCAGGACATGGTAGCCACCCATGTCGTTGCCTGCGGCAACAGCAACAGTGTGATCTTGGTTTGGACACTCCCCCTTTAAGTGGTGTTTTACCTTCCCTGGTGTTGGAAGGGTTAACTCCCTTTCTGTGTGTGTGAGACACTGGGTGTGTCTGTGTGGGTGTGGCCTCTTAGGCCTATAAAGCCTCAGTGTTTGGCATGTCTCAGTGGGTTGCTTCAGCCATGTGTAGCTGGAGCAGCCTCCTGTGTATATCATCTGCCAGTGGGGGCCACCCTTGTGGTCATAGGTTTATCTGTGAAGTATTAGTTATGTTTGCATGATGTTCAGTTGATGTTTCCCTTTGTTTCCTATTTAGTGCAACTATGGATGTCCTGGTTACCTGTGTGTTATGTGTGCTATGTCCCTTTGTGTTCTGTGGACATGATTAGTGCATGCATGGGTTCCAGTCAGCGTGGCTGTGACAGGTACGTGTGAAACTTGTTTAGTTCCCCTGTCATATCTGTATGTTGTATGAGTTCCCCCATTCCTTGCAGCTTGGCCAGTGAGACCCCTGTTCCTCCGCGTCCAGAAGGAACAGGCCGTCTTACCCTGCTCCTAGGTTAGGGCCATCTTGAGGGCTAGCAGGGACTTCAAGGTTCCGGTGCATGAGCCTTCCTACCATCAAGGTCAGCTCATGTAGCTAGGAGTCAGGGTCAGGTTAGGGATGCGTTTAGGAGGTGACCTGCTCCCTAATCCTGTCGTCCTGGCCGAGCCGCCTTACATCTTCTGGCATCGCACGGCTGAGGATTTCCCCCATCCTCAGCCGTGACAGTATTAGGACTAGTTGAGTGACATGAGTATTGTCTGATGTCAGGATATTTAAGGCGCCACATATCCATCCATCCTACTTCCTCCAATAATGCAGCCGTGACAGTAAGATCATCACCTGTCTCGCACTCCGGTGTGACCAAAAAGGGTCCTCGTGGAGCTGCGGGACAGGTTACGCGTGTCTCTATTGATACACCAGCTCCGTCCCCTTTGCGAACCGACGCGGGGATTCATTCGCATGTGCGCCGGAGGGGAAAACCGCATGGCTTTCGGGGACAGCTTGGCCGGGCTAGTGGCAGTACGCTGCGGCCGAGCTTGTCTCCGGTGCCTGTTGCGGATTCCATTCCGGTGTCCATGTCGAGGCGCTCGCATGAAAATAAGTTCGCAAGGGGATGCGCGGTCGCGTGTACGCACTTCTTATGCGCTTTGCCGACCAGCAAAGGGAATAGCACCTGGCCGCAAGTTCAAAGCAGATTAGGGGGCCGGCATTGGTCTAATTGACTAATGACCGACCAAAGCCTTGTACACAGGTGTAGGGCAGGTTCATAACCTATGGGGAGTGTACACTTAGCACCCTGGGATTTGTTAGCAGGCACATAAAAGGTGGCCTCCCAGGTCGGTCAGTGCCCACTGTTATCTTCCCTCATCCAGGTGCAGGTCAGTACTGCTTGCTGCTGACTGAAGTTTGCTTGGACTTCGTCCGTTCCAGTGGGACCCAGGACCTGGGATTTTCCGTCTCGCATCCGTTCACTTGGCAAGTTACACAAGGACTTATGCACAGATCGGTACTACTCCTGGCTTCCCTTTGTTTTGTTTGCCTGATATTAGCTCCAGAGAAGTTTTGCCTGGACTTTGTTTATTTTTTTAATAAACCCCTTGACTTCATCTTCACTGGACTGTTTCGTTGGTGCCTTGCATTACACAAAAATTGGTGAATTTCACCCAATATATGTAACAGAAAAATTTGTGATTTTTTTTTACCTGTCTACTAGGTAGAGGACGGGTATATCACACCCAAAAATTTGTGAATTTGACCTGAAAATGTAACAGACAAATTAGTAAAATGTTTTTACCTGTCTACTAGGTAGAGCAGGGGTATAACACACCCAAAAATTGGTGAATTTCACCCGAATATGCAACAGACAAATTAGTGATTTTTTTTTTACCTGTGTACTGGGTAGAGCAGAAGTATATCACAGCCAAAAATTGGTGAATTTCACCCGAGAATGTAACAGACAAATTAGTGAAATGTTTTTACCTGTCTAATAGGTAGAGCAGGGGTATAACACACCCAAAAATTGGTGAATTTCACCCAAATATGTAACAGACAAATTAGTGAAATGACATAAATTAAAAATATTTACATACAAATTATAATCTTGGTTTATGAGGTGGAGGTCCATATGGAGTAGGAGTTTGAGGAGGCGGTGAATGTAGCGGTGTAGGTGGACGTGGCGGTGGAGGAAGACGAGGTAGCCAACACTGGTTTAAATATATTTTTTTTATTAGGGTACACTCCAAAAGAGTGGGAAATTTCCAAAATACAACAATGAGCAATTGCACTGTAGTATAACAATGGCTGGGTAAGGCTTGTATACATGTCTATTCTGCACAAGGTACAGACAAGTCCTGTGGGATCCATGAATGGTTCATTTTAATGAACATGAGCTTGTCCACATTGGCTGTGGACAGGCGGCTGCGCTTGTCTGTGATAACGCCCCCTGCCATGCTAAACACACGTTCAGACAATACACTGGCCGCAAGGCAGGCCAGCACCTCCAAGACGTAAAGGGCAAGCTCAGGCCATGAGCCCAATTGGGAGACCCAGAAGTTAAAGGGGGCAGACCCGTCATTCAGTACGTGTAGGCGTGTGCACACATACTGCTCCACCATATTGCTGAAATGCTGCCTCCTGCTAAGACGTTCCATATCAGCTGTTGGTGCTGGTTGTTGTGGCGTGATGACTAAGCTTTTCCACATTTCGGCCATGCTAACCTGCTTTCTGAGGTGCTGGTGGTTCTCCAGCTGCATTAGCGACCTCTTCTGCCTCCTCCTCTGCCTTCAACTTGTGCTTCCACTGTGCCCCCGCTGTCAGGTGGGAATGCCATCAGCAGCGCATCTACCAGCGTGCGATTGTACTCACGCATCCTACGATCACGCTCCATTGATGGAATTAAGGACGGTACGTTGTCCTTGTAACGGGGATCCAGCAGCATGGCCACCCTGTAATCTGCACAAGTTAGAATGTGGGCAACTCGGCGGTCATTGCGGAGAAACTGCAGCATGTAATCGCTAATGTGTGCCAGGCTGCCCAGAGGCAGCGACAAGCTCTCCTCTGTGGGAGGTGTATCGTCTGTATCCCCCCAGCCACGCACCAGTGATGTCCATGAGCTGGTTTGGGTGCCACCCTGCTGTGAACATGGTTCCCCCTCCTCCATCTCCTCCTCCTCATCCTCCACCTCGTCATCATCCAGAACTGTGCCCTGGCTGGACAATTGTGTACCTGGCGTTTGTGGGTACAGGAACCCACCCTCGGAGCCACTTGTGAATGACTGTCCGGAAACCCTATGAAATGATCCCTCTTCCTCCTCCTCCTCCTCCTCCTGTGCCACATCCTCTTCCATCATCGTCAGAAGCATTTTTTTAAGGAGGCATAGTACTGGGATAGTAACACTGAGAATGGCGTTATCGGCACTGGTTATGTTGGTGGAGTACTCAAAATGGTCTCGCATGGAGGCCTACTCATTGGTGGTGAAGTGGTGCTGTTCCGCAGAGAGATTCACCCATGCATGCTGCAGCTGAAACTCCACTATCGCCTGCTGCTGCTCGCACAGTCTGGCCAACATGTGCAAGGTGGATTTCCACCTTGTGGGCACGTCGCATATGAGGCGGTGAGCGGGAAGGCCGAAGTTACGCTGCAGCGCTGACAGGCGAGCAGCAGCAGAGTGAGAATGCCAAAAGCGTGCAGAGATGGCCCACACTTTCTGCAGCAGCTCTGACATATTGGGGGGTTTTTTAAGGAACCTCTGCAGCACCAAATTCAGCACATGCACCAGGCAAAGGATGCGCGTCAAACCGGCTAGTCCCAGAGCTGCTACAAGATTTTGCCCATTATTGCACACCACCAGGCTGAGCTTGAGGCTCACTGGTACCAACCACTCATCGGTCTGTTGTTACATGCCCGTCCACAGCTCCTGCGCGGTGTGGGGTTTGTCCCTCAAACAGATACGTTTTAAAACTGCCTGCTGTCGTTTACCCCTGGCTGAGCTGAAGTTGGTGGTCAAGGTGTTACGCTGACCGGATGAGGAGGCGTTAGAGGATGAGGAAATGGAGTAGGAGGAGGAAGCAACAGGAGGCAAAGAGAAGCGCCCTGCAATCCTCGGTGATGGAAGGACATGCGCCAAACTGCTATCCGACCCGGGCCCAGCCGCCACTGAATTTTCCCAGTGTGCTGTTATGGAGATATAACGTCCATTGCTGTGCTTACTAGTCCACGTATCTGTAGTTAGGTCCACCTTGCTACAGATGCTGTTGCACAGAGCACACCTGATTTTGTCCCCCACTTGGTTGTATAGGGAAGGGATGGCACGCCTGGAAAAGTAGTGGCGGCTGGGCACGACGTACTGTGGGACAGCCACCGCCATAAGGCTTTTTAAACTCTCCGTCTCAACCAGGCGGAATGGCAGCATTTCAAAGGCCAGTAATTTTGAAATGCTGGCATTCAGGGCCAGGGATCGCGGGTGGATAGGGGGGTACTTCCTCTTCCGCTCCAGTGTTTGGGAGATGGAGAGTTGAACGCTTCCATGGGACATTGTGGAGATGCTTGGTGACCCAGGTGGTGGTGTTGCTGGCAGATCCTCTGTTTACTGGGTGGCAGGTGCCACTGTCACTCCACAGGTGGATGAAGAGGCCGAGACTGCAGGAGAAGAGGAAGCAGGAGAAGCCAGAGACCTTTCTGGGTTTTTGAGGTGTCTACTCCACTGCAGCTCGTGCTTTGCACTTAAATGCCTGGTCATGCAGGTTGTGCTCAGGTTGAGAATGTTTATGCCTTGCTTCAGGCTCTGATTGCACAGCGTGCAAACCACTCATGTCTTGTCGTCAGCACATTGTCTGAAGAACTGCTACGCCAGGGAACTCCTTGGAGTTGGCTTTGGTGTGCTCGGTCCCTTGCTGCGTTGTGCAGTAGCAGGCATACTGTTTATGGAACGGCCGCTCCGCTTTTGCACCCTGCTCCCTCTTCTGCTGTGTTTGTGGCTCTGTGTAACCACCGCCTCTTCCTCCGAACTACACAGGTCACTCGCATGACCTTGATTCCATGTGGGCTCGAGGACCTCATTGTCCTCCACATCATCTTCCACCCAGTCTTCACCCCTGCCCTCCTTGTCAGTCTGCACACTTTTGAAAGCCACAACAGTTGGCACCCTTACTACACTACTTTCACCGTTTATTGCTCGGTCATGCAACTTACCACCCAAATGAATTTTACCTCCTTTTCTTCTCACTAATAGAGCTTTCATTTGGTGGTATTTCATTGCTGCTGACATTTTTACTTTTTTTGTTATTAATCAAAATTTACAGATTTTTTTGCAAAAAAATGACATTTTTCACTTTCAGTTGTAAAATTTTTCAAAAAAAAAACTACATCATAGATACAATTTTCTCTAAATTTATTGTTCTACATGTCTTTGATAAAAAAAAAATGTTTGGGTAAAAAAAAAAAAATGGTTTGGGTAAAAGTTATAGCGTTTACAAACTATGGTACAAAAATGTGAATTTCTGCTTTTTGAAGCAGCTCTGACTTTCTGAGCACCTGTCATGTTTCCTGAGGTTCTACAATGCCCAGACAGTAGAAAAACCCCACAAATGACCCCATTTCGGAAAGTAGACACCCTAAGGTATTCGCTGATGGGCATAGTGAGTTCATAGAACTTTTTATTTTTTGTCACAAGTTAGCGGAAAATGATGAATTTTTTATTTATTTTTTCTTACAAAGTCTCATATTCCACTAACTTGTGACAAAAAATAAAAACTTCCATGAACTCACTATGCCCATCACGAAATACCTTGGGGTGTCTTCTTTCCAAAATAGGGTCACTTGTGGGGTAGTTATACTGCCCTGGCATTTTAGGGGCCCAAATGCGTGCATAGTAGTTTGAAATCAAAATCTGTAAAAAATGGCTGGAGAAATCCGAAAGGTGCTCTTTGGAATGTGGGCCCCTTTGCCCACCTAGGCTGCAAAAAAGTGTGTTTTGGGGTGTCATTTTACATATACCCATGCTGCGTGAGATAAATATCTTGGTCAAATGCCAACTTTGTATAAAAAAATGGGAAAAGTTGTCTTTTGCCAAGATATTTATCTCACCCAGCATGGGTATATGTAAAATGACACCCCAAAACACATTCCCCAACTTCTCCTGAGTACGGCGATACCACATGTGTGACACTTTTTTGCAGCCTAGGTGGGCAAAGGGGCCCACATTCCAAAGAGCACCTTTTGGATTTCACCGGCCATTTTTTACAGATTTTGATTTCAAACTACTTGCATTTGGGCCCTTAAAATGCCAGGGCAGTATAACTACCCCACAAGTGACCCCATTTTGGAAAGAATACACCCCAAGGTATTTCGTAATGGGCATAGTGAGTTCATGGAAGTTTTTATTTTTTTGTCACAAGTTAGTGGAATATGAGACTTTGTAAGAAAAAAAATAAAAAAAATAAAATCATCATTTTCCGCTAACTTGTGACAAAAAATAAAAAAATCTAGGAACTCACCATGCCCCTCACGGAATACCTTGGGGTGTCTTCTTTCCAAAATGGGGTCACTTGTGGGGTAGTTATACTGCCCTGGCATTTTAGGGGCCCAAATGCGTGCAAAGTAGTTTGAAATCAAAATCTGTAAAAAATGCCCTGTGAAATCCTAAAGGTGCTCTTTGGAATGTGGGCCCCTTTGCCCACCTAGGCTGCAAAAAATTGTCACACATCTGGTATCGCCGTACTCAAAAGAAGTAGGGCAATGTGTTTTGGGGTGTCATTTTACATATACCCATGCTGGGTGAGAGAAATATCTCTGCAAAAGACAACTTTTCCAATTTTTTTATACAAAGTTGGCATTTCACCAAGATATTTATCTCACCTAGCATGGGTATATGTAAAATGACACCCCAAAACACATTGCCCAACTTCTCCTGAGTACGGCGATACCACATGTGTGACACTTATTTGCAGCCTAGATGCGCAAAGGTGCCCAAATTCCTTTTAGGAGGGCATTTTTTGACATTTGGATCCCAGACTTCTTCTCACGCTTTAGGGCCCATAAAATGCCATGGCAGTATAAATACCCCACATGTGACCCCATTTTGGAAAGAAGACACCCCAAGGTATTCAATGAGGGGCATGGCGAGTTCATAGAATTTTTTTTTTTTTGCCACAAGTTAGCGGAAATTGTTTTTTTTTTTTGTTTTTTTCTCACAAAGTCTCCCTTTACGCTAACTTGGGACAAAAATTTCAATCTTTCATGGACTCAATATGTCCCTCACGGAATACCTTGGGGTGTCTTCTTTCTGAAATGGGGTCACATGTGGGGTATTTATACTGCCCTGGCATTTTAGGGACCCTAAAGCGTGAGAAGAAGTCTGGAAAATAAATGTCAAAAATCTTTTACGCATTTGGATTTTGTGAGGGGTATGGTGAGTTCATGTGAGATTTTATTTTTTGACACAAGTTAGTGGAAGATGAGACTTTGTAAGAAAAAACTAACAAAAAAAAAATCTATTTCCGCTAACTTGGGCCAAAAAAATGTCTGAAGGGAGCCTTACAGGTGGGTGATCAATGACAGGGGGGTGATCAATGACAGGGGGGTGATCAGGGAGTCTATATGGGGTGATCACCTCCCTGTCATGGATCACCCCCCTGTAAGGCTCCATTCAGACGTCCGTATGTGTTTTGCGGATCCGATCCATGTATCCGTGGACCCGTAAAAAACATACGGACGTCTGTATGGAGCCTTACAGGGGGGTGATCAATGACGGGGGGTGATCAATGACAGGGGGGTGATCAGGGAGTCTATATGGGGTGATCACCCCCCTGTCATTGATCACCCCCCTGTAAGGCTCCATTCAGACGTCCGTATGTGTTTTGCGGATCCGATCCATGTACCCGTGGATCCGTAAAAAACATACGGACGTCAGAATGGAGCCTTACATGGGGGTTATCAATGACAGGGGGGTGATCAATGACAGGGGGTTGATCAGGGAGTCTATATGGGGTGATCACCCTCCTGTCATTGATCACCCCCCTGTAAGGCTCCATTCAGACGTCCGTATGTGTTTTGCGGATCCGATCCATGTATCCGTGGATCCGTAAAAAACATATGGACTTCTGAATGGAGCCTTACAGGGGGGTGATCAATGACAGGGGGGTGATCAGGGAGTCTATATGGGGTGATCACCCCCCTGTCATTGATCACCCACCTGTAAGGCTCCATTCAGACGTCCGTATGTGTTTTGCGGATCCGATCCATGTATCCGTGGATCCGTAAAAAACATATGGACTTCTGAATGGAGCCTTACAGGGGGGTGATCAATGACAGGGGGGTGATCAGGGAGTCTATATGGGGTGATCACCCCCCTGTCATTGATCACCCCCCTGTAAGGCTCCATTCAGACGTCCGTATGTGTTTTGCGGATCCGATCCATGTATCCGTGGATCCGTAAAAAACATATGGACTTCTGAATGGAGCCTTACAGGGGGGTGATCAATGACAGGGGGGTGATCAGGGAGTCTATATGGGGTGATCACCCCCCTGTCATTGATCACCCACCTGTAAGGCTCCATTCAGACGTCCGTATGTGTTTTGCGGATCCGATCCATGTATCCGTGGATCCGTAAAAAACATATGGACTTCTGAATGGAGCCTTACAGGGGGGTGATCAATGACAGGGGGGTGATCAGGGAGTCTATATGGGGTGATCACCCCCCTGTCATTGATCACCCACCTGTAAGGCTCCATTCAGACGTCCGTATGTGTTTTGCGGATCCGATCCATGTATCCGTGAATCCGTAAAAAACATACGGACGTCTGAATGGAGCCTTACAGGGGGGTGATCAAGGACAGGGGGGTGATCAGGGAGTCTATATGGGGTGATCAGGGGTTCATAAGGGGTTAATAAGTGACAGGGTGGGTGGGTAGTGTAGTGTGGTGCTTGGTGCTACTTATTACAGAGCTGCCTGTGTCCTCTGGTGGTCGATCCAAGCTAAAGGGACCACCAGAAGACCAGGTAGCAGGTATATTAGACGCTGTTATCAAAACAGCGTCTAATATACCTGTTAGGGGTTAAAAAAAATCGCATCTACAGCCTGCCAGCGAACGATCGCCGCTAGCAGGCTGCAGATCCACTCGCTTACCTTCCGATCCTGTGAACGCGCGCTTCTGTGCGCGCGTTCACAGGAAATCTTGCGTCTCGCGAGATGACGCACGGATGCGTCCAGGAGGAATGAATCGACCGCCTCCAGGACGCATCTGTGCGTTAGGCGGTCCTGAGGCAGTTAAACCCAGAATATTAAAAAAGTATATTATTAAAAGTATTTCAAGCTTGTCTTTCACACTGACAGATGCTGCAAAGGCACCAGATGTAGGATATTGCCAAAAATGGGTGTTTTTTTAAACCAAGAAAATTATTGATGTATTTCAAGCTTATCTTTCACGCTGACAAATGCTGTAAAGGCCCCAGATGTAGGGTATTGCCAAAAAAGGGTGTTTTTTTAAACCCAGAATATTATTGCAGTATTTCAAGCTTGTATCTCCCACTGACAGATGCAGCCAAGGCCGCAAATTTAGTATTTGGCCCAAAGTGGGTGTTTTTTTAAACCCAGAAATTTATTGCAGTATTTCTAGCTTGTATGTCACACTAACAAATGCAACATAGGCTCCAGATGTAGGGTATTGCCAAAAATGGGTGTTTTTTTAAACCCAGATTATTATTGCAGTATTTCAAGCTTGTATCTCACACTGACAGATGCAGCCAAGGCCGCAAATTTAGTATTTGGCCCAAAATGGGTGTTTTTTTTAAATAACCGAATAGAACTCCAGTATCTAACGCGTGTATTTCACACTGACAGATGCATTAAAGGCTGCAAATTTTGTATTTTGCCCAAAATGGGTGTTATTTTAATCCCAGAATATTATGGCAGTATTTCTAGCTTGTATATCACACTAATAAATGCAGCATAAGCCCCAGATGTAGGGTATTGCCAGAAATGGGTGTTTTTTTAAACCCAGAATATTATTGCAGTATTCCAGCTTGTATCTCACACTGACAGATGCAGCAAAGGCTGCAAATTTAGTATTTGGCCCAAAATGGGTGTTTTTTTTAATATAAGAATAGAACAACAGTATCTAACGCGTGTATTTCACACTGACAGATGCAGAAAAGGCTGTAAATTTAGTATTTGGTCCAAAATGTGTTGTTTTTTTTTAACCCAGAATATTATTGCAGTATTTCTAGCTTGTATGTCACATTAACAAATGCAGCATAGGCCCCAGATTTATGGTATTGCCAAAATTGGGTGGTTTTTTTAAACCTAGAAAATTATTTAATTATTTCAAGCTTGTATTTCACACTGAGAAATGCTGAAATGGCCCTAGATGTAGGGTCTTGCAAAAAATGGGTGTTTTTTTTAAACCCTGAAAATTATTGAAGTATTGCAAGCTTGTATTTCACACTGACAAATGCTGCAAAGGCACCAGATGTAGGATATTGCCAAAAATGGGTGTTTTTTTAAACCCAGAATATTATTGCAGTATTTTAAGCTTGTATTTGAATGTCAAAAATGCACATATGCTGTGCTGGTGCACTGAGATTACATAAAATGGTTACCGCCGCCCACCTAACAGATGGATAAAAGTTATTTTTCTGTGTCACTGGGGTCATGGCAGGGTAAAAAGATTGTGCACTGCACCCACAAAACTAAATCTATGTAGATCGCTGAGTTAAAAAGCACTTCAGATTAAAGATTATTTCCTATTCTCTCCCTCACAGCAGCAGCATCCTATCCCTACACTAATCAGAGCAGAGTGACGTGCAGCGCTACGTGACTCCAGCTTATATAGAGGCTGGGTCACATGCTGCACTGGCCAATCACAGCCATGCCATTAGTAGGCATGGCTGTGATGGCTTCTAAGTGCACAAGAGTAAAACACTTGTTGATTGGCTGCTCTGCAGCCTTTCAAAAAGTGCCATTAACTCGCCGAACACCGTACCCAAACTTTTACTTAAAAGTTCGGGTTCAGGTCCAGAGTCCAAAAATCATAAAGTTCGGTACAAACCCGAACTTTACAGTTCGGGTTCACTCAACCCTAAACACAACCTTCAATAAATTACCTCTTTATTATACATCAATAAAATTGCTTAAAAAATAATACAGATTAACTGCATTTACAATTTCTACTATGCTCGTCTGAAGTCAACAGCATGTTTAGGGACAAGATCTTCCCCTGATTTACAAGCCTTGTTTATATCCTGCACATATGGTATTTTATTGGCTAGAGATTTCCTCTACTGGAGTAAAGCAGAACGCAGACAATGAACATTAAATAAACTGTGTCTAAACCTCTGGATATTGAATCATGTAAAAGTATGAGTTAGCTGCAATTCATTATAATGTAGCAAATTTAGATTTTAAAATAAAACCGCAATTATCTTCATTTTCAGTTCATTACATCCTAGTAGGCCAATCTAAAGATCTCATTTTGGTTAAATGTTACTTGACCATAGCTCCTGCACCAAATGCGTATTGTACAGACACAAGAGGGACTATGTGAAGCTAGAGCAGATGGAAGAAAATACAAAGTCACAGCTGCCTTCACTACTGTAGCCATGACAAAGTGAACATGTTGCAGCCTGCATAAGTGTTCAGAACAGATCTCCCTAAATTACAAATATGAGAATTATGTACAAATTAGATTTATTTTGGCTAGGTTGAATGCCAGAGGAAATTAAATAGAATAGAGAATTTGTTACTAATTGTTATTAATTCTTATGTAAAAGATAATCTTTTTGCATTCAGAATAATTTAGAGCAGTTTAGTTGTCTGGTGTTAGAAAAATAATTTAAAAGAGGATTATTTACCGGAGGCAGGTGGAGGAGGTCATGCATGAGTGGCAAGTGGAGAAGGTTGAAAACACTCAACATTTTCAGATGTATCCATGGGAGAAATTTGTATATATTGGCAATAAAGGCATGAAAAATTCCTACTGGATGTGAGTTTTTTTGAGGAACTAGTGGCTGCAATGTAAATAGCTGCAGTATGTTCAGGCATATATGTTTCACTGTGGTGCAGCAACAACAAATGGGACTGGCAGAGTCCAGTGAAGAAAATTAAAGCTATTGATATTTTTTTTTTTAAATGAAGGAACTGTGGGGATCTGCCCCAATGGTAGCCATCAGGTAAGAACATAGCAGCAGCCCTTTAGCGGTGAAAGCAAAGCAATGGCTGTCTTATTCTTGACAAAACAACAAGGCAATAAACTGCAGTGACTGGCTTGCTCCAGTCGGCCTAAAGAAACAGCAAAGTACTGTATCTATAGCACTACTCAGGTATGGTATTGCACAGTACCGTAATCCCACGAGGTGTGTGAGGACCTCGCTTTGTCCTCTATCTTTCAGGCACTGCAACTCCAGCTCAGCCTCTGTGTCACAGAGCGCCGGCTTAAAGCTCCTTCACTTCGGAGCGAGGACGTGCGCTGCATCCTTGTCTCCAAGGCAATGGGGACGGAGAGGACCTGGCCGGCGTCCTCTGCTCCCGTAAGTCCGAAGAAAAGTCTGAGCACCGAACTGGACACTTGGCGCTCAGCAGTGTGCAGGGGGATGAGTCATGTCACATGACTCCTTTGCTCCCCTATTTAACAGGCAGTCTGCTGGCCACAGGTTGCCTGTGACTAAGATCATATGCCTTGTGAATATTCAGTTGACGTCTGACTTTAGATTTGGATTTCAGCTTTACCTGACTACAGTACGTCTCTTGACTTGTCCTTGCCTGCTCCCTGCCTTGACCTCTTGGTTTTGATCTTGCTAGTTCGACCTCTCTTTCTTTATCTGTTTGTTTGTCACTCCACACTTACGCAGGTTAGGGATCGCCGTCCAGTTGTGCTCCATTGCCTAGGAAGGGTAAGTGCAAGTAGGCAGGGACAGAGGAGTGGGTGAAGTCAGTTTGCACCTTCCTTCTCCCCTTCTCGTGACAGAATCACAGGCCTTACTCCATATCATTGATCTGTTGCAAACTCTCACGGATCATGTGCAAAACCTCGCTCAGATTGTCCAGGAATTAGGGGAGAGTTTTCAAGCTCAGGAAACTGTCTGAAACCTCTCTTTTTCTTCGCCATCCGCACTACAGGCAGAACATCATGTTAAGCTTCCTGATCGGTTCTCGGGGATCGAAATTGTTTTTTGGCTTTTTGGGAGAGCTGAAAACTGTATTTCCGTTTGCGCCCTCACTCTTCTGGTTCTGCTCAACAAAGAGTAGGAATTATTATGTCCTTATTACAAGGCAACCCCCAGGACTGGGCATTTTCGTTACCCCCCGACTCTCAGTGTCTCAGATCTGTTGACGCGTTTTTTCAAGCCCTCAGGGTTTTGTATGATGAACCTGACAGAGCATCTGTAGCGGAAAGTCAGTTAAAATCTCTTGTACAGGGTGACCACCGGTAGAAGACTACTGTACTCAATTTTATATTGGTGCGTTCCCTCTGGTTGGAATGAACCTGCTCTTAAAAGTCAGTTTAGGTCTGGCCTATCTGAGACTCTTAAAGACATGCTTGTATGTTATCCCTCTCCTGAGACCTTGGAGAAAACCATGACTCTTGCTGTGAGACTGGACAGACGCATTAGGGAGAGACAACGGGAACATTTGCTTTTTACACTGGTTATATCCAAACCAGAGACCAGTCTTGTGGGGATCAAGTCCGAGCCTTGTACTGACTAACCTATGCAGCTAGGTTTGACCAGAAGAGACCAACAGCGTCGCCATGGTGCATGTTTTTACCCTATAACAATATAGAGAAGCTGCACCAGCAACCTACTGGAGCCCAGTCTTTCAGTTACCAACTGAAAACCAAGTAAATCCGTAAAAAACAATCAGACTGGCTCACAGTATTTTTGCATTTATTAAAATTACTTTATTGACCCAATACAATGTTACACATATCCTAGTTAATTGTCAACATAACAGCATATATAAATAGGTACTTTAAATGCGGAGCTCTCGCATATACCTAAATGACAGGAGTACTCCAAATATGACCTCTGGTTTTGCTATGTGGTGTCCGTCTGCTACGTATTGAGATAAAATATCTCTAGTGTTCAGATAGTTTATCTGTTGATTTGCCTTAATCTAAACATAAATTGTTCAGCCACTATTCCGTTAGCGGTCGCTGATAGATAGTCTCAGCAACTATGTTGCTATATATATACGAAGATATATATAAAAATACATATAAAATACAAAATCTATAAAAATGACAAAATCTATAAAAATGATGTTATACATAATATAAATGGATCTCAGGTTCATGGATCTATATGTACTGATGGCGTGGATCTGTGAACATCAGCGGAATGGGGAGAGGGGGGGAGGGCCGCAGGGAAAGCCAGCGTGTCGCTGAATAGCCCAACACTGGCTATCCATGTGGACCTGCCCACCTCTCCTATAAGAAGCCGAAGATTTCAATCTCCGAGTTCAATCCTAGGGGCATTAGAGATCCAAATTCAAAAATCTTCTTGGATTCTTGTCTGGACATTTTTGCTAAAAAATCACCCCCTCTCCAGTCTTGTTTGACTGATTGGATGGCACAAAAACTCATCTTGCTGGGATCTCCTGTGTGGTGTAATTTAAAATAGTTTGACAGGGGATGTGTTTCTGACTGTTTTTTACTATTGTTGATATGTTCTGCGATCCTAGTTTTAAATACTCTTTTTGTACGCCCTATATATTGTTTTGGGCATGGGCATTGGATGACATAGATGACTGCTTTACTATTACATGACAGAATTTCTTTAATTTCCCACTTGAAATTATTGGACGTTGATGTTATAATTTTTGTATTTCTATCAAAATGTGTCTGTCTGCAATTTTGACAGCAGCCACATCTGAAAAAACCTTTCAGGTTGGACCATGGAGTTATCATTGGTTCCATGATCTTCTTTCGTATTGTCGGAGCTACCTGGAGTCCTAAATTAGGAGCGCGGGTATAGACTATTGGGGGATTAGCTGGAAGTGTGGGACCCAAAGTTTTATCACCTTTTAATAGATGCCAATGTTTATATATAATGTTATTCACCATCCGATAGTCTTTATTGAATTGTAGAATAATTTTGACCATTATATCATCTTCTTGGGTGGTATTGGATGTTTCCTTGGATTTAAAAAAGGAAGTTCTATCCAATTGTCTCACTTTTCCTATTGCATCCTCCAATAGTCCATTGGAGTACTCTTTAGCCAGGAATTGCATTTTCATTTGTTCTGCCTCTACCTCAAACTGATCTTGTTCAGTACAATTGCGTTTTAGGCGTCTGAACTGAGAAAAAGGGACATTCAGAAGCCACCTAGGGAGGTGGCAGCTTGTACTTAAAATAAAACTATTTTTGGCTACATCTTTTTGGTACGTGCTACAAACAAGAGTTTCCTGTTTTTTGTGTATATGTAGGTCCAAAAATTCAACTGTTTGAGGATTGATATTTGCTGTAAACTTCAGATTGAGCTCATTATCACTGATCTCTTGTATGAACTGTAATAATGTAGCGTGTGGACCTCTCCACACTAATAAAATGTCATCGATGTAGCGCCGCCATAGGACCAGGTCCGCCCCGAGTCTGGGAGTGATGGTATCCTGTTCCCATGCTGCCATAAATAAATTGGCATAACTCGGGGCGAACCTGGTACCCATGGCGGTGCCAGTAGTTTGTAAATAATATCTGGACTCAAACTGGAAGTAATTGTGACTCAGCACAAAACTGATCCCATCCAGTATGAATTGCAATTGTTCTCTAGCTAGATTATCTTTCTGCGATAAGATTTTGGATATTGCTTGTATACCCTGACTGTGATTGATGCTAGTGTACAGGGAACTTACGTCTAGCGTAGCGAGTAGCCAATCTGGATGACAATACATATTTTCCAAAAGAGCAACAACTGTTGACGTATCCCCAAGATACGAAGGGGTGTCTCTGACATAGGGCTGGAGGAACCTGTCTAAATATTGAGACAAGTTCGATGTTAGTGATCCTATGCCAGAGACAATTGGTCTTCCAGGAGGGTTGACCGAATCCTTATGTATCTTGGGGATACAATAAAATATAGGCAATCTTTTCTGGGTGCCCAAAATGAAATTGTATTCTGTTTCATTCAAAATCCCTTGTTCCTTTGCTTTGTTACATAATAGTAATAGTTTTTTATTATATCCAACTAGAGGGTCCTCACATAATTGTGTATATGTTGTGGTGTCAGATAGCTGTCTCAAACATTCTTTGTTATACATTTCGGTGTCAAAGATCACAATTGCCCCTCCTTTATCGGCTGGGCGTATTGTTACCTCTAAATCTTTCTGTAGTTCCTTTATAGACTTAATTTCTTGTTGGGAAAGGTTAGTATTAGCTTTTTGTTTTGGATTGAGTCTTCTCAAATCTGCCTCTACTGCCCCTCTAAATGTGATCATTTCATTACTCAATTCCTGTTTAGGATACATTTTGGATCTGAGTTTCACATCAACATGCTGATATTCTGGTGATATTTGGTTTAATTGATGGGAATCGTTCCTCATATAATACTTTCTACAGCATAGTTTTTTTTATGTATTTTTCAATGCCGATGTAAGAATCAAATTTACTGAGCTTCGTGCTAGGGGCAAATTTTAAACCTTTTGATAATAGTGACTTTTGTGAATGGGTTAATTCTTTTGTGCTTAAATTGATTATATTATCTCCTGTGATTTGCCTATTTTTTGCTTCGGACCCTCGTTTATTTCTACTTCTTCGTGTTCTCTTTTTCGTGTAGTTGTGTTCTGTAGTGAAAAAACATTGTGTATTTGTGCTTGGGCTGTGAAAATTTTTGGACGCATATTCAGTGCTGGGTCTGACTTCTGTGTTTCTACTTCTAACTCCTTGTGTGGGACTGATGAAAGGTGTGTTTCCTTGGATAGGGAAAATGACCAAGGAATGATTGACTTGGGTGTGGTTGACTTGGGTGTGGTTGACTTGGGTGTCTGTTTGTCTAAGGTGTTTTTCTGAGATTGTGTTTGTGAATAAGCCCCTTTCTGTTGTTTCAAATACTGGGGGTTGGGTCTGGATTTGTATTTAATTCGATCTTGTTTTTTGGGGCCAGGACTCCTTACTAAAAAAGACGGTGAATTATCAACTTCATTGGTCCTCACCTCCAACTTAGTATTATTGGTGGTGATTGAGTAGTTTTTGACTTTATTTGGGACATCATTTTCTCTCAATTTGCTATCTCCATTTTTGTATATGGGAAATTTTTGTGTGTTCATTTGTTTTCTTGAAGTTATAGAAAAAAATTTTTGTTTTTTTTTCAATAATCTCTTGTTCCATTTTGTCTAATTTGGTAAATAATTCTTTTTGGAATCTTAAATAATCATCATCTTTTCTAAAGGTGTCCATTATTATTTTTTTTCTCTATTATTAACTGTTCTAGTTCAATCACCAATTCTTCTCTTCTTTGTATCACTAATTGCACTAGTGCTGTAGACTGTATCTTAAAGAAACACTCCCACTGCAAATCAAAGCGTTCCCCAAATAAATCTGAGGCTGGCGACTTGAAGAGAGTCAACCCTTGTGGGGTAATACCTGCTTTTATATATTGGGTTAATGATCTAATTTCCCACTGATGTCTTAATTTCCTCACCAACAGTCTCTCAAGTGACTTAAATGTATCAAACAGGTTTGGTTGAGACATTTCTGACTGTTTCGGTATAATTCCCTGAGAATCCATGAAAACTAATTTATCAATTGTCTCTTGTTTCAACATCATAAATTGACAAATATCCATACTATAATAGAACAAATATATCACTCTAAATAGAAAATATAGAATTATAAAAATATATAAAAAATACAATATAAAATACTAGATAATAAAATGCAAAACTGCTGGGAGCTTTCTCTCTCTGGTAAAGGTACAATATAACAATATAGAGAAGCTGCACCAGCAACCTACTGGAGCCCAGTCTTTCAGTTACCAACTGAAAACCAAGTAAATCCGTAAAAAACAATCAGACTGGCTCACAGTATTTTTGCATTTATTAAAATTACTTTATTGACCCAATACAATGTTACACATATCCTAGTTAATTGTCAAGATAACAGCATATATAAATAGGTACTTTAAATGCGGAGCTCTCGCATATACCTAAATGACAGGAGTACTCCAAATATGACCTCTGGTTTTGCTATGTGGTGTCCGTCTGCTACGTATTGAGATAGAATATCTCTAGTGTTCAGATAGTTTATCTGTTGATTTGCCTTGATCTAAACATAAATTGTTCAGCCACTATTCCGTTAGCGGTCGCTGATAGATAGTCTCAGCAACTATGTTGCTTAATATTGCGGTTAATTTCCTACCTCCTGCCACGAGGTAGTCACTCTGCTCGTTCTTCGCGGCGTCTCACGTGATCCGACCAGAGAGTGGTTTGCTGGTCGGTGATGGTATCCACCTGCGCCGATCGAAGTAGCGGAAGTTGATGTAGCAGAGCCGCGCCGGTGTATTCGGCAAAGACGTCAATATTAGCACACCAATAAGTCAGTTTACTATAATGGTATTATACCGCTTGCACCGCTTGCACCGCTTGAGGTTATGGCTGATATCGTGCTCACCCTTTTCAAACTGCATCCAGATGAGATGGTCAAGGCAAAAATCTTTTTAAAAAAAGATGAAAGCAGAAACAAAAATAACGTACCACTAGCTGGGTCAGGTTCACACTAGTTCGCACTAGACGCGTTTCGGAACCGTAGTTCCTTCCTCAGTAGGCAACTGTGTAATGCTGGATGTGGACAAACTAGACACGTCTTTATATCCCCTATTGGGTCAATTAGAAAATATGGTCTGGATTCCTGATTATGCAGCTGCCGGTCATTTGCAGACTGCATTCTCCTGAATCCCTCTTTAGACCAAAAGTGCTTATATAAATATATAATAGTTTAATAAATTATGAATATAAACAATATATAATACGAAGATATATATAAAAATACATATAAAATACAAAATCTATAAAAATGATGTTATACATATTATAAATGGATCTCAGGTTCATGGATCTATATGTACTGATGGCGTGGATCTGTGAACATCAGCGGAATGGGGAGAGGGGGGGAGGGCCGCAGGGAAAGCCAGCGTGTCGCTGAATAGCCCAACACTGGCTATCCATGTGGACCTGCCCACCTCTCCTATAAGAAGCCGAAGATTTCAATCTCCGAGTTCAATCCTAGGGGCATTAGAGATCCAAATTCAAAAATCTCCTTGGATTCTTGTCTGGACATTTTTGCTAAAAAATCACCCCCTCTCCAGTCTTGTTTGACTGATTGGATGGCACAAAAACTCATCTTGCTGGGATCTCCTGTGTGGTGTAATTTTAAATAGTTTGACAGGGGATGTGTTTCTGACTGTTTTTTAATATTGTTGATATGTTCTGCGATCCTAGTTTTAAATACTCTTTTTGTACGCCCTATATATTGTCAGAGATTGAAATCTTCGGCTTCTTATAGGAGAGGTGGGCAGGTCCACATGGATAGCCAGTGTTGGGCTATTCAGCGACACGCTGGCTTTCCCTGCGGCCCTCCCCCCCTCTCCCCATTCCGCTGATGTTCACAGATCCACGCCATCAGTACATATAGATCCATGAACCTGAGATCCATTTATAATATGTATAACATCATTTTTATAGATTGTCATTTTTATAGATTTTGTATTTTATATGTATTTTTATATATATCTTCGTATTATATATTGTTTATATTCATGATTTATTAAACTATTATATATTTATATAAGCACTTTTGGTCTAAAGAGGGATTCAGGAGAATGCAGTCTGCAAATGACCGGCAGCTGCATAATCAGGAATCCAGACCATATTTTCTAATTGACCCAATAGGGGATATAAAGACGTGTCTAGTTTGTCCACATCCAGCATTACACAGTTGCCTACTGAGGAAGGAACTACGGTTCCGAAACGCGTCTAGTGCGAACTAGTGTGAACCTGACCCAGCTAGTGGTGCGTTATTTTTGTTTCTGCTTTCATCTTTTTTTAAAAAGATTTTTGCCTTGACCATCTCATCTGGATGCAGTTTGAAAAGGGTGAGCACGATATCAGCCATAACCTCAAGCGGTGCAAGCGGTATAATACCATTATAGTAAACTGACTTATTGGTGTGCTAATATTGACGTCTTTGCCGAATACACCGGCGCGGTTCTGCTACATCAACTTCCGCTACTTCGATCGGCGCAGGTGGATACCATCACCGACCAGCAAACCACTCTCTGGTCGGATCACGTGAGACGCCGCGAAGAACGAGCAGAGTGACTACCTCGTGGCAGGAGGTAGGAAATTAACCGCAATATTAAGCAACATAGTTGCTGAGACTATCTATCAGCGACCGCTAACGGAATAGTGGCTGAACAATTTATGTTTAGATCAAGGCAAATCAACAGATAAACTATCTGAACACTAGAGATATTCTATCTCAATACGTAGCAGACGGACACCACATAGCAAAACCAGAGGTCATATTTGGAGTACTCCTGTCATTTAGGTATATGCGAGAGCTCCGCATTTAAAGTACCTATTTATATATGCTGTTATCTTGACAATTAAATAGGATATGTGTAACATTGTATTGGGTCAATAAAGTAATTTTAATAAATGCAAAAATACTGTGAGCCAGTCTGATTGTTTTTTATGTTTTTACCCTAACCTGAGGGATCTAAAGATAAGGTACTCCCAGAGGTGATAAAGCAAAAGTTATTGGTACCTTTTTCGATTTAATTCGGTTTAAACAAGGGGTCAGGAAGTGCCTTTGTTGATTCTGGGTCGGCCTCTAACTTTATTGATCTTAAGTTTGCTCTTCAGGTGGGGATACCTATGTTAGTCCTTCCCAATCTCATTTACATTGTAGCCATTGACTCTACCCTCTTGCTGGGGGGCACTTTTAAGTATTGTACACCTGGAATAACCCTTACTGTAGGAGTCACCCACACTGAGAATTTCTCCTTGTTGATCTTAGAAAATTTGCCCGCTGAAATGGTTTAGGTATGGCCTGGCTCCAATTACACAACCCTGTCATTAATTGGACCAGAGGTCAGGTGAAAAAATGGGGTCCCAAATGTAATTCTTGTTTACCCATTATACAGGCGGGTATCTCTGCTGAATCAAAAACGTTACCTTCATATATTGAGGAATTTGCCGATGTGTTCTCCTCATCTGACCTGGGGAATCGGCCCCTCCATAGATCTTATGACTGTGCTATTGATTTAGTGACGGGTTCCAAGTTCCCTAAGGGTCGGATATATAATTTATCTGGGCCAGAGCGCAATTCTATGAGGGAGTATATTAAGGAGAGTCTAAATAAAGGACGCATCAGACCCTCTGTGTCTCCTATGGGGACGGGGTTCTTTTTTGTAAAAAAAAAAAGGATGGAGACCTCAGACCGTATATTGATTATCGTGAATTGAACAAAATCACCATTAAAAATCAATACTCTCTCCCATTAATCCCCGATCTGTTCAATCAGGTTCTGGGGGCATCATGGTTCTCCAAACTTGATTTGAAAGGGGCATATAACTTGATCTGTATCAAGAAGGGGACAAATGGAAGATTGATTTTAATACTCCGGAGGGGCACTTTGAATACACTGTCATGCCTTTTGGACTCAGTAATGCTCCTGCAGTTTTTCAAAATTTTATGGCTGACATATTCAGAGAATTTATCGGTACATTTGTGATTGTATATCTTGATGATATTTCGATTTTTTTCTCCGACTTGGCATTTTCATGTTATTCATATCAAACAAGTGCTTGAAATTCTAACAAAAAAATCAATTATCTGTAAATCTAGAAAAATTTGTTTTTTGGGTACAAGAAATCTTATATCTAGGTTATATCCTTACTCCACACTCGTTTAAGATGGATCCTGGTAAGGTACAGGCTATTCAAGACTGGATGAGGCCTTCTTCCCCTAATGCATTACAGCGCTTCCTTGGGTTCTCCAATTATTATCGTAAATTTATCAAAATATTTTCAGTAATTGCCAGACCCTTAACTGGCTTAACGAAGAAGTGGGCGGATCTTGCTAACTGGCCTGTAGAGGCCATAGAAGCCTTCAAAACTCTTAAGAAATGTTTTGGGAACACCCCAGTCTTGATTCAGGTAGATCAAGAGAAACCTTTTGTGGTGGAGGTTGATGCTTCTGAGGATGTGGTGGGGGCGATTCTTTCTCAGGGACCCTCTAACCTCACTAATCTAAGACCTTGTGCTTTTTTCACGAAAATTCTCTCCTACGAGAGGAATTATGATATTGGCAATCGTGAATTGTTAGCCATTAAATGGGCATATGAGGAGTGGAGACATTTTTTGGAGGGGACCAAACATTGCATCACTGTTCTTAGTGATCATAAAAATGTATTATTTCTCGAATCCGTGAAACGCCTGAATCCTCGTCAGGCCAGATGGGCATTGTTCTTCATGTGTTTTAACTTCTCTATTACTTTCAGACCAGGAAGTAAGAATGTGAAAGCTGATGCTTTGTCTCAAAGCTTTTGTGCGTTTCAACCTCCTGACACTTCTCCTGAACCTATCTTGCAGGCTAACATCATTGCGGCATCTTTATCCGCGGATCTTGCTTCTGACATTGAGGCAGCACAACACCTAGCTCCAGAGCAGACACCCACAGATAAGTTGTTTGTTCCTGGTCATTTCCATCTCCGGCTGCTGGGTGAGTGCCATGATTCTGTTTTATGTGGTCATCCTGGTATTGAAGCCACCAGGGAACTGGTGTCCAGGTCTTATTGGTGGTTCACGTTATATAGTGATGTCAGTTCTTTTGTCTCCGCTTGCGAGGTACAGTTGCAAGAAAAAGTATGTGAACCCTTTGGAATGATATGGATTTCTGCACAAATTGGTCATAAAATGTGATCTGATCTTCATCTAAGTCACAACAATAGACAATTACAGTCTGCTTAAACTAATAACACACAAAGAATTAAATGTTACCATGTTTTTATTGAACACACCATGTCAACATTCACAGTGCAGGTGGAAAAAGTATGTGAACCCCTAGAATAATGACATCTCCAAGAGCTAATTGGAGTGAGGTGTCAGCCAACTGGAGTCCATTCAATGAGATGAGATGAGATTGGAGGTGTTCGTTACAGATGCCCTGCCCTATAAAAAACACACACCAGTTCTGAGTTTGCTTTTCACAAGAAGCATTGCCTCATGTGAATGATGCCTCGCAAAAGAGCTCTCAGAAGACCTACGGTTAAAAATTGCTGACTTGCATAAAGCTGGAAAGGGTTATAAAAGTATCTCCAAAAGCCTTGCTGTTCATCAGTCCACGGTAAGACAAATTGTCTATAAATGGAGAAAGTTCAGCACTGCTGCTACTCTCCCTAGGAGTAGCCATTCGGTAAAGATGACTGCAAGAGCACAGCACAGACTGCTCAATGAGGTGAAGAAGAATACTAGAGTGTCGGCTAAATCTACTATACGTAAAACACTAAACAAGAATGGATTTCATGGGAGGATACCACAGAGGAAGCCACTGCTGTCCAAAAAAAATATTGCTGCACATTTACAGTTTGCACAAGAGCACCTGGATGTTCCACAGCAGTACTGGCAAAATATTCTGTGGACAGATGAAACCAAAGTTGAGTTGTTTGGAAGAAACACACAACACTATGTGTGGAAAAAAAGAGGCACAGCACACCAACATCAAAACCTCATCCCAACTGTGAAGTATGGTGGTGGGGGCATCATGGTTTGGGGCAGCTTTGCTGCCTTAGGACCTGGACGGATTGCTATCATCAAAGGAAAAATGAATTCCCAAGTTTATCAAGACATTTTGCAGGAGAACTTAAGGCCATCTGTCCACCAGCTGAAGCTCAACAGAAGATGGGTGTTGCAACAGGACAACGACCCAAAGCATAGAAGTAAATTAACCACAGAGTGGCTTAAACAGAAGAAAATATGCCTTCTGGAGTGGCCCAGTCAGAGTCCTGACCTCAACCCAATTGAGATGCTGTGGCATGACCTCAAGAAAGCGATTCACACCAGACATCCCAAGAATATTGCTGAACTGAAACTGTTCTGTAAAGAGAAATGGTCAAGAATTACTCCTGACCATTGTGCCCGTCTGATCTGCAACTACAGGAAACGTTTGATTGAAGTTATTGCTGCCAAAGGAGGTTCAACCAGTTATTAAATCCAAGGGTTCACATACCTTTTCCACCTACACTGTGAATGTTTACATGGTGTGTTCAATAAAAACATAGTAACATTTAATTCTTTGTGTGTTATTATTTTAAGCAGACTCTGATTGTCTATTGTTGTGACTTAGATGAAGATCAGATCACATTTTATGACCAATTTGTGCAGAAATCCATATCATTCCAAAGGGTTCACATACTTTTTCTTGCAACTGTATGTGCCAGATCCAAGACTCCTAGAACACACCCTGCTGGTGAATTATGACCATTACCCATTCCTAGTAAACCCTGGTCACATATTTCTATGGATTTCATTACTGACTTGCCACCCTCTGAGGGTAAATCTGTGGTTTGGGTAGTGGTCGATAGGTTTAGTAAGATAGTACATTTTGTTCCTCTGGCCAAGCTCCCAAATGCCAAGACTTTTGCTTCTGTTTTTGCTGTGCAAGTGGTACGATTGCATGGAGTTCCGGAGAACATTGTATCTGACAGAGGTGTTCAGTTTGTTTCCAAGTTTTGGAGAGCCTTTTGTCAGAGGTGTGAGATATCGTTGTCCTTTTCATCAGCTTTTTATCCCGAGACTAATGGACAGACTGAAAGATTGAATCAGGCTGTGGAACAATTTTTAAAATCTTACATCTCTGATTATCAGCATTTATGGTTGAAATATCTTCCTTTGGCAGAGTTCGCCATCAATAACCGTGTGAACTCTTCCACTGCAGTCTCGCCGTTCTTCTGTAATTTTGGTTTCCATACTTAATTTACGTAATTCTTGTTCTTCTATTTCCTCACCTAACCCTGAAGCTGAGAGTGTAACTTCAGAACTGCGCACAGTTTGGGCTCGGGTTCAATCGAACCTGGAAAAAGCTCAGGATGTTCAGAAAATTAAAGCTAATAGGAAGCGTTCCAAAGGGGTTGATTTTAAGGTTGGGGAGAAAGTCTGGTTGTCCACAAAAAATTTGTCCTTAAAAGTGTCTTCCAGGAAATTTGCGCCGCGATTTGTAGGACCATATAAAATTCGACATCATTAATCCTGTAGCTTTTAGGTTGAAGCTGACAGACTAATTTCGTATCCACAACTTATTTCATAAATCTCAGCTTAAAAAGTATATTTCACCCGTAGTTTCTAAAATCATTGATGTTAGGAAAGTTTGTAATTTGTTTCAGTACCTTGTTCATTGGAAGGGTTATGGACCTGAGAAAAGGTCCTGGGTGCCAGTGAATAAGATTCATGCTTCTAGGCTGATTAAAAAATTTCATCTTGCTCATCCAGAAAAATCTTCTCCAGCTACTTTGGGTCCGGTGGCCCCTGGTAGAAGGAGGGTACTGTCACAGGGTGCTGGCTTTGCCCTCCTTCCCTTCTGGGCTGCCGGTGCCCTGCAATAACTTCGGAGCGATAACGTGCACTGCGTTCTCATCTCCAAGGCAACGGGGGGTGGAGAGGACCCGGCCGCGCACCCCTCCTTAGCGTGGCCTGCGTCCTCTGCTCCCGTAAGTCCGACGAAAAGTCTGAGCGCTGAACTGGACACTCGGCGCTCAGCAGTATGCAGGGTGAAGAGTCATGTGACGCTGGCCACGTCACATGACTCCTTCACTCCCCTATTTAACAGACAGCCTGCTGGCCACAGGTTGCCTGTGATTAAGGTCCTATCCCTTGTGAATATTCAGTTGGCGTCTGACTTTGGATTTGTATTTTGGATTTACCTGACTACGTCTCTTGCTAGCTCCTTTTGTACTTTTGCTTCTCCTGGTATTTGACTTCTGCTTGACCTTTTGACTTGTCCTTGCCTGCTCCCTGGTACCGCCTTAACCTCCTGGTTTTGACCTTGCAAGTTCGACCTCTCTTTAGAGAGGTTAGGGATCGCTGCCCAGTTGCGCTCCGTTGCCTAGGACGGGTAAGTGCAAGTAGGCAGGGACAGAGGAGTGGGTGGAGTCAGTTTGCGCTTTCTCTATCCCCTTCTCGTGACACTCTGATCCCACACAGCACTCCCCAGTACAGTGTTCATTTTAGGACATGGTCAGATATCATAGTCAAGTATCAAAATAATGCCAATGTGACACCTGACCCTGACACCCGACCCTGACACCAGACCCTGACACCAGACCCTGACACCTGACCCTGACACCTGACCCTGACACCTGACCCTGACACCTGACCCTGACACCTGACTCTCATATCTGAGTTTGACTTATGCTCTTCATAGGTCAGGGTCAAAGTGAGAATGAGTTATAGATATATATTATGTATTTGTATGCTAAATCACACCAAAGTATGTCTATTGCTGAGCTTATAGCTCTGTGCCTAAAATGCTGTAAGCTAACACATTACAGTGTTATGAGCGCATAGCTGATAGCTCAGTGGTAAGGAAGGGAACAAAGGATTTTAGGTTTACTGTGGTTTTGAATGCTACATCACATAGATGAACAAAAAGTCCAAGCTTATACAAGGCAAGCTGGTAGCTCAGTGGTAATGCTGTTGCCCCATGTCCAGGCTTTCTGAGTTCAAAGCCCCTTTCAGCCTCAAAAAAATATTTACATTTTATTATGCCCTAGATAAGAGGCAAATTTAAATGATGTGTGACGCTGAAGGCTCACTTCCTTCACTTCTCAGTGTCACAAAACATTTTAGCTTTACTGTGGTTTTGTATGCTACATCACATAGATGAACAAAAATCACAAGCTTATACAAGGCAAGCTGGTAGCTCAGTGGTAATGTTGTTGCCCCATGTCTAGGCTTTCTGAGTTCAAAACCTCTTTCAGCCTCTAACAAGTGTTTATATTTTATTATGCCCTAGATAAGAGGCAAATTTAAATGATGTGTGACGCTGATGTGTGACGATGATATCTCACGTCCTTCATTTGTCAGTGTCGCAAGGGATCTTAGGTTTACTGTGTTTTTTGCTATACTACATCTCATAGATCAAAAAAATCACCATCTTTGGTGTCTAGAGCTATAGCTCAGTGGTAAGACACTTGCTTTGCATGCAATGTTCACAAGTAGTGTTCATTGGTTCAAAACCCCATATAGGCTATTAATAAAATTTATATTTTATTGAGCTCTAGATCAGAGTCAAATTCAAGTGGTGTGTGATGTAACTAGTCTTTTTTTTATTTTATTAAGAGTACATGGGCAGCACTATAGTAAAGGGGCCCTGTATACAGAGCTGTATCCTGGATTTTACATATCTACAGTATATTTGTGGTAGGGGCTGAGGTGTACATTGGCGTGGAGTCAGGAGGGATGCCTATCACCCTCCATGATCTATCTGGCTGAACTGTGCCTGGAGCCAGTGCGGGGTAGGCCTGAATAAGTGGGACACCCAAGAGAGTGGAATGAAAGAAAGAAGGGTCGGGAGGGTGGGGCATGAAGCGACCGTCCTCAGGGTGAGGACGCGAGGGAAGATATAGTCAGCAGCCCCACCCACAAATACAGGCTGTAACCAGCCTTAATACTTGTGGTAGGGGCTGAGGTGTACATTGGCGTGGAGTCGGGAGGGATGCCTATCACCCTCCATGATCTATCTGGCTGAACTGTGCCTGGAGCCAGTGCGGGGTAGGCCTGAATAAGTGGGCAAGAAGACTACCCACGCTGTAGGAGGGAAATAGTTAATTGAACCGAACGACACGGGAGATAACAAGGGCCTGAGAGATTCAGGCCGGAGCTGGGTTGTTAAATGACCTGAGCGATTCGGGAAGACACTGGGTAGTTAGTAACGTGACGGTCCAGGATGACAGCGGAAGAGCAAGCTTGGGTGATCCAGGATGAGAGAGGCAACGTGGGCCTGGGCGATCCAGGATGAGAGAGGCAACGTGGGCCTGGGCGATCCAGGATGACTGAGGTAGAGCGAGCCTGGGTGATCCAGGATGACGGAGGCAGAGCGAGCCTGGGCGATCCAGAATGACAGAGACAGAGCGAGCCTGGGCAACCTAGAATAACCGAGACGGAGCGAGCCTGGGCGATCCAGGAAGACAGAGGCAGAGTGAGCCTGGGCGATCCAGGAAGACAGAGGCAGAGCGAGCCTGGGCGATCCAGGATGACCGAGGCAGGGCGGGCCTGGGAGATCCTGGATTACGGAGGCGGAGCGAGCCTGGGCGATGCCGAATTACAGAGACGTGGCGAGCCTGAGCGATCCAGGATGACACGAGCAGAGCGAGCCTGGGTGATCCAGGATGACAGGAGCAGAGCAAGCCTGGGCGATCCAGGATGACAGGAGCAGAGCGAGTCTGGGCGATCCGGGATGACAGGAGCAGAGCGAGCCTGGGCGATCCAGGATGACAGGAGCAGAGCGAGCCTGGGCGATCCAGGATGACAGGAGCAGAGCGAGCCTGGGCGATCCAGGATGACAGGAGCAGAGCGAGCCAGGGCGAACCAGGATGACAGGAGCAGAGCGAGCCTGGGCGATCCAGGATGGCAGAGACGGAGCAGGCCTGGGCGGTCCAGGATGACAGGCGCGGAGCGAGCCTGGGCGATCCAGGACGACAGAACGAGCCAGGGCGATCCTGGATGACAAGGGTAGAGCGAGCCTGGGCGAACCAGGATGATAGAGACAGAGCGAGCCTTGGCCAGCCAGGATAACCGAAACAGAGAGAGCCTGGGTGATCCAGGAAGACAGAGGCAGAGCGAGCCTGGGCGATCCAGGACGACCGAGGCAGTGTGAGCCTGGATGATCCTGGATGGCAAAGGCAGAGCGAGCCTGGGCGATCCAGGATGACAGAGACCTCAGATGACGTGAGAGTGAGTCAAGAAGCAGGGAAGACAGACAGAAGGCGTATGCATGATACCTGAAGAATTCGGGAAGCAGATGAGCAGCTACTTGGCTGATCGGGAGGACTGAATATCAGAGAGTACCGCAGCCCTGATTGTTTTAAGAAAAGATTGCCCAAAATGGTACATTAGGAAACCGGAAAATAGCACGGCAACAAAACCCCACTACTAAAACAACATTCATGGAGTTAGCTACCCTAGAGGGGATAACTTGTGTTACATCTGGTAGCAGCAGTGGAAGGTGCAGTTTCTGGCCCCAGTCGAGGAGGCATAGAGCGATTGTGCAGCAATTAATTGGCACTTGTGGGTATAGTGGTCCACTGGAGGTTCCAACTTAAACTTAACCTGGGCTAGTGGTAGCATAGGTGATGGGAATCAGAGCAGCAGTCCCTGACTCCACAGCAGTGTCCGCAAGGCAGCACCTTACTGATCACACCGGTTTTTTCACCGGAATGAAGAAACAGGCCGGCAAGCCCCATGCCTGCCGACCATGGCTTCTCGGCTGGAATGTACTGCAAAATAAATAAAAATAGAAAACAATACATGCAATTATACCTAATCAGAGTTGTAGATACCCCCAGGTCCGGTGTACTGAAGAAGTACTTGTACCAATTAGATTTCATTATTATTATTATTTTAAACACCGCTTTAGGAGAGCCGGGAAGAGAAGGAAGATGAGGGAACGGAGGACCGTGGACGGGGAGCAAGGAAGGTTGACAGAGGCAGCGTGGGCCTGGGCAATCCAGGATGACAGAGGCAGCGTGGGCCTGGGCGATCCAGGATGACAGAGGCAGAACGGGCCTGGGCGATCCAGGATGACAGAGGCAGAACGGGCCTGGGCGATCCAGGATGACAGAGGCAGAACGGGCCTGGGCGATCCAGGATGACAGAGGCAGAACGGGCCTGGGCGATCCAGGATGACAGAGGCAGAACGGGCCTGGGCGATCCAGGATGACAGAGGCAGAACGAGCCTGGGGGATCCAGGATGACAGAGACAGCGTGTACCTGGGGGATCCAGGATGACAGAGACGGAATGCGCCTGAGTGATCCAGGATGACAGAGACAGCGTGTACCTGGGGGAAGCATGGAAAACATACAAAATGACGTGTTTGTGATACCTGAAGAAATTCAGGAAGCTGAGCAGCTACTTGGCTGAACGGGAAGACTGGATATCAGACGGTACTGCAGCCCTGTTCATATTGGAAAAAAATTATCAGCACCTAGGTAAAGACAACAAGCTAATAAATTAAGTCCTGAGCCCGAAATGGTACATTAGACAACCGGAAAGACAGCATCTCCCCCCAACCTGGAAAGAGAAGGACCCGTTTAAGGGACATCCCACCCTCCAGCATATGCGTCAGCCAAGCGGAGATGCTGCTCGCCAGGCGACCGGAGAACTCCCTGAAGTGCACGGCAGCACCTCCCCTTAAGCCCAGGCCCAGAGCATGGGATGGGTCAGAGACCCACCAGAGCAATGCTGAGGACTCAATCCATGAAAACTCTAGTAAAGCCCCTTTAAAAACAAATAATATATGTAGAGCACACTGCTCTATGGGTGAATACCCATGCAAACAATGGAAACCTGCAAAAAGCCCTCTTGAAGCTAATTCAACGTTCTTAGGCTACTGTCAATGTTCATTTATGAAACTGTTTGGGAGATAACCTCATTAGAGGGAACGAGAGGCCACAGAGCAGTGCGGCTTTTGACATGGGGTGCCGCAAACCGAGCCCGGTGGGAGCGGTCAGCCCTACCTGAAGCGCCGTGGACGCCGGCCCTGCCGAAAGGCCCTAAACAGGAAAAAGAAGATCGCACGCTGCGAGGAGGCTTCCCAGGAGCTGAAGGAGGGAGGAAGCCCCGGCCAAGCCCAGCTGAGCAGGCCGGACGGACGCTGCCCCCGGCCGATGAAGCTGGAGAGCCGTAACTTACCCGGAAGTGACGTAGGCTGGGAACCCCGGAAGTGACGGAACGGGCTGGAGGTAGAAGCATGAAGCGACCGTCCTCAGGGTGAGGACGCGAGGGAAGATAGTCAGCAGCCCCGCCCACAAATACAGGCTGTAACCAGCCTTAATACATGTGTATTATACACACAGTGTGCTATAGCTTCACCACACTGAGATCTGCTCAGAAAGCTGATATACATATTACTGGTTTATCCACAGACACGATATATGATCATACAGATGGCAGTACTATGTGATAGCTTCTAAGTATAGAAAAACCATGTGCTAATGTTATAGCTTGGAGGTTACATTAATGGCTTTGCATGTTGAAGTCCCCAGAAAGACATATGTTTTTTTCTTTAATAGCATATACTATAATAAATAATATGTCATTAACCCATAGGATACCAGCGCTGTACCTGTATGTCGCTGGAAACACGGTCACAAATCCCAGCGCCATACAGGTACAGCGCTCTGATCGGGCGGCCACAGGAGCTACTCCCGCCCGATCAGCTGCAGGGGTCCGGCAGGCACTAATAGTTGGACCCCTGCTGTATGCACCGGCATCGGTGAAAACACTGATGCCTGCTCATTAACCCTTGCACTGCCGCGGTCAGCGCTGACGGATGCATGTGCGGTATCCCCGTGGTGCTGTGACGTCAGCCTGGTGTCTAGCCCTGTCAGTCAATGGGGGGAGGGGTGTGTGTGCAGAGCACAGGGGGTGTTATAGAGCATTGCTCAGAATAGGGTTTCCACCCATACGGGAATGACCCGGACAGTCCGGATTTGCAATCCTGTGCCCGGGTACAAGCCTTTGTCAGACCCGGGCACAGGATCAGCTGTGCAGGGCCGGCCTTAGGCCTTTAGGCGCCCTGTGCGAGAAAGCTTTACAGCGCCCCATAGTGACCACGCCCCTCAGTAACCACGCCCCTCAGTAACCACACCCTTTCAGTGGTCACACCCATTTCTCCAATATCTGCTCAATTTAAAACCTTACATTCCGTTAAGTCCCCAAAAAACTGATTACAAGCTATGATAAAAATACAACTTTTATTCAAAAGGTATTAAACTTGTAAGCACAATATAATCATTCATATTAAATAAAACAACAGTAGACAATCAAGTGGTAAACAATAAATGTCAAACTAAAATAGAGTCTATAAAAGAAAGTGTCAGGTTGCCCTGCAGACCCTTTTTTTCAAGTGCATCTAGAAAAGTAAAAACAAAAAACAGAACACAAAACCTAGACTAGATTGTTACTATAACAAAGTGCACCACGTGTAACAAAGTAAAATGTAAACTAGAACTCCACAAACTCAAAATGAGTACTAAGACACCCCTTGCAGATCCTCATCACTTGGTATTTATTTCCTGCACTAATACTTTGAAAGAGGAGTCTGAAAGTGCAATAATCCAGAGTATAAAACCTACAAAAGTGCCAGCTTTTCAAATAAAGCTTTAAATGTAAAAGTGCCAAAAAAATAGGTACAATTTAACTGTGTACGCAAGTGATTACACATGCACAAGCTCAAAACACAACTTTACGTGCTTTGGCCTTTGCAAATTCATCAATGGTTCTGTTAAGATCCAATGTTTTGAAAACGTAATTTTCAATGGACAGCACTGATAACGATGTTAGTCGTTCATCACTCATAGAGGATCTGAGGTAAGTTTTAATCAGCTTTAATTTAGAAAAGCTGCGTTCTCCCGATGCCACAGAAACAGGGATTGTTAGTAGTATGCGTAGTGCAATCCAGATGTTTGGGAATGTGTCAGTGAGTCTATTCTTAACAATGAAGTTAAGTACATTCAGTGGCGTTGTTGATTCTTGGGGAATAAGGCCTTGAATGTGCCAAAGTGCCAAAGCTCCTCTGCTAAGTCGATTCCACTGATAAGAGATTGGCTGTCTTTCTCTAAAGCCTTCTGTAACATCAAGCAGCATTCCTTCAAATTTTCCCTTGCTGGGAGACACTTTATGGCATACAGGAATCCCCAAACCTTGCTATGATTTTTCAACTGGTCAAAACGCTCATCCAATGACATAATTGTTGTATCCACTAAAGCATAGAAGAATTCAATTTTAAATCTCTCCTTTGGATTAGTTAAAGGTTCATCTTTCCCCTCATAATTGAATAAAGCCTTCTTCCTTCGAATGCGAGCAGATGATAAAAAAACAGGCTCAACTTCAAGCTTTTCCGCTATTTCCTTTGCAATAAGGAATGCACCTTCAAATCCAGTGTCTCTGAAGATTTGCACAAAGTGTTTACATTTCTCTATTAATTCTGTAACCAAAATCAAGTCCGCTGTTTCGCGCTGCATTGCCTTACTGACAATATTGACTTGGTACAATATCTTATACCAAACACATAATGCCATAATACATTTGAAATTGCCAACCTGCTGAGACAATGTCAGAGCTTCGTGACAGACACTTGGTTCTGCGTGTTCTTCCTTTGACAATGCAATCAATGCATCCTGTATCTCAACAAGATTATGCCTGAAAGGTTTAAGGCAGTTGATCCGACATTCCCACCGTGTAGTGCATAGAGGCTTTAACGTGAGGCCAGATACATGGTCTGTCAAAATCTTCCACCTCTTTACAGATGCAGAGAATAAAACATAAATGCGTTGAATTACTCCAAACAGCTCTAGTGATTCCTTGCCTGACCGTGCTGCATCACCAATGACGAGATTAAGGCAATGACATCCACATGGTACAAATATAGCTCTTGGGTTAATACTTAAAACTCTTGACTGGACACCACAGTTTTTTCCTGCCATATTTGCCCCATTATCGTACCCTTGTCCACAGCAATTATCAATATCCAGTTTTTTTCAGATGGAAATTGAAGGAGGAAGTCAGCCAGTCCCTTTCCAGTTGTGTAATCTACTGTTTGAAACCCAATAAAATGTTCTTTTACTTTCAAATCCCCAGTGCTGTTATCCAAAAATCTAACTGTAAATGACATCTGTTCCTTGTGGCTAATATCTGGGGTGCAATCCAGGAATATTGAGTAATATTTTGCTTTTCTACAACGTTCCAAAATGTCCTCAAGTACCTGTTTTGCCATTAGGTTTATTATTTCATTTTGAATTGTTTTTCCACAGTAGTGGTCTGCTGTCTCCTTTGAGGCCACACGGCGTAAGTGCTCTGCCATCACATTGTCATATTTTCCCAGTAATTCCACAAGCCCAAGAAAATTGTCATTATTGGGTGTAAAAAAAACGATCTGAAGATCCTCTAAATGCAAAGTTACGCTCAGTTAAAAAGTGAACAATGTTTAGTAGCCTCTCCATTACTGATCTCCAATGTTTTCTTTCTTGGCTCATAAGAGATTGTAAATTGTGATCAATTGCACTTTTGGACTTCAATCTCAGTTGTGTTCCCATCCACATCTGTTGAGCTAAAAAGTGACTGCTGGAGGTTTCATGAGATTTGAGAATATTTGCCATATGTCTCCAGTCTTCTGACCCTCCTGAAGCCAAAGAACTTTTTGCATTCCAGTCAAATAACTTGCAAGAAAAACAAAAAGCTTTATTTGCAAATGGAGAGTACACCAGCCATCGCCTTGTCTGTTCTTCTCCACTTTCTAACTTTCGCTTATAGAATGTAGCAGAGAAGTGGTGATTATGAACATTTTTTTTAAACTCCATATTTGTTACCTGCACAGGGCCAAATTCCAAAATACGGTCAACATTCTTGGAAATTAATTTCGGCCATAAAGCAGGATCTGATAGACTTTCAGATGTTGTCTCAGAAGACACTGAGTCAGGGGGACTATTAGAAGACAGTGGGTTAGAGAGAGCACTTGAATCCAGATCTTGTAGACATGAACTTGATGTTGAAGGTTCATTTTTCTCAAGATGGACATCATCAGCTTGACTGCTGCAGCTAACGTCATCTAGTTTTTCTTCTTCAGTTGCTTCGGAAGCACTATGTGCTGATCTTCCCAAGAACTTTTTTAAAGCCCCTGCACTCTTCTGGTCCTCTAAATTCATAAGCACCTTACGTTTTCGATTTTGGGAACCGGAGAGTTTTTTGGGACCCATGATGTCACTAGGTAAGGACAAGGTACAATCAGTAATGCAAATATTAAACATACTAATCGTAAATAACAATGGCAGTTGAACAAAACCAGTTGCAAAATGTATCAGAATATACATTTGTGGTCTTCATATTTTCATGGCGAATATCATGCCTCCATTTCCGTAATGTGGAAGTAAAAAATTATGGTTTTTGACTCTTCATATTGATCCATATCAGATAATTCCTATTTTAAATGAGATGGAAGAGACCATTTTGGCATTCTATTTGGTGTAGCCAGCTGCTCAGTCGTAAATAATGCAATGCTGAGTAGTAATGCAAAGTGCAAAGGTCAGTAGTAACACACAGAATGTGCAAAGTGCAGACGTCAGGAGGAAGTAACGCACAGAGTGCAGACGTCAGGAGGAAGTAACGCACAGTGTGCAGACGTCAGGAGGAAGTAACGCACAGTGTGCAGACGTCAGGAGGAAGTAACGCACAGAGTGCAGAGGTCAGTCATAATCAGGGCCATAGGAAGGGTAATGCGAGTGATGCACTCGCCTTGGGCCCAGCTGTGAGGGGGCGAAGCCAGGATTGGACCTGTATTGAGTAAACACAGCACCAATCTCTCCTGTTTAGTAGTGCTATTATAAACACAGAGCTCCCCTCTGGGACTAGTAAGCACCCTCACTTGGTCCAATGATTATGGTATAATAACGCCACCTATACTGTAAATCACGCGGTATAATAACGCCACCTATACTGTAAATCACGCGGTATAATAATGCCACCTATACTGTAAATCACGCGGTATAATAATGCCACCTATACTGTAAATCACGCGGTATAATAACGCCACCTATACTGTAAATCACACGGTATAATAACGCCACCTATACTGTAAATCACACGGTATAATAATGCCACCTATACTGTAAATCACGCGGTATAATAACGCCACCTATACTGTAAATCACGCGGTATAATAATGCCACCTATACTGTAAATCACGCGGTATAATAATGCCACCTATACTGTAAATCACGCGGTATAATAACGCCACCTATACTGTAAATCACACGGTATAATAATGCCACCTATACTGTAAATCACGCGGTATAATAACGCCACCTATACTGTAAATCACACGGTATAATACCGCTACCTGTAAATTTAATATCAAACATAATTACAATAAAGTATTTTTTAACTTTCGTATTTACTGGTTAACCACTTCAGGGCCGGCCGTTGTAAAAAAAACAGCCGGCCGAGAGGTCTCTAGATCTGAGCGGGCATCTTTAGATGTCCGCTCAGACACGCCCCCTAGCGCGCGCGAGTGACAAATGGCCGATCTTTAAAAACAGGCAGCGATGCCTGTTACCATACAAGCGATCCGCCGGCTGTAGAGCCGGGCCTATCGCGTGTATGGGGTGCCGATCGGGGGTCCCCTCCGGTACACGAGCTCCCTCCGGTTCCCTCTCCTCTGCAAGAATGCGGAAGTGGTGTATATGACATCACTTCCGCATTCTTGTGTCACTCTCTAGCTTCGGAAGCTGGAAAGAAGTTGATGGAGCAGATCTGTGCTTCCTCAGCTTCTTTTGGGGGGTCTTGGTGACATTAGGGGTCTTGGAGACCCCTGATGTCTCCATAAAGAGCACCTGTTACATATTTTGCTATCACATAGGGGGAGTTTAATTAGCCCCCGTATGTGATAGCAATTAAGTTTAGTGGGAAAAAAAAAGGAAAGAAAAATTTAAGTTCTCCCCCCCAAAAAAAATTTAAGTTACACATAAAAATGAATATAAGTCTAGGGCCATCAATCACTGATAACACTAAACTAATGAGCGGTAAAAGCTTTTAAAGCGTCGCTTAAGGCCAATTTTGGGTATGGTAGTTTTCTCACTGAGCTGAAGATGTACATCACTTTGGCTACTGCAGCTTTCTTCATCTTTTTCTTCTGTGGTTTGTAAACCACTAGGTGCTGGTGTTCCAAAATATTTTTTTATTACTCCAGCACTCTTCTTGTCCTCCAAATCCATAAGAGCCTTTCGTTTTCGATTCTGTGCACCTGACAGTTTTTTGGGACCCATAATGCTGCTACCTGCTACTACACGATACGGTATCTGAATCTATGGGACTACTGTGAATATACCATAAAAGTTTTATCTGCACTCCTATTTACCACCACATATAACACAGTGATAACTCTATGAGTACAGATAATGTAGTAGATGTCACCTGCAGTCCTATGTAACACCACAGATAACACTAGTGCTGATAATGTGGTAGTGTTACCTGCAGTCCTATGTAAAACCACAGATAACACTAGTGCTGATAATGTGGTAGTGTTACCTGCAGTCCTATGTAAAACCACAGATAACACTAGTGCTGATAATGTGGTAGTGTTACCTGCAGTCCTATGTAAAACCACAGATAACACTAGTGTAGATCATGTGGTAGTGTTACCTTAGTCCTTAGTGTGCCTTCCTGTGTCTATCGCATGGACTCCATGCTGGCGGCGCTGCTGTCACGGCTGTATGTGAGCAACAAGAGCATACACAGTAAATAGAGCTACTGACCGGACCCAAACTAGGGAGGATAAAGGGTGACCCCTGTCAGACCCTCAAAGCTCTCCCTATGCTGCTAAAGCACATGCCCGGATCCAAATGGTGGAACGAGGCATGCCCGCGTACCTAAGACTGATGACCACTGTAACCCCTACAATAGTGGAAGGGGCACGGCCACCGGTGCCCTGCTCAGTATATGGAGGGAACCGTGGTCGCCTCAGATCCAGTCAGAAAATAAACAGATACACTACAATGTCTGCACACTTAGCTGAAGGAGCTGCAGCAGCAGAGAAGACGGATCCAAAGACAGCTGGCAATATCCGGAGTACTTGCTGCAGCAGAACACAGGTCCAGTGAAATGATAGCTTACAAGTGAAGATACTCAAGCAAGAGCTACAACTCAAATGAGAAATATAATCCACACCCTACAAAGGAGGAGGTGTGATTTAAAGGCAGGGAAATCAAACGCAGGAGGAACAGCTGGGAGGAAGGAAACAGAAAGTAAAAACCTCATCACAGGGGCGGAGAAACAGAGCAGTGAGAACTCCTCCAAGCTCTAGTAGTGACATCATCACAGGGGTGGAGAAACAGAGCTGTGAGAACGTCTCAAAGCTCTGGTAGTGACAGTACCCCCCCTCTACGGGTGGACTCCGGAAACCCAGGACCCACCTTCTCAGGATGAGCCCTATGAAATGCCCTGATGAGGCGAGTGGCTTTAATGTCCGACACCGGAACCCACATCCTCTCCTCAGGACCATAACCCTTCCAATTAACGAGGTACTGAAGAGAACCGCGGACAATGCGAGAGTCCACAATTCTGGAAACCTCAAAATCCAGATTGCCATCAACCAAAATCGGAGGAGGAGGCAAAGAGGAGGGTACCGTGGGCTGGACATATGGTTTTAAGAGAGATCTGTGAAAAACATTATGTATCTTCCAAACCCGTGGAAGATCAAGACGGAAGGCAACAGGATTGATGACTGACAAGATTTTATAAGGCCCAATAAACTTGGGACCCAATTTCCAGGAGGGAACCTTCAGTTTAATATTTCTTGTAGACAACCAGATCACCCACATTCAGGTCCGGACCAGGCACACGTCTCTTATCAGCCACACGCTTATACTTCTCACTCATCTTTCTAAGATTACTCTGAATCTTTTGCCAAATGGTAGACAAAGACGAGGAAAATCTCTCCTCTTCAGGTAAACCAGAAAGAGCCCCTCCCGAGAATGTCCCAAACTGCAGATGGAACACATATGCACCAAAGAATGGTGACTTATCAGAAGATTCCTGACGACGGTTGTTCAGAGCAAACTCAGCAAGAGGGAGAAATGAACACCAATCCTCCTGGTTCTCTGCCACAAAACAGCGCAAATATGTCTCCAGATTCTGATTGAGGCGCTCAGTCTGACCATTCAACTGCGGGTGAAAAGCAGAAGAGAAGGACAGCCGAACCCCCAGGCGAGAACAGAAAGCCTTCCAGAACCTGGACACAAACTGCGTGCGTCTATCGGAAACAATATCAGAGGGAATACCATGCAATTTAACAATATGGTCGACAAAAGCTTGCGCCAACGTTTTAGCATTGGGTAAACCAGGGAAAGGTACGAAATGAGCCATCTTGCTAAAACGGTCCACCACCACCAGGATCACCGACTTCCCTGAGGAACGAGGAAGATCCGTGATAAAGTCCATGGACAGGTGTGTCCAAGGACGGGAAGGTATGGGTAACGGGAGAAGGGAACCTGAAGGCCGTGAACGAGGGACCTTAGCGCGAGCGCACGTCTCACAAGCAGCCACAAAACCCTCCACCGACTTACGAAGAGCCGGCCACCAAAATCTCCGAGCAATGAGATCTACCGTGGCTCTACTCCCGGGGTGACCAGCAAGAACAGTATCATGATGCTCCTTGAAGAGTTTGTGACGTAGCTCTGGAGGCACAAACAACTTCCCAGAAGGACAACGGGCAGGTGCCTCAGTCTGGGCAGCCTGGACCTCTGCCTCCAAATCAGAATATAGAGCAGAAACAACTACCCCCTCCGCCAAAATGGGACCCGGGTCCTCTGAGTTTCCTCCTCCCGGAAAACAGCGCGAGAGAGCATCAGCCTTCACATTTTTGAGCCCAGGGCGGAATGTAACGACAAAATTGAATCTGGAGAAGAACAGAGACCATCTGGCCTGTCTCGGATTCATACGCCTGGCCGACTCCAAGTATGCCAGATTCTTATGGTCGGTAAAAACGGTGATAGGGTGCCTGGCCCCCTCCAACCAATGGCGCCATTCCTCGAAAGCCAACTTGATGGCCAACAACTCCCTATCTCCCACATCATAGTTTTTCTCTGCCGGGGAGAGTTTTTTAGAGAAAAAGGCACAGGGTCGCCATTTGGCAGGAGAAGGGCCCTGGGACAAAACCGCACCCACACCCACCTCGGAAGCATCCACCTCAACAATAAAAGGTAAGGAAACATCGGGATGCACCAAGACGGGAGCAGACGCAAAACTCTCTTTAATCTTAGAAAAAGCTGCAAGCGCCTCCTCCGACCAAGAGGAAAAATCCGCCCCCTTTTTTGTCATGTCAGTGAGGGGTTTGACAACAGAGGAATAATTCAAAATGAACTTTCTGTAATAGTTCGCAAAACCCAGAAAGCGCATCAATGCCTTCTGATTCTCAGGAAGCTCCCACTCAAGTACAGCACGGACCTTCTCCGGATCCATGCGAAAACCAGAAGCAGAGAGGAGAAAACCCAGAAATTGAATCTCCGATACCATAAAAATACATTTCTCCAGCTTGGCGTACAGTTTATTTTCCCGCAGAATCTGCAGAACCTGAAAAAGATGATCCTGATGGGTCTGAACATCAGGGGAAAAAAAAATCAAAATATCATCAAGATACACCAATACAAATTTCCCCATTAAATGGTAGAAAATACTATTAACAAAATGCTGAAAGACGGCTGGAGCATTCATCAGGCCGAAAGGCATAACGAGATTCTCGAAATGCCCGTTAGGGGTATTAAAGGCCGTTTTCCATTTATCCCCCTCTCTGACCCTGACCAGGTTGTACGCGCCTCTCAAATCCAATTTGGAAAAAACCTTGGCCCCAACAATTTGGTTGAAGAGGTCCGGGATCAGAGGAAGGGGATAGGGATCGCGAATCGTGATACGGTTCAGCTCCCTAAAATCTAGGCAAGGTCTCAGAGAGCCATCTTTTTTTTTAATAAAAAAAAACCCCGCGGCAACAGGTGATTTTGAGGGACGAATATGCCCCTTATCGAGACTCTCGGAGATATAGGTTCGCATTGCGATTCTTTCCGGTTGTGAGAGATTGTAGAGGCGTGCTTTTGGCAGCTTGGCGCCGGGAATGAGGTTAATGGGACAGTCAAACTCCCGGTGAGGAGGTAGCTCCTGAACACCGCTCTCGGAAAACACGTCCGAGAAATCAGAGAGAAATGATGGCACAGTTTTAGTAGACACCTCTGCAAAAGTCGCTGTGAGACAATTCTCTCTACAAAAGTCACTCCACTCATTTATTTGCCTTCCTTGCCAATCAATAGTGGGGTTATGTCTAGTGAGCCAGGGTAACCCCAAAACTAGAGGAGAAGGCAATCCGTTAAGGACAAAACAAGATATATCCTCCACATGAGTGTCACCTACAGCTAGCCGGATATTGTGAACAATGCCCTTCAGAGATCTCTGTGAGAGTGGAGCAGAGTCAATAGCAAAAACAGGTATATCCTTTTCTAATGTGCAAACCTGAAAACCATGCATGGCTACAAATTGAGTGTCAATAAGATTGACGACCGCTCCACTATCGACAAAAATCTCACAAGAAATGACTTAGCTCTCTAGCGCCACCCTGGCAGACAGGAGAAAATGGGAACTGCAGGTCAGAGGAAAAGCATCAATTCCTACATCAACTTTGCCTAAAGTAGCAGATGAAGCAGAATTTGATGATTTACCTTTTGAGGTTTTTCTCTTATTATCGCTCTTAGTACAGTTCAAGAATCTCCTAGACGGACAAACATTTGCCAAATGACCTATGCCCCCACAACAAAAACACACCATACTCTGAGGACTAAATCCTCTTTTATCAGGGGCAAGTCGACCTAGCTGCACGGGCTCCTCCTCAGAGGGGAGCGAGACAGGATGAGGCCCCTGCACACTGAATGAGTCCGCACCACTGCCCCTAGACTGACAATGGCTGGACAGAGAGGTCTCGTTTCTTTCTCTTAGACGCCTGTCAAGGCGTACCGCCAATGACATGGCAGACTCTAAGGACGTTGGTCTCTCATGGAAAGCAAACGCATCTTTCAATCTCTCTGAGAGACCATGACAGAACTGACTCCGGAGTGCAGCATCATTCCAACCTGAATCAGCTGCCCATCTCCGAAATTCAGAACAATAAAGCTCCGCAGACAGTTTGTTCTGGCATAAAAAACGTAAGTTAGATTCGGCCAGAGCAACACGATCCGGGTCATCATATATCTGCCCCAGGGCCACAAAAAATCTTTCCACGGATCAAAGGGAGGGATCCCCTGATGGCAGCGAAAAAGCCCAAGTCTGAGCATTACCCCTGAGCAGGGAGATGACAATCCTCACCCTCTGCTCCTCATTACCAGAGGAGTGGGGACACAAGCAAAAATGGAGTTTGCATGCCTCTCTGAAGCGAACAAAATTCTCACTGCCCCCGGAGAACGTTTCCGGAAGTGAGACCTTTGGCTCGCAACAGACTCCATGGGCCGGAGCAGAGCCCAATGCTTGAAGCTGAGTCATAGATTGACGGAGATCCGCTACCTCCAAAGAAAGACCCTGCATGCGGTCAACCAGGCCAGAAAGCGGATCCATGTCAAAAAGGACGGTTTTGGTGGATTATAATGTCATGGCTGTATGTGAGCAACAAGAGCATACACAGTAAATAGAGCTACTGACCGGACCCAAACTAGGGAGGATAAAGGGTTACCCCTGTCAGACCCTCAAAGCTCTCCCTATGCTGCTAAAGCACATGCCCAGATCCAAATGGTGGAACGAGGCATGCCCGCGTACCTAAGACTGATGACCACTGTAACCCCTACAATAGTGGAAGGGGCACGGCCACCGGTGCCCTGCTGTAAGGTACCTGTAAAAGGTAGTGTCCGAAGTGGAAGTAGTGTGCTTGAGATCCAGGCAAAGCGTCGTCAGGCAAATAGTTCACAATCAAAATCCGGAGAAGAGTCAGGCAGGCTAAGGTCATTCACGATCTGGCGGCAAGGTACAAAATCAGCAGGCTGTAGAATAGTCGGGATATCAGGCAGGAGTTCAATACAAGGAAGATCACTGAAGTCAAAACACCCAGGGAAGAAATCCAAATAAACGGGCACTGAGTGATGACCTCACTTCCTATTTAAAGGCTGTCCAGATTGAGAATTGTCCACAGCTGGCAGCAGGTGGAGCTAGAGAGTATGATGTAGTGTTGAACACAGTAAGGACATTCCCAAAGTCTAGATCTCTTCTGTAGCACAACAGGTAAGGCTATGGTTTAAGAGACCAGGAAGATCCCGGTTCGAATACAACCCGAGTCATGACAGGGCCCCCTCCCCAATGGACCCCTCCGGGGGCCTAGCGGGGCTTAGTGGGAAACGAGGTATGGAAGTCTCGTATAAGAGAAGGGGCATGCAGATCTTTGGCTGGAACCCAGGAGTGGTCTGTGACAGGATACCCCTTCCAATGAACCAGATACCGAAGGCCACGGCCCTGTCTTCTGGAATCAAGAATCTTGGAGACTTCAAACTCATTTTGTCCATCAACAAGAACAGGAGGAGGTAGCTGTTGTGATCTGGAGTAGCGGTTGAAAATAGCTTTTTTGAGGAGTGAAACGTGGAACACGGGATGTATCCGGAGAGAAGAAGGTAATCTTAAGCGATAGGAAACTGGTCCAACTCGAGCAATGATCCTGTAAGGGCCAATGAATCGAGGGCCCAATTTGGTAGAAGGTTGTTTCAGTCTCACATACTTGGTTGATAGCCAAACTCTGTCCCCCACCACATATGGAGGTATATGACGTCTTCGTCTGTTGGAAAAAAGCCTGTACTTGCCTGCTGACTTCCGTAGTAATAAACGAATCTTCTTCCAATGTAGTAGAATATTTTTCACCCGCTGATCTGCTGCTGGTACACCAGAAGAAGGCTGAAGTAGGGGAAAAGTCTGAGGGTGATAGCCTAGGGCTGCGTAGAATGGTGTGGTATGAAGAGCACTGTGCCAACGGGAATTTAGGGCGAACTCAGCTAAAGGCAAATACTCAGACCAGTTGGAGTGTAAGGCATTGACATAATGTCGAAGGTAGGTTTCTAGGGTCTGGTTCATGCGTTCGGTTTGACCATCAGTTTGAGGGTGATGTAAGGTAGAGAGTGAGAGCGTTACTCCCAGTTTCTTGCAGAACGCTCTCCAGAATCGGGAAACGAACTGGGATCCGCGGTCTGAGATGACATTGGTAGGTATGCCATGATGTCTTACAATATGGGAAAGGAAAAGAGTGGACAGTGCTTTCGCTGTAGGTAATCCCGGAATCGACACAAAATGAGCCATTTTGGAAAAGCGATCCACTGTGACCCATATAGCAGTCATGCCCTCGGACTTGGGTAAGTCTACAATGAAGTCCAAGGTCAAATGGGTCCAAGGCTGGCGAGGTGCCGGAAGTGGATGTAACAGTCCAGCAGGTAATGTGCGGGGTACTTTATTAGCAGCACAAGTTGGGCAGGCAGCCACATAGTCAGTAACATCCTTTTTCATACGAGGCCACCAGACATGACGCTGCAAGGTCTTAAGAGTGATGGTGACACCAGGATGACGGGATAACACGCCATCATGTGCCCAGAGGAGTATAGGTATTCTGAGACTAGGGGCTACGTACAGGCGACCTGGTGGTATCTTCAAGCCCTGGGGAACACGATTCTGGGTTTCTTGTAGCTGTTGGGAAAGGGCCGTAGAGATCTGTGCGACAATTTTGTGAGGTGGGATTATATACTGCTCGGCTGGTTGATCTTCTTCAGAGGAAGTGAACTGTCTGGAAAGAGCATCGGCTTTTTTGTTTCTATGCCCTGGAACGTAAGAAAGGACAAAATTAAAACGGGAGAAAAACAGAGCCCATCGAGCCTGACGTGAGTTCAGACGTCTAGCAGTCTGAAGATACAGTAGGTTTTTATGGTCAGTGAGGATAATAAAAGGTTTGGAAGCCCCTTCCAGAAGATGTCGCCATTCAGACAATGCCAATTTGATGGCCAGTAGTTCTCGATTCCCAACATCATAATTCATCTCTGCCGGAGAAAACTTTCTAGAGAAAAAAGCTACTGGATGGATTCTACCAGACTTTGGCTGTCTCTGGGAGAGTACGGCACCTGCTCCAACCTCAGAGGCATCAACCTCAACAATGTACTGGAGGTCAGGATTTGGATGCTGAAGGATTGGAGCTTTACTGAACATGTCCTTTAATCGCTGGAAAGCTGATTTTGCTTCTGAAGACCACGCCTTTCAATTTGTACCCTTCTTAGTCATGGCAGTAAGGGGTGCCGCAATGGAGGCAAAACTCTTAATGAAGCGTCTGTAGTAATTTGCAAATCCTAAAAAGCTTTGGAGTCCTCTTAAAGTGGTCGGTTGGGGCCATTGCAAGACAGCGGAAAGTTTTTGAGGGTCCATTTGGAAACAGTCAGCACTTATGATGTACCCAAGGAAAGGAATACAGCTTTGATGGAAACTGCATTTCTCGATTTTTGCATAAAGTCGGTTTTCTCTAAGCCGTTGTAATTAGAGTTGAGCGAACACCTGGATGTTCGGGTTCGACGAGTTCGGCCGAACTTTCGAAAAATGTTCGGGTTCGGGATCCGAACTCGACCCGAACTTCATCCCGAACCCGAACCCCATAGAAGTCAATGGGGACCCGAACTTTTGGGCACTAAAAAGGCTGTAAAACACACCCGGAAAGGGCTAGAGGGCTGCAAAAGGCAGCAAAATGTAGTTAAATCCCCTGCAAACAAATGTAGATAGGGAAATGATGAGTTAACATAAAATAAATAAAAATTAAACAATATTAATTGGAGTGAGGTCCCATAGCACAGAATCAGGCTTCAAGTCACCCACCAATGGAGAAGGTCACTTACTATTATTTTGACCACAGCACCCAGACAAAGGAGAGAGGTCCCACAGCAGAGAACCAGGCATCATATCACCCACCACAGGAGTAGGCCACCATTTAGTTACTTTGACCCCTACACCCAGACGGAGGAGAGAGGTTACACAGCAGAGAATCAGGCATTTAGATCACCCACCACAGGAGTAGGCCCCCATTGAATCAGACCCTGGCAACCATGTCAGATGGCACAACCATCAGCTTTATATCAATCAGCACAGGAGAAGGCGACTTTGAAAGACTTTGACCCCTACACCCAGATGGAGGAGAGAGGTTTCACAGCAGAGAATCAGGCATCATATCAACCACCACAGGAGAAGCCACCATTTAGTTACTTTGACCCCTGCACCCAGGAAGAGGAGAGAGGCACCACAGCACATATTCTGGCATCATATCAGCCACCACAGGAGAAGCCACCATTGAGTTACTTTGACCCCTGCACCCAGGAAGAGGAGAGAGGCCCCACAGCACATATTCTGGCATCATATCAGCCACCACAGGAGAAGCCACCATTGAGTTACTTTGACCCCTGCACCCAGGAAGAGGAGAGAGGCCCCACAGCACATATTCTGGCATCATATCAGCCACCACAGGAGAAGCCACCATTGAGTTACTTTGACCCCTGCACCCAGGAAGAGGAGAGAGGCCCCACAGCACATATTCTGGCATCATATCAGCCACCACAGGAGAAGCCACCATTTAGTTACTTTGACCCCTTCACCCAAACAGAGGAGAGAGGTTCCACATCAGAGAATCAGGCATCATATCAACCACCACAGGAGTAGGCCACAATTTAATGGGACCCCGGCAACCATGTCAGATGGCACAACCATCAGCTTCATATCAATCAGCACAGGAGAAGGCGACTTTGAAAGACTTTGACCCCTACACCCAGACGGAGGAGAGAGGTTTCACAGCAGAGAATCAGGCATTTAGATCACCCACCACAGGAGTAGGCCCCCATTGAATCAGACCCTGGCAACCATGTCAGATGGCACAACCATCAGCTTTATATCAATCAGCACAGGAGAAGCCACCATTGAGTTACTTTGACCCCTGCACCCAGGAAGAGGAGAGAGGCCCCACAGCACATATTCTGGCATCATATCAGCCACCACAGGAGAAGCCACCATTGAGTTACTTTGACCCCCGCACCCAGGAAGAGGAGAGAGGCACCACAGCACATATTCTGGCATCATACTAACCACCACAGGAGAAGCCACCATTGAGTTACTTTGACCCCTGCACCCAGGAAGAGGAGAGAGGCCCCACAGCACATATTCTGGCATCATATCAGCCACCACAGGAGAAGCCACCATTGAGTTACTTTGACCCCTGCACCCAGGAAGAGGAGAGAGGCCCCACAGCACATATTCTGGCATCATATCAGCCACCACAGGAGAAGCCACCATTGAGTTACTTTGACCCCTGCACCCAGGAAGAGGAGAGAGGCCCCACAGCACATATTCTGGCATCATATCAGCCACCACAGGAGAAGCCACCATTTAGTTACTTTGACCCCTTCACCCAAACAGAGGAGAGAGGTTCCACATCAGAGAATCAGGCATCATATCAACCACCACAGGAGTAGGCCACAATTTAATGGGACCCCGGCAACCATGTCAGATGGCACAACCATCAGCTTCATATCAATCAGCACAGGAGAAGGCGACTTTGAAAGACTTTGACCCCTACACCCAGACGGAGGAGAGAGGTTTCACAGCAGAGAATCAGGCATTTAGATCACCCACCACAGGAGTAGGCCCCCATTGAATCAGACCCTGGCAACCATGTCAGATGGCACAACCATCAGCTTTATATCAATCAGCACAGGAGAAGCCACCATTGAGTTACTTTGACCCCTGCACCCAGGAAGAGGAGAGAGGCCCCACAGCACATATTCTGGCATCATATCAGCCACCACAGGAGAAGCCACCATTGAGTTACTTTGACCCCCGCACCCAGGAAGAGGAGAGAGGCACCACAGCACATATTCTGGCATCATATCAGCCACCACAGGAGAAGCCACCATTGAGTTACTTTGACCCCTGCACCCAGGAAGAGGAGAGAGGCCCCACAGCACATATTCTGGCATCATATCAGCCACCACAGGAGAAGCCACCATTGAGTTACTTTGACCCCTGCACCCAGGAAGAGGAGAGAGGCCCCACAGCACATATTCTGGCATCATATCAGCCACCACAGGAGAAGCCACCATTGAGTTACTTTGACCCCTGCACCCAGGAAGAGGAGAGAGGCCCCACAGCACATATTCTGGCATCATATCAGCCACCACAGGAGAAGCCACCATTTAGTTACTTTGACCCCTTCACCCAAACAGAGGAGAGAGGTTCCACATCAGAGAATCAGGCATCATATCAACCACCACAGGAGTAGGCCACAATTTAATGGGACCCCGGCAACCATGTCAGATGGCACAACCATCAGCTTCATATCAATCAGCACAGGAGAAGGCGACTTTGAAAGACTTTGACCCCTACACCCAGACGGAGGAGAGAGGTTTCACAGCAGAGAATCAGGCATTTAGATCACCCACCACAGGAGTAGGCCCCCATTGAATCAGACCCTGGCAACCATGTCAGATGGCACAACCATCAGCTTTATATCAATCAGCACAGGAGAAGCCACCATTGAGTTACTTTGACCCCTGCACCCAGGAAGAGGAGAGAGGCCCCACAGCACATATTCTGGCATCATATCAGCCACCACAGGAGAAGCCACCATTGAGTTACTTTGACCCCCGCACCCAGGAAGAGGAGAGAGGCACCACAGCACATATTCTGGCATCATACTAACCACCACAGGAGAAGCCACCATTGAGTTACTTTGACCCCTGCACCCAGGAAGAGGAGAGAGGCCCCACAGCACATATTCTGGCATCATATCAGCCACCACAGGAGAAGCCACCATTGAGTTACTTTGACCCCTGCACCCAGGAAGAGGAGAGAGGCCCCACAGCACATATTCTGGCATCATATCAGCCACCACAGGAGAAGCCACCATTGAGTTACTTTGACCCCTGCACCCAGGAAGAGGAGAGAGGCCCCACAGCACATATTCTGGCATCATATCAGCCACCACAGGAGAAGCCACCATTTAGTTACTTTGACCCCTTCACCCAAACAGAGGAGAGAGGTTCCACATCAGAGAATCAGGCATCATATCAACCACCACAGGAGTAGGCCACAATTTAGTTTATTTGACCCCTGCACCCAGGAAGAGGAGAGAGGCCCCACAGCACATATTCTGGCATCATATCACACACCACAGGAGAAGGCCTCTTTCAGTGATTTAGGCCTTTGGACCCAGACAGAGGAGAGAGGTCAGAGATTAGCTTCATATCCCCCAGCACAGCAGAAGACCGCTTTATTTGACTTAGGCCTCAGCACCCAGACAGAAGACAGAGGTAGCATGGCAGAGGTTATGGCTTCATGTCACCCGTTAGTTTAACCGGCCACTTTCATCTGGTTAGGCCCCGGCGCCCAGACAGAGAAGAGTTTCATTCAACTGTGGGTTTCATAAAATTTGTATGAAATAAAGAAGTGGCCCGTAGCACAACAAGACATGTTTTAGGCAGTTAATAAGGACTACTCTGCACAAGGGAGGGACAGGTCCTGTGGGATCCATGCCTGGTTCATCTTTATGAAGGTCAGCTTGTCCACGTTGGCTGTGGACAGGCGGCTGCGCTTGTCAGTAATGACGCCCCCTGCCGTGCTGAATACGCGTTCAGATAAAACGCTGGCCGCCGGGCAGGAAAGCACCTCCAAGGCATAACATGCTAACTCTGGCCACGTGGACAATTTCGAAACCCAGTAGTTGAATGGGGCCGAACCATCCGTCAGGATGTGGAGGGGTGTGCAGACATACTGTTCAACCATGTTAGTGAAATGCTGCCTCCTGCTAACACGTTCCGTATCAGGTGTCGGTGCAGATAGCTGTGGAGTGGAGACAAAACTTTTCCACATTTCTGCCATGCTAACCCTGCCCTCAGATGAGCTGGCCGTGACACAGCTGCGTTGGCGACCTCTTGCCACTCCTCTGCCTTCACCTTCCACCTGTTCCCCTGTGACATGTGGGAATGCTCTCAAGAGCGCCTCTATCAGCGTGCGCTTGTACTCGCGCATCTTACGGTCGCGCTCCAGTTCAGGAATTAAAGTGGGCACATTGTCTTTATACCGGGGATCCAGCAGGGTGGCCACCCAGTAGTCTGCACACGTTAAAACGTGGGCAACTCTGCTGTCGTTGCGCAGGCATTGGAGCATATATTCGCTCATGTGGGCCAGGCTACCCATGGGTAAGGACAAGCTGTCCTCTGTGGGAGGCGTATCGTCATCGTCCACCGTATCCCCCCAGCCACGCACCAGTGATGGGCCTGGGCTGCCACCCCGCTGTGAACTTGCGTCATCCTCGTCCCCCTCCACCTCCTCCTCCTCATCCTCCTCGTCCTCCAGTACAGTGCCTTGGCTGGCGACTTGTGAACCTGTCCTCTGCTGCTTAAACAAACCTCCCTCTGAGCCACTTCGAACAGACTGGCCCGAAAGTGTTAGAAACGAGCCCTCATCCTCCTCCTCCTCCTCCACCTGGGCCACCTCCTCTAACATCATTGCCCTAAGTGTTTTCTCAAGGAGACATAGAAGTGGTATTGTAACGCTGATAACAGTGTCATCGCCACTGGCCATGTTGGTGGAGTACTCGAAACAGCGCAGCAGGGCACACAGGTCTCGCATGGAGGCCCAATCATTGGTGGTGAAGTGGTGCTGTTCGGCAGTACGACTGACGCGAGCGTGCTGCAGCTGAAACTCCACTATGGCCTGCTGCTGCTCGCACAGTCTCTCCAGCATGTGCAAGGTGGAGTTCCACCGGGTGGGCACGTCGCATATGAGGCGGTGAGCGGGAAGGCCGAAGTTCCGCTGTAGCGCAGACAGGCGAGCAGCGGCAGGATGTGAACGGCGGAAGCGCGCACAGACGGCCCGCACTTTATGCAGCAGCTCTGACATGTTGGGGTAGTGGTGAATGAACCTCTGCACCACCAAGTTCAGCACATGCGCCAGGCAAGGGATGTGCGTCAAACCGGCTAGTCCCAGAGCTGCCACGAGATTTCGCCCATTATCGCATACCACCAGGCCTGGCTTGAGGCCCACCGGCAGAAACCACTCGTCGGTCTGTTGTTCAATACCCCGCCACAACTCCTGTGCGGTGTGGGGCCTGTCCCCCAAACATATGAGTTTCAGAATGGCCTGCTGACGTTTACCCCGGGCTGTGCTGAAGTTGGTGGTGAAGGTGTGTGGCTGACCGGATGAGCTGGTGGAAGCAGTGGAGGAGGAAGCCGAGTAGGAGGAGGAGGCTACAGGAGGCAGAGAATGATGCCCTGCGATCCTAGGGGGCGGAAGGACGTGCGCCAAGGAACTGTCCGCCGGGGGCCCAGCCGCCACTACATTCATCCAGTGTGCAGTTAGTGAGATATAGCGTCCCTGGCCGTGCTTACTGGTCCACGTATCTGTGGTTAGGTGGACCTTGCCACAAATGGCGTTGCGCAGTGCACACTTGATTTTATCGGACACTTGCATGTGCAGGGAAGGAACGGCTGTCTTGGAGAAGTAGTGGCGGCTGGGAACCACATACTGCGGGACAGCCATGGCCATCAGCTGTTTGAAGCTGTCTGTGTCCACCAGCCGGAATGACAGCATTTCAAAGGCCAGCAGTTTAGAAATGCTGGCGTTCAGGCTAAGGGCTCGAGGGTGACTCGGGGGGAATTTGCGCTTCCTCTCTAAGGTTTGAGATATTGAGAGCTGAACGCTGCTGTGTGATATAGTGGAGACGCTAGTTGACGGTGGCGGTGGTGGTGGTGTCGGTGGCACATCCTCTGTTTGCTGCTCGGCAGGTGGCAACATTCCTCTCGAGGCGGAAGCCGAGGCAGCAGCGGTAGAGGGAGCAGGGGGAGCCTCAGCGAGTGCCTGGTTTTTAAGGTGTGTACCCCACTGCAGTTCATGCTTTGCATGTAGATGCCTGGTCATGCAGGTTGTGCTGAGGTTCAGAACGTTAATGCCTCGCCTCAGGCTCTGATGGCAGAGCGTGCAAGTCACTCTGGTCTTGTCGGTAGGACATTGTTTAAAGAAGTGCCATGCCAGGGAACTCTTTGAAGCTGCCTTTGTGGGGCTGGGTCCCTGTTGGCGATGTCCAGTAGCAGGCGAACTCTGGGGGCGGCGGCTCGTCTGCTTTGGCCCCCTGCTCCCTCTTTGGCTTCGCTGTTGTCTCGGTCTCACCACTACCTCTTCCTCTGAACTGTGAAAGTCATCGCCACGACCTTCAGTCCATGTGGGGTCTAAGACCTCATCGTCCTCTGCATCGTCTTCCACCCAGTCTCCCTCCCTGACCTCCTCCTGTTCAGTCTGCACACTGCAAAAAGACGCGGCAGTGGGCACCTGTGTTTCGTTATCATCAGAGAGTCGGTGACTCTGCTGTGGTGGTATTCCCATGTCCTCTTCATCTGGAGACATAAGTGGTTGTGCGTCAGTGCATGGTATGTCTTCCTCCACTGGGGAAGGGCTAGGTGGACGCCCCTGGGAAACCCTGGAAGCAGAGTCTTCAAACAGAAGAAGAGACTGCTGCATAACTTGTGGCTCAGACCGTTTCCCTGATATGCTTGGGGGTGATGTGACAGACTGATGGGCTTGGTTTTCAGGTGCCACCTGTGCGCTTTCCGCAGAAGACTGGGTGGAAGACCATGTGGTGAACGTGCTGGAAGCACTGTCGGCCACCCAATCGATTAATGCCTGTACCTGCTCAGGCCTTACCATCCTAAGAGCGGCATTGTGCCCCACGAGATATTGCGGTACATTCTGCCGGCTAGTTGAGGGAGTTCGTTCCCTACTGTGTGCGCCTGGGGCCGAACGGCCACGTCCTCTACCAGCAACAGAGGCTCCACGGACACCACCACGACCGCGTCCTCGTCCCTTAATAGTATTTTTCTTCATTGTTGCGATTCAACTCGCACCACAATGAAATATATTATTTTTTATAAGCAAAATCCCCTCACTGGAATACTTTCAGTCTTTTGACTGTATGGATTACAGATGGAATGACTGTTATATGTGAGTACCGCTTTCTTTGACAGATTCTAGTATGGGTACATATATGTTTTCCCAACCCCAGCACATTAGTTTGCTAATTCCAGATGTATGAAACGCAGGCCTAACTGTATCTAGTATATTGAACGCCAGATAAACTAACTTGGCCTTTTTTAAATAAAAAAAATTCCCTCACTGGAATACTTTCAGTCTTTTGACTGTATGGATTACAGATGGAATGACTGTTATATGTGAGTACCGCTTTCTTTGACAGATTCTAGTATGGGTACATATATGTTTTCCCAACCCCAGCACATTAGTTTGCTAATTCCAGATGTATGAAACGCAGGCCTAACTGTATCTAGTATATTGAACGCCAGATAAACTAACTTGGCCTTTTTTAAATAAAAAAAATTCCCTCACTGGAATACTTTCAGTCTTTTGACTGTATGGATTACAGATGGAATGACTGTTATATGTGAGTACCGCTTTCTTTGACAGATTCTAGTATGGGTACATATATGTTTTCCCAACCCCAGCACATTAGTTTGCTAATTCCAGATGTATGAAACGCAGGCCTAACTGTATCTAGTATATTGAACGCCAGATAAACTAACTTGGCCTTTTTTAAATAAAAAAAATTCCCTCACTGGAATACTTTCAGTCTTTTGACTGTATGGATTACAGATGGAATGACTGTTATATGTGAGTACCGCTTTCTTTGACAGATTCTAGTATGGGTACATATATGTTTTCCCAACCCCAGCACATTAGTTTGCTAATTCCAGATGTATGAAACGCAGGCCTAACTGTATCTAGTATATTGAACGCCAGATAAACTAACTTGGCCTTTTTTAAATAAAAAAAAAATTCCCTCACTGGAATACTTTCAGTCTTTTGACTGTATGGATTACAGATGGAATGACTGTTATATGTGAGTACCGCTTTCTTTGACAGATTCTAGTATGGGTACATATATGTTTTCCCAACCCCAGCACATTAGTTTGCTAATTCCAGATGTATGAAACGCAGGCCTAACTGTATCTAGTATATTGAACGCCAGATAAACTAACTTGGCCTTTTTTAAATAAAAAAAATTCCCTCACTGGAATACTTTCAGTCTTTTGACTGTATGGATTACAGATGGAATGACTGTTATATGTGAGTACCGCTTTCTTTGACAGATTCTAGTATGGGTACATATATGTTTTCCCAACCCCAGCAAATTAGTTTGCTAATTCCAGATGTATGAAACGCAGGCCTAACTGTATCTAGTATATTGAACGCCAGATAAACTAACTTGGCCTTTTTTAAATAAAAAAAATTCCCTCACTGGAATACTTTCAGTCTTTTGACTGTATGGATTACAGATGGAATGACTGTTATATGTGAGTACCGCTTTCTTTGACAGATTCTAGTATGGGTACATATATGTTTTCCCAACCCCAGCACATTAGTTTGCTAATTCCAGATGTATGAAACGCAGGCCTAACTGTATCTAGTATATTGAACGCCAGATAAACTAACTTGGCCTTTTTTAAATAAAAAAAAAAATTCCCTCACTGGAATACTTTCAGTCTTTTGACTGTATGGATTACAGATGGAATGACTGTTATATGTGAGTACCGCTTTCTTTGACAGATTCTAGTATGGGTACATATATGTTTTCCCAACCCCAGCACATTAGTTTGCTAATTCCAGATGTATAAAACGCAGGCCTAACTGTATCTAGTATATTGAACGCCAGATAAACTAACTTGGCCTTTTTTAAATAAAAAAAATTCACTCACTGGAATACTTTCAGTCTTTTGACTGTATGGATTACAGATGGAATGACTGTTATATGTGAGTACCGCTTTCTTTGACAGATTCTAGTATGGGTACATATATGTTTTCCCAACCCCAGCACATTAGTTTGCTAATTCCAGATGTATGAAACGCAGGCCTAACTGTATCTAGTATATTGAACGCCAGATAAACTAACTTGGCCTTTTTTAAATAAAAAAAATCCCCTCACTGGAATACTTTCAGTCTTTTGACTGTATGGATTACAGATGGAATGACTGTTATATGTGAGTACCGCTTTCTTTGACAGATTCTAGTATGGGTACATATATGTTTTCCCAACCCCAGCACATTAGTTTGCTAATTCCAGATGTATGAAACGCAGGCCTAACTGTATCTAGTATATTGAACGCCAGATAAACTAACTTGGCCTTTTTTAAATAAAAAAAAAATTCCCTCACTGGAATACTTTATGGCTTTTCACTGTATGGATTACAGGTGGACTGGTATTAGTAGGGGTGACACAAGCACACCCAAGTCCCTGATGTAGGATTTCTACGGCACAGACCACTATTACAAGTGATTAATGGACGTTGGGAGAGATTGTGCTGCAGCACTAGTCCCAAGATAGCCGCCGCCTATCAGCCCAGTAACATGTGCCACAAAATGGTCTGCACAACCTTTAAAAAAAATAGCCTTGGACTGTGCTGCTAAATCGCTATTGGTCTGAATCCCAGGTGTAGATGTCTGACTTGTTTGGAGCTTTGGAATGCACACTGTGGCAGCTTCTGCTGCAGCACTACAAGTCGCAAAATGGCGGCCGGCGGTCAGCCCGGGTACATGTGGATGGAAAAATCACTCTGGCCACTCTAAAAATAGCCAATCCCTATCAAAAAAGCAGCTCAGCTGCAGTTGTTCAGATGAATCACAGGTGGAGGAGAGAAATTTGCTTCCAGTTATTCAATTATCCCTGCCTATTCTCGCCCTAGCATCAGCTGCGTCTAACCCTGTTCTATTCACATCGGGAGTGAGCACGTCCCGACGTGCGCACAAGCTTATAAGAGGCTGAGTCACATGCTGCACTTGGCCAATCACAGCCTTGCCAATAGTAGGCATGGCTGCGATGGCATCTTAGGGCAAGTAGTATGATGCATGTTGATTGGCTGCTTTGCAGCCTTTCAAAATGCGCCAAAATACATGCCGAACGACGAACCCGAACCCGAACTTTTACGAAAAAGTTCGGGTTCGGGTCCGTGTCACGAACACCCCAAAATTCGGTACGGACCCGAACTATGCTCGAACTGTTCGCTCAACACTAGTTGTAATACCTGTTTCACATGCGAGATGTGCTCGGGAAGAGTCTTGGAAAAGATTAAAATGTCGTCCAAGTAGATGATCACAAAACGGTTGCTGAAATCATGAAAAATTTCATTCATGAAACGTTGAAAGACAGCAGGTGCGTTACACAAGCCAAATGGCATGACCAAATATTCAAAGTGTCCATTACGAGTGTTGAATGCTGTCTTCCACTCGTCCCCCTCATTAATTCGAATCAGGTTATAAGCCCCTCGTAGGTCTAGCTTGGAGAATATAACAGCCCCCTTAAGTAGATCAAATAGTTCAAGAATGAGTGGCAAAGGGTAGGAGTCCTTTACGGTGATTTGATTTAACCCCCGATAGTCTATGCATGGTCGAAGGCCCCCATCTTTCTTTTCAACGAAGAAGAAACCTGCTCCTACTGGAGAAAAAGAGGGTCGGATAAAACCTCTTTCCAAGTTGTCTCTTACGTATTCCTCCATAGAGTTTTGTTCGGGCAGAGACAGGGGGTAGGTCTTTCCTTTGGGAAGAGGTGCTCCGGGAATCAATTTAATTGTACAGTCAAAAGGACGATGTGGGGGTAACACCTCTGCCTTTTGTTTGCAAAATACGTCTGCAAAGTCATGGTATTCACGAGGCAAGGTAGGTGGGATAGTCACAGGAGCCAACATGCAAGCAGAAAGTCTTTTGGGTTGAGACAAACAGCGAAGGCGACAGGACGATCCCCAGGAGGTTAGTTCTCCCTTTTCCCAATCAAAAGAGGGGTTGTGAAGTTGTAACCATGGGTAACCAAGGATGATAGGCAGAAGCGGAGAATCAATAAGAGACAAGACAACTTCCTCTTTGTGGAGGAGGCCTACCTGCAGGGTGATTGTCGTAGTCTCGAATTTCACAATACCATCTCCCAAGGGCTGTCCATTCAGGGTGGTAATGTTCAGGGGTCTAGACTTAGGAACAAACGGGATGTTGTTCTTTCTTGCAAAAGTGTAGTCCAAGAATATACCCGCAGCTCCGGAATCCACAAAAGCCTCACAGAAAACAAGCTTAGAAGATAAATGGATAGTAGCCGGAACAGTAATCTTGGTCTTGGAGGATCTACCTGTAAGGTCTAAGCCAGCTCCTCCAACACTGGTTAGACCCTGCCTTTTACTGGACGGGAGGGGCAGACAGATACTAAATGTCCTTTAAGTCCGCAGTACAGGCATAGGCCCAATGAACGCCTCCTTTGTTTCTCTGACTCAGTTAGGTGGAGACGGCTCACCTCCATGGGTTCCACAGGTGTCTGGGGTTCAACAGAGGTTTCAAGTTCTGGCTGAGATGGTGCTTGGAAGTTAGGGGCCAAACGGTAAACTGGCCTAGGAAACTTGCGGGTTCTAAGTCTCTCTTGGCACCTTTCATGGTACCGGACATCCAGACGAACACACAGCTCTATGAATTTCTCAAGGTCTTCTGGGAGATCCTTATAGACTAATTCGTCCTTGATGCGATCCGTAAGACCTTTTCGGAAAGCTGCACGTAATGCCCTTGAGTCCCAATTTGTTTCAGCAGCAAGGGTACGGAACTCAATAGTATACTGTGCCACAGATCTGGTGTCTTGTTGTATGTCCAAGAGGGAGTACTCAGCTGCAGAAACTCTTCCTGGCTTGTCAAATACAGTCTGGAGAGAGGCCAGAAATTTTTCAGCGTCTTGGAGTACAGGATCGTTGCGTTCCAAATAAGGAGAGACCCAGGCCAGGGCCTTCCCTTTTAACAAGGAAATTACAAAAGTCACTTTGGCAGACGAAGTGCTAAAAGTCGCAGGGTTGTTGCGGAAATGCAAACGGCAAACATTTAAAAAGCCTCTGCAGTCCTCAGTATCACCACCAAACTTGTCAGGCAAGGGAAGTTTTGGTGGTACAGAAGAGGCGGGTTGGACCGTAGCAGGAGTAGGATCCGGAGTCGGCACCGTTGCAGAGGAACCAGGCAAACAAGATTTGAGCATGGTGCAAAGTTCATCTAACTTGGCGTCCAGGGAAGAAAGATGCTGTTCATGAGCTCCGATCAATTGTCCCTGATGTGTAATCGCCTTAACAATCTCAGCAGGGTCCACTGCCATTGTGGCCCGTTTATTATGTAAGGTACCTGTAAAAGGTAGTGTCCGAAGTGGAAGTAGTGTGCTTGAGATCCAGGCAAAGCGTTGTCAGGCAAATAGTTCACAATCAAAATCCGGAGAAGAGTCAGGCAGGCTAAGGTCATTCACGATCTGGCGGCAAGGTACAAAATCAGCAGGCTGTAGAATAGTCGGGATATCAGGCAGGAGTTCAATACAAGGAAGATCACTGAAGTCAAAACACCCAGGGAAGAAATCCAAATAAACGGGCACTGAGTGATGACCTCACTTCCTATTTAAAGGCTGTCCAGATTGAGAATTGTCCACAGCTGGCAGCAGGTGGAGCTAGAGAGTATGATGTAGTGTTGAACACAGTAAGGACATTCCCAAAGTCTAGATCTCTTCTGTAGCACAACAGGTAAGGCTATGGTTTAAGAGACCAGGAAGATCCCGGTTCGAATACAACCCGGGTCATGACACCTGCTCAGTATATGGAGGGAACCGTGGTCGCCTCAGATCCAGTCAGAAAATAAACAGATACACTACAATGTCTGCACACTTAGCTGAAGGAGCTGCAGCAGCAGAGAAGACGGATCCAAAGACAGCTGGCAATATCCGGAGTACTTGCTGCAGCAGAACACAGGTCCAGTGAAATGATAGCTTACAAGTGAAGATACTCAAGCAAGAGCTACAAATCCAATGAGAAATATAATCCACACCCTACAAAGGAGGAGGTGTGATTTAAAGGCAGGGAAATCAAACGCAGGAAGAACAGCTGGGAGGAAGGAAACAGAAAGTAAAAACCTCATCACAGGGGCGGAGAAACAGAGCAGTGAGAACTTCTCCAAGCTCTAGTAGTGACATCATCACAGGGGTGGAGAAACAGAGCTGTGAGAACGTCTTAAAGCTCTGGTAGTGACAGCTGCCTCCTCTTCCTTCCTCTTCCTCCGCACAGAATGTCCTGATGCAGCTGCGTCAAGACATAGGAACAGTGGGCATGGTGATGGTGACACACAGGAAGAGACACGGACACACACATACATATGATAAATATGATCACATCACAGTTCCTGCCTATCTGCTTTGGTAAAGCTGGGCTATGCCAGGCTTTAGCAGAGTGGGCACAGGACAGTGGACACAGGGCACGATATGTATGTATGCAAGCTGAGCGAGTGCAGGGCAAGGGCCTGCATACACATTACTCCTCCTGCCTGTCATACCCCCCCCCCCCCCACACCGGGCATTTTGGGGGGCATTAGTGGTTGGATGATGCGGATTGTGCACATAGCCACCAATCATATCCCCCCCCCCTCCTAAAGGTAACTGATGTGCTGGGGGAGAGGAATATGATTGGTGGCTATGTGCACACTCAACATCAGCAGCAAGGAGTTAAAGTCCAACCCTTAATGGCCCCCAAAATCCCTGGGGGGGTTGATGTAGTAGCAGGAAAGCACACTGTCCCCCTGTCCTCTATGAGCCCCCCCCCTCACCCATTGCACACTTTTCCCACTCCAGATGGGCCAGTGGGCTGGCAGCAGCACATCCCCCCGCCCCCGCGTCACCATGGCATTGGCACATTTCTCCCTGTCCCCTCCAGATGGGCAGCATCAGCACATCTCTGTGACAGAGATGTGCTGATGCTGCCCATCTGGAGGGGACAGGGAGAAATGTGCCAATGCCATGGTGACTGGGGGGGCGGGGGTGGGGGGGGACAGAGATGTGCTGATGCTGCCCATCTGGAGGAGAAATGTGCCAATGCCATGGTGACTGGGGGGGGGACAACAGAGACTCTGTCCCCCCCCCCAGTCACCATGGCATTGGCACACTTCTCCCTGTCCCCTCCAGATGGGCAGCATCAGCACATCTCTGTCCCGTCCCCCCATCCCCCATGGCACTGTTGGCACATTCACATAATCATTTCTCCAAATAAATACCTACTTGTTCTTTTGCTGTAGAGTAGACTACTACCGTAGCTCTCTAGCTGTAGTGCTGCCGCGTGGGCCTTGCTGTGTCTGCTGGCTGGGCGCGCTCCGTCTTCTCTCTGGGGGCGGAGCTCAGTGGCAACGTCAAAAGGATAAGGGAAGACGTGCCTGTGCGGCAGCTACGCTCCAGCAGCCACCAGTCTGCTCTCTTAAAGAGACAGGCAGACCAGCCAGGCAGCAGAGCGGAGCTCAGAGCGGCCGCGGGCCCCGCCCCCTCCTCACTCCTTCAATTGTCCGGAGCGCTACCTGTGTTAGTCGGCCGCCCGCCCGCAGGATAAAGATTCGTGTGAGTAGAGAGTGAGACGTCACTCCTCTCTTCTAGACTTAGTTCACGGCGGGCTGTCGGCCGCCCGGCGCCCTGTGCAGCCGCACAGCCCGCACACCCCAAAGGCCGGCCCTGCAGCTGTGAATGATGGCGGCGGTGGCTGGGCACAGGGAGATGAGCGCTTCCATTGTGGAAGCGCTCATCTCCATAGTCATCTGTATCGCCGTCCTCAGGCGTCTCCCTCCCCTGTTCCTCTGATAGGCTGCGGACCTTGTGCCTGCAGCCTATCAGAGGCTGGTGCAGGCGGCGCGATGATGTCATCACGCCGCCTGAGCCATACAGAATGGTACACAGGCCGGGAAGAGGCCTGCATCGCTTCGATGGAGGTAAGTAAAAGTTTTTTTTGTTTTTTTTTAGAGAAGAGAGGCACCTGAAATTGGCACATATGGGGGAAGGGGTGGAAAGAGGCACCTTATACTGGCACATATTTGGGGGTGGTGGAGAAAAGAGGCACTTGAAATTGGCACATATAGGGGAAGGGGTGGAAAGAGGCAGCTTATACTGGCACATATTGGGGGGGGATGAGGCACTTGAAACTGCCACATATGGGGGAAGGGGTGGAAAGAGGCACCTTATACTGGCACATATTGGGGGGGGGGGAATGAGGCACTTGAAACTGCCACATATGGGGGAAGGGGGGGGAAGAGGCACCTCATACTGGCACATATTGGGGGGGGAGAATGAGGCACTTGAAACTGCCACATATGGGGGGGAAGGGAGGGAAAGAGGCACCTTATACTGGCACATATTGGGGGGAGAAGAAATGAGGCACTTGATACTGGCACATATAAGGGAAGGGGGGGAAGAGGCACTTTATACTGGCACATATTGGGGGGGGGAAATGAGGCACTTGATACTGGCACATATAAGGGAAGGGGGGGAAGAGGCACCTTATACTGGCACATATTGGGCGGGAGAAAAGAGGCACTTCTTACTGACACATGGGGGCATCTATGGGGGGCACTTTTTACTGGCACATTATTTGGGGGCTTCTACTGAGGCCACAAAGAAGGGGTATTTTATATGGGGGGCTCTGTGTGGTACTAGTATTATCAGGGGGTTTATCTGTTTCTGCAGTATAGTATTGGGGAGCACAGCGGCACAGTATTGGGGGTAGTAGGATGATTTGTCCAGAAGATGGGAGAATGATGGAAAAGTAGTAAACTAAGATTTTTATTGTCAAACTGCAGAGACGAGAAATGGCTGAAAAATGGTGTCTGGTCTGAAGGTCTGAAAGGAGAAGATGAGGAAAGAGAACATCTACATCAAAGGAGACGTCACTGGATGTAAGAGGTATGAGGCGCTGTATTTCTGTAGTGACGGGATCAGGGGCGTAACGATCGTGGTGCGACAGCGACCAGGGGTGGAGGCGGGGCATGGGTGTGGCTGGAGGTGGGGCATGGGCGTGGTTGGATGTGGGACATGGGTGGGGCCTGGAAGGGGGCCCTCCCTCCCTTCTGTTCGGGTTTGGCTTGAAGAAAAGGTGGCAACCCTAAACGCCATGCGCAAAACCCGAGCATGGTACAAAGAAGTTGCGGTCTACTTGGTACAGGTTGCCTTGTACAACTCTTTTGTGCTGTCACGGAGCGCTGGCAACACAGGGAAATTCCTTCAGTTCTATGAGGCACTCCTTAAGGACCTGATCTTTTCTGACCGGGAAAGAGCAGGCCGGAGTACCTCGGGAATTGGAGACGCCCCAAAAAAGTGCAGCGTGTGTAACAGGAGGGGGTAACGGAAGGACACCACCACTCAGTGTGACACGTGCCCCGATCATCCGGGCCTCTGTATTGACGGTTGCTTCAGGGAGTACCACACTTCCATGGAGTACTGTTGAGGAAGGGTTGAGACGTATGCATATATACCCATATGCATACATTGACCACCATTTCCTGGGATGATGTGCACAGATGTGCCCAGCATCTGTGCACGTCTGCCCATAGGTGCCCACAGGGACTCATGGTGGCCCCTGTGGGAAATAGGTGCCCCCTTTAGACTGTGGCCCCCTATGATAATATATATATATCCATAACCCCCTTAGAATATATAGGTCTGTGTCCCATTAGAATATTAGTTCCCCTTCCATGAATATATTTGTATAAAATACCTATTCCCCCCCTCCCTACACCTGAAACCAGATGCATCGGTGTGAATGTCCCCCAAGCATTCACACAGATGCAATCTGGTTGATTGCATCAGAATGACCTGACTAAGGTCCGGTCATCCTGATAACTACAAAGGACTCGGATTCCACAGAATCCGAGCCCTTTGATATAATTGTCGCCAGCGCTGCTGGAGACAATTATACATGATAGAAGAAAGGGAGAAGCCTCCCCTCCTTCTATTATGCGCATTCCGGCAGCGAAATTAACATCTCGCTGGCCGGAATGCAGAGTGCCACAGGCGGGAGATCAAATGCTTCCCCCGCCTGTTGGCATGTAAGTGCGGCCCCAATGCGCTCGTTCAGGAGACGCACGGGCCGGCGCAGTGACATCATCTCACTGCGCCGGCCCACGTGTCTCCAATGTTGGCGCGCGCGCCCGCCACCCTGTGGGCGGTGCTGCAATGCGGGCCGCCGGAGATAAATATCCGGCGGACCCGGCACTAGAGGAAGAGAGCCGTGCCGCCCACCCACATAAGGAGACGACCCCTGGACCAACGAGCAGACCCCTGGACGAACGAGCATATATACATATTAAGTATCATCCCCTTTATTACCCCCTATACCACCAACGATAACGATCAACCCCTAGATCCCCTTAACCCCTAGAACCCCTGATCCCCTACCGCCATTTCTCCCTTTGTTAACCCTATAACCCCTGGACACCCCTACTCCCTTGTTTGCTGTGCCCCTGATTAACCCTTGTACACCCTGGTCCCTGATTAACCCTTGCCCTGATACTGTACGCCCTGGTCCCTGATTAACCCTTGACACCCTGGTCCCTGATTCTGTGCCCCTGATAACCCTTGCCCTGATTACCCTTCCCGGATTTACCCTATTCACCTCCCACACTCCTATTACTGTATTTGTGTTTGTGGTCTGCTTACACCCCTGTAAGACCACTGTTTACCCTCGTCGTACCCTATAGGGATAGTAAATAGAACCAGGTGGGTGGGCTGTTAATATTTCTGTGTGCGTGTATTGTATAGAGATTGTGGGTGGAATTTGGGAACCGTGTAGTGTAGTTTAGTACTGTATATTTGGTGCTGTGTTGTTAGTGCATTGCGTGCATAGTGTATTGTTTGGTATTAATAAATACTATGTCTTATTTGTAACTATCTGTGTAGTGTGTAGTTATTGGCGATAGTTAGTTTAGTAAGGCGCATGCAGCTAGCTTAGTGATTAGTGTAAGGCAAAGTATAGTGAAAATATTGTGTTATTGTTATAAAAAGGTATAAATAGGCGGAGTCATCACTAGATGGCTCCTCCTATTTATGAATATTAATTATCGATATTTGCATAAATATTGGTGATTAATATTCCCCCCTTACAAGTACTTAATTTATAATCCCCTTCCCCAGGGGCGGACTGACCGGTCGGGCACATGGGGGCCCGCCGCAGAATAGCATAATGTGTTATGCCCAGTGCCCCAATTCCGAATGTTATGCTGGCCTGGCAATGGTGGTAATGGCAGCGGGGCCCGGTGCAGTCACTGTATTCTATCGCACCGGGCCCCGCTCACTGTAATACTAATTTTAATATGTGAACAAGAACAAGAGAAATCCTCTGCGATCCTCTCCCTCTCTGTACTCACAAACTCAGTAGCAGGCAGGCCGGGCGGCAGCGTAACTCACTGACGTCACGCGCCTGCTCCGCCTGCTTCATTCATAAAGTGGGAAGAGCAGGCGCGTGACGTCAGTGAGTTGCGCTGCCGCCCGGCCTGCCTGCTACTGAGTTTGTGAGTACAGAGAGGGAGAGGATCGCAGAGGATTTCTCTTGTTCTTGTTCACATATGAAAATTAGTATTACAGTGAGCGGGACCCGGTGCGATAGAATACAGTGACTGCACCGGGCCCCGCTGCCATTACAACACCAGATGCCAGCCCCCAGACCCTGTATTGTGGGTCATTCACTCACAGGACACTGTTATGGGGGTATCTGTGGATGACACATATATAGCATAAGGTGCTATATATGTGTCACCCACAGTGCCATCCACAGAGCCCCTCAACAGTGCCATCCACAGAGCCCCCACAACAGTGCCATCCACAGAGCCCCCACAACAGTGCCATCCACAGAGCCCCCACAACAGTGCCATCCACAGAGCCCCCACAACAGTGCCATCCACAGAGCCCCCACAACAGTGCCATCCACAGAGCACCCACAACAGTGCCATCCACAGAGCCCCCATAACAGTGCCATCCACAGACCACCATTAGTTCAAAACCCACCAAAAGCACACCTTTTGGTTCAAAATATTTTTTTAATTTGGCTATTCCCCACCCCTCTTGTAATTGTTCCGCTACTTGTGGGCTGCGAGGGCATGAGTTCAGTCACTTCGATGCGCTATCCCGTCCTGCACTGCGTGATCCCGCGAGACCCGCCGCTGTAGGTCATGGGTCTCGCGGGATCACGCGCCGAAGTGACTGAACTCATGCACACGTAGCCAACAAGTACAAGGTGGAGAGGACTGTTTCTAACAGAGGCTCACTAATGGACGCTGAGATTAGATCACCCCATACGAAAGCATTGAATCAATGCTTTCCTATGGGGAAAAATCTGACCCTGGAGGTCATCATGCAGAGTGTGAGGACGTCCAGCGTCAGATACCAGACCAAAGGTCTGTTTTAATCCAGGAAGCCCTCAGGTGGCTGCCAGCCACTAGAGGCTGACTTATTGCTGGAACTAAAACAATGCAGTTTCTCTAGAACATTGCAGCTCGATTTGCAGAAGGGACACTGTACCCAGACCACTTCAATGAGCTGAAGTGGTCTGGGTGCCTTTTGTGTTGCTTTAACTTTGAAATCTTATTAAAGATTGTGTAGGGTGTGGCTGGAGGCGGGGCATGGAGGCGGGACAAGGGTGGGGCTTGCAGCAGAACATGGGTGGGGCCTGTAAGGGGGCCCTTGATTTATTTTGCCCGGGGGCCCTGAGGGTTCTCAGTCCGCCCCTGCCCTTCCCCCATTTAAATTTATTTCTCCACAGTCTTCACAGGAATAGCTGCAAAGTGGAGGAGAAAATTCAAAATCTCCTTTTTTTACACTAACATGTTCTTGTAGCCCCTTTTATTTCATTTTTACAAGGGGTAATAGGAGAAAACGTGCCCCAAAATTCGTAGCCCAATTTCTCCCGAGTAAGGACATACCCCATATGTGGACGTAAAGTGCTCTGCGGGCGAATTACATGGCTCAGAAGAGAAGGAGCGCCATTGCGATTTTGGTTTTCCAAAATCCCAATAGCGCTCTTTCTCTTCTGAGCCGCGTAGTTCACCCGCAGATCACTCTACATCCACATATGAGGTATTTTCTGACTCGGGAGAAATTAGGCTATAAACTGTTGGGTGAAAAAGTTTGTATGCTCCACCATCAGATTCACAAATTGTTCACTGAAAAAAAACTAAAAATGTCATATTCAGTGAAGCCCACTGTGTCTGGATTCCTGGTTGGCCAACAAAGTCAGGAATCAAGGGCTCAAAATCCTCTGGGGTACTCCAGCCAAGTTCACCGGTAGAGGGATCAGGTGAATTTGCCTGGTGGGCCGGAAAACTAGTACGAGCCCCAGGGCTGCTCATACTAGTGTGGGCCACAGGGTTCCTGGCATGGGGGGCTCCTGGCTCCGCCTGGCGGCGTCTCCGTCGCCTTGGGGCTCATCATCATCACTAGATGATGAGGAGAACGAGGATGACAACAGAAAAGTGGGGTCATCCTCGTCCTCACTGGGGCTCTCGGAGTCGGAGAGCAGCTGGGCATATGCCTCCTCGGCCGAGAACATCCGGCGGGCCATCTTAGAACGCTAAAGGGGAGTGCGTGTGTGTGTAAAACTTTATTTAGTGTGTGTGTGGGGGGCGGTGTGTTTTTATGTATACCCTACCCTAACCCACCCTAACCTAACAGAATCCCCTAAAAATTGCTCACAGCCCAAAAACTCGCTGATCAGCGGTGGGGTGGGCGATGCGCTAACAGTGGCCAGGCGCTCTTTTACAGCTAAGAGTGCTGGCCACAGTCAGCGCACCTACAAAAAGAAAAAAAAATGCGCTTGCACCCCAAAATATGTGGGGGGGGGGCAAGCTGAAGCACCCCTGGGAAGACGGGGGTCGCACAAGTTGCTGTGGACCCCAGACACCCTTTAGATCCGGGTGCTGCACACAAAAAATAACTTTTTTTTTTTTCACTACCCCTTCCTAACCTAAAGCTCTCCCTAAATGTTTATATGCCAGATGGCACTTTATGGGGTCTCAGGGGCCACGGATGGCGGCGGATCGTGTGGGATGCAGATGGACCGACACAGGGCTCCTCTCTCCTTACTCACACAGAAGTCTGTGGGCGGGGAGAGTGGAGCGCCAAGATGTTATCTCCAGGTCAGTCCCTCCAGCCAATCACAGACGATCCTCATCCTCCGTCACCACCACCTCACAGGATCCGCGTAGGGTGATTGGTGGTGTATATTACACCACTGATAACCCTCCTATTCCGGGTCACCGGAGACCTGAATAACCTGGAAATGCTGCAAACCGCAGGTCTGAATTGACCTGCGGTTGGCAGCAATCGCCGGTATGGGAAGGGGGGTCACAGGACCCCCCCTCGGCATTGTCACAGGGTGCCTTCTGAATGATTTCAGCAGGCGCACCGTTCCTAACACTGCCCGCCGCACAGCGGTGATCGGAAATACACAGGTACGCCCTGTGTCCATAAGAACTTAAAGAGGCTCTGTCACCAGAATCAAACCTATTAGACCATACATACTGCCTGGTAGGGCTCATTATGCTGATTATGTATGATAAATAGCTGCAGAGATATGCAGAGATTCATATGCAAATAAACAATTTGAGAACTCAGAGGCTCAGCTGAATATTCTGAGCAATGCTCTATCTATAACACCCCCTGTGCTCTGCACCCCTCCCCCCATTGACTGACAGGGCTAGACACCAGGCTGACATCACAGCACCACTGGGATACCGCACATGCAGCCGTCAGCGCTGACCGCTGCAGTGCAAGGGTTAATGAGCAGGCATCAGTGTTTTCACCGATGCCGGTGCATACAGCAGGGGTCCAACTATTAGTGCCTGCCGGACCCCTGCAGCTGATCGGGCGGGAGTAGCTCCTGTGGCCGCCCGATCAGAGCGCTGTACCTGTATGGCGCTGGGATTTGTGACCGTGTTTCCAGCGACATACAGGTACAGCGCTGGTATCCTATGGGTTAATGACATATTATTTATTATAGTATATGCTATTAAAGAAAAAAACATATGTCTTTCTGGGGACTTCAACCTGCAAAGCCATTAATGTAACCTCCAAGCTATAACATTAGCACATGGTTTTTCTATACTTAGAAGCTATCACATAGTACTGCCATCTGTATGATCATATATCGTGTCTGTGGATAAACCAGTAATATGTATATCAGCTGTCCGAGCAAATCTCAGTGTGGTGAAGCTATAGCACACTGTGTGTATAATGCACATATATAATGTAGATATGTAAAATCCAGGATACAGCTCTGTATACAGGGCCCCTTTACTATAGTTCTGCCCATGTACTCTTAATAAGATAAAAAAGGACTACTTACATCACACACCACTTGAATTTGACTCTGATCTAGAGCTCAATAAAATATAAAATATTAATAGCCTACATGGGGTTTTGAACCCATGAACACTGCATGTGAATATTACATGCAAAGCAAGTGTCTTACCACTGAGTTATAGCTCTAGACACCAAAGATGGTGATTTTTTTGATCTATGAGATGTAGTATAGCAAAAAACACAGTAAGCCTAAGATCCCTTGCGACACTGACAAATGAAGGACGTGACTGAGATATCAGCGTCACACATCATTTAAATTTGCCTCTTATCTAGGGCATAATAAAATATAAACACTTGTTAGAGGCTGAAAGGGGATTTGAACTCAGAAAGCCTAGACACGGGGCAACAGCATTACCACTGAGCTACCAGCTTGCCTTGTATGAGCTTGTGATTTTTGTTCATCTATGTGATGTAGCATACAAAACCACAGTAAAGCTAAAATGTTTTGTGACACTGAGAAGTGAAGGAAGTGAGACATCAGCGTCACACATAATTTAAATTTGCCTCTTATCTAGGGCATAATAAAATGTAAATATTTTTTTTGAGGCTAAAAGGGGCTTTGAACTCATAAAGCCTGGACATGGGGCAACAGCATTACCACTGAGCTACCAGCTTGCCTTGTATGAGCTTGGGCTTTTTGTTCATCTATGTGATGTAGCATTCAAAACCACAGTAAACCTAAAATCCTTTGTTCCCTTCCTTACCACTGAGCTATCAGCTATGCGCTCATAACACTGTAATGTGTTAGCTTACAGCATTTTAGGCACAGAGCTATAAGCTCAGCAATAGACATACTTTGGTTGTGTGATTTAGCATACAAATACATAATATATATCTATAACTCATTCTCACTTTGACCCTGACCTATGAAGAGCATAAGTCAAACTCAGATATGAGAGTCAGGTGTCAGGGTCAGGTATCAGGGTCAGGTGTCAGGGTCAGGTGTCAGAGTCAGGTGTCAGAGTCAGGTATCAGGGTCAGGTGTCACATTGGCATTATTTTTCTACTTGACTATGATATCTGACCATGTCCTAAAATGAACACTGTACCCCAGAGCTCCACTATCAGAGAGGTGGAACCACACCCACCTCACCTGACACTGCTGGCTTTTTTGTATGCCAGTCAAAAATTGGGCTGGAATGTGGAGAGTAGTCACCCACCCAACACTATAACTACAGCTATTCACAGCTATATTAAATAAACAAAATGTCAGCCAATTACTGCTGCTAACACCTGAAATACTGGTTCCTACTTCACTGAGGCCAGGTACCTTGGTGACACATATCTACCATCAACAATGGTCCCTTGTGCCTTCCTACAGAACATAATAAACACCTATATCTTGAAAAATATTAAGCTTGCCATGCATGGTATCATTCATGTGATAAACTGGACTATAAATCCTAATATAAGCATTGAAATGAAAATATGAGGCATCAATACATTAGTAGATTTTTCATTTATGGAATCATTGTTTCTATGACAAAAATAACTTTTATACAAACATATCATAGTTTAATTTATATATTTAATTACAGTATACATTATCTTGTTACCATATAATCAATACAAAATACAGTTGTCAAAAAGTAAGTGAACTCTTAGAAATTACTTGGATTTCTGCATTTATTATGATTAGGGATGAGCGAACAGAAGTATCTGAAGTGGGCTTCGATCCGAATTTCAGGAAAAATTTGATTAGCCGTGAAGCCGAATTTCCTAGTGCTTCATGGTAACTAAGCAAATTCCCCTGAAAGGTGATTTAAGCTGGTGATCAGTTCTCAGGACCTTACTAGCAGCGATGTGGACCGGGTATGACTTGTCTGGATCAGTGTCGGCCACAGAGCTTGTTTTCTCAGTGCCCGTCGAACCTCGCATGGACATTTCTTATGCCATCCACGCAGAGGACTTCAAGACTTCATAGAATGATATTCATATATCAAAGGACGAGGTCATGTTGGAAGAAGTGGACAACTTATTCCAATGTCTTTACTCACATTTTTTTAGACACTTTAGAATCCACTTATCAGCAACTCAGCTCATCACGGAATGAGCTGGAGTTGGCTTGTTTACTGGACAGTCTTCCAGTTATCAGCCATAACCCCATACATTTCTTGATCCATATGCATTACCCTCGTGGTCACCCCAACACTGGTCGTCAATCCATTCTTGTTGATGAAGCACTTTGTTTTTCCAGTTTGTCTTTTAAATCTTGTGGTTATGCCCCTTCTGTGTTGTATTTTATGTCTGTTAATAGCCTGTTTGTTAAATAAACATTGTTTTTTTACCCCCATTAAAAAAAAAATAATCGCTTTGTGATTTAGTAGCCAAAAGCAGGAGTGGATACAAAACAAAGAAGAAATGTAACTATTCTGTTCACGTGTCATCTCTGTTTTGCATCCACTCCTGTTTTTTTTGGCATTAGCAATACTGAAGGATTACTGACCAAATGCTGACCGAGTGAAGGTGGATGCTTCACAGACAGGACTTACTGCTGACACCCTCTCCACTCTGTTGGGGGGCTCTACTTGTATAAGCGTTTAATAGAATAGGGTCTGTAGACATCTATATGGAATCAGCTGATGACGGTGTAAGAGGAGCGCGCTTCTTGGCGCGAACATCGACCTGTAAGGCTGAGTTTATACTTGAGTTATTGGGTCAGTTTTGGCCCGTGACTGCCCAAATAAGTGAAGTGTGCATTGATTTGGATCTAACCACATTTTTCCCCAAAAATTAGGCGAACCGGCCGAATCAAATATTTAAAAAATTAGCTCATCTCTAATCCCAAGGGTTAATCTAATTTCTTGGGGTAGGGCATTTCAGAGAACTGGAGCAGTCTTGGAGCCGGGAGTGAGAGGTTCGGATTATGGTGGATGTCAATTTTAAATTATTTGGAGAGGGTAGAGCATGGGTAAGGTGGTAGACAAAGAGAAGGAAAGAGATGTAGGTGGTTGCAGCACTGTGGAGAGCTTTGTGCGTGATGATAATCTGATGATAATGAACTTGGAAGAGGAACGGACGTTGAGCTGACCATGTAAAAAATTGTAGGTGAGGGCCTGCTGCTGCCTTGTTAACTCTAGATAACTTCTAAGCTGATCACACGTCCCCGTGATGTTGACGATCTATTCGGATGTCGGCTCAATCAACTTTCAATGTTCTTCTTTGCGCCTACCCTGGTGACCACGGGTAATGGGGAATCAGGGTTCGCTTCCGAAGAGGGAGCCTGAGGGGTGGCCACGGCTACCACTTCCAAGAAAGGCAGACGGGGCGCGCAAATTTCCCAGTACCAACTCAGGGAGGTAGTGACGATAAATAACAATACAGGACTCTTAAGAGAGCGTGTCATTGGAACGAGTACGAAAAAATTACAGGGAATGTCATAGGTATTTAGGATGAGAAAACGTTATACAGGAGAGGTAAAGTATGATTGATGGCATGCTGGTGACCCACTAAAACATTAAGGGTGAGGGTCTTCAGCTGATCTGACCATCTAAAACATTATGGGTGAGGGCCTGCTGGTGAGGTGACCATCTAAAACATTATGGGTGAGGGCCTGCTGGTGAGCTGAACATCTATAACATTATGGATGAGGGCATGCTGGTGAGCTGACCATCTAAAACATTATGGGTGAGGGCCTGCTGATGAGCTGACCATCTAAAACATTATGGATGAGGGCCTGCTGGTGAGCTGACCATCTAAAACATTATGGGTGAGGGCCTGCTGGTGAGCTGACCATCCGAAAAATTATATGAGAAGTCATATACGTGATGGACGAGGAGGAGGAGGATGAGAAAAGGAAGATTCAACCATAACCTTTTTTGTGGTGGAAGGAGTGCATGGAAATACAGAGTATTCAGTACATTCTAAACAACACATTTAAAGTGCCTTTATGTTCAGTCATGGCTTTCCTCTGGTGGAGTGGAGAAGTCATGGGCAATTCAGGCCTTGTTCATTTTTATAAGAGTCAACCTGTCAGCATTTTCAGTTGACAGCCGGATACGCTTATCTGTTATAATGCCACCAGCAGCACTAAATACCTGCTCAGACAAAACACTGGCGGCAGGGCAGGCCAGCACCTCCAAGGCGTAGAGCGCCAGTTCGTGCCATGTGTCCAGCTTGGACACCCAGTAGTCCCAGTAGTTGTAAGGCACTGAGGGATCACTGAGGATGCTGACACGGTCTGCTACGTACTCCTTTACCATCTTCTAAAACTTTTCCCTCCTTGTGACACCAGGATGTGCATCATGTCGAGGGTGCTGGCGGGGTGTCATAAAACTGTCCCAGGCCTTGGAGAGTGTTGCCCTGCCTTTCCTGGAAGTGCTGTGTGTTCCCCTTGTCTCCCAACCTCGGTTGCCCAAGGAAGTACGGACTCTGCTGCCAGCGCTGTCAGTTGGAAATTTTTGCAGCAATCTGTCAACAAGGAACTTCTAGTATAGTACCATTTTGCTCGTCCTCTCCACCGGAGGAATGAGAGATGAGAAGTTCTCTTTGTAGCGGGGGTCCAGAAGGGTGAGCACCCAGTAATCCCTGTTATCTAAAATGCGTATAACACGGGGGTCACGGGAAAGGCAGCCTAACATGAAGTCAGCCATGTGTGCCAGAGTACCAGTGGGCAAGACTTCGCTGTCGTCATCAGAAGGATGACTCTCCATCTCCTCATCCTCTTCTGTCCACCCACGCTGAACAGATAGAATTAAAGTTCCATGGCTACTACCCTGTGTAGCGGAGGCAACCGTCCCCTGCTCCTCCTCCTCCTCCAATACGCGCTGAGAAGACAAACTGAGGGTGTTCTGGCTATCACCCAGGGTCATGTCTTCTTCCTCCATTTCCAACTCTTTCCCTCGATCTAACTCAGATCCGATGGTTTATTCTAACCACCAGGCATTCCCATGGTGATGGGGACGCTTGAAGTTAGAATATACCTCCAGGGCGCTGTGATCCGCGCAATTAACCTCTCAGGTGCGGGTTAATTGCGCGGATCACAGCGCCCTGTGCGCCCTCCCTCCCACCTCCCCAGTATTTAAATAATTGGTGGCCAGTGCGCCCCCCAATATTAAAATAATTGGTGGCCAGTGCGCCCTAACCCCCCCTCCCCCCAGTATTAAAATCCTTGGTGGCAGTGGCCACATGGTCCTCTTCCCCCCCTGGCAGTGGCCACAGGGTCCCCCTCCCCCCCCCCCCGTCATTGGTGGCAGCAGGCAGTTTCGATCGAGTCCCAGCGTAAAGGCTGGGCTTCGATCGGTTACCATGGCAGCCAGGATGCTACTGAAGTCCTGGCTGCCATGGTTAGTTAATCACTCTTGCTGAAGGCATATGCGGCGCATAGACCTGTGAGTTCTCAGAAGGAGGAGAGCCCTGCAGGTAAGTAAGTGCTGCTGAGTGAAACTGCATGCTGCCACCAATGGCCCACAAGCATTTTAAGCAGGAAGGAATCATGTGTTCAGATGGAGAAAATGACGAATATTCGATATAACGAATATATAGCACTATATTCGTAATATTCGCGAATTATCAAAGTTGCGATATTCGTGATTAATATTTGCTATACGAATATTCGCGCTCAACACTAAATATAATTGCAGTTTCCTGCAAGCGTATGTGTCAGGCCTACAGCGTGTACTGTGCCCACTACTGCCAGTGCCCAGTTGCACCACTCATATCTGGTGTCACAGTAGCTTGCATTTAAAAAAATAAAACAAATTTTTCACTGTAATATAATTGCAGTTGCCTGCAAGCGTGTGTGTCAGGCCTACAGCGTGTACTGTGCCCACTACTGCCAGTGCCCAGTTGCACCACTCATATCTGGTGTCACAGTAGCTTGCATTTAAAAATAAAAAATACAATTTTCACTGTAATATAATTACAGTTGCCTGCAAGCGTGTGTGTCAGGCCCACTACTGCCAGTGCCCAGTTGCACCACTCATATCTGGTGTCACAGTAGCCTGCATTTAAAAATAAAAAACAAATTTTTCACTGTAATATAATTGCAGTTGCCTGCAAGCGTGTGTGTCAGGCCTACAGCGTGTACTGTGCCCACTACTGCCAGTGCCCAGTTGCACCACTCATATCTGGTGTCACAGTAGCTTGCATTTAAAAATAAAAAATACAATTTTCACTGTAATATAATTACAGTTGCCTGCAAGCGTGTGTGTCAGGCCCACTACTGCCAGTGCCCAGTTGCACCACTCATATCTGGTGTCACAGTAGCCTGCATTTAAAAATAAAAAACAAATTTTTCACTGTAATATAATTGCAGTTGCCTGCAAGCGTGTGTGTCAGGCCTACAGCGTGTACTGTGCCCACTACTGCCAGTGCCCAGTTGCACCACTCATATCTGGTGTCACAGTAGCCTGCATTTAAAAATAAAAAACAAATTTTTCACTGTAATATAATTGCAGTTGCCTGCAAGCGTGTGTGTCAGGCCTACAGCGTGTACTGTGCCCACTACTGCCAGTGCCCAGTTGCACCACTCATATCTGGTGTCACAGTAGCTTGCATGCATAGTATAACTAATCGGGGAAAAAAATGACAGGCAGAGGCAGGCCACCCCGCAGGGGCCGTCGTGGTCGTGGTGCTGTGATTTCCTTTGGCCCTAGAATAATGCCCAGTGTTCAGAGGCCACGTACCCTGAACTCGAAAAGTTCTGAGGACATAGTTGACTGGCTTACACAGGACACCCAATCTTCTACAGCTTCCGCTCAGAACCTTGACTCACCATCCTTCTCCAGCTCAGCTTCGGGCACCTCTCAAGTTACCACTCGCCCGCCTGCCGCCACCACCAACACTAGCCCCACAGCTGCTTCACTTGATCTGTCAGGAGTTATTTACACATCAGTTGGAAGAAATGAGTGATGTGCAACCATTATTGCCAGAGGATGTAGATAACAGGGATATGTCTCAGTCAGGCAGCATTACACACATGGACGTACGGTGTGATGATCATGATGTTGTACCCGCTGCTGCTTCCTTTGCTGAGTTGTCAGATACAAGTGAAGCAGTTGATGATGACGATGTGTCTATGGATGTCACGTGGGTGCCCGCTCGAAGAGAAGAAGAACAGGAGGAAAGTTCAGATGGGGAGACAGATAGCAGGAGGAGACGAGTTGGAACCAGGGGGAGGTTGTCGCAAGGAGCTAGTGGCATTTTTTTTGTGTGTCTGCCTCTGACAACAGCGATGCCATTTGCAACCTGTGCCAAAAGAAACTGAGTCGTGGGAAGTCCAACACCCACCTAGGTACAACTGCTTTGCGAAGGCACATGATCTCAAATCACAAACGCCTAAGGGATCAACACATGATGAGTACAAGCAGCACACAAACTCAAAGCCACCATCCTCCTCCTGGTCCAGCATCTTCAGCCACGTCAACCACTGCTGTCCTCCTTGCCCCCTCTCAAACATCCGCCACTCCGCCTCTCACCTTCCGCAGTTCCTGCTCATCTGCCCACAGTGTATGTCAAGGAAATGTTTGAGCTTAAGAAGCCAATGTCACAGAGTCACCCCCTTGCCCAGCGTCTGACAGCTGGCTTGTCGGAACTCTTAGCCCGCCAGCTTTTACCATACAAGCTGGTGGAGTCTGAGGTCTTCAAAAAATTTGTAGCTATTGGGACACCGCAGTGGAAGGTACCCGGCCAAAATTTCTTTTCACAAAAGGCAATCCCCAACCTGTACTCTATTGTGGAAAAGGAAGTCATGGCATGTCTGGCACACAGTGTTGGGGCAAGGGTCCATCTGACCACTGATACCTGGTCTGCAAAGCACGGTCAGGGCAGGTATATCACGTACACTGCGCATTGGGTAAACCTGCTGACGGCTGCCAAGCATGGAATGTTGAGTTGGTGACAACGCCACGACTTGCAGGCAGGCCTGCTGCCACCTCCTCTACTCCTCCTACTCCATCCTCTTCGCTAACCTTGTCGGCTGAGTCCTCTTCTGCTGCTGCGTCTTGCTCCACATCAACTGCACCTACCCAGCTCTCCAGGGGCTATTCCACATCCCGGATACGACAGTGTCACGCCGTCTTGGGGTTGACTTGCCTGAAAGCAGAATTGCTGGGTTACATGAACCCCCTTTTGCCAAGAATGAACCCCTGCTGTGCCTGTGTGACAGGGGCCTAAATCTCTCAAAATCCTCTGTTCTATTGCTGGATGACATGAACCCCCTTTTGCCGTGAATGAACCCCTGCTCTGCCTGGGTGACAGGGGCCTAAATCTCTCAAAATGCTCTGTTGTATTGCTGGGTGACATGAACCCCCTTTTGCCGTGAATGAACCCCTGCTCTGCATTGCTGACAGGGGCCTAAATCTCTCAAAATCCTCTGTTGTATTGCTGGGTGACATGAACCCCCTTTTGCCGTGAATGAACCCCTGCTGTGCCTGGGTGACTGGGGCCTAAATCTCTCAAAATCATCTGTTGTATTGCTGAGTGACATGAACCCCCTTTTGCCGTGAATGAACCCCTGCTCTGCACTGCTGACAGGGGCCTAAATCTCTCAAAATCCTCTGTTCTATTGCTGGGTGAAATGAACCCCCTTTTGCTGTGAATGAGCCCCTGCTCTGCATTGCTGACAGGGGCCTAAATCTCTCAAAATGCTCTGTTGTATTGCTGGGTGACATGAACGCCCTTTTGCCGTGAATGAACCTGTCATCGCCAGACATCTGTGAAGCTCTGACAGACGTTCTTCAGAACCTCCTGCTTGAGGTTCTTTTGTTTTGCTTTCGTTTTGTCATCTCATTTCCCTCTCTCAGCTGTCATCTAGTTGCACTGATTGCATCCCTTTAAATCCCCTCCCATACTGCATCACTTTGCGGTTTATACAACTTCCTGGAGTGTGCTGATACTATAAGCTGTTACTGCTACATCCAAAAGATAAGTCTGTTTCTTTATTCCTGTTTTCCTGTTTGCTTGATCTTAGGTGACCCTGACTCCCTCCGTATTAAGTGTAGGGAGCCTGTGGTCGTGTCCCCTCACTATTATAGGGTGTTCAGGTGTCATACAGTCGAGGAACGAGGGTATGCAATTATCTACCATAGAGATTTTTGCATAGGCTGAGCAGTAAGGGAGAGAGCTAGGGCTGTTACAGGGCTTACCCTTTGGTTCCTTAGTTTTGGGATCAAGTCAGTCGGATCTTCATTTGTGTCTTCTAGTTTTCTGTAACACCTTCCGTAACAGAACCCCTGCTGTGCCTGGGTGACAGGAGCCTAAATCTCTCAAAATGCTCTGTTGTATTGCTGGGTGAGAAGAACCCCCTTTTGCCATGAATGAACCCCTGCTGTGCCTGGGTGACAGGGGCCTAAATCTTTTAAAAATCTCTGTTGTATTGCTGGGTTACGCGAACCCCCTTTTGCCATGAATGAACCCCTGCTGTGCCTGTGTGACAGGGGCCTAAATCTCTCAAAATCCTCTGTTCTATTGCTGGGTGACATGAACCACCTTTTGCCGTGAATGAACCCCTGCTCTGCCTGGGTGACAGGGGCCTAAATCTCTCAAAATGCTCTGTTGTATTGCTGGGTGACATGAACCCCCTTTTGCCGTGAATGAACCCCTGCTCTGCATTGCTGACAGGGGCCTAAATCTCTCAAAATCCTCTGTTGTATTGCTGGGTGACATGAACCCCCTTTTGCCGTGAATGAACCCCTGCTGTGCCTGGGTGACTGGGGCCTAAATTTCTCAAAATCATCTGTTGTATTGCTGGGTGACATGAACCCCCTTTTGCCGTGAATGAACCCCTGCTCTGCACTGCTGACAGGGGCCTAAATCTCTCAAAATCCTCTGTTGTATTGCTGGGTGACATGAACCCCGTTTTGCCGTGAATGAACCCCTGCTGTGCCTGGGTGACAGGGGCCTAAATCTCTCAAAATCCTCTGTTCTATTGCTGGGTGACATGAACCCCCTTTTGCCGTGAATGAACACCTGCTGTGCCTGGGTGACAGGGGCCTAAATCTCTCAAAATCCTCTGTTCTATTGCTGGGTGATATGAACCCCCTTTTGCCGTGAATGAACCCCTGCTCTGCATTGCTGACAGGGAACTAAATTTAGTGAAAACATCTGTTACTGATCGGAAGATGCGTGACTACAAGCGCACGCTGATGATAGCATTCCCACCTGACAGCGGGGGCACAGTGGAAGCACAAATTGAAGGCAGAGGAGGAGGAAGAGGTCGCCAATGCAGCTGGGGCACCACCAGCACCTGAGAAGGCAGGTGCTGGGTTAGCATGGCCAAAATGTGGAAAAGCTGTGTCAGCCTTGGAGGTGCTGACCTGCCATGCAGCCAGTGTATAGTGTGAACATGTGTTTAGCACGTCAGAGAGCATTATCACAGGCCGCAGCCAATGTGGACAAACTTCCGTTTATTAAAATGAACCAGGCATGGATCCCACAGGACTTGTCCGTACCTTGTGCAGAATAGACATTTATACCATCCTCAACCATCCATTCTTGTACTCAAGTGCACGTATTCTTTGTTTTATTTTGTTATATGGCCCAATATTTTGGGGGATACCCCAATTTAAAAATCAAAAATAACACAAATCAGTGTTGGCTACCTACGGTATTCCTCCTTCACCGCCGCTTCCACCTACACTGCCACGTCAACCTACACCGCCACATCCACCCATCCACCGCCTCCTCAACCTCCTACTCCTAGATCCAAATTTTTTTTAAATTTTTTTCTGTATTTTATGTTATTTTAAGTCATTTCCCTATCAACATTTGTTTGCAGAACAGTTGTCATGCTCTTAAGCACATTTTGATGCCTTTTGCAGCCCTCTAGCCCTTTCCAGGACTATTTTAGAGCCATTTTAGTGCCCAAAAGTTCGGGTCCCCATTGACTTCAATGGGGTTCGGGGTCAAGTTCGGTTTAAGTTCGGGTCCCGAACCCGAACTTTTTTTTCAAGTTCAGCCGAACCTGCCGAACCCGAGCATCCAGGTGTCCGCTCAACTCTATTTATTACAAGGAAATATTTCTACGGTATGTCTTATTTGCCCTTATGCGGTGCAGTTATATGTTCTAAAGCATTTTTTGGCTTGTATTAGTGGGGGAAAAAAGGCTTATTCGCTGTTGTGTGGTGAAGTGAGAAAATTACAGCCCTTTTTGTTGTGTATTAGTGGCAAAAGTTAAATATATTTGCCCCTCAGCGGTGCAGTTATCTGTTGTAAAGCCTTTTGTGGCGTGTATTAGAGGTAAAAAAATATATATATTTGCCGCTCAGCAGTGCAGTTATCTGTTGCAAAGCCTTTTGTGGCGTGTATTAGCGGAAAAAGAAAATATATATTTGCCACTCAGCGGTGCAGTTATCTGTTGTAAAGCCTTTTGTGGCGTGTATTAGAGGAAAAAGAAAAAATATATTTGCCGCTCATTGGTGCAATTATCTGTTGTAAAGCCTTCTGTGGCGTGTATTAGTGGAAAAAGAAAAATATATATTTGCCGCTCAGCGGTGCAGTTATCTGTTGTAAAGCCTTTTGTGGGGAAAAAGGGCGTATTAGCCATTGTGTGGTGACGTGAGAAAATTACTGACTTTTTTGGGGTGTTTCAATTTCCTTTTTATTTATTTTTATTTAATCTAACAGTATGTCAGACAGAGAAGTGCCAGGCCCTGCACAGGGGAGTGGCAGATGCGTAAATGTTTCTGGCGCAAGCAGAGGTCGCAGCAGAGTAAGGGGCATTGGCAGCAGGGGTCACTTCGAGAGGCCTGAGCTCCCAGTGTCAGCTAATGGTCACGTCGTGACTAGCAACCCAGCGGTTCTTGAGTGGTTGACTCGATCTTCGACTTCGTGGCAAGTGACATCAGACACCCCCAGCCAAGAGTTGGTGGGTTTGTCAGACACAACCCTTAGTTGGCATGGCCCGGGAGCCAGGGGCGGATTAAGTGCATGATAGGCCCGGGTCCTAAACTGAAAAATTTGGTCGCCAAATTTCAAATACATATAATTGTAATAAAAAAGACATGGAGGAGAATACAGCACCCCATACCTCTTACATCCAGTGGCATCTCCTGTCATGTAGACCTTCTCTTTCCTCTTCTCCTCCATTTGACCCAGACCACCATGGCAAATTCTTTTAGCTGCATCTCGTCTCTACAGTTTGTAACACAGACACGTTAGATTTCTCAATTTTTCCATCAACCTCCTCATCCTGGTGTCCCCACAGTGTCATCCTGCCACCCCCAATACTGTGCCGGTTGTGCTCCCCAATGCCCCAGGAACTATACTGCTGAAAAAATAGTGACTCTAATAGACATAATTGGGGTAATTTATCAAACTGGTGTAAAGTAGAACTGGATTTCCAAAAGAGCTGTCAAATATGAAAGGTGGAATCTGATTGGCTGCTATGGGCAACTAAGCCAGTTCTGCGTTACACCAGTTTGATAAATTACCCCAAATGTTCCTATAGTGTCCACAGCAGCTATAATGTCCCCTAGAGTGCCCCCAGTAATTATAACACCCAATACTGTGCTCCAGGCAATAATCCCTGTATAGTGTCCCCAGAAATAATAGAATTGCCCCTACAGTGCCTCCCCAATAGCAACACCCCCATATAGTAATTTCCACCACACTGCCCCCACATAGTAATCCCCCCATAGTAATTTGCCCCACACAATAATTTCCCCCAAACTGCCCCCATATAGTAGTTTGCCCCCACACAGTAATATTCCCCACACTGCCCCCACATAGTAATTTTCACCACACTGCCTCCACATAGTAATTTGCCCCCACATAGCAATTACCCCACACTGTCCCCACATAGAAATTACCCCACACTGTCCCCACATAGAAATTACCCCACACTATCCCCACATAGAAATTACCCCACACTGTCCCACATGGCAATTTCCCCCACACTGCCCCCACACAATAGTTCCCCCCACACTGCCCCCATATAGAAATTTGCCCCCACATAGTAGTCCCTCCCATAATAATTTGCACCCACACTGCCCCCACATAGCAATTTGCCCCCACACTGCCCCATCTAGTAATTTCCCCCCACATAGTAGTCCCTCTCATAGCAATTTGCCCCCACATAGCAATTTTCCCCCACACTGCCCAACTAGTAATTTGTCCCCACATAGTAGTCCCTCTCATAATTATTTGTCCCCCATAGTAATTTGCCCCCACATAATAATTTGTCCCCACATAGTATTCCCTCCCATAATAATTTTCCCCCACACTGCCCCATCTAGTAATTTGTCCCCACATAGTAGTCCCTCTCATAATAATTTGCCCCCACATAGGATTCCCTCCCATAATAATTTGCCCCCACACTGCCCCCACATAGCAATTTGCCCCTACACTGCCCCATCTAGTAATTTGCCCCTACATAGTATTCCCTCCCATAATAATTTGCCCCCAAACAGCCCCCACATTCCGCCCCCACATGTACTCGATTTATCTTCCCTAATATGTCCTCCTGTGTGTTCCCCCCAAAGTAGGCACATGAAATAAAAAAATAAAAAATGAACAAAAAATGAAAAGATAAATACTCACCTATGTCCAGGGCCAGGCGCTTGCTCGCAGAGGAAGGCGGGATGAGTCAGGCGCGTCACAGTGCTGCGTCCCGTCACAGGCGCGCGATGACGTCATCACGCACGCCTGCGCCGGGATTTCACTACCGCATAGGCCTCAGGTCTACAAGGCCTGAAGCCTATGGCGGTGATCGGCGACGGGACAGGGAGCTATGTGCTCCCGTGCCCCGCCGCAGTATGTGGGCGTTCGGGTCAGCGTTGGGTCCCCCAGCGGTGCTGGGCCCGGGGCTGCCGACCCGAACGTCCCTATTGTAATCCGCCACTGCCGGGAGCAGTCCCTGTGCCCTCACCTGTCCTCAACCTGCCTCTGTCCTTTACTGTTCCAAGAGCCAGAGAAGTATTCCATGCTGTGGGCTCAGCTCCACTATACAGTGAGGACTATCCACTAGAAGACAGTCAGCAGCTACTGGCTAGCCAAGATGTGGATGAGAAATCCACCGCTTCCTCCACTAGGCAGGCAAGTAGTGATGAGGAGAGTGGCGTGAGAGCAGGTGTTGCGAGTGGTCAGGCTCTTGACCCAGAGGCGGTTGAGGAGGACATTGTGCAGACAGTACTCGATGATGATGATGTAGCTGATAGCACTTGGGAGACGGGTGATGAAGGGGCTTCTTTTTTTCTTTATATAATGTAATATTATAAAATCCGGTGTCTCCATGATAAATCTGAAGCGTGGGGGCCCTGTGTGGCTTCTACACACTTTCAAAATAATCCTTCAGCAGGTCGAATAGATGCCGGATGACCAGGACGCTCCATGACCTTCCCCGGAGTTTCTTTCGGGAGCAGCAGTTCATTTCTGAGACGTCCGTACCGGTAGTGGGCGGGGATATCCGAAGACCCTCTCCATCTCCGTGCACCACAGGATAGCCTCCTTTCCATCCATGATGACTGGGAACTTGTGATTTTTTTTTTCCCTGACGAAGAGACTACGGGCTGGTAGTTATAATTTGAATCTTGATGAACTTTGCGACTCTTCTGTGCTCCAAGCAATCTTGAAGCTTTGTCTTCTCATTGTCAGTAGCTACTAGAGGCCTGTTCTTGCCACGCAGGTTCCCCCAGAAGGATACATCAATCTTGACAGGATTTGTCTCCAGGTGGAGAGAAATTGTTTTTTGAAATGCTTTCTCCATCGCAACCACATTCTCGAATAACCAGAAGACTGGCCGATTATCTCCTGTCTTAGGCAATACTTTATTAAAGGGGTTGTCCAGGTTCAGAGCTGAACCTGGACATACCTCCATTTTCACCCAGGCAGCCCCCCTGACTTGAGCATCGGAGCAGTTCATGCTCCGATGCTCTCCTTTGCCCTGCTCTAAATCACACAGGGCAAAGGCATTTTTTGGAGATTCGGTGACGTACCAGGCTCTCCATGGGGCTGCCAGGAAGCCCGGTGATGTCACCGGCACTGATGGGCGGGCTTTAGCGTTGCCATAGCCAGTAAAAGGGCTAGGGCAGCGCCGAAGCATGCCCATCACAGCCGGTGACGTCTTCCGCCCGGCAGTCTGTGATTGTAATCAAAAGAGCCCTTGCCCTGTGCGATCTAGCGCAGGGCAAAGGAGAGCATCGGAGCGTGAACTGCTCCGATGCTCAAGTCAGGGGGGCTGCCGGGGTGAAATTATGGGTATGTCCGGGTTGAGCTCTGAACCCGGACAACCACTTTAAGTAATCGTGGAAAGTCAAAAACAGTTGTCCACTGCCCCCATAAAGGCCTTTCCGGTGTGGGTTAACCACTGCTAAGTCATTACAAGGACTGCTGCCAATTATCAGATCGAATTGTTCATCAATCTGTTAATTTAAATTTAAAATTGAACCAAAACTTGATTAAAATTCTAAGAAAATAAACTTAAATTCGCCAATATATTATCCCAGTCTTCAAGGGAAATTCCTAGACAATCAATTTGCCAAGCATTCCCGGAGAACGTGTATTATTAAATTGTGTTTTAAGCAACACTTTATAAATTCGAGAAATTTTAACCTTCTGTCCCATATTCCCTATAAATGAATAGACGAAGCGGGGAGATCGAGAAAACCATTACACAGGGCATGGGGGGGAGGAGGGGTCAAACATGGAGGCAGAGGAGGACACGAAGCAACATATATTCGATACTTCAAACTTCAAACCAGGTCCCAGCCGACACCGAAGATCAAAGGAGGGGGGCAGCAGGAAGCAGCGGAGACCATAAAATCAGAAGGAGGGTGACCGCCCCGTCTGCGAGCGAGGCAGCAAGCAGACACAGCCAGACAAGGCGGACAAATGCAAGGGATCCGCCGAGAGTCCGGTCCAACAGGACGCAAAGGGCCCAGAGGTGCGGGTTGTCCCACGGTTCAGATAGAGAGGCTCGTGTCTTTCATAGTGAGGCGTGATAGAATGGTCGGAGGGAGGAGCGACGTAGCAAACCTACATCATCAAGTCTTCACCCTCTCTGACGAAGAGGCTTCATCATCAGGAGAAGAGGACGGCAGCTTGCCCGTGAAGCAGCGGCGAAGCCAGCAAGTCGCTAGCATGGCCGGGAGTCAGCAGGGTGGCAGCAGTGGGAGGTCGGTAGCCAAATGTGCCCGGGGTAGACCACCCGCTTAGCAGGAGCCTACCGGGAAGTAGCGGTGCACGGGTTCACGGAGGCAGCGGCGGTAGCAGTCAGTCAGTGCGTATTGTTGGGGGTAAAATCACCTACTCGGCGGTGTGGCAGTTTTTTGTTAAGCCGCTGGAGGAGGTGAACATGGCCATATATAGAATCTGTGGGCAGAAGGTGAAGCATGGCCAGGGTGTCAATACTTGAGTTATTTGGCCAGTTTTGGCCCCGTGACTGCCCAAATAAGTGAAGTGTGCAGTGATTATAAAAGCGACGCCTGTCATCTGCATGTCATACTGACTCACAGTATTATTTCACTACCCCAGCAGACTCTCTATGCGTATTACTGCAAGGCACAGTGTTCTACACCACTACAAAGGCTCTCTACAGCCAGGAAATAGCCGTTTAACGTAATTGGCCGCAAATAAATTTGGGTCAAAACAAATTTTTCCCCAAAAATTTGGCGAACCGGCGAATCGAATTTTTAAAAAATTTGCTCATCTCTAGTCCCTAGTAATAGAAATGCCCCTACAGTGCCGCCAGCAATAATTCCCCCTATTCTACCACCAGTAAAAATGCCCCCGGTATTAATAATTTTCCCTATGGTGCCCTCTGTAATAATGCCCCAGTACAAAAAACCTGCGGTGCTACATTATTAAAATTCCCCAGTGCCTCTAGTAATGCCTCCTATAGTGCCCTTGTATTATAAAAAATTCCCCAGTAATGTCCCATATAGTGCCCCACTATTAAAGTGCCTCCAGTAATGCCCCTTATACGGTCCCCAGTATTAGACATTTCCCTATAGTGCCACCAGTAATGCCCCATATAGTGCTGCCAGTAATATCCTCCACAGTGCCCCCAGTGGTAATGTCCCCCACACAGTGCCACCTCCATTAGTAATGTCCCAACAAAGTGCCACCTCCATTAGTAATGTCCCAACAAAGTGCCCCCATCTGCAGTAATGTGCCCAGTCAGTGCACCCTTTGGTAGTAATGTCCCCCAGTTCCCCTTCCCCAATTATGTACCAGTTCCCTGGTGTCTGCAGGTAGGCGACAGACCTCTTCTGGCTTACAGCCTGGAATGTTGGGCAGCAGATGGACAGTTGTGCTGAAGTCACTGCGCTTCGTTCCACACAGGCAAGGGTGATGATGTCATCAAGCCCATCTGAGCTGGGATTTACGGCTTTATATGCCTCAGCCCACTAGGCCTGAAGCCTGAAGCCTGAGGTCTATGAGGATGAACAGCGGGGCAAACTCCCTTGCCCCGCTGCAGTATTCAATAGCATCACAGTCCTAAGGATGGATATACAGCTGAATTTAGGAGGGGGACTTTGTTGTCCTAACATAATATTTAATAACCTTTCTATACAGTTTTGTCATGTAAAAACTCTTTTGCATAAACATGGGAATATGGGAAAGACATGCAAATGAGCAGGATCTGCACAAGGCTACCAATGTAAGGTATGCTGACTAAGCCTGTCATCTGTCTCATGGATAGATTGAGGGCTTGCATATACCTGGCTTTTGGCATACAGCCTTTGTGCGGTTGTCTATTGTATGTCATAGATAATAGGCATCCAAGACACATCCAGCCGTCCTCCTAATGCTGTTTCCAAACAATTTTGTTGGAGTTTCCATCAATTTCTAACCTTTTTTTGTGAACCAGACACCCTCTCTTCTTCAGAGCAGGGGGTGCCTGGTTTGATGCTCGGGTCTCCCAATGACTTTCATTGTATTAAATTGTACTCGAGCACCCGCAGTATTCGGCCGAGCACTCGGATGTGCTGAGCATAGCAATGTTCGATCTGAACAGCAGTTTGGCCGAGCATGCTCGCTCAACACTATTGACCATACTTTCTGATCAAGCAGCCAACCATGCTCACTGAATAACTGACCGCTTGATGTGATGAAAGGGCAGGAGCACAATAGAGGTTCTATAAGTCTATTATGCAGACAGAATAATACCAGCAGATGTTGACCAGGTTAACAGTATTTAATATTGTTCCTTATGATTCATATGCATGTATGTAGCGGCCTGAAAGCGAAGTTTTGTGAGGAAGATGTGAGTGCTAGTAATGGCACAAATAGAAATAGTGGTTCATGGTGCCTGTCCTCGCTCTGGTGCTCCCTTGGGGCTGAGCAGCAGTGAATGGAGAGCGAACCCTATTTTAGCCTTTTGGGGACTCCTGCCTCGTGCTAGTCGGGCTGCCTTTAATGGTACAGTACAGACCAAAAGTTTAGACACACCTTCTCATTCAAAGAGTTTTCTTTATTTTCATGACTATGAGGACATCAAAACTATGAATTAACACATGTGGAATTATATACATAACAAACAAGTGTGAAACAACTGAAAATATGTCATATTCTAGGTTCTTCAAAGTAGCCACCTTTTGCTTTGATTACTGCTTTGCACACTCTTGGCATTCTCTTGATGAGCTTCAAGAGGTAGTCCCCTGAAATGGTCTTCCAACAGTCTTGAAGGAGTTCCCAGAGATGCTTAGCACTTGTTGGCCCTTTTGCCTTCACTCTGCGGTCCAGCTCACCCCAGACCATCTCGATTGGGTTCAGGTCCGGTTACTGTGGAGGCCAGGTCATCTGGCGCAGCACCCCATCACTCTCCTTCATGGTCAAATAGCCCTTACTTTCAAAGTTTTCCCAATTTTTCGGCTGACTGACTGACCTTCATTTCTTAAAGTAATGATGACCACTCGTTTTTCTTTACTTAGCTGCTTTTTTCTTGCCATAATACAAATTCTAACAGTCTATTCAGTAGGACTATCAGCTGTGTATCCACCTGACTTCTCCTCAACGCAACTGATGGTCCCAACCCCATTTATAAGGCAAGAAATCCCACTTATTAAACCTGACAGGGCACACCTGTGAAGTAAAAACCATTTCAGGGGACTACCTCTTGAAGCTCATCAAGAGAATGCCAAGAGTGTGCAAAGCAGTAATCAAAACAAAAGATGGCTACTTTGAAGAACCTAGAATATGACATATTTTCAGTTGTTTCACACTTGTTTGTTATGTATATAATTCCACATGTGTTAATTCATAGTTTTGATGCCTTCAGTGTGAATCTACAATTTTCATAGTCATGAAAATAAAGAAAACTCTTTGAATGAGAAGGTGTGTCAGAACTTTTGGTCTGTACTGTATATGGTTGGCAGGGTGCAAGGCAGGTGCAGGGCTAGTGAAAGTATGGAGTCAACTACTAAGCACATTTGGCTGCAATAAATAAAGTCTCTCTTTACTGAATGAATAATCAGACTAGTAGTTTAAACAACAGCAAAAGGCACAGTTCTGAAATATATTAGAGATCAGGATTCACACAATAGTTGTGCATAGGCAGTAGCAATGATGGCAGTGGTAGTCCTGAGTCTCTCTCTAAACAAACTTTACAAGCTTTCCAGATAGTCACATGGGCTCAAATATTTTCTCATTAACTCTTTCTGCAGTTCCCAGGCTGTGGGGTGCAGATCTTGGATTCAGATGGCCAGTCCCTCTCAAAGTATAGTGGGTGCTGGAGGCAACTAACCATTTCCACAAGCAGTAAAGTCCCAATGCCAAAAAACGAGCAGTACCCTACTGTCTGAATCCAGTGCACAACCTTGATGGTTCTAAACCTTCTGTGGAAGTGTTTTCTCTTTCCCTCAGGGCTTGTGTTTCAGTTAAGTTCTTTCATAGCTGTTCAGTCTCAGAAATAGTGTTTCCTGGATGAGGCTACTCTTTGCAGAAGCTCACACATGTAAGTCTTGCCTCTAGCTCTGCTCAGCTAAGACTCTTTAACTAAACAGAGGAGGCAACCTAACCAAAATCCCCAGTGTTAACTGTTTTATGTCCATACACAACTATTTGGAATACCTGTTAATAATAAAGATAAGTGCTTTTAGCAGCAAATCACAACAATTAACTTTTTGTAAACAAGCGGTTGGCCATTTTCTTGTTACTGTTCATCATCATGATTATCACCACCTGCAACTTTCCCAGGTTGGGATTCAGCTTGTAGACAGGCTAATTGCTGGTTGAGAATAGATTCTTCATCATCACTCATTCCATTATGGATGTCTCACGATGGAGTAGAGGACAAGGAGAAGGAACAGTCTGCAAGACAAGAAGCTGATGATGGAGAAAAGGACACTGTATTGCTTGATATTGAGGGGTGGCTTGACCGGAACTGTTGAGCTGATTGGAGGTAGTCAGAGGCGCAATACACGACCATATAAGGATGTCCAGTAAATTATTATTTTTTTTTTTTTTGAGTGTGAGATCTGGAACAAAAAAAAATAATAATGAAAAATCAAAACAAAATTTTACTGGACATCCTCATCTGGTCGTGTATTGTGCTTCTGACTACCTCCAACCAGCTCGACAGTTCCGGTCAAGCCACCCCTCAATATCAGACCTAACCCCAAAAGGTACCTGTTAGTTCCGGCTGCACTGACCAGCGACTTTCTCTTTCACTGGCGTTGTGCCCAGGACAGTACAACATAAAAAGGTGAGCACATTACATCCTCTCACGAGGATCATCCTCTAACTTATTAAGCCTAGGAGCACCTTTCTCTCTTCAAGCCACTGTATTGGGGATGTGGGTTGGCTGCCACAAAGAGGACCAGGAGTAGGAGAACAGACTTGTTCTGATCAGGAATGCTGGCCAATTGTAATTTCCCAAAGGATTCGATTATGCCGGTTCATGTGCAGCAATAGAGCTCTGGTACCTATGTTTGTGTTTGAACATCCACGGCTTATTTTAATCCTGCAGATCTTGCACACGGCTGTGGTGTTGTGAATTGGCCTTGTGGGAATTGCTTACACAGAAGTATTGGAAGCTGAGTACAGTGTAGGTCTGGCATGTTTTTCACTTGTGCCCACAGTATTAGTGGCATCGCCAGTTCCCAAGCTGACTACAATATAAGCAGATCTGCCCCCACCAATTATTTGGGAGGTTTTAGCTCTGTATTGCCTAATCTCTGTATTGCCACCATGGCCACCACCCTCGTCCTCAGATTTCTTCTCCATTTCGACACCTGATCTGACTCCCAGACCCCGACCAAAACACTATCATCATTAGAGTCCTCTCCCTCCCTGCCACTTTTAGCAGATTGCTCCACAGAGCAGACCAAACGGTAATAGCTCTCGCAAAATTTGTCAACAGGGAGACTCTCTTGGCTGGAAAAATGCTGTGACTCCTGGCTCTAAGGCACGGTTTAAGACTCAGAAGACACCTCTTCATAATCCTTCTGTGACTGAGAGGAGGAGTGAGCCATCGCAATCCACAATCTCATCCTCTTTCTCCTCAATGATAATGTTGTGCCTTTCTGAAGCCAGGGAGAACTGTGGCCAATTACTACTATTACTGCTACTTCATGCCGGATTGCTGGTGCTATTACTACCCACATTCTGGCTCTGGATGGACAAGGCCTGGCCCTGGATTTTTCATTTAGGAACCCTTTGATATTCCTGCCTTTTTTGAGTCTAATGTACACAGTCACATAAACTATGGAACGATTTGCAAGTCTGTTTTCTGGAACTTAGATTCAGAAAGGTAAAATAAAATGTCCATCCCTTTTCACAAACACACTGAAGACACTACTACTGACAATTGACTTTGGAAATAATGCAGTATTGGCACTACTAACAGATTTGGGCTTCTGTGCTTTCAGATATGCAAATTCAGAAAAAAGGTAAGTTGTCAACTTACTATAGGATTATTTCCCCCACAGACACACCAACATTTGAACTGTCTGGAGATACCCTGACCCAGATTTCAGACTAGCATTTCAACTATTGTCACTCAGAGATTTATAACGCAACCCTCTGGCTCTGGTTTGTAAAATTTTGTAAAACATACATTGCACATGTGTATTGCTAGATTTTGCAAAACAAGAAAAACCTTGAACTGTCTAGAGATGCCTTGACATGGATTTTGCTGTAGTATTTAATGTTTTAACTTAGATTTTTAAACTACTACCCTTTGTATTGTAAGACACACATTGCAAAGTAGTATTGCTATAATTCACAAAAAAAAACCAAAAAAAAAAAAAACCTTGAACTTTCTGGAGATGCCCTGAAACAGTTTCGGTCTAGTATTTAATGTTTTCAATCACAAACTTAAACTGTTGCCCTTTGTATTGTAAGACACACATTGCACAGTAGTAGTGCTATATTTTGCAAGACAAAAAAACCTTGAACTGTCTGGGGATGCACTGAAAAAATTTAAGCTAGTATATGCCATTATCATTCAGAGTTTTCAAATGCTACCCTCTGTATTGTAAGACACACATTGCATTATTGTATTTGGTATTGCTTTATTTTGCAAAACAAAAAAACTACTTGTCTGGAGATGTCCTTGAACACTAGTATTTTGCAAAACAAAAAAGAGATATCTGACATCAGTTTCATCCCAGTATTTCATATTTTCACTCAGAGTTCTCAAATGCTACCCTCTGTATTGTAAGACACACATTGCATTATTGTATTCGGAATTGCTTTATTTTGCAAAACAAAACTTGAACTGTCTGGAGATGCCCTGCCACATATTTCAGTCTAATATTTAAAATTTTCACTCAGAAATTTAAACAGTTACCCTTTGTCAGGGCCATATTTCTGGACTGTTTTCTGGAACTTAGACTGTTTTTTGTAGAGATGGGACGGGGGATTCGTCGAATCCACGAATCCCTCGAATCTTGCTGGATTCGTGGGATTCGTGGACTCGAATCCAGACGTAATTTGCCTGAAACGAATCCGACGAATCTGGTGGGAGGGACTGGGAGGCGGAGCTGGGGGCCGGTGCGTTTACTGTGCTCCGGCCCCTCCGCTCCAGTAGTTATATAATGTGTAATTGTGATTAATAATCATGCTGCCCCCTCTGTGTGTAGTATTACATTCAATAAATCTTACTTACAGCCGGCTACTGCTATCGTAACAGGCCGGCCGGACAGACGAGCGGCAGCGTCACTGACTGATGTCACCTGCTTGCGCCGCTTCATTCATAAAGCAGGCGGCTCAGGCAGGTGACGTCAGTCAGTGACGCTGCCGCTCGTCTGCCCGGCCGGCCTGTTACGATAGCAGTAGCCGGCTGTAAGTAAGATTTATTGAATGTAATACTACACACAGAGGGGGCAGCATGATTATTAATCACAATTACACATTATATAACTACTGGAGCGGCAATGGGGGGGTCTGTGGATGGCACTGTTATAGGGTGGGGGGGTCTGTGGATGACACTGTTAAGGGGTGGGTGGTGGGTCTGTGGATGGCACTGTTATAGGGTAGGGGGGTCTGTGGATGGCACTGTTATAGGGTAGGGGGGTCTGTGGATGGCACTGTTATAGGATGGGGGGGTCTGTGGATGGCACTGTTATAGGATAGGGGGGGTCTGTGGATGGCACTGTTATGGGGTGGGGGGGTCTGTGGATGGCACTGTTATGGGGTGGGGGGTCTGTGGATGGCACTGTTATGGGGTGGGGGGGTCTGTGGATGGCACTGTTATGGGGTGGGGGGGTCTGTGGATGGCACTGTTATGGGGTGTGGATGGCACTGTTATGGGGTGTGGATGGCACTGTTATGGGGTGTGGATGGCACTGTTATAGGATGGGGGGGTCTGTGGATGGCACTGTTATGGGGTGGGGGGGTCTGTGGATGGCACTGTTATGGGGTGGGGGGGTCTGTGGATGGCACTGTTATGGGGTGGGGGGGTCTGTGGATGGCACTTTTATGGGGTGGGGGGGTCTGTGGATGGCACTGTTATGGGGTGGGGGGGTCTGTGGATGGCACTGTTATGGGGTGGGGTGGGGGGGGTCTGTGGATGGCACTGTTATGGGGTGGGGGGGGTCTGTGGATGGCACTGTTATGGGGTGGGGGGGTCTGTGGATGGCACCGTTATGGGGTGGGGGGGTCTGTGAATGCCAGGGGGAGAGGTGAGAGGCACTATGATACTACTAGCACATTGGGGGGAGGCACTATGATACGGGCACATTATGGGGGGAGATGGCACTATGATACGGGCACATTATGGGGGGAGATGGCACTATGATACGGGCACATTATGGGGGGAGGTGGCACTATGATACGGGCACATTATGGGGGGAGATGGCACTATGATACGGGCACATTATGGGGGGAGATGGCACTATGATACGGGCACATTATGGGGGGAGGTGTCACTATGATACGGGCACATTGGGGGGGAGATGGCACTATGATACCGGCACATGGGGGGAGGAGAGAGGCACTCCGCACTTGATACTGGCACATGATTAGGGGGGCATCTATGGGGACACTTACTGGCACATTATTGGGTGGCACTGTGGGGGCATCTACTGAGGCCACAAAGAAGGGGTATTTTATATGGGGGGCTCTGTGTGGTACTAGTATTATCAGGGGTAGTTTCTGCAGTATAGTATTGGGGAGCACAGCGGCACAGTATTGGGGGTGTTAGGATGATTTGTCCAGAAGATGGGAGGATGATGGAAAAGTAGTAAACTAAGATTTTTTTTTTTTGTCAAGCTGCAGAGACGAAAAATGGCTGAAAACTGGTGTCTGGTCTGAAGGTCTGAAAGGAGAAGATGAGGAAAGAGAACATCTACAAGAGACGTCACTGGATGTAAGAGGTATGTGGCTGTATTACCCTGTATGTTTTATAGTGATAGGAGCAGGGGTCATCGCGGTCATATAGGGTGCGACCGTGACTGGGAGGTGGAGGTTCAGACAAACTGACGCGGTCTGACTTTGTTTCTTACACCGTGCGTTCACACAATTATGTACAGGATTCGTAGGATTCGAGATTCGAAAGATTCGATATATTCGAGAACCTTTTCGGATTCGGATTCGGATTTGGATTCGAAAAAATTTGGATTCGTCCCACCTCTAGTTTTTTGGAACTTAGATTCAGAAAGGTAAAATAAAATGTCCATCCCTTTTCACAAACACACTGAAGACACTACTACTGACAATTGACTTTGGAAATAATGCAGTATTGGCACTAACAGATTTGGGCTTCTGTGCTTTCAGATATGCAAATTCAGAAAAAAGGTAAGTTGTCAACTTACTATAGGATTATTTCCCCCACAGGCACACCAACATTTGAACTGTCTGGAGATACCCTGACCCAGATTTCAGACTAGCATTTCAACTATTGTCACTCAGAGATTTATAACGCAACCCTCTGGCTCTGGTTTGTAAAATTTTGTAAAACATACATTGCACATGTGTATTGCTAGATTTTGCAAAACAAGAAAAACCTTGAACTGTCTAGAGATGCCTTGACATGGATTTTGCTGTAGTATTTAATGTTTTAACTTAGATTTTTAAACTACTACCCTTTGTATTGTAAGACACACATTGCAAAGTAGTATTGCTATAATTCACAAAAAAAAACCAAAAAAAAAAACCTTGAACTTTCTGGAGATGCCCTGAAACAGTTTCGGTCTAGTATTTAATGTTTTCAATCACAAACTTAAACTGTTGCCCTTTGTATTGTAAGACACACATTGCACAGTAGTAGTGCTATATTTTGCAAGACAAAAAAACCTTGAACTGTCTGGGGATGCACTGAAAAAATTTAAGCTAGTATATGCCATTATCATTCAGAGTTTTCAAATGCTACCCTCTGTATTGTAAGACACACATTGCATTATTGTATTTGGTATTGCTTTATTTTGCAAAACAAAAAAACTACTTGTCTGGAGATGTCCTTGAACACTAGTATTTTGCAAAACAAAAAAGAGATATCTGACATCAGTTTCATCCCAGTATTTCATATTTTCACTCAGAGTTCTCAAATGCTACCCTCTGTATTGTAAGACACACATTGCATTATTGTATTCGGAATTGCTTTATTTTGCAAAACAAAACTTGAACTGTCTGGAGATGCCCTGCCACATATTTCAGTCTAATATTTAAAATTTTCACTCAGAAATTTAAACAGTTACCCTTTGTCAGGGCCATATTTAGAGCTGGTGCAGCTCTACCTAGGCACCATCTTTGAATGCTCCCTATGGGGGCCAGGAGAGTGGCCAACATGAGTGGGCTGGGTGAACTTGAGTAGATGGGTCCAGCAGTACCACAGAGAGCCAGTATATTGTGCTGCACTGTGGTACGGTATTTGGTTCTGCTGCAGAAACAAATGCCAAAGTGCAGCACAATGTACTGGCCCAGCAGCACCAAATACCACAGTGCAGCACAATATACTGGCCCATCAGAACAAAATACGACAGTACAGCACAATATACTGTCCCAGCAGAACTTCTTGTTCAACAGTGGTATTTGGTTCTGCTTGGCCAGTATATTGTGCTACACTGTGGTATTTGGTTCTGCTCCAGAACCAAATACTACAGTCTAGGGCAAAGTACCTCCTCAGATGCGGTTTCTCTGTGGTGGATGGTGCCAGCTGCTATGTTCTGTCCTTCACCTCCAGTAGTTTCTAATTAAGATATGGATGAGGGGTCTGAAGAGGTGAGATGCCACAGCACAGCCAGCCCTAGCTTCAGCATGCTGCCTGGTCATACAGGGTAATACAGCACAACATGCCTTTTACATCCAGTGATGTCTCCTTTGATGTAGATGTCCTCTTTCCTCATCTTCTTAATTCAGACCAAACCCCAATAACAGCTTTGTTTAGTGACATTTCCTCTGATATACAGTAGAGCAGGGCTGGCCAACCTGCGGCTCTCCAGCTGTTGTAAAACTACAATTCCCACCATGCCCTGCTGTAGGCTGATAGCTGTAAGCAGTCTAGGCATGCTGGGAGTTGTAGTTTTGCAACAGCTGGAGAGCCGCAGGTTGGCCATTCCTGCAGTAGAGGTTCTCTTTCTTCATGTTCTCTGTTCTCTGTTCGGCCTAGACTGCCACAACAAATTCTTTCAGCCACATTTCTCTGCAGAGTTTTCCACACAGACATGTTAGAGTCCTCACTTTTCATCATCCCCACCATTTCCTCAGAACAAACTCCACCTCCTGGTGCCCCAACTGTATTATCCTGCTGCTACCCCCAATACTGCACCCGCTGTGCTCACCAATGCCCCCATACACCATAGTGGCCCTAGTAGTAATAATGCCCATACAGTACTTCCAGCAATAATAATGCCCCCCAGTAATAATAATGCCCACTCCATTGTGCTCCCAGTAATAATACCTGTATGGTGTCCCCAGAAATAATATACCCTTAGTAATACAAAATGTCTCATGGGTATGGGGGAGATATAGTTACATTTACTATAAACACTTAGGCCAATTATAGCTACTGGACAGTGTTAATATTGAATGTGACTATAACTCCCCCCATTCTTAAGAATCCACCCAGGGTCTGTATTAAATATACAAGGCCAACACAGGCCAATTACAGTTACTGGACAGTGTTTACATTAAGTGTCCATTCACACGTCCGTATGCGTTTTGCGGATCCGCAAAACACGGACACCGGCAATGTGTGTTTCGCATTTTACGGACCCACATCGCCGGCACTCTCATAGAAAATGCCTTTTCTTGTCCGCAATTGCGGACAAAAATAGGTCATGTTCTATTTTTTTGCGGAACGGATGTGTGGACCCGAAAGTGCGGATCCGCAAATGCGGATGCGGACAGCACATTCCGGCCCCATTGAAAATGAATGGGTCCGCACCCGTTCCGCAAAATTGTGCAGACCCATTTTGCGGACGTGTGAATGGACCCTAAATGTGACTATAACCCCAAATGTCCTTAAGAATACACCCATGTACTCCATGGTGCACAGTAGTATTGCTATATTTTGCAAAACGCCCTGACATGGATTTTGGCCTAGTATTTCACGTTTTCACTCAGATTTCAAATGCCACCCTCTGTATTGTAAGACATATGTTGCACAGTAGTGTTATATTTCCCAAACAAACAAGCAAAAACAAAAAACTTGAACTGTCTGGACTTTCCCTGAGACAGATTTCAGGCTAGCATTGCATGTTGCATACTTATATTCTGTATTGCTATATTTTGCAAAACAAATACAAAGCTTGATCTCTCTGGAGATGTCATGACATGGATTTTGGACTAGTATTTCCCATTTTCACCTACAGGTTTAACTATGTTTTGCAAAACAAAAAATCCTTGAACTGTCTAAAGATGTCCTGACACAGATTTTGGACTATTATTTTTTGTTTTCGCTCAGAGATGCTCAAATGCTATCTTCTGTGTTGTGAGACACATGTTGCGCAGTAGTATTGCTATATTTTACAAAACAAACACAAAAAAACTTGAACTGTCTAAAGATTTTAGGCTACCTTGCAAGCCACATGTTGCACACTTGTATTCTGTACTGCTCATTTTGCAAAACAAAAAAAAATAAAAAATTGAATTGTCTGGCGATACCCCAACACAGATTTCAGCTTAGTATTTCATGTTTTTACTCAGAGATTTCAAACGCTACCCTCTGTATTGAAAGACACATGTTGCGCAGTAGTATTACCGCATAGAAAAACAAAACCTTGAACTGTCTGGAGATGCCCTGACATGTATTTGGGCCTAGTATTTCACGTTTTTACTCAGATATTTCAAATGCCACCCTCTGTATTGTAAGACACACATTGAACAGTTGCATTGCTATATTTTGCAAAACAAAAAGAAAACATAGTTGAACTGTCTGGAGATGCGCTGACAGATTTTGGTCTAGTATTTTACATTTTCACTCAGACATTTCAAATGCTACCCTCTGTATTGTACATGTTGCACAGTAATATTGCAATATTTTGCAAAACAAACTTAAACACGCTGGAAATGCCCTTACACAGATTTTGGTCTAGTAGATTTGAAATGCTACCCTCTGTATTGTAAAACACATGTTGCACACTTTTTTGCTGTTTTTCACAAAAAAGCAAAAAACAAAAACGTTGAACTGTTTCGAGATGCCCTGACACAGATAAATAACTAGTATTTCACATTTCTCTCAGATTTAAAAAGCTACTCTCTGTATCGTAAGACTGTTTGGAGATGCCCAGATACAGATTTTGGTCCAGTATTTCAAGTGTTTTCACTGAGATTTCAAACACTAAAACACTTGTTCTACAATTTTTAACTTATTTCCTCCACAAAAAACTTTCTGTTTAAATGGGAAAAAAATAAATGCTCTTGCATGTAGCTGTTTTAGAGGTTCTGCAACAGCTGCATCTGTGCTAGGAGGCACACCCAGCCTCAGCTACTCACTCCCTGGCTGAAAGCTTGTGTTGAAAGGCTATTTTACATACATAATTAAGTACTGATTGGTTCTGTCCCCTTTAATTACGTCCCTATTATATTCTGTGTAATAGTATTCCTTGTAATGTAGTGAGTTGATAGATATCATACACTAATCTCCCAACTGCTAATGTGCTGAGAAATTCCTAAGTGCTTGTCTTAGAGACATGCGTGCCGCACACTGGGAATCTTTGGGAGGAAAGGCTGAAAGGGTATAAACTTGGCTGCACACAGACAGTTAATGGGCGCTCCATTGAAGAAAATCATCAGGTAGGATGTGATTGAAACACAATTTTCTTTCTTGTATCACCACGGGGTTGGCCATGTGCTACGACACAACGGTTGGAGTTCCCCCCATATTGTATTGGGCAGGCCATGTGAATATGACTTATTCTGTATGTGATTTGTCTGTTGTCTTATATTTATTCACACTTAGTAAATATTTTTAGCACTAAACCTGTTAAGCCTATTTATTCACAAATCATCAAATTCACTTTTAAAAATAGAGCTTTGCTTGCCTTTCCCTATTAGAGATGTCGCAAACATAAAATTTTCCGTTCGCGAACGGCGAACGCAAATTTCTGCAGATGTTCGCGAACGGGTGAACCGGGCGAACCGCCATAGACTTCAATAGGCAGGCGAATTTTAAAACCCACAGGGACTCTTTCTGGCCACAATAGTGATGGAAAAGTTGTTTCAAGGGGACTAACACCTAGACTGTGGCATGACGGAGGGGGTCCATGGCAAAACTCCCATGGAAAATTACGTAGTTGACGCAGAGTCGGGTTTTAATCCATAAAGGGCATAAATCACCTAACATTCCTAAATTGTTTGGAATAACGTGCTTTAAAACATCCAGTGTGTGTATACGATCAGGTATGATGTTGTATCGATCAGGTAGTGCAAGGGTTACGCCCGCTTCACAGTGACAGACCAAACTCTGACAGACCAAACTCCCCGTTTAACGCACCGCAAACAACGGCAAACAGTCCATTTGCACAACCGCAAAATCCCCATTTGCACAATGTTGGATATCAAGCTAGCCATGTCCCGTTCCTTGTCCTCACTGACGTCATTGAAGGTCTCTTCCTCCACCCAGCCACGTACAACACCAAGGGTCCCCGAAAGGTGACAACAAGCCCCCTGGGACACCTGCTGTGGTTGGTCTTTCACCTCCTCAAAGCCACCTTCCTCTTCTGACTCCTCTTCTTCAGACTCCTCTCTCTGCGTTGCCGCAGGTTCAGCAATCAACAACGACAAGGCTGCTTCTGGTGGTGATGGTGACCACAACTCTTCCTCTTCATGCTCATCTAGAGCCTGATCCAGAAAAAACGCATATGGGATGAGGTCAATGATGTTGCCTTGGGTTTGACTGACCAGGTTTGTCACCTCCGCAAAAGGACGCATGAGCCTACAGCTATTGTGCATGAGCGTTCAGTAACGCGCCCAAAAAATACCCAGCTCCGCAGAGGCTGTCCTCTTTTTTGTAAATTAAAAAAATCTGTTCTTACCAGTTTAATTTCTGTTTTGTCCCCTATCAGGGGCCGGTGTATGGAATAGAATTTAGGAACCGGGAGATGGAAAAAGATGGTTGGTCGGTCCTCTTACTTCCAATTTGGGGCACTGCGCGTGCGCCGTGCAATGTACTGTGCCACCCAAAATATGTGGTGTGTTAAGTAGTACTATTCCTATCAGTTTAATCCCTGTTACGTCCCCTATCAGGGGACGTGTATCGAATAGATTTTAGACAGCTGCAAAGAGTTGTCAATAGTTGACACACTCATGACATAAATTGTATTCCTCTATTTGTCAATCTTGGTGTAGTGATGACTGTGCTGGTGCGCACGTTTGGGAGATTGCAGGCGATGGGGGTTTTTCAAAGCCTATGGTCGTGCTGAGGTAGTTCAGTGACAGTTAAGTGACCCAGAAAACAATGATTCTGCAGTGTTGGCCCATTGTTGGCCTAGTGGGCTTTAATGATCACCTTAGATGATCACATAGAAAATTTATGTTTGTTCTATGAATAATTATCCAGCTGATCGCTTTTGGTCTGTTCACAATGAAGCAACGACCTTATCATCTGGGGTGTGCCAACATTGCCAACACACTCATAGAGGTGATCGTTTCATTGTGATACGCAAGCCCCTTCACCACAACAAGGTAACGATCACGAAGGGGAATTGACACATGTATGTGCCTTTTTTTTTGTTTTGTTTTTGCAGCCACAGTGCAGCACCAGAGGCCAGAAAAATTAGGCATGTACACATGCCTGAAAAATAACGGTATTGTTGCAGCCGCTGCTGTAGCAACGGCTGTAAAAATGTATGTTTTCCAGGCAGAAAGTGCACTAAAACATTGCGGCTTGAACCCTAGTTGGTGGCGGAGAAGTCACGCAAGTCATCCGGCATGCAGAGATTAAATACAGCAGCGTGTGGACCATTTTTAGCCGAAGGCATCTCATCAGGCCTTTTTTAGTCAAATGCATCCCCCACTGTCAGTCCCTTCGGGATCCATGCCTCATTCATCTTAATAAAGGTGAGGTAATCTAGACTTTTTTGACCTAGGCGACTTCTCTTTTCAGTGACAATACCTCCTGCTGCGCTGAAGGTCCTTTCTGACAGGACACTTGAAGCGGGGCAGGCCAGAAGTTCTATCGCAAATTGGGATAGCTCAGGCCACAGGTCAAGCAGGCACACCCAGTAGTCAAGGGGTTCATCGCTCCTCAAAGTGTCGATATCTGCAGTTAAGGCGAGGTAGTCTGCTACCTGTCGGTCGAGTCGTTCTCTGTGGGTGGACCCCGAAGGGCTGTGGCGATGCGTAGGACTTAAAATGCTCTGCATGTCCTCCATCAACAACACGTCTGTAAAGCATCCTGTCCTTGCCGGCGTGGTCGTGGTAGGAGGAGGATTACTTTCACCTCTTCCCCTGTTAGATTCCCGTTGTGCTGTGACATCACTCTTATATTCTGTGTAAAGCATACTTTTTAACTTGTTTTGGAACTGCTGCATCCTTTCCGACTTCCGATAATTCGGTAACATTTCAGCCACTTTCTGCTTATACCGGTGGTCTAGTAGCGTGGCCACCCAGTACAGGTCGTTCTCCTTCAGCCTTTTTATACGAGGGTCCCTCAACAGGCATGACAGCATGAAAGACCCCATTTGCACAAAGTTGGATGCCGAGCTACTCATGTCCCGTTTATCATCCTTACTGATCTCATTGAAGGTCTGTTCTTCCCCCCAGCCACGTACAACACCACGGGTACCAGATAGGTGACAACGAGCACCCTGGGATGCCTGCTGTGGTTGGTCTTACTCCTCCTCAAAGCCACATTCCTCCTCTGACTCCTCTTCCTCAGACTCCTCTTCCAGCATTGCCGCAGGTCCAGTAAGCGATGATGATAAGGCTGATTCTGGTGGTGATGGTGACCACAACTCTTCCTCTTCACGCTCATCTACGGCCTGATCCAGCAGCACTCTTCGCAGGGCACGCTCCAGGAAGAAAACAAATGGGATGATGTCGCTGATGGTGCCTTCGGTGCGACTGACTAGGTTTGTCACCTCCTCAAAAGGACGCATGAGCCTACAGGCATTGCACATGAGCATCCAGTAACGTGGCAAAAAAATACTCAGCTCCGCAGAGGCTGTCCTAGCACCCCAGTCATACAAATACTCGTTGACGGCTTTTTCTTGTTGAAGCAGGCGGTCGAACATTAGGAGTGTTGAATTCCAACGTGTCGGGCTGTCGCAAATCAAGCGCCTCACTGGCATGTTGTTTCGCCGCTGAATATCGGAAAACTGCGCCATGGCCTTGTAGGAACGCCTGAAATGGCCACACACCTTCCTGGCCTGCTTGAGGACGTCCTGTAAGCCTGGGTACTTATGCACAAAGCGTTGTACGATCAGATTCAACACATGTGCCATGCCACGTATCAACTTGCCCAAATTCAATGCCGCTAACAAATTGCTTCCATTGTTACACACCACTTTGCCGATCTCCAGTTGGTGTGGGGTCAGCCACTGATCCACCTGTGCGTTCAGGGCGGATAGGAGTGTTGGTCCGGTGTGACTCTCTGATTTCAGGCAAGTCAACCCCAAGACGGCGTGACACTGTTGTATCCGGGATGTGGAGTAGCCCCTGGGGAGCTGGGGGGGGGTGCAGTTGATGTGGAAAAAGACGCAGCAGCAGAAGAGGACTCAGCCGAAGAGGTTAGCGAAGAAGATGGAGTAGGAGGAGTAGAGGAGGTGGCAGCAGGCCTGCCTGCAAGTCGTGGCGGTGTCACCAACTCCGCTGCAGAGCCACGCATTCCATGCTTGGTAGCAGTCAGCAGGTTTACCCAATGCGCAGTGTACGTGATATACCTGCCCTGACCGTGCTTTGCAGACCAGGTATCAGTGGTCAGATGGACCCTTGCCCCAACACTGTGTGCCAGACATGCCATGTTGGGGATTGCCTTTTGTGAAAAGAAATTTCGGCCGGGTACCTTCCACTGCGTTGTCCCAATAGCTACAAATTTTTGGAAGGCCTCAGACTCCACCAGCTTGTATGGTAAAAGCTGGCGGGCTAAGAGTTCCAACAAGCCAGCTGTCATACGCCGGGCAAGGGGGTGACTCTGTGACATTGGCTTCTTACGCTCAAACATGTCCTTGACAGACACCTGACTGTGGGCAGATGAGCCTGAACTGCTGAAGGTGAGAGGCGGAGTGGCGGGTGGTTGAGAGGGGGCAAGGAGGACAGCAGTGGTTGACGTGGCTGAAGATGTTGGACCAGGAGGAGGATGGTGGCTTTGAGTTTGTGTGCTGCTTGTACTCATCATGTGTTGATCCCATAGGCGTTTGTGATGTGAGATCATGTGCCTTCGCAAAGCAGTTGTACCTAGGTGGGTGTTGGACTTCCCACGACTCAGTTTCTTTTGGCACAGGTTGCAAATGGCATCGCTGCTATCAGAGGCAGACACACAAAAAAAATGCCACACTGCTGAGCTTTGCAATGACGGCATTCTAGTGGTGGCAACAGCATGCGTTGATTGGCGTGCTGTCTGGCTGACCCCGGGTGCCGATACATGCTGTCTGACTGTGCCACTAGCTCCTTGTGACGACCTCCCCCTGCTTCCAACTCGTCTCCTTCTCTTCTCTGTCTCCCCATTTTAACTTCCCCCCTGTTCTTCTTCTCTTGGAGCGGGCACCCACGTGACATCCACAGACACATCGTCATCATCAACCGCTTCACTTGTATCTGGCAATTCAGCAAAGTAAGCAGCAGCGGGTACAACATCATCATCATCACACCGTACGTCCATGTATATAATGCTGCCTGACTGAGACATATCCCTGTTATCTACATCCTCTGGCAATAATGGTTGCGCATCACTCATTTCTTCCAACTGATGTGTAAATAACTCCTCTGACAGATCAAGTGAAGCGGCTGTGGTGCTAGTGTTGGTGGTAGCGGCAGGCGGGCGAGTGGTAACTTGAGAGGTGCCCGAAGCTGAGCTGGAGGAGGATGGTGCGTCAAGGTTCCGAGCGAAAGCTGTAGAAGATTTGGTGTCCTGTATAAGCCAGTCAACTATGTCCTCAGAATTTTTCAGAGTTCAGGGTACGTGGCCTCTGAACACTGGGCATTATTCTAGGGCCAAAGGAAATCACAGCACCACAACCACAACGGCCCCTGCGGGGTGGCCTGCCTCTGCCTTTCATTTTATTTTAGATTAGTGGTACTAAGAGGCAACTGCAATTACACTGCTCAAAAAAAATAAAGGGAACACAAAAATAACACATCCTAGATCTGAATTAATTAAATATTCTTCTGAAATACTTTGTTCTTTACATAGTTGAATGTGCTGACAACAAAATCACACAAAAAAAATAATTTGGAAATCATATTTTTTAACCCATGGATTTCTGGATTTGGAGTCACCCTCAAAATTAAAGTGGAAAAACACACTACAGGCTGATCCAACTTTGATGTAATGTCCTTAAAACAAGTCAAAATGAGGCTCAGTAGTGTGTGTGGCCTCCACGTGCCTGTATGACCTCCCTACAATGCCTGTGCATGCTCCTGATGAGGCGGCGGACGGTCTCCTGAGGGATCTCCCCCCAGACCTGGACTAAAGCATCTGCCAACTCCTGGACAGTCTGTGGTGCAACGTCACGTTGGTGGATAGAGCGAGACGTGATGTCCCAGATGTGCTCAATTGGATTCAAGTCTGGGGAACGGGCGGGCCAGTCCATAGCATCAATGCCTTCGTCTTGCAGGAACTGCTGACACACTCCAGCCACATGAGGTCTAGCATTGTCTTGCATTAGGAGAAACCCATGGCCAACCGCACCAGCATATGGTCTCACAAGGGGTCTGAGGATCTCATCTCGGTACCTAATGGCAGTCAGGCTACCTCTGGGGAGCACATAGAGGGCTGTGCGGCCCTCCAAAGAAATGCCATCCCACACCATTACTGACCCAATGCCAAACCGGTCATGCTGGAGGATGTTGCAGGCAGCAGAACGTTCTCCACGGCGTCTCCAAACTCTGTCACGTCTGTCACATGTGCTCAGTGTGAACCTGCTATTATCTGTGAAGAGCACAGGGCGCCAGTGGCGAATTTGCCAATCTTGGTGTTTTCTGGCAAATGCCAAACGTCCTGCACGGTGTTGGGCTGTAAGCACAACCCCCACTTGTGGACGTCGGGCCCTCATATCACCCTCATGGAGTCTGTTTCTGACCATTTGAGCAGACACATGCACATTTGTGGCCTGCTGGAGGTCATTTTGAAGGGCTCTGGCAGTGCTCCTCCTGTTCCTCCTTGCACAAATGCAGAGGTAGCGGTCCTGCTGCTGGGTTGTTGCCCTCCTACGGCCTCCTCCATGTCTCCTAATGTACTGGCCTGTCTCCTGGTAGTGCCTCCATGCTCTGGACTCTACGCTGACAGACACAGCAAACCTTCTTGCCACAGCTCGCATTGATGGGCCATCCTGGATAAGCTGCACTACCTGAGCCACTTGTGTGGGTTGTAGACTCTGTCTCATGCTACCACTAGAGTGAAAGCACCGGCAGCATTCAAAAGTGACCAAAACATCAGCCAGGAAGCATAGGAACTGAGAAGTGGTCAGGTCACCACCTGCAGAACCAATCCTTTATTGGGGGTGTCTTGCTAATTGCCTATAATTTCCACCTGTTGTCTATCTCATTTGCACAACAGCATGTGAAATTGATTGTCACTCAGTGTTGCTTCCTAAGTGGACAGTTTGATTTCACAGAAGTGTGATTGACTTGGAGTTACATTGTGTTGTTTAAGTGTTCCCATTATTTTTTTGAGCAGTGTATATTACAGAGGAAAAATTAAATGACTTTTTTATCTGCAAGGTGCTGTGCCACCTTATATGAGTGGTGGGCAGTGGGCACAGTACAGTCTGTGGGCCTGACACACACTGGCAGGCAACTGCAATTATATTACAGAGAAAAAATGTTATGACTTTTTTATCTGCAAGGTGCTGTGCCACCCTATATGAGTGGTGGGCAGTGGGCATAGTACAGTCTGTGGGCCTGACACTCACTGGCAGGCAACTGCAATTCTATTACAGAGGAAAAATTAAATTACTTTTTTATCTGCAAGGTGCTGTGCCACCCTATATGAGTGGTGTGCAGTGGACAAAGTACAGTCTGTGGGCCTGTCACACACTGGCAGGCAACTGCAATAATATTACAGAGGAAAAATGTAATGACTTTTTTATCTGCAAGGTGCTGTGCCACCCTATATGAGTGGTGGACAGTGGGCACAGTACAGTCTGTGGGCCTGACACTCACTGGCAGGCAACTACAATTATATTACAGAGGAAAAATTTAATGAATTTTTTATCTGCAAGGTGCTGTGCCACCCTATATGAGTGGTGGGCAGTGGGCACAGTACTGTCTATGGGCCTGACACTCACTGGCAGGCAACTGCAATTATATTACAGAGGAAAAATTAAATGACTTTTTTTTATCTGCAAGCTGCTGTGCCACCCTATATGAGTGGTGGGCAGTGGGCACAGTACAGTCTGTGGGCCTGACACTCACTGGCAGACAACTGCAATTATATCACAGAGAAAAAATTTAATGACTTTTTTATCTGCAAGGTACTGTGCCACCCGATATGAGTGGTGGGCACTGGCAGTGGGCACAGTACAGTCAGTGGGCCTGACACACTCTGGCGGGCAACTGCAATTATATTACAGAGAAAAAATTAAATGACTTTTTTATGTGAAAGGTACTGTGCCACCCGATATGAGTGATGTGCACACAGTACAGTCTGTGGGCCTGTGGCCTATCACACACGGGCAGGCAACTGCAATATATATATATATATATATATATATATATATATATATATATATAAAAATAAAATAAAAAGCAGACTGATGTACCAGCCCTAAAAAGGGCTTTTAGGGGTGCTGTCAGGATGCTGTCCTTACAGCAGATGAGTCTTTGAGGACTGGAGTGGACACAGAACACTGGCCTAGCTATCGCTTTCCCTCTTAATTCATCAGCAGCAGCACTCTCCCTGCTCTAACTAACACTGCAGCTTCATGAATCTAAGATGGATGCTGTCCTTGCTATTTGATAGGAGGTGGTAATGTCTGGGACGGAGGGTATGCTGATTGGCTGGAATGTGTCTGCTGACTGTGAGGTACAGGGTCAAAGTTTGCTCAATGATGACGTATAGGGGGCGGACCGAACATCGCATATGTTCGCCCGCCGCGGCGAACACGAACAAACGATGTTCACCGGGAACTGTTTGCTGGCGAATAGTTCGGGACATCTCTATTCTCTATTCTACACAATTCTTCGCGCCAACATGTGCAGTAAAATGGCGCTGCATTCTACTGGATTCGTCCAAAGCTAATTTGGAAAGCTTCAGGTTCATCTGGAGGACACCATTTTGGGATGTTCGTAACAGACCTAGTTTGTTACAAACTGATTCACTTATTACTAGTCTTGTCCACAAAATGGCTGCTGATGGAGAGTCACGTGACCAATCAAATCACCTCTGTTCAAATAAACTGCAGCTGCTGGGAGTTTAGAGCAAGTGCAATGTGCTTGAAGAGAGGTTACTGAGTGATGTGTCTGGTCACATGACCCTCTATCATAAGGCATTTTATGGACAAGACCTTTTTGTGGACAGCACAAATATAGAAAATGGTGCAGATTATAAAAAAAAGTTTATATTACTAACTAAGTACCACATAGGCATCTTACAAACACATTTGTCAACAGTAACCAGTAAGGGGTCACTGCATGTACAGTATTTAATGGAATACATAAATGTAGGAATAATTACTATATGCAGTAATACATTTATATGGTTGTTTTTTGTTTGCACAACTTAGTACATTACTTCTGCTACCATTTTCAGATTACTATTTTAATAGGGTATCCTTTTCAGTCATTTTTTTTACTTTGAGCTTCACATCTCAAACCTGTCTTATAAGAAATATTCCTTTGATGTACACACCAACAAATTGGAGTTCATGATTCATATTTCTATGGCAATTTATACACTGAATAATGAACTCTGCTAGGTGCAGTATAACATGGGCACTTCCTAAGCCTTTGATACACAATGCCCTATATCTATCTGTTTATCCTCAATCCAAGAAAAAGGTATGTGGCACTCACCATAAAAACATGTCCTTTATTTCACTGTCATAAAATTGCAGCAAGGACAAGAGATGACATCTGTTTTATGTTTTTTCATACGCTTTTTCATGGACATATTGCATAGCACAGGGGCGGTGCTAGGGTCTCAAAAGATCCGAGGGCCCAAGCCCCAATGCATATGGCCCAACTCTATAAATCAACCAACCGCCCCCCATCCCTGCAAACACTAGTGCTGAAGCCATTTTACTGTACAGTACTTGCTATACAGCAGCACGTACCCCTCACATCCAGTGCCTCCCAGGTGACGTCTCCTCTGATGTAGGTCTTCTCTGTCATCATCTTTTCCATTCGGTACAGACAACTTCTCTCAGCTGCGCCTCGTCTCTGCAGAGTGTGACACACAGACAGCTTAGCTTCCTCACTTTTCTGTACCCACAAATACTATCTGGAAGAAAAATTAGTGCCATACAGATAATCTTCCCCATAGTAATAGTGCTCCTCATAGTCCCACCAATAGTAATTTACTTCTAGAATGCTATTAGTAATACTGCCCCCTACATTTGTCCCCAAAAGTGATAGTGCTCCCCAAGAGTGCCTCCATTAGTAGAAGAGACCTCCAGTATTAATAATGCCCTTACAGATCCCCCAATAGAAATAAGGCCCCCCTATTGTTCTCCCAGTGGTAATAAAGCTCTCTACAGACCCATCAGAAGTAACAAGGACCCCCATAGTGCTCTTAGTAGAAATAATGTGGATCTATAAGTCCCTCCTATAGAGCCCCCAGTAGTAATAAGAATGCCTATAATGTCCCCTGGATTTAAAATACCCCTACAATGCCCCCAGTATTTATATCACCCCCCTACTGTTATAATGCTCGACCTGAAGCGCCTCCAGTATTTGTAATACCCTCTTCAATGCCCCCTGTAGTTATATTCCTCCGTTTAGTGTCCTCAGAAATTATAATTCCTCAGCCCCTCCACCATACAGTCCTATGTAAATAACATTATTTCCCTCCCTCCGCTATAGAGTCCCATGTATATACCATCACACCATCTCTCCAGCCCCATCCAATATATAGTCCCATGTAAATAACATCCCTCTCAATCTACAGCCCCTTCCAAAATACAGTCCCATGTAAATAACATCCCTCTCTATCTACAGCCCCTTCCAAAATACAGTGCCATTTAAATAACATCACCTCCTCCCCAGCCGTCTTCAACATACAGTCCTATGTAAATAAAATCATTCCTTCCCTCCCCCAGACACCTTCAACATACAGTCCTATATAAATAAAATCACCCCCTCCCCAGTCTCCTCTAATATGCAGTTCCATGTAAATAACATTACTCCTCAACATTCAGTGCCATGTAAATGATATCACTCCCTCCCACAGCTGCCTTCAACATGCAGTCCCATGTAAAGAACATCACCCCCTCCCCAGCCGCCTTCAACATATAGTCCCATGTAAATAACATCACCCTGCCCCAGCCCCTTCCAACATGCATTTCCATGTAAATAACATCACCCCTCAACTTTCAGTCCCATGTAAATAACATCACTCCACCCCACTGTCCCATGTAAATAACTTCTCTCCCTTCAGCCCTAACATACAGTCCCAGTTAAATAACTACAACTCCCAACATTGCTCTGCCTCTCACACTGAGTAATCTACGTCTTCACTTACCTCTCCTCATGTAGCAGACCTCACCACAGCTTCTTCCCAGGACTTCTCTTCACTGCTGAGCCGTCCTCTCCTGCATTGGTCATATTATAGTGACATCAGCGTAGGTCCTTTTCAGCTACTGCATTTAGAACTGATCACATGGACTGTGATGTCATCACAGGTCCTTCAGCTCTTGCAGGGCATTAGATTTAATTGTATTGCCATCCTGAGGATGCCAATACAGTTGAATATAGCTGGTAGGCAGTACATTCGGGGCCTGGGACAAAATATCATGGGCCCAGGCCCTGAATGTTTTACCCTGGCAATGCCCCTGTCAAATGATTTACAATATAAATATATATATATATATATATATATATATATATATAAAAACAGCCAGGTCCATAAATATTGGGACATTGACACAATTCTAACATTTTTGGCTCTATACACCACCACAATGGATTTGAAATGAAACGAACAAGATGTGCTTTAACTGCAGACGGTCAGCTTTAATTTAAGGGTATTTACACTTGTTAAGGAACCAAAAGTAATGGGACAATTGGCTTCTCAGCTGTTCCATGGCCAGGTGTGTGTTATTCCCTCATTATCCCAATTACAATGAGCAGATAAAAGGTCCAGAGTTCATTTCAAGTGTGCTATTTGCATTTGGAATCTGTTGCTGTCAACTCTCAAGATGAGATCCAAAGAGCTGTCACTATCAGTGAAGCAAGCCATCATTAGGCTGAAAAAACAAAACAAACCCATCAGAGAGATAGCAAAAACATTAGGCGGGGCCAAAACTACTATTTGGAACATTCTTAAAAAGAAGGAACGCATCGGTGAGCTCAGCAACACCAAAAGACCCGGAAGACCATGGAAAACAACTGTGGTGGATGACCGAAGAATTCTTTCCCTGGTGAAGAAAACACCCTTCACAACAGTTGGCCAGATCAAGAACACTCTCCAGGAGGTAGGTGTATTTGTGTCAAAGTCAACAATCAAGAGAAGACTTCACCAGAGTGAATACAGAGGGTTCACCGCAAGATGTAAACCATTGGTGAGCTTCAAAAACAGGGATGCCAGATTAGAGTTTGCCAAACGACATCTAAAAAAGCCTTCACAGTTCTGGAACAACATCCTATGGACAGATGAGACCAAGATCAACTTGTACCAGAGTGATGGGAAGAGAAGAGTATGGAGAAGGAAAGGAACTGCTCATGATCCTAAGCATACCACGTCATCAGTGAAGCATGGTGGTGGTAGTGTCATGGCGTGGGCATGTATGGCTGCCAATGGAACTGACTCTCTTGTATTTATTGATGATGTGACTTCTGACAAAAGCAGTAGGATGAATTCTGAAGTGTTTCGAGCAATATTATCTGCTCATATTCAGCCAAATGCTTCAGAAGTCATTGGACGGTGCTTCACAGTGCAGATGGACAATGACCCAAAGCATACTGCAAAAGCAAACAAAGAGTTTTTTAAGGGAAAGAAGTGGAATGTTATGCAATGGCCAAGTCAATCACCTGACCTGAATCCGATTGAGCATGCATTTCACTTGCTGAAGACAAAACTGAAGGGAAAATGCCCCAAGAACAAGCAGGAACTGAAGACAGTTGCAGTAGAAGCCTGGCAGAGCATCACCAGGGATCAAACCCAATGTCACGGATGGTGTACAGGAAACAAGACAATGCAATACAATTAATGACTCACTGGATCCACAACTAAGGAACAAAAGGGAGACCCCTACATGAGACCTGCCACTCTCCCTAATTGCTCAGCCTATGCGAACACCCCAAAGGTGGATGGGCGCATATCCACGTACCTCGGCTATCTAATACCTGAAGGCCCTACAATAGTGAGGGGACACGACCACCGGCTCCCTACACAAGACACGGAGGGAGTCAGGGTCACCTGAAAATCCAGCAGACAGAAAATCACAAATAAAGGAACAGCACTTATCTTGCAGAGGACTGGAGAATAGAAACAGCATGCACACACACTCCAGGAAGTTGTATAAGCCGCAACCTAATGCATCATGGGGAGGAACTTAAAGGGAAGCAATCAGTCCAACTGCATGACAGCTGAGATAGACTAACGAGATGAGGAACTTAACCAAAACAAAGAAACTCAAGGAGGAGGATCTGGAAAGCTCCTGTCAGAGCTTCTCAGCTGTCTAGTTGTGACAGTACCCCTCCCTCTACGAGTGGACTCCGGACACTCAGGGCCCACCTTCTCAGGATGGGACCTATGGAAAGCCCTGATGAGACGAGTGGCCTTAATGTCCGTCACTGGGACCCACATCCTCTCCTCAGGACCATAACCCTCCCAATGAACGAGGTACTGGAGGGAACCGCGGACAAGACGAGAATCCACAATCCTAGAGACCTGAAATTCAAGATTTCCATCAACCATAATCGGAGGAGGAGGCAAAGGCGAGGGTACAATAGGTTGAACATAAGGTTTCAATAAGGACTTATGAAAAACATTATGGATCTTCCAAGTCTGAGGAAGATCAAGACGGTAGGCAACAGGATTGATGACAGACAGGATCTTGTAAGGCCCAATAAACCTAGGACCCAACTTCCAGGAGGGAACCTTCAATTTGATATTCTTGGTAGACAACCACACCAGATCACCAACATTCAGGTCCGGACCAGGCACACGTCTCTTATCTGCCACACGCTTATATCTCTCACTCATGCTCTTTAGATTATCCTGAATCTTTTGCCAAATAGATGACAAAGACGAGGAGAATCTGTCCTCATCAGGTAAACCATGAAACCCATATGCACCAAAAAATGGTGACTTATCAGAGGACTCCTGACGACGGTTATTTAAAGCAAACTCAGCAAGGGGCAAAAAAGAACACCAATCCTCCTGATTCTCCACCACAAAACAGCGCAGATATGTCTCCAGATTCTGATTGACGCGCTCTGTCTGGCCATTCGACTGCGGGTGGAAAGCAGAAGAGAATGACAACCGAACCCCCAAGATAGAACAGAAAGCCTTCCAGAATCTGGAAACAAACTGCGTGCCCCTATCAGAGACTATGTCTGAAGGAATACCATGCAATTTGACAATGTGGTCAATAAATGCCTGCGCCAGCGTCTTAGCATTGGGCAAACCAGGAAAAGGGATGAAATGCACCATTTTGCTAAAACGGTCCACCACCACCAGAATCACAGTCTTCCCCGAGGAACGAGGCAAGTCCGTTATGAAGTCCATGGACAGATGTGTCCAAGGACGGGAAGGAATGGGTAAGGGAAGGAGAGGACCTGATGGCCGTGAATGAGGGACTTTGGCACGAGCGCAAGTCTCGCAAGCTGCCACAAAACCCTCAACCGACTTACGAAGCGCAGGCCACCAGAATCTCCGAGCGATGAGATCCAGTGTGGCTCTTGCCCCCGGGTGCCCAGCAAGGACCGTATCGTGGTGTTCCTTAAAAATCTTGTGTCTCAATGCGAGAGGCACAAACAACCTCCCAGGAGGACAAAGATCAGGAGCCTCTGACTGGGCTGCCTGCACCTCTGCCTCCAATTCAGGAAAAAGAGCAGAGACCACCACACCCTCAGCCAAAATGGGACCCGGGTCTTCAAAATTCCCACCTCCCGGAAAACAACGTGAGGGGGCATCTGCCTTCACATTCTTAACCCCAGGGCGGAACGTGACAACAAAATTAAACCTTGAAAAGAACAAAGACCATCTGGCCTGTCTCGGGTTCAGACGCTTGGCTGACTCCAAGTAGGCGAGATTTTTATGGTCAGTAAACACGGTAATAGGGTGTCTGGCTCCCTCTAGCCAATGGCGCCATTCCTCAAAAGTCAACTTGATGGCCAACAATTCCCTATCTCCCACATCATAATTTCTCTCTGCTGAGGAGAGTTTCTTTGAGAAAAAGGCACACGGTTGCCATTTGGCAGGAGAGGAACCCTGAGACAAGACCGCACCCACCCCTACCTCAGAAGCATCAACCTCAACTATGAAGGGTAACGAAATATCAGGTTGTACCAGGATGGGAGCGGAAGCAAAACTCTCCTTGATATTAGAAAAGGCCTTACGCGCCTCTACCGACCAGGAAGAAAAATCTACCCCCTTTCTGGTCATATCAGTGAGTGGTTTAACAACAGAGGAATAATTCAAAATAAATTTCCTGTAATAATTGGCAAAGCCCAAAAAACGCATCAGCGCCTTCTGATTCTCAGGAAGCTCCCACTCAAGCACAGCGCGGACCTTCTCGGGGTCCATGCGAAAACCAGAAGCGGAGAGAAGAAACCCCAGAAATTTAATTTCTGGAACCGCAAACACACATTTTTCCAGTTTCGCGTATAATTTATTCTCCCGCAGGATGAGCAAGACCTGACGTAAGTGTTCCTTATGAGTCTTGAAATCAGGAGAAAAAAATCAAAATGTCATCCAAATACACTAATACAAATTTTCCCATTAAATGATAAAAAATGCTGTTCACGAAATGCTGAAAAACGGCTGGGGCATTCATCAAACCAAAAGGCATAACCAAATTCTCAAAATGGCCCTCAGGGGTATTGAAAGCCGTCTTCCATTCGTCTCCTTCTCTGACCAAGGGGATATGATAGAAACTTTTAAATACATAAAGGGAATCAACTCGGTAAAGGAGGAGAGCATATTTAAAAGAAGAAAAACTACCACAAGAGGACACAGTTTTAAATTAGAGGGGCAAAGGTTTAAAAGTAATATAAGGAAGTATTACTTTACTGAGAGAGTAGTGGATGCATGGAATAGCCTTCCTGCAGAAGTGGTAGCTGCAAATACAGTGAAGGGGTTTAAGCATGCATGGGATAGGCATAAGGCTATCCTTCATATAACATAGGGCCAGGGACTATTAATAGGATTCAGATATATTGGGCAGACTAGATGGGCCAAATGGTTCTTATCTGCCGACACATTCTATGTTTCTATGTTTCTATGACCCTGACCAGGTTGTATGCCCCTCTTAGGTCTAATTTGGAAAAGACTTTAGCCCCAACAACCTGAATAAACAGGTCCGGGATCAGAGGAAGCGGATAAGGGTCACGAATAGTGATACTGTTCAGCTCCCTGAAATCCAGACAAGGTCTTAAAGAACCATCTTTTTTCTTAACAAAGAAAAAACCAGCGGCAACAGGTGACTTCGAGGGTCGTATGTGTCCTTTTCTCAGACTCTCAGAGATATAAGCATGCATAGCGACCCTCTCAGGTTGGGAAAGATTGTATAAACGAGATTTAGGCAGTTTGGCGCCTGGGATGAGATTAATAGGGCAATCGTACTCCCTGTGCGGGGGCAAATCCTGAACTCCACTCTCAGAGAAGACATCCGAAAATTCAGAGAGGAAAGGTGGTACAGTCTTAGTAGAAACCTCAGAAACAGATGTCATGAGGCAATTCTCTCTGCAAAAGTCACTCCAACCATTTATTTGCCTCGCTTGCCAATCAATGGTGGGGTTATGTTTAGTGAGCCAGGGTAGCCCCAACACTAGAGGAGTAGGCAAACCGCTAAGGACGAAACATGACACATCCTCAACATGAACATCACTCACAATTAAACGAATATTGTGAACTATGCCCTTTAATGATTTCTGAGAAAGTGGAGCGGAATCAATAGCAAAAACAGGAATATCCTTTCCCAAAGTGCATACCTGGAAACCATGAGTTATTGCAAATTGATTATCAATGAGATTGACAGCTGCTCCACTATCCACAAAAATCTCACAAAAAATGCTCTTGCTCTCTAGCGCCACCCTAGCAGGCAGGACAAAACGGGAACTACAAGCAAACGGAAAACCTTCAATTTCCGCCTCAACCCTGCGAATAGTAACAGACGGAACATTTTTAAAAGATTTTTTCCTTTTTGTTTCTTTATTACTCCCAGAAGACTGCCTGAATCTCCTAGAGGGACAAACATTTGCCAAATAATTTATACCTCCACAACAAAAACAAACCCTCCCATGCGGGCTGAATCTTCTATTGTCAGAGGCAATCAACCCCAGCTGCATGGGCTCCTGCTCAGAAGGGGCTGACAGCGACTGAGACCCCTGCGCACAGAAAGAGACCGCTGCACTGTCCCGGGACTGAGTATGACAGGAAGGAGAGATCTCTCCTCTCTCTCTAAGATGCCTGTCAATACGAACGGCCTGAGACATAGCAGAATCCAAGGAGGTAGGTCTCTCATGAAAGGCAAATGCATCTTTCAATCCCTCTGAAAGACCATGGCAAAATTGACTTCGGAGTGCAGCATCATTCCAACCAGTATCAGCTGCCCATCTCCGAAATTCTGAGCAGTATATCTCTGCGGATTGTTTACCCTGGCATAACAGACGTAGTCTAGACTCAGTCAGAGCAATACGATCCGGATCATCATATATCTGACCCAGGGCTAAAAAAATAATTCATCCACTGAACGGAGGGGCCGTGCCCCCTCCGGCAGCGAAAAGGCCCAGGATTGAGCGTTACCCCTGAGCAGCGATATAATGATCCCCACCCTCCGTTCTTCATCACCAGAGGAATGGGGAAGAAGGCGAAAATGGAGTTTGCAAGCCTCTCTAAAACGCACAAAATACTCACTACCCCCGGAGAACGTATCCGGGAGTGAGATCTTAGGCTCAGAACAAACTCCATGAACGCAAGCTGAACCGGTCACTTGAAACTGAGAAAAAGTCTTACGGAGATCAGCTACCTCCAATGAAAGACCCTGGAAGCGCTCAGCCAAAAGTGAAACCGGATCCATGCTTGAGACGGTTTTGGCGGCTTATAATGTCACGGATGGTGTACAGGAAACAAGACAATGCAATACAATTAATGACTCACTGGATCCACAACTAAGGAACAAAAGGGAGACCCCTACATGAGACCTGCCACTCTCCCTAATTGCTCAGCCTATGCGAACACCCCAAAGGTGGATGGGCGCATATCCACGTACCTCGGCTATCTAATACCTGAAGACCCTACAATAGTGAGGGGACACGACCACCGGCTCCCTACACAAGACACGGAGGGAGTCAGGGTCACCTGAAAATCCAGCAGACAGAAAATCACAAATAAAGGAACAGCACTTATCTTGCAGAGGACTGGGGAATAGAAACAGCATGCACACACACTCCAGGAAGTTGTATAAGCCGCAACCTAATGCATCATGGGGAGGAACTTAAAGGGAAGAAATCAGTCCAACTGCATGACAGCTGAGATAGACTAACGAGATGAGGAACTTAACCAAAACAAAGAAACTCAAGGAGGAGGATATGGAAAGCTCCTGTCAGAGCTTCTCAGCTGTCTAGTTGTGACACCCAGTGTCTGGTGATGTCTATGCGTTCCAGACTTCAGGCTGTAATTGACTGCAAAGGATTTGCAACCAAGTATTAAAAAGTGAAAGTTTGATGCTTGCGATTTTCACGCAACCCCATTCATTTCTATGGGGCCTGCGTTACATGAAAAACGCACAAAGAGGAGCATGCTGCAATTTTCACGCAACGCACAAGTTTGCGTGAAAATCACCGCTCATGTGCACAGCCCCATAGAAATGAATGGGTCTGGATTCAGTGCGGGTGCAATGCGTTCACCTCACGCATTTCACCTGCACGGAAATATCGCCCGTGTGAAAGGTGCCTTAGTCTCACTAAAAAGCCATTTCACTATGTTGTCCTGAATATTATTATTGCGCTGAAACGAGATGATAGGTTTACATACTCCGACTTTCTGTAATGTCCTTTTCAATAATCCAGTTTTGATAAATGGTAGTTTTTATCATCTGATTCAAAGGACCATGCTTAGAGGACAAAGAAAACCTTTTCCATTTCTTGATTTTTAAAAACGTTACTCTATCCTGACACACTGCCCATATGCCTTGTCAATTACTTCTTCCGGATATCCCCTATAAAAAGAAAAAAATTGCTTTTTTAACTTAATTAGCTTTTTGTTCAAAATCTTGATCACTACTATTGATTCTCTGTAAGCACAAGAACTGGCTGTAAGGGACACATTTTAATGTGAACAGGGTGATAACTTGCATAATGGAATGGAATTTGTAGCAGTCGGCTCTAGGTATCCCCTAGGTACAATCATATTGTTCTCTATAAACACAGAAACATCAATAAATTCTGCAGATATAACACCCACTGTAGCCGTGAATCTCATGTCCATATTCTTCATTTGAATATATTGATGGAAACCACTGAATTGTGGCACTGCACCAGACCATATCAGGAATACATAATTTGAATTGCACAAAAAACTTGATTTATGTCCGTTTCTGCTTGTTTGGTAAATTGTATAGTAAATGACTTGAACAGTATAATATAGATCATGAGACAGATGTAGACAGGCACTCAATAATGACATTATTACCGTCATACATGACAAATTCCACAGATTCTACAAGGTCAAGAAGATTATATTATTATTGACAGGAAATGCTAATAGTCACAGAAATTATGAGCCGTGATAGTATAATGCACTTTGGTGATGACTTATGGACAATCTTGCATGCATTATTCAGTCATGTGGACCATGATGAGTTCATTATCAAAATTGTATTAGTATTACTTTCTGGTGGCAACTATTACAGGTAAGTTCACTATGTTCTGGAGGTCAATGCTGCAATTACTTTCTCATTACTAATTGCCGCTAGTATGTGAGATGGGGAAACAGCTCTTCTTGTCTGTTTGTGTGATTAAATTAAATGTTCTGGACTGACATTCTGCTGTTTGGCCATAAGATGCTGCTGTTTCCTAACAGCTACAGACTGCACATATATCTCCATATTCATTAGAGAGGTGGGGATTACACAAGGTCTGGAGAGGAAGAGAAAGACAGAGCAGCCATCTTAAAGGAAAGGTGAAGCTAAGGAACTGTGTGAGTAGAGAATTTGACGGCATCCAGGTGTGAGAGCAACCCCCAGATACTAAAGATGCAGCTAAGTGAACGCTGATGAGAGCAGAGGAACAAAGCAACATACACTGTGGTACCACATGCTTGTTGAAGAGACGTTTGTTCTGTTCAGAGTCACCAGCGGATGCAAAGCAGACCCGAGTCGGTAAGATCGTGCACGCACCTCATCACAGTGTTGGCGCCTAGAGACTGAGACCAGGCCTGTAGCTAGTTAGGGTTTCTGTTTGTGTCAGGTCACAAGTGTTACTCCTGTTCATTTCAAGGACTTCATAACTTAAAGGAACATTTCACATTGGGGAGCTGATAAAATTCTCACAAACTCAAGCCAGGCTGGAGTTTTCTTGCTCAGGAGGAAGACTCAGGCACGTGCTACAGGACCAGTTTTGTGAGGCGGAATAATGTAGAAATTGTTAAGATTGTAAGCTATTGTGCTGCACTGCAGGATAGCCCGTAACACACACCCATACAGTGGTTCTTGTTTTTAGGGTAATAACAGGTAAGGTGTGGCAGTTTCGTTTTGCCCGCCAGCAGGTAAATTACTTCACTTTTCTCCTTCATCCACTGGAGGGCGCCTTGCTGTGCAGCACAAGGGTTGTGTTTATTGCCACATTTAAGTAAAATTCTGTTTTGGCAAAATCTGGTGTTAGGGTTAGAGTTGAGCGGACACCTGGATGTTCGGGTTCGACGGGTTTGGCCGAACTTCACCAAAAAAATTGAGTTCGGGACCCGAACTCGACCCCGAACCCGAACCCCATTGAATTCAATTGGGACCCGAACTTTTGAGCACTAAAATGGCTGTAAAAATGTCATGGAAAGGGCTAGAGGGCTGCAAATGGCATCAAAATGTGGTTAAGAGCATGGCAAGTGCTCTGCAAACAAATGTGGACTTGGGGTTGCTTTCCTCGTTTGTGACTTCACTGTATCCTGGGGAGCCCACCCTGGGATACAACTTACAACTACACTCAGTGTTGTAGATTTAGGGACAGGATTATTGAAAGTGGCGTCTCCTACATGAGTCTGAAAAATATTAGGAAAAAATTATCAAGAGGGGAATTTTTGAAAGGAGATTTTCTTCAGTCAGTGGTAATTAGTTTCACATGCATGAAACGTTTTGCACAATGTTTGATGCTGCTACATCAGTGGTTTATGTCTGTGGCTATTAAGAACATTATTTATTGAGTTACTACTAGAGATGGCCTTGCGGTTCACCCGGCGTTCGATTCGTGGCAAACTTTGCGCATTCGCGATTTGCCAAACATGCGAACATATGGAGATATTAGTGTCCGCCATATTCTTTTACATTGTGAAGAACTTTCACCCATGACACATCCATCAGGTGGTACAGGACAGCCAATTGAGATGTTTCAGCCCATGGACATACCCCCTACCTTATAAATAGACCCAATCTGGCCGCCATTTTACATTCAGTCTTTTGTCAGTGTAGGGAAAGGTTGCTATGTGGAGTCGGGACAGACTGTTAGGGACAAAAAAAACGCAATCAAATAGGTCCACAAAAGTCCTTTTAAGGACTGGTATAGGTGTGCTATTGATAGGTGTGCAGTACAGAGGGGTGTAATACACTTATAATATACTTTCTAACATAGAAAGTATAATATAGTGGATTTGTATTGTGCAGCAGTGGTGAGCGGTTCAGCAGCGATACTGCAGCTACACAGAGTGACAAACGCAATTAGAAAAAATAATTATAACTGGTGTGATATACCAGTCGCCCCCCCAAAAAACTGATAGAAGCGGGGTGTTATATACCAATAATATACTTTCTATATAGTGCATTTGGGTAGTGCAGCATTTGTTTGGTGTTTTGCTGTGTTCCCTACACACAGTGACAAACGATATTGGAAAAAATAATTATAACTGGTGTGATATACCAGTTGTCCCCCCAAAAAACTGATTGAAGCGGGGTGTTATATACCAATAATATACTTTCTTTATAGTGTATTTGGGTACTGCAGCATTTGTTTGCGGTTTTGCTGTGCTCCCTCTGCTACACACAGTGACAAACGGTATTGGAAAAAAAAATTATAACTGGTGTGATATACCAGTTGCCCCCCAAAAAAACAGATTGAAGCGGGGTGTTATATACCAATATAATTTCTTTGTAGTGCATTTGGGTACTGTATAGTGCATTTGCGCATGTGCGTACGCGAAAATTATATTTCCGATATTTAGCATTAAAAAAAATAATGAATGGAGATCGCAAATTTGAATAATAAATCTGGTATGTCACTGTCCATGTTGTGGGACTATTTGTGCACTTCTAGTAATTATTTCTTGGCTGCAAATATGAGCTGAAGGTTTTTCAGGTTCGCCTGCCATTAAAATGAATGGGACCCGCCGCGAACTTGCGGTTCGCGAACATTTGGTCGCGTTCGCGAACCGTCCCGGCAGATGTTCGTCCATCACTAGTTACTATTACTAATCCTTATTTTCATTTCTGCTACTCCCCTTCACTCGTTGCTTTGTGCAGTTGCACAGCTGCCTCTAATTGTAATCAGCTTCTGCGATAAATGTTCTGCCAGCTCACTCCTAGATGTCAAGTTAAGAGTATGTGCACATCTGCATTGGAGGCTTTGTTTGGGGCCTCTGTCGCAGGATTTTCTCAGCTAAATAAAGGATTCTCATGACCGAAAACTGAACGGATCCTATTATAGTCAATGTGGTCTGTTTGGTTCCATCTGCTTCAGTTGCACTTCTATTATTTTCATTGTTTTGTTCCTATAACGGAGCAGAACAACGAAAATAATGAATGCCAATATAAAAGAGCCCTAACCAGTGAAGTTGAGATATTATTTTTTTGTATAACTGTATTTTTATTGAAATGCAACAGCACAAATGAATTTCAACTGTATGCACCATTGTACAAATCAAAGTGAATAGGCAAAATGCACAAAATATTCAGCAAGAGAACACATAATATAACATCTGGTGATATGTTCAATGTAAACCAGGCAAAAGTCAATAAAGGCTGTGTGAAAATTCAAAATCCTGTCGTATTAAGTTATTTAAACAAGAAAATAAATTAATAAAAAGAGACAATTAGGCGTTATCCCACCATTGGAAGAACATTCCTGAGGAAATAGCTATATAAATCTCTTATTAGGGTGGGTATGATCCACATTGAATACTATCAGAACATCATTAGAGATGTCGCGAACATAAATTTTTCCGTTCGCGAATGGCGAACGCGGATTTCTGCAAATGTTCGTGAACGGGCGAACCGGGCGAACCGCCATAGACTTCAATAGGCAGGCGAATTTTAAAACCCACAGGGACTCTTTCTAGCCACAGTAGTGATGGAAAAGTTGTTTCAAGGGGACTAACACCTGGACTGTGGCATGCCGGAGGGGGATCCATGGCAAAACTCCCATGGAAAATTACATAGTTGACGCAGAGTTGGGTTTTAATCCATAAAGGGCATAAATCACCTAACAATCCTAAATTTTTTTGAACAACGTGGTTTAAAACATCCAGTGTGTGTATACGATCAGGTATGATGTTGTATCGATCAGGTAGTGTAAGGGTTACGCCCGCTTCACAGACATTGACAGACCAAACTCCCCTTTTAATGCACCACAAACAACCGCAAACAGTCCATTTGCCCAACCGCTAACTCCCCATTTGCACAAGGTTGGATACCAAGCTAGCCATGTCCCGTTGATGTCATTGAAGGTTTCTTCCTCCACCCAGCCATGTACAACACCAAGGGTCCCCCGAAAGGTGAATTGAATAGATTTTTCGAACGGGGAGATGGTTAAAAAAATGCTGGCTCCCTCCCTTTTGTTTGAATCCATGGTCACTGCGTCTGCGCCGTGCAATTTACTCTCACACCCGATATGAGTGGTATTTTCTGTAGTTCTCTCTTCTCATCAGTTTAATCCCTGTTACGTCCCCAATCTGGGGTCCATTTATTAAATTGATTTTTCGAACGGGGAGATGATTAAAAAAACGCTGGCTCCATCCCCTTTGTTTGAATCCATGCCACGGTCACGGCGTCTGCGCCGTGCAATTTACTCTCACACCCAATATGAGTGGTATTTTCTGTAGTTCTCTCTTCTCATCAGTTTAATCCCTGTTACGTCCCCAATCTGGGGTCCATTTATTAAATAGATTTTTCGAACGGGGAGATGGTTAAAAAAAAGCTGGCTCCCTCCCCTTTGTTTGAATCCATGCCATGGTCACTGCGTCTGCGCCATGCAATTTACTCTCACACCCGATATGAGTGGTATTTTCTGTAGTACTATTCTTATCAGTTTAATCCCTGTTACGTCCCATATCAGGGATTGCCTTTTGTGAAACAAAATTTAGGCCGGGTACCTTCGACTGCCTTCACAGTGACAGACCAAACTCTGATACACCAAAATGGATTGATTTTAGGAACCGGGAGATGGAAAAAGCAGCTTGGTCGGTCCTCTTACTCCCAAGTTGGGGCACTGCGCGTGCACGGAGCAATGTGCTGTGACACCCTATATGAGTGGTGTCTTAACCACTTCCCATCTGGGCCCTTTGCCCCCTTCCTGACCAGGCCAAATTTTGCAAAACTGACATATCTCACTTTATGTGGTAATAACTTTGGAACGCCTTTATTTATCCAAGTCATTCAGAGATTGTTTTCTCGTGACACATTGTACTTCATGATAGTCATAAATTTGAGTCAAAATATTTCACCTTTATTTATGAAAAAATCCCAAATTTACCCAAAAATTTGAAAAATTCGCAATTTTCTAAATTTCAATTTCTCTGCTTTTAAAACAGAAAGTGATACCTCATAAAATATTTATTATTTAACATTCCCCATATGTCTACTTTATGTTGGCATCATTTTGGAAATGTCATTTTATTTTTTTAGGACGTTAGAAGGCTTAGAAATTTAGAAGCAATTCTTCAAATTTTTAAGAAAATTGCCAAAACCCACTTTATAAGGACCAGTTCAGGTCTGAAGTCACTTTGTGGGGCTTACATAGTGGATACCCCCATAAATGACCCCATTGAAGAAACTACACCCCTCAAGGTATTCAAAACCGATTTTACAAACTTTGTTAACCCTTTAGACGTTCCACAAGAATTAAAGGAAAATGGAGATCAAATTTTTAAATTTCACTTTTTTGGCAGATTTTCCATTTTAATGAATTTTTTTCTTTAACACATCGATGGTTAACAGCCAAACAAAACTCAATATTTATTACCCAGATTCTGCGGTTTACAGAAACACCCCACATGTGGTCGTAAACTGCTGTATGGGCACACGGCAGGGCGCAGAAGAAAAGGAACTCCACATGGTTTTTAGATGCCATGTCCCATTTGAAGCCCCCTGATGCACCCTTACAGTAGAAACTCCCAAGAAGTGACCCCATTTTGGAAACTAGGGGATAAGGTGCCAGTTTTATTAGTACTATTTTTGGGTACATATGATTTTTTGATCATTCATTATAACACTTTATGGGGCAAGGTGACCAAAAATTTGGTTGTTTTAGCACAGTTTCTATTTATTTATTTTTACAGCGTTCACCTGAGGGGTTCAGTCAAGTGACATTTTTATAGAGCAGATTGTTACGGACGTGGCGATACCTAATATGTATACTTTTTCTCATTTATTAAAGTTTTACACAATAATAGCATTTTTGAAACCAAAAAATTATGTTTTAATGTGTCCATGTTCTGAGAGCTATAGTTTTTTTATTTTTTGAGAGATTTTCTTATGTAGGGGCTCATTTTTTGCGGGATGAGGTGACGGTTTTATTGGTACCATTTTGTGGGACATACGCGTTTTTGATCACTTGGTGTTGCACCTTTTGTGATGCAAGGTGACAAAAATTGCTTGTTTTGACACAGTTTTTTTTTTTTTTTTTTTTACGGTGTTCACCCGAGGGGTTAGGTCATGTGATATTTTTATAGAGCTGGTTTTTACGGACGCTGCAATACCTAATATGTATACTTTTTTTTATTTGTTTCACTTTAACACAATAATAGCATTTTTGAAACCAAAAAAATGATGTTTTAGTGCTTGTTTTGACACAAATTTTTTTTATTTACTTTTTACGGTGTTCACCCGAGGGGTTAGGTCATGTGATATTTTTATAGAGCTGGTTTTTACGGACGCGGCAATACTAAATATGTCTATTTTATTTTATTTTTTCTATTTTTAATTTTTATTTTTATTCCTTACTTTTTTTTTTTTACATGTGAAACTTTTTTTATTTTTATTTTTTCAACCCTTTATTTTATTTTTATTTTATTTTACACTTTTCGTCCCCCATAAGGTCATACAAGACCTCTGGGGGACAAATGCACCCCTAGAGAGGCTGTACAGCAGCAATCCTGCGCTGTACAGCCTCACAGCAGGGCTGATCGAGGTCTCTGAGAGACCTCACACAGCTCCTGCACACTCCGGTCCCGGCGGTCACATGACCGCCGGGCCGGAACAGGAAGCGCACAGCGCTTCCTGCTCTGCAGACACAGCGCTCGGTGAGCGCTGTGTCTGCAGCGATCGTGAAGGCAGGGACACCTGGGCACTGTCCCTGCCTTGTCTTAGGGTTGCCCTGCTGTCACTGACAGCGGGCAACCCGATCAGCAGCTGCACGATTAGCGTGCAGCTGCTATTTCTGACAGGACGTTTTAAAACGTGCTGTCAGAAATAGACGTCCACCCATAGGACGTTTATGTCCTATGGGCGGACGTGAGGCGGTTAACTAGTACTATTCCTATCAGTTTAATCCCTGTTACGTCCCCTATCCGGGGACGTGTGTAGAATTGATTAACCATTGTAGAATTAACGAACCATTACGACATCCTGTAATAATTTAGTTCTGAGTTTTGTACTTGCTTTGTATTGGAATTGATGGGGATTTTTTAAATTGTCTGCATTATTTCTAATAAACTATTAAGAGACTGTATTATGATTTTTTTATTTTATGTATTAAAAACCCATACAACTTAAAAAAAAAAAAACATTTATGTTTTTTCTATTAAAAATTATCCAGCCGATCGCTTTTGGTCTGATCATAATGAAGCAACGGCCTTATCATCTGGGGTGTGGCAACATTGCCAACACACTCATAGAGGTGATGATCGCTTCATTGTGATACGCAAGCCCCTTCACCACGACAAGGTAATGATCACGAAGGGGAATTGACACTTGTATGTGCCTTTTTTTTTTTTTTTGCAGCCACAGTGCAGCACCAGAGGCCAGAAAAATTAGGCATGTACACATGCCTGAAAAATAACGGTATTGTTGCAGCCGCTGTTGTAGCAGCGGCCGGAAAAATTTATGTTTTCAAGGCAGAAAGGTGACTAAAACATTGTGGCTTGAACCCTAGTTGGTGGCGGAGAATTCACGAAAGTCATCCGGTACGCAGACATTAAATACAGCAGCGTGGGGACCATTTTGAGGCCAAGGCATGTCATCAGGCCTTTTGTTAGTCAAACGCATCCCCCACTGTCAGTCCCTTCGGGATCCATGCCTCATTCATCTTAATGAAGGTGTGGTAATCAACACTTTTTTGAACGAGGCGACTTCTTTTGTCAGTGACAATGCCTCCTGCTGCACTGAAGGTCCTTTCTTACAGGACACTTGAAGCGGGGCAGGCCAGAAGTTCTATCGCAAACTGGGATAGCTCAGGCCACAGGTCAAGCCTGCACACCCAGTAATCAAGGGGTTCATCGCTCCTCAGAGTGTCGATATCTGCAGTTAAGGCGAGGTAGTCTGCTACCTGTCGGTCAAGTCGTTCTCTAAGGCTGGATCCCGAAGGGCTGTGGCGATGTGTAGGACTGAAAAAGCTCTGCATGTCCTCCATCAACAACACATCTGTAAAGCGTCCTGTCCTTGCCGCCGTGGTCGTGGTAGGAGGAGGATTAATTTCACCTCTTCGCCAGTTAGATTACCGTTGTGCTGTGAAATCCCCCTTATAAGCTGTGTAAAGCATATTTTTTTGTTTGGTTTTGAACTGCTGCATCCTTTCTGACTTTCTGTAATTTGGTAACATTTCCGCCACTTTCTGCTTATACCGGGGGTCTAGTAGCGTGGCCACCCAGTACAGGTCGTTCTCCTTCATCCTTTTTATACGAGGGTCCCTCAACAGACATGACAGCATGAAAGACCCCATTTGCACAAGGTTGGATGCCGAGCTACTCATTTCCCGTTCCTCGTCCTCACTGATGTCATTGACGGTCTGTTCTTCCCCCCAGCCACGTACAACACCACGGGTCCCAGATAGGTGACAACAATGAGCACCCTGGGATGCCTGCTGTGGTTGGTCTTCCTCCTCCTCAAAGCCACATTCCTCCTCTGACTCCTCTTCCTCATACTCCTCTTGCAGCGTTGCCGCAGGTCCGGCAAGCGATGATGACAAGGCTGTTTCTGGTGGTGATGGTGATCACAACTCTTCCTCTTCTTCTTCACGCTCATCTACAGCCTGATCCAGCACTCTTCGCAGGGCACGCTCCAGGAAGAAAACAAATGGGATGAGGTCGCTGATGGTGCCTTCGGTGCGACTGACTAGGTTTGTTACCTCCTCAAAAGGACGCATGAGCCTACAGGCATTGCGCATGAGCATCCAGTAACGTGGCAAAAAAATTCCCAGCTCCGCAGAGGCTGTCCTAGCACCCCGGTCATACAAATACTCGTTGATGGCTTTTTCTTGTTGGAGCAGGCGGTTGAACATTAGGAGTGTTGAATTCCAACGTGTTGGGCTGTCGCAAATCAAGCTCCTCACTGGCGCTGAATGTCTGAAAAGTGTGCCATGGCCGTGTAGGAACGCCTGATATGGCCACACACCTTCTTGGCCTGCTTGAGGACGTCCTGTAAGCCTGGGTACTTAGACACAAAGCGTTGTATGATGAGATTCAACACATGTGCCATGCACGGCACATGTGTCAACTTGCCCAAATTCAATGCCGCCAACAAATTGCTTCCATTGTCACACACCACTTTGCCGATCTCCAGTTGGTGCGGGGGTCAGCCACTGATCCACCTGTGCGTTCAGGGCAGACAGGAGTGCTGGTCCGGTGTGGCTCTCTGCTTTTAGACAAGTCAACCCCAAGACAGCGTGACACTGTAGTATTCGGGATGTGGAATAGCCCCTGGGGAGCAGGGGGGATTCAGTTGATGTGCTGCCAGACGCCGCAGCAGAAGAGGACTCAGCCGAGGAGGTTATCGAAGAGGATGGAGTAGGAGGAGTAGAGGAGGTGGCAGTAGGCCTGTCTGCAAGTCGTGGCGGTGTCACCAACTCTGCTGCAGAGCCACGCATTCCATGCTTAGCAGCCGTCAGCAGGTCGACCCAATGCCCAGTGTACGTGATATACCTGCCCTGACCGTGCTTTGCAGACCAGGTATCAGTGGTCAGATGGACCCTTGCCCCAACACTGTATGCCATAGATGCCATGACTTCCTTTTCAATCACTGAGTAGAGGTTTGGGATTGGCTTTTTTGAAAAAAAAATTTGTCCGGGTACCTTCCACTGCGGTGTCCCAATAGCGACAAATTTTTGGAAGGCCTCAGACTCCACCAGCTGGTATGGTAAAAGCTGGCGGGCTAAAAGTTCCGTCAAGCCAGCTGTCAGACGCCGGGCAAGGGGGTGACTCTGTGACATTGGCTTCTTACGCTCAAACATTTCCTTGACAGACACCTGACTGTGGGCAGATGAGATGGAACTGCTGAAGGTGAGAGGCGGAGTGGCTGGTTGAGAGGGGGCAAGGAGTACAGCAGTGGTTGACGTGGCTGGAGATGCTGGACCAGGAGGAGGATGGTGGCTTTGAGTTTGTGTGCTGCTTGTACTCATGTGTTTATCCCATAGGCGTTTGTGATGTGAGATCATGTGATTTCGCAAAGCAGTTGTACCTTGGTGGGTGTTGGACTTCCCACGACTCAGTTTCTTTTGGCACAGGTTGCAAATGGCATTGCTGTTATCAGAGGCAGACACACAAAAAAATGCCACACTGCTGAGCTTTGCAATGACGGCATTCTGGTGGTGGCAACAGCATGCGTTGATTGGCGTGCTGTGTGGCTGACCCCGGGTGTCGATACATGCTGTCTGACAGTGCCACTAGCTCCTTGTGACGACCTTCCCCTTCTTCCAACTCGTCTCCTCCTTCTCTTTGTCTCCCCTTCTGAACTTTCCCCCTCTTCTTCTTCTCTTCGAGCAGGCACCCACGTGGCATCCACGGACACATCGTCATCATCAATCACTTCACTTGTATCTGACACCTCAGCAAAGGAAGCAGCAGCGGGTACAACATCATCATCATCACACTGTACATCCATGTGTGTAATGCTGTCTGACTGAGACATATCCCTGTTATCTACATCCTCTGGCAATAATGGTTGCGCATCACTAATTTCATCCAACTGATGTGTAAATAACTCCTCTGAGGGATCCATTGAAGCGGCTGTGGTGGCTGTGGTGGTAGTGGTGGTGGTGGCGGCGGGCGGGAGAGTGGTAACTTGAGAGCAGGTGACCAAAGCTGAGCTGGAGGACGATGGTGCGTCAAGGTTCTTAGCGGAAGCTGTTGAAGATTGGGTGTCCTGTGTAAGCCAGTCAACTATTTTCTCCGAATTTTTTGGGTTCAGGGTATGTGGCCTCTGAACACTGGGCATTATTCCAGGGCCAGTGGAAATCACAGCACCACGACCACGACGACCCCTGCGGGGTGGCCTGCCTCTGCCTGTCTTTTATTTTTAGATAAGTGGTACTATGCGTGCAAGGTACTGTGCCACGCTATATAAGTGGTGGGCAGTGGGCACAGTACAGTCTGTGTGGGCCAGACACACACTGGCTTGCAACTGGGATTATATCACAGAAAAATATTAAATTTAATTTTATTTATCTGCAAGGTATTTGTGAGTGAGTGACACCCTGTAACGGTATGAGTGGTGGGCTAGCCAGTGGCCACAGTACAGTCTGTGGGCCAGACACACACTGGCTTGCAACTGGGATTATATCACAGAAAAATATTAAATATAATTTTTTTATCTGCAAGGTATTTGTGAGTGAGTGACACCCTGTAACGGTATGAGTGGTGGGCTAGCCAGTGGCCACAGTACAGTCTGTGGGCCAGACACACACTGGCTTGCAACTGGGATTATATCACAGAAAATTATAAAAAAAATTATCTGCAAGGTATTTGTGAGTGAGTGACACCCTGTAACGGTATGAGTGGTGGGCTAGCCAGTGGCCACAGTACAGTCTGTGGGCCAGACACACACTGGCTTGCAACTGGGATTTTATTGCAACAGGAGGCTCCCATTGTGCAATAACTTTCTTTACTACTCCCATTAGCAGCAAGAATAAATATTACAACAGGTGAAAAGAGTTTTTTTCAAAACAGGTACTAAATATGTAAATGAGGAAGTCCAGATAGCCAATCAGTGTTCTTCCTAGTGTTTTTAGAGATGATGACGATGTAGATTCTGCCTCTTTCTTGCTGCCCCCATCCAAAGGAGATACGTATTAATAATTTTGTCTTTCCTTATATTACCAACTGTATTCTTATGCATAAAATGTAATATCTAAAGTTATTATATCAGGTTTTACATTCGGTACTACACTCACTCAGACAAGTGCATGTTTCCCAGTCAAACACCGTGACCTAAGCCTCCGTTTTCATTGCGTTTATAGTGGTCACTTCTCCCCCTATTCCCCTGACTGCCGACTCGTTTTATCAAACTACTACTGCCTTCTATCCCGCTTAATTCACCTCCATTCCTTCTCCAGTCCCCAGGCGCCATCTTCTTTCATTCAACGCTGAAGTCTCATGTATCGCGAGACTTCGGGCGTTCCGCTCTCTTCAAACTGTGAGGTGATTGCGCACGCTTTTCAAATTACCTCAGCGCAGCTAGTCACCTCACAGAGATACTACGTTGCTACAGTTTGCTCAACACACCATTAAATATATATATATATATATATATATATTCTTATATATATCTCCTTTCTCCTACCCAATTGTGAGTATACCTTGTACATTCAGTTACTCTATACTGGTCTGTATATATATTTATATACTGATTGAGTATATTCTTGAATGCGCGTATTTGTGTATGTATATATATATATATAAAAAAAAACTTTTATATCACACTCATTTAAAAAATTTCTATTTTTTCTCTTCTATCCATACTCATATATTTTAGTAACATGAATCCTTCTGAAGAACAACCTAATCCCCAATCTATTCAATCCATACCCATTGGCTATGAAGTATTAATTTCGGATTCTATCCAACAAATGGTGGATCAATCCGTCTCTAAATATGTATACGTTGCGATACAGTCAGCCATGGTATCCATTCAGGACTCCATTTCTAAATCCCTTTCCTTGGCAGTAAACCAAAGGTCTCCTCAAAATTACCCTTCTACTCCGACTGATAACTTCCTCTCAGCGGAAGATTCAATTACGGAGCTTGCCAAAGGATTTCGAAAATCAGGCAAATCAGCCAAAAAGAGAAGGTTTACAGACGACCCAAAATCCTACACCCCGGGAAAGGGTCAAAATTCCAAGGAACGCCCGCATAAACCAGGCGATAATGATAAAGGTGGCGAAAATCCCCACAAAGGACCCTCCACCCGGGAGGAGACTACCAATAGCCGGGTTATGACAGCCAGTAAGAGGGCTAAGTTTATCTCTTACAAAGAAATATCTTCCTCCTCCTCATCAGATGATTCTGATTCAATTTTGAAAGACGAACTACCATTTTATTATGAAGACGACTATCCTGAGGATCCTGAGGAATCTTCTTCAACTAAGCAACTCCCAGAATCTCTAATTATAGACAGTCAAGGTATCCCCTTTTTCAACCCCGACCAGATAAAACATCCTAGATCTGGAGAATGGGTTCTCCAACCCCAAATTTCAAAATTTTTAATGCATTGGGTCAATAAATTCCTGGATAGATCCTCCAGAAACAAGCTAAAAGCAGAATGTCCAAGACCTACCTTGCCACATAAAAAATCCCTGACTCCTGAGTTAGACCCCATCATTTTTAAATATTTAAATAAAACGGGAAAAAACCCCAAAAGAGGTCTGGACAGATCATTTAAACTATGCCAAGATAAACTCTTAGACCTATTATGACCGCTTACTAAAATATTAGATTTATCAGAGCAAGCCGCTATTACAGGCCAACCAGTAGACACGTCAGTTCTACGTGGCTGGGCCCAAAGGGCCATCTGTTTCTTTGGAAACATTAATTCTGCACTTAGTGCGGAAAGAAAACGTAATATCTTAATGAAATTAGACCCACAACTTACTCATTTGGCCAATTCAGACCCTGATGCGTCTGCTGAAGGTCTCCTTTTCGGAGATTCCCTCATCAAAGAGATAGGAAAATTCGTTGGAGTATTTTCCTCCCTCGATAAAGCCAAAACATCCTTGAAAAAATTAGGTCAGCCCAAAATTTTTGGCAGGGCTGGGAAAGGCAGGGCCGCTTTCCAGCCGAACTTCACAGTTTAGACAAACTCAGCAGGCTCCCTTCCAATCAGACAGACCTACAACCTTTACACCATCCACTACACCATTTTTCCCTACCAGAGGACGTCCATGGAGAACCCGATGCCAGCGAGGTTTCACTAGACCCAGACCTTCATCAGGTAAGCTTTTCTATCCCAAACTACTCCCACATTCCTCTGGGGGAAGACTGAAACATTTTTTCCAAACATGGTCCTCTCTAACCTCAGATTCATGGATCCTGAACACCATCTCAGGATATCAGATAGATTTCCAATCCTCCCCCTTACAGAACCACATCCCTCAACCAATACATTTCTCCACTTTAGATCAAAACCTCATAGAGTCAGAGATACTAGATCTTTTCCACAAAAAAGCTATCATTCAAGTACCACCTCTATCTCCGGGTTTCATCAGCAACATCTTTCTAGTAAAAAAGAAAGATGGGGGTCACAGACCTGTCATAAATTTGAAAACCCTCAACGATTTTGTGACTTATCATCACTTCAAAATGGAAGGAATTCACCTTCTCAGGGACCTCTTACTCCCTCAAGATTGGCTAATAAAAATAGATCTAAAAGATGCTTATCTCACCGTACCTATACACCCTTCCCATCAACCTTTTCTACAATTTTTTTGGAACAACCAGAAATGGCAATTCACTTGCCTTCCATTTGGCCTATCATCAGCCCCTCACCAAATTAATGAAACCAGTGATATCATCCCTAAGATCCCGAGGTGTACGTCTAATCATATATTTGGACGATATTTTAATAATGGCACAATCACTCTCACTAATTCTTACTCATTCACAATGGACAATTTCTCTTCTAACCAGTCTTGGTTTCCTAATCAATTACAAAAAATCTGTCCTATCTCCATCCAAAGAAATAGAATTTCTGGGCTTCAATATCAATACCGTCTCCGCTCTATTGAGTCTTCCTACCAAAACACTCACCTTGATTCGAAAGGAAATCCGTTCAGTACTAAACAAACATCTAGTTTCACTACGGACCATTGCACGGATTGTGGGCCTCTTATCGGCTTCCATACAAGCAATCTTCCCCGCCCCATTACACTACAGAGCCCTCCAACGTCTAAAAACACAACATTCACGGGAGGGTCTACAATATTCAAACAAAGTTCCACTATCCCCAGAAGCCAAAGAAGAACTTCTTTGGTGGCTTCAACATATTCAGATCTGGAATGGGAAAATGATATTCAATTCCCTACCAGATCTGATACTAGAATCAGACGCCAGCCTATCGGGATGGGGCGCTCGTTGTGGTCCTTATTCCACAGGAGGAAAATGGTCAGACTCAGAAACTCAGCTACACATCAATTGTCTGGAATTACTAGCCGCCTTTTTCGCCATGAAAAGTTTCGCGAAAGACAAATCACACTGTTGCATCCTACTACGTATGGACAATATCGCAGCAGTTCAATACATCAACCGTTTAGGGGGCACCAACTCCAAGATTCTAACCGACATTGCCAAAGAATTTTGGCACTTCTGTCTAGACAGAGATATCACCTTAAAAGCAGAATACCTTCCAGGTTTGATAAACTCAGTTGCCGATTGGAATTCCCGATACCTTTCGGATTCCAGCGATTGGCAATTAAACCCTTTCATCTTCCAACAGATCAACAATCTATGGGGTCCCCTCTTCATAGATCTATTTGCATCACGACTGAACAACCAACTTCCCACCTTTTTCAGCTGGCGTCCGGATCCAGAAGCTTTAGCCCTAGATGCTCTTCGACAAATTTGGCCACAAGAACGTCTCTACGCTTTTCCCCCCTTTGCACTTATCCCCAGGGTTCTACTTCAGACAATCGCACAGAGTTCCACACTAGTGATCATCACCCCATGGTGGCCGTCTCAAACATGGTTTCCCACATTACTCAGTCTAACGATAGATATCCCGAGAATTCTTCCTTCTCCCCAAGATCTTCTCCGAGACCCTTCGGGACACCTACACCCTCTGGTCCTATCGGGACACCTAACATTAATAGCTTGGTTGATTTCAGGCAACCAACAATCGATCTCGGCCTTTCACAATCTACTATCGACATCCTCTCTGATGCATGGGCCCCGGGTACCAAAAAGGCTTATAGATCAACCTGGAAAATTTGGCTTCATTGGTGCACTCAACGGAACTTGGATCCCATTCATGCACCTATTACCCACATATAAAATTTTCTTTCTGAATCCTTTAATATGGGGAAAGCTTATAGGACCATAAACCTTTATCGTTCCGCAATATCATCAGAACATGCCCCTGTTAACTCCATCCCTGTTGGCAAACATCCAATGGTTTGTAGACTTATGAAGGGCATTCGTTTTAGAAATCCCCCGAAACCTAGATACCATTTCACTTGGGACGTTACTTCCCTTCTAAATCTTTTTTCTAATTGGGAAGACAATGAACATCTTTCATTAAAATTACTCTCTTTTAAAATCACGACCCTCCTATGTCTCATCTCCATAAAAAGGGTTTCAGATGTTAGAGCCTTAGACATTTCTCACAGATTCTTCACCCCTGACGGAGTAACCTTCCGAATCACCAGAAGAACCAAAACCAACCTACATTTCTTTCTAACGATAAACTATGCGTTGTCTGTTGTTTAAAAACATACGAATCCATGACCCAATCTTTACGCTCTCCTCAATCTTCCCAACTTCTTATTTCTTTTCGTAAACCACATCTTCCAGTATCCTCCCCTACTTTAGCAAGATGGATTAAACTTACCATGCAAATGGCAGGGATTAATACAGCAATCTTTGGCCCACACTCTATCCGAGGAGCGGTTTCCACTAAAGCATTCCAAAAAGGAGCTTCTCTCTCTGAGATTTTGAAGGCCGCGGATTGGTCTTCAGAATCCACTTTTAAAACATTTTATTTCAAACCTGACACTCATGTATCTATGTCCATCATATAAATTATAGTTATGACATTTTGCATACATTTAGCTTTAAACTTGCACAATGGGAGCCTCCTGTTGCAATAAAATTGGAGATTTTCCTAGCTATTGTAACGGAAAATATAGATTTTATTCAAGACAGGAGGCGAGCATTGTCCTCCCCTATTCACCCAACCCTGATCGTATATATATATATATATATATATATATTTTTTGTCTCCATAGCATACTAGAATATCTTCAATCCTTCAATCCTCCATCCATCTTCGAATGTTCCTGTTATTCCGAATTTATTTAATCTAGATCTACTTTACATTCCTTTTATTGTCAAGATCCGGTTAATTTCAAGTTACTTCATCTCGAGTCACCATCAAGAAAGAGGCAGAATCTACATCGTCATCATCTTTTATACACTAGGAAGATCACTGATTGGCTATCTGGACTTCCTCATTTACATATTTAGTACCTGTTTTGAAAAAACTCTTTTCACCTGTTGTAATAGTTATTCTTGCTGCTAATGGGAGTAGTAAAGAAAGTTATTGCACAATGCTCGCCTCCTGTCTTCAATAAAATCTATATTTTCCGTTACAATAGCTAGGAAAATCTCCAATTATATCACAGAAAAATATGAAATAGATTTTTTTTTATCTGCAAGGTATTTGTGAGTGAGTGACACCCTGTAACGGTATTAGTGGTGGGCTAGCCAGTGGCCACAGTACAGTCTGTGGGCCATACACACACCGGCTTGCAACTGGGATTATATCACAGAAAAATATTAAATTGAATATTTTTTATCTGCAAGGTATTTGTGAGTGAGTGACACCCTGTAACGGTATGAGTGGTGGGCTAGCCAGTGGCCACAGTACAGTCTGTGGGCCAGACACACACTGGCTTGCAACTGGGATTATATCACAGAAAAATATTAAATATAATTTTTTTTATCTGCAAGGTATTTGTGAGTGAGTGACACCCTGTAACGGTATGAGTGGTGGGCTAGCCAGTGGCCACAGTACAGTCTATGGGCCAGACACACACTGGCTTGTAACTGGGATTATATCACAGAAAAATATTCAATTGAATTTTTTTTATCTAAAAGGTATGTGTGAGTGACACCCTGTATGAATGGTGTGCACACAGTACTGTCTGTAGGCCAGATAGTCACTCACTGGCTTGCAATTGCTATTATATCACAGAGAAATAATAAATAGAATTTTTTTTATCTGCAAGGTATTTTCTGTCACACCCTGTATGAATGGTGTGCACACAGTACTGTCTGTGACTGAGCATGCAGCCTCTCACACAACACGGGCAGGCAACTGCAATATATATAAATATAAAAAAAAAAAAAAAAAACAGACTGATGTACCAGCCCTGAAAAGGGCTTTTTGGGGTGCTGTCAGGATGCTGTCCTTACAGCAGATGAGTCTGTGGACACAGAACACTGCCCCCAGCTAACGCTTTCCCTATTAGATCAGCAGCAGCAGCACTGTCCCTCCTCTCACTAAGAATGCAGCTTCCGAATGAATCTAAAATGGATGCTGTCCAGGAGGTGGGAGGGTCTGGGAGGGAGGGTCTGCTGCTGATTGACTGGAATGTGTCTGCTGACTGTGAGTTACAGGGTCAAAGTTTACTCAATGATGATGTATAGGGGGCGGACCAAACATCGCATATGTTCGCCCGCCGCGGCGAACGCGAACAAACTACGTTCGCCGGGAACTATTCGCCGGCGAACTATTCGAGACATCTCTAAACATCACTATCATAAAGAATGTAACAACAGACGAAATATAAACTTAGACAATACAAAGACACATCAGGGGAGGGGAAGAGGGGGATACATAGCCCTCTTGGGTACATCTCAGGGTTGCCTAATAGCCCAATAATTGTCCCACACATCCCAAATAGCATGGATTAGATCTACTTTATCCTTGAAAACAGCAGTTGTGTATTCCAGGGTCCGGATCTCTGTCACCTTAGCATACAGATAGGAATTTTCTTTGGGGTCAGATCGTTTCCAGAAACGGGCAATAAGGCAGCGGGCTGCCATCAGTACTAGTAATAACAATTTAAGTAAATGTTTCCTTAAATGTGGGGGCGTAATATTAAGTAGGAAGGATATGGGGTCAGGAAGTATACTGTAGCCAAAAATATCACTCAATAAAAGGGCTGTCTCTGGACCAGAAAGTGTATATCAAGGGGCAGTCCCAGAAAATGTGGTGCAGTGTTCCCCTAGTTGTCCCACACCTCCAACAAACCTCTGCGACTGCAGGATTCATTCTTTGGAGGAGATCAGGAGTATGATACCAGTACATTAGGATTTCATACTGGTTCTCTTAACAGAAAACTGACATTGAAGACTTTGCTGGTTTCCTCCATATAAGGTGCCACAGTGCGTCTTGTAGAGATCTCCCAAAGTATTCCTCCCATCGGACCATAAAGAGTGGTGGGAGACCAAAGGAAATCTACGACTACAGGTTTGCCATATGGAATTAGTGCAGGCCATGGGCCCAAGAAGTTCCCTTGGTGCTGACTAGAGATGAACAAATTTTTCCAAAATTCGATTTGGCCGCTCCGCCGAATTTTTAGAAAAAAATTGGTTCGATCCTAATTTATTTGCGGTGAATCGCGTTAAAAAAACGGCTGTTTCCTGGCTGCACATAGCCTTTATAGTGGAGTAGAACACTGTGCCTTGCAGTAACATGCATAGGGAGTCTGCTGTGGTAGTGAAATAATACTGACATGCAGATGACAGGCGTCACTCTTAGAATCACTGCATACTTCACTTATTTGGGCAGTCACGGGGCCAAAACTGACCAAATAACTCAAGTATGAACTCAGCCTTACAGGTGGATATTAGCGTCAAGAAGAAGTGCACTCCTTTTACACTGTTGTCAGCTGATTCCACATAGATGTCTACAGAACCTGTTCTTTAAAATGCTTATATAAGTAGACAGAGTGTAGAGGGTGTCAGCAGTAAGTTTGTGATCCGTCAGAACAATAACCCTCTAAAAACTGATCCTGTCTGTTGTGCATCCGCCTTCACTCAGTCAACATTTGGTCAGTAATCCATCAGTATTGCTAATGCCAAAAAAACCTGGAGTGGATCCAAAACAGAGATGACACATGAATAGAATATTTGCATGTCTTCTGTGCTTTGTACCCACTCCTGCTACCAAATCATAAGCCAATTCTGATGGGACCATACAGTGGATGGGAATAGCATGAGAAGTCCACAGAGTGGCCCTATGACATAGTTGTAAGGTGGAAACAGCGTGAGGAGATCACAGAGTGGCCCAATGTCAGAGTCTGGAGGTGGAAGCAGTGTGCAGATAGCGGCAGCATCAGGGGGCCACAGACCGGCACAATGACAGAGTGTGGAGGTGTCGGCAGCATCAGGAGGCCACAGAGTGGCAAGGTGACATAGTGTGGAGGTGGCAGCAGCATGAGGAGACCACACAGTGGCAAGGTGACATAGTGTGAAGGTGGCAGTAGTATGAGGAGACCACAGAGTGGCAAGGTGACATAGTGTGGAGGTGGCAGCAGCATCAGGAAGTCACAGAGTGGCACAATGACAGAGTGTGGAGGTGGTAGCAGAAGAGGCATCAGGAGAAGTTGACAGAGTGGCACAATGACAGTGTGGAGGTGGCGGCAGTATCTGGAGGCCACAGAGCAGCAAAATGACATAGTGTGGAGGTTACAGCAGCATCAGAAGACCACAGAGTGGCAAGGTGACATACTATAAAGGTGGCAGCAGCATGAGGAGACCATAGAGTGGCAAGGTGACATAGTGTGAAGGTGGCAGCAGCAGCATCCGGAAGAGGCCACAAAGTGGCACAATGACAGTGTGGAGGTGGAAGCAGCATAAGGAGACCACAGGGTGGCAAGGTGACATAGTGTGGAGGTGGCAGCAGCATCAGGAGGCCACAGAGTGGCATAATCACAAAGTATGGAGGTGGTGGCAGCAGCAGGAAGAGGCCACAGAATGGCACAATGACAATGTGAAGGAGGCGGCAGAATCAGGAGGCCACAGAGTGACACAATGACAGTATGGAGGTGGCATCAGCATCAGAAGACCACAGAGTGGCAAGGTGACACAGTGTGGAGGTGGCAGCAGCATTCGGAGGCCACAGAGTGGCACAATGACAGTGTGGAGGTGGCAGCAGCATCAGGAGGCCACAGAGTGCACATTGACAGAGTGTGGAGGTAGTGGCAGCAGCAGCATCAGGAGGAGGCCACAGAGTGGCACAATGACAGTGTGGAGGTGGCGGCAGCATCAGGAGGCCACAGAGCCGCACAATGACATAGTGTGCAAGTGGCAGCATCATGAGATGACCAGATAGTGGGAAGGTGACATAGTGTGGAGGTGGCAGCAGCAGCAGGAGACCGACAGAGTGACCCGGTGACAGAGTGGGGAGGAGGGTGGCAATAGCAGTACCAGCTGAAAATGATGGGTGAAAGAAAGAGCACTTGGCATCAGGCAGGTGGCAGCATCAGAATAGTATTTGAGGCAGGTAGCCAGAAGAAACCAGTCTCTTTTGTCAAAGTGTTTGTGTGGCACCATGGATTATCTAGTCTGATGCATCAGGCATTGGTGGGTGAAAATCCTGTCTAATCCATGCCTGATTCATCTTGACAAAGGTCAGTCTCTCCACATTTTGGCTGCCCAGTAGTCCAGCGAATCTTCAATGACGGCTGGCAGGGTGCACTCCAAGTATGCCACCACCTGCTGGTTCAGGTTCTGCTCTATGTCTAGCTGCTGGTGAGTAGTTTCTTCACTAGACGGGTAAAGAAAGCTGCTCATCAGCGACTCTAGAATCAGGCTGCTGCAGATGGAGCTGGTACTGCTCCTGCCACCCCACCCCAGCAGCCATTGCAGTGGAACGTGAGCGCAGAGGGCCCCCCGGTCAGACCTGTGAGATTATGGACGATGGCGCAAATAGGCAGCGGCCAACTGACTGCATAGGATGTCTCTATAGTAGTTCAATTTGTCCTCTCTCAGGGGGTGTAAAAAAGGCCCCCATTTTGGACCGGTAGCGAGGGTCCAACAAGGTGGAGAGCCAGAGGTCATCCCTCTGCCGAATGGTGACAATTCGGCTGTCACTACGCAAGCAAGTAAGCATGCATTGGGCCATTTCTGCAAGTGACTCAGAGGGACTTCCTGCCTCCATCTCCACTGCATACTGCCATGGTGTGTCTGGGTCCTCTGCCTCATCTTCGTCATCACCCTGTAGCTCCTCTAGCCACTCCTGTTCCTCCTCTCCTGTCACCTGTGTTAAAAAACCACCTATTTCGCTACACATTGCTTGTGCTCCAATGTCCTCCTCCTCCAGTTCAGCCCCCACAGGGCTCATGTGGCCGTGAGATCTAGGTGCCACGTCTCCATTTCCCTGACCAGCCAGATTTACCAGCATCTGTTCCCCAACATGAAGCAGTGCAATGACGTTGTTCATCCCGTAGTCCTGGCGACTGAAAAATAATGTGGCCTCCTCAAGGGGTCTGAGTAGTGTTGGGCGAGCATGCTCGGCCAAACAATAATTTTACCCGAGCATCGCGATGCTCACGTGCATTGCAGTGTTCGACCAAATACAATAGGAATATTTTAGCTTTTATACTTGTTAGAGATCCAAAAGTCCTTTTAAGGACTATTGTTGTGTGTGGCAGCAATATATATTTTTAGTGCATCCTACGCTAAATTGCTAAAATTTGTTAGAGACTAGTGATGAGCGGCAGGGGCTATATTCAAATTTGCAATATTTCACAAATATTTTGCAGAATATTGGCGAATTTCGAGAATTCGAGTTTTATTGAATGCTATTGTCACGGGGTTCCGAAGGTGCACTCGGTCCCCCATTGCCCGCAGAACTGTTGCTTAGCTTTTGGAGTGAGGTTCTGTGTTTGACCTCGTTCCCAGGGCGACTTTGCTGGCTGGGTGGCTCCCTGCTCCTGGTCTGCCTTGAGCGCCGAGCTGATCACTCGGTGCTCGACTGGTTGGTCTGTCGGTCATGTGACGCTGGCGTGGGCATTATCATTTCCCGATTACAGGGTGATCCCCAGGACTGGGCGTTCTCTTTACCTGCTGGCACCAGTTCTTTATATTCTGTGGAGGGGTTCTTTCAGGCCTTGGGTACCCTCTATGATGAACCAGACAGGGCTCTAGTAGCCGAGACGGCTCTAAAGGCACTGGTTCAGGGCAATTTTCCAGCGGAGGATTATTGCACCCAATTCAGAAGGTGGTGTGTCCCCTCAAGATGGAACGAACCAGCCCTGAAGAGTCAGTTCAGGTCAGGTCTGTCTGATAAATTAAAGGATCTTCTGGTCAGTTATCAACTTCCAGAGACCTTAGAGGAGATGATGACCCTTGTTGTCCGACTTGACCGACGGGTTAGAGAGAGACGACAGGAACAACAGTTCTCTTCCCAGATGGTGGTCCAGCCAGAGGCCTATCCCAGAGACAATGCTGAGGTCTCCACCGAGGAACCCATGCAGGTTGGCATGACCCGAGGGAATCTTCGCCGCAGACGTGGAGAATGCTTTTACTGTGGAGATCCTGACCATTGGATCAACCAGTGTCCTAAGAAGGTCCTCTATGTCAAGTCTCCTAAGACAAGGCAACCTAAAGACCAGGTACACCCTGAATTTTCTAAATGTAAGCTTTCGGTACCCATTACGATTTCTCTGGGAGTAGATAAATGGCCGGGTAAGGCCTTTATTGATTCTGGCTCAGCGGCTAGCTTTATTGACTCTGAGTATGCTGTAAGATTGGGTATTCCTATGTTTGCCTTACCAACTCCTATCCATGTCATGGCTATTGATGCTACTCCTCTTATTGGTGGTACGGTGAGCTTATGTACCTCGGAGATTTCTCTAACCGTGGGTGTGTGCCACTCAGAGAGATGTTCGCTTCTAGTCCTGGAGAACCTACCTGCTGAGGTGGTACTAGGGTTGCCTTGGCTCCGACTACATAACCCCACTATAGATTGGTCCAATGGGGAGTTGGTGAGATGGGGGCCTAAGTGTGACTCGTGCTTGTCCGTGGTACAGGCTGGGGTCTCAGTAAAGTCTGATACTTTACCCTCTGTTGTTAGAGAATATTCTGATGTATTCTCATCACCAACCCCGGAGGTTCTACCCCCCCATAGACCTTATGATTGTACCATAGAGCTAGTAGAGGGGGCCAAGTTTCCTAAAGGACGAATTTATAATCTTTCTATGCCCGAACGCAAGGCCATGGAAGATTATATTAAGGAGAGCCTTGGTAAAGGGCATATTAGACCTTCTGTCTCTCCTATGGGGGCGGGGTTTTTCTTCGTTAAGAAAAAAGATGGTGGTCTTAGGCCATGTATCGCTTACCGGAGATTAAATAAAATCACTGTCCAGAATAGATACTCCCTCCCATTGATTCCGGATTTATTTAACCAGGTTCTGGGGGCAACCTGGTTTTCCAAAATTGACCTGAAAGGGGCATACAATCTAATCCGAATCAAGGAGGGAGACGAATGGAAGACGGCGTTCAATACTCCGGTAGGACACTTTGAATATCAAGTGATGCCTTTTGGACTCAGCAATGCCCCAGCTGTGTTCCAAAACTTCATGAATGACATTCTTAGGGAGTACTTAGGTAAATTTGTTATTGTCTATCTTGACGACATTTTGATATTCTCTCCTGACTTCGAATCCCATGTGTCTCATGTTAAACAAGTATTAGAGGTGTTGAGGGAGAATCAGCTATCCGCTAAACAAGAGAAATGTGTCTTTGGTGTACAGGAGATTCTGTTTCTAGGGCATGTTCTGACTCCTTACGCCTTCAAGATGGATCCTGGTAAGGTACTAGCAATTAAGGAATGGGTAAGACCTTCATCCTTAAAGGCCTTACAATGGTTCTTAGGTTTCACCAATTACTATCGTAAATTTATTATGAATTTTTCCGTAATTGCTAAACCGTTGACCGACCTTACTAAGAAAGGGGCGGATTTGGAGAATTGGTCTACTGAGGCCATTTCTTCATTTGAAAAATTAAAAAAGGCATTTAGTAGCGCTCCCATTCTGATCCAGCCTGATCAGGAGAAACCTTTTATTGTGGAGGTGGATGCGTCCGAGGACGGCGTAGGAGCAGTCCTTTCACAAGGTCCTGCTAGCCTCACTAATCTGAGACCATGTGCCTTCTTCTCCAGGAAATTCTCTCCCACGGAGAGAAACTACGACATAGGGAATAGGGAGCTGCTGGCCATTAAATGGGCATTTGAGGAGTGGAGGCATTTCCTGGAGGGGGCAAGACATTGTGTAACTGTTGTCACTGACCATAAAAACCTTATGTTTCTCGAGTCTGCTAAGAGGTTGAATCCCCGTCAAGCCAGATGGGCTCTGTTTTTTACTCGTTTTGATTTTTCCATCACGTTCAGGCCGGGAAGTAAAAATGTGAAGGCGGACGCATTATCTCGGAGCTTCCAGGCTTTTCAACCTACTGAGGTACCACCTGAATCCATCCTACCAGCAAAAATCTTCTTAGCAGCTCTTACCCAGGATATCTCGGCTCGCATTAGGTCTGAACAACATCTGGCACCGGTATCCACCCCAACAGATAAGTTGTTTGTTCCCGTACAATTTCGTCTCCAGCTGTTGGGTGAGTGTCACGATTCTGCCTTTTGTGGACATCCGGGTGTTGAGGGCACTAAGGATCTGGTTTCTAGATCTTATTGGTGGCCCACTCTAACTAGGGATGTCAAGTCCTACGTGTCAGCCTGTGAGGTTTGTGCCAGGTCCAAGACACCTAGGACTCGCCCTGCTGGTAACCTACGACCCCTACCCATTCCCAGTAGACCCTGGTCCCATATCTCGATGGACTTTATAACTGACCTACCGCTGGCGGAGGGTAAGACTGTGGTTTGGGTAGTGGTCGATAGGTTTAGCAAGATGGTTCATTTCATTCCCCTGTCTAAACTTCCGAATGCTAAAACCCTGGCGTCTATTTTTGTGAGAGAGATTGTTCGTTTACATGGCATCCCGGAAAATATTGTTTCTGACAGGGGTGTGCAGTTTGTGTCCAAATTCTGGAGGGCCTTCTGTCAAAGATGTAAAATTTCATTGTCTTTTTCTTCCGTCTACCATCCTGAGAGTAATGGGCAGACTGAACGCCTTAATCAGTCTGTGGAACAATTCTTGAGGTTGTATGTTGCTGATGACCAGCAATTATGGGTCAAATTCCTTCCGTTGGTTGAATTTGCTTCGAATAACCGTGTCAATTCTTCTGCTGGGGTCTCCCCTTTCTTTTGTAACCATGGTTTTCATCCCCGTTTTCATTCTGGGTCGTCCGTCTCCTCCTCTAACCCTGAAGCGGATAAACTCTCCTCCGAACTGTGCACAGTTTGGGCCCGGGTTCAATCGAACCTAGAAAAGGCTCAATGTTCTCAAAAACTCAAGGCCGATAGGAGACATTCAAGGGGGGTAAACTTTCAGGTTGGGGATAAAGTATGGTTGTCCTCCAAGAATCTATCTCTCAAGGTAACTTCTAAAAAATTTGCTCCTCGTTTTATTGGACCATATAAGATCACGGAAGTGATTAACCCGGTATCTTTTAGGTTGGAGCTGCCTGAGTTATTCCACATTCATAATGTGTTCCATAAATCTCTGCTTAAAAAATATTTTGAACCGGTAGTACCATCAAAAGCCTCGCCTCCGCCGGTTCTTGTTAATGATGCTGTCGAGTATGTGGTGTCTAAAATAGTGGATGTCAGGAAGGTGCGTAATTCCTTGCAGTACCTGATTCACTGGAAGGGGTATGGACCTGAAGAGAGATCTTGGGTACCTGCCAGGGAGGTTCATGCTCCTAGACTTGTTCGTAAATTTCATTTACAACACCCTGAAAAGCCATTGCCTGAAGTCTTGGGTCCGGTGGCCCCTCGTAAAAGGGGGGGTACTGTCACGGGGTTCCGAAGGTGCACTCGGTCCCCCATTGCCCGCAGAACTGTTGCTTAGCTTTTGGAGTGAGGTTCTGTGTTTGACCTCGTTCCCAGGGCGGCTTTTCTGGCTGGGTGGCTCCCTGCTCCTGGTCTGCCTTGAGCGCTGAGCTGATCACTCAGTGCTCGACTGGTTGGTCTGTCGGTCATGTGGCGCTGGCCACGTCACATGACCCTCACTCCCCACTATAAATACAGGCAGCCTGCTGGCTACAGGTTGCCTGTTAATTTCTAGGTTCCTGACTATTTGTTGGACTGCTGAATACTTACCTGATCCTGTTCCCTGACCATCCTTTTGCCTGCTCCACCTGTACTGCGCTTCCGTCCTGGTATTGTGACCTCGGCTCCCACCTGACTACTCTCTTAGGACTCCTCTTGTACTTCTCTGCTCTCCTGGTATTTATGACCCCGGCTTCTCCTGACAATTCTCTGCTTGCTCCATTTGTACTTTCCTGGTATTGACTCGATCCGTTCACGTCCTGTTGTTTGTCTGTCTGTCATCCCTGCACTTACTCCAAGTTAGGGATTGCCGTCCAGTTGTCCCCTGTCATTAGGACTCGCGAGGCAAGTAGGCAGGGCCAGGGGTGAGGGTGGAGCGCAGTGGTCACTTCCCTCCCCCCTGTGTGTGTGTGTACGCGACCGTTACAGATTAACAGGCCCAATAACCACTGTATTATGAATCCTCTGGTGACCCTGACTGACCATGTCTCTAATCTGACGCAGAGGGTGCAGGAGTTAGGGGAAAAACTCAGTTCTTTTGAGTTAGGGCAAGGTTCTTCCACTCCTCAGGCCTCCAGTCCGCATTTTGAGCCCCAGATTAAGCTCCCAGAACCCTTTTCTGGAGACCGGAGGAAGTTTCTCTCTTTTAAGGAGAGTTGCAAACTTTACTTCCGTTTGCGCCCCGTGTCCTCTGGCCCCGAGAGTCAACGCGTGGGCATTATCATTTCCCGATTACAGGGTGATCTCCAGGACTGGGCGTTCTCTTTACCTGCTGGCACCAGTTCTTTATATTCTGTGGAGGGGTTCTTTCAGGCCTTGGGTACCCTCTATGATGAACCAGACAGGGCTCTAGTAGCCGAGACGGCTCTAAAGGCACTGGTTCAGGGCAATTTTCCAGCGGAGGATTATTGCACCCAATTCAGAAGGTGGTGTGTCCCCTCAGGATGAAACGAACCAGCCCTGAAGAGTCAGTTCAGGTCAGGTCTGTCTGATAAATTAAAGGATCTTCTGGTCAGTTATCAACTTCCAGAGACCTTAGAGGAGATGATTACCCTTGTTGTCCGACTTGACCGACGGGTTAGAGAGAGACGACAGGAACAACAGTTCTCTTCCCAGATGGTGGTCCAGCCAGAGGCCTATCCCAGAGACAATGCTGAGGTCTCCACCGAGGAACCCATGCAGGTTGGCATGACCCGAAGGAATCTTCGCCGCAGACGTGGAGAATGCTTTTACTGTGGAGATCCTGACCATTGGATCAACCAGTGTCCTAAGAAGGTCCTCTATGTCAAGTCTCCTAAGACAAGGCAACCTAAAGACCAGGTACACCCTGAATTTTCTAAATGTAAGCTTTCGGTACCCATTACGATTTCTCTGGGAGTAGATAAATGGCCGGGTAAGGCCTTTATTGATTCTGGCTCAGCGGCTAGCTTTATTGACTCTGAGTATGCTGTAAGATTGGGTATTCCTATGTTTGCCTTACCAACTCCTATCCATGTCATGGCTATTGATGCTACTCCTCTTATTGGTGGTACGGTGAGCTTATGTACCTCGGAGATTTCTCTAACCGTGGGTGTGTGCCACTCAGAGAGATGTTCGCTTCTAGTCCTGGAGAACCTACCTGCTGAGGTGGTACTAGGGTTGCCTTGGCTCCGACTACATAACCCCACTATAGATTGGTCCAATGGGGAGTTGGTGAGATGGGGGCCTAAGTGTGACTCGTGCTTGTCCGTGGTACAGGCTGGGGTCTCAGTAAAGTCTGATACTTTACCCTCTGTTGTTAGAGAATATTCTGATGTATTCTCATCACCAACCCCGGAGGTTCTACCCCCCCATAGACCTTATGATTGTACCATAGAGCTAGTAGAGGGGGCCAAGTTTCCTAAAGGACGAATTTATAATCTTTCTATGCCCGAACGCAAGGCCATGGAAGATTATATTAAGGAGAGCCTTGGTAAAGGGCATATTAGACCTTCTGTCTCTCCTATGGGGGCGGGGTTTTTCTTCGTTAAGAAAAAAGATGGTGGTCTTAGGCCATGTATCGCTTACCGGAGATTAAATAAAATCACTGTCCAGAATAGATACTCCCTCCCATTGATTCCGGATTTATTTAACCAGGTTCTGGGGGCAACCTGGTTTTCCAAAATTGACCTGAAAGGGGCATACAATCTAATCCGAATCAAGGAGGGAGACGAATGGAAGACGGCGTTCAATACTCCGGTAGGACACTTTGAATATCAAGTGATGCCTTTTGGACTCAGCAATGCCCCAGCTGTGTTCCAAAACTTCATGAATGACATTCTTAGGGAGTACTTAGGTAAATTTGTTATTGTCTATCTTGACGACATTTTGATATTCTCTCCTGACTTCGAATCCCATGTGTCTCATGTTAAACAAGTATTAGAGGTGTTGAGGGAGAATCAGCTATCCGCTAAACAAGAGAAATGTGTCTTTGGTGTACAGGAGATTCTGTTTCTAGGGCATGTTCTGACTCCTCACGCCTTCAAGATGGATCCTGGTAAGGTACTAGCAATTAAGGAATGGGTAAGACCTTCATCCTTAAAGGCCTTACAACGGTTCTTAGGTTTCACCAATTACTATCGTAAATTTATTATGAATTTTTCCGTAATTGCTAAACCGTTGACCGACCTTACTAAGAAAGGGGCGGATTTGGAGAATTGGTCTACTGAGGCCATTTCTTCATTTGAAAAATTAAAAAAGGCATTTAGTAGCGCTCCCATTCTGATCCAGCCTGATCAGGAGAAACCTTTTATTGTGGAGGTGGATGCGTCCGAGGACGGCGTAGGAGCAGTCCTTTCACAAGGTCCTGCTAGCCTCACTAATCTGAGACCATGTGCCTTCTTCTCCAGGAAATTCTCTCCCACGGAGAGAAACTACGACATAGGGAATAGGGAGCTGCTGGCCATTAAATGGGCATTTGAGGAGTGGAGGCATTTCCTGGAGGGGGCAAGACATTGTGTAACTGTTGTCACTGACCATAAAAACCTTATGTTTCTCGAGTCTGCTAAGAGGTTGAATCCCCGTCAAGCCAGATGGGCTCTGTTTTTTACTCGTTTTGATTTTTCCATCACGTTCAGGCCGGGAAGTAAAAATGTGAAGGCGGACGCATTATCTCGGAGCTTCCAGGCTTTTCAACCTACTGAGGTACCACCTGAATCCATCCTACCAGCAAAAATCTTCTTAGCAGCTCTTACCCATGATATCTCGGCTCGCATTAGGTCTGAACAACATCTGGCACCGGTATCCACCCCAACAGATAAGTTGTTTGTTCCCGTACAATTTCGTCTCCAGCTGTTGGGTGAGTGTCACGATTCTGCCTTTTGTGGACATCCGGGTGTTGAGGGCACTAAGGATCTGGTTTCTAGATCTTATTGGTGGCCCACTCTAACTAGGGATGTCAAGTCCTACGTGTCAGCCTGTGAGGTTTGTGCCAGGTCCAAGACACCTAGGACTCGCCCTGCTGGTAACCTACGACCCCTACCCATTCCCAGTAGACCCTGGTCCCATATCTCGATGGACTTTATAACCGACCTACCGCTGGCGGAGGGTAAGACTGTGGTTTGGGTAGTGGTCGATAGGTTTAGCAAGATGGTTCATTTCATTCCCCTGTCTAAACTTCTGAATGCTAAAACCCTGGCGTCTATTTTTGTGAGAGATTGTTCGTTTACATGGCATCCCGGAAAATATTGTTTCTGACAGGGGTGTGCAGTTTGTGTCCAAATTCTGGAGGGCCTTCTGTCAAAGATGTAAAATTTCATTGTCTTTTTCTTCCGTCTACCATCCTGAGAGTAATGGGCAGACTGAACGCCTTAATCAGTCTGTGGAACAATTCTTGAGGTTGTATGTTGCTGATGACCAGCAATTATGGGTCAAATTCCTTCCGTTGGCTGAATTTGCTTTGAATAACCGTGTCAATTCTTCTGCTGGGGTCTCCCCTTTCTTTTGTAACCATGGTTTTCATCCCCGTTTTCATTCTGGGTCGTCCGTCTCCTCCTCTAGCCCTGAAGCGGATAAACTCTCCTCCGAACTGTGCACAGTTTGGGCCCGGGTTCAATCGAACCTAGAAAAGGCTCAATGTTCTCAAAAACTCAAGGCCGATAGGAGACGTTCAAGGGGGGTAAACTTTCAGGTTGGGGATAAATATGGTTGTCCTCCAAGAATCTATCTCTCAAGGTAACTTCTAAAAAATTTGCTCCTCGTTTTATTGGACCATATAAGATCTCGGAAGTGATTAACCCGGTATCTTTTAGGTTGGAGCAGCCTGAGTCATTCCACATTCATAATGTGTTCCATAAATCTCTGCTTAAAAAATATTTTGAACCGGTAGTACCATCAAAAGCCTCGCCTCCGCCGGTTCTTGTTAATGATGCTGTCGAGTATGTGGTGTCTAAAATAGTGGATGTCAGGAAGGTGCGTAATTCCTTGCAGTACCTGATTCACTGGAAGGGGTATGGACCTGAAGAGAGATCTTGGGTACCTGCCAGGGAGGTTCATGCTCCTAGACTTGTTCGTAAATTTCATTTACAACACCCTGAAAAGCCATTGCCTGAAGTCTTGGGTCCGGTGGCCCCTCGTAAAAGGGGGGGTACTGTCACGGGGTTCCGAAGGTGCACTCGGTCCCCCATTGCCTGCAGAACTGTTGCTTAGCTTTTGGAGTGAGGTTCTGTGTTTGACCTTGTTCCCAGGGCGGCTTTTCTGGCTGGGTGGCTCCCTGCTCCTGGTCTGCCTTGAGCGCCGAGCTGATCACTCAGTGCTCGACTGGTTGGTCTGTCGGTCATGTGACGCTGGCCACGTCACATGACCCTCACTCCCCACTATAAATACAGGCAGCCTGCTGGCTACAGGTTGCCTGTTAATTTCTAGGTTCCTGGCTATTTGTTGGACTGCTGAATACTTACCTGATCCTGTTCCCTGACCATCCTTTTGCCTGCTCCACCTGTACTGCGCTTCCGTCCTGGTATTGTGACCTCGGCTCCCACCTGACTACTCTCTTAGGACTCCTCTTGTACTTCTCTGCTCTCCTGGTATTTATGACCCCGGCTTCTCCTGACAATTCTCTGCTTGCTCCATTTGTACTTTCCTGGTATTGTCTTGGTCCGTTCACGTCCTGTTGTTTGTCTGTCTGTCATCCCTGCACTTACTCCAAGTTAGGGATTGCCGTCCAGTTGTCCCCTGTCATTAGGACTCGCGAGGCAAGTAGGCAGGGCCAGGGGTGAGGGTGGAGCGCAGTGGTCACTTCCCTCCCCCCTGTGTGTGTGTGTACGCGACCGTTACAGCTATATTTCGGCAATGTAAAAATCGCGGAATGCGAATTCATAACGCGAAATACAGGCGTGGGTCACTTTGGCTACATTTTTCAAGCTATTATAAGTTTCCTGAGACTGGAGAAAATGGTTGGCACAGCAGAACATTAGAATAGCTTTATATGCAGAAAGAGTCAAGTGCTCCAATATATTCGTGATTGCGCTAATCGGCAGTGATTAGAATATTTTATCGCACTATGTGCAACTTCACATTTTAGCAGGTCTGACTACAAATTACTGATTGGAGCACTAAGTATTGTTGTGAACTTGACATTGCTTCCTTCTCATTGGCCCACAAGCAAGAAGCAGAGAGGAATCATGTGTTCAGATGGAAAAAAATGCTGAATTTTCGATATAACGAATATATTGCACTATATTCTAAATATTCGTGAATTCTCGAAGTGGCGATATTTGCGATAAAAATTTGCTATTCGAATATTCGTGCTCAACACTATTAGAGACTCAAAAGTCATTTTAAGGACTATTGTGTGTGGCAGCAATATACACTCACCTAAAGAATTATTAGGAACACCTGTTCTATTTCTCATTAATGCAATTATCTAGTCAACCAATCACATGGCAGTTGCTTCAATGCATTTAGGGGTGTGGTCCTGGTCAAGACAATCTCCTGAACTCCAAACTGAATGTCAGAATGGGAAAGAAAGGTGATTTAAGCAATTTTGAGCGTGGCGTGGTTGTTGGTGCCAGACGGGCCGATCTGAGTATTTCACAATCTGCTCAGTTACTGGGATTTTCACGCACAACCATTTCTAGGGTTTACAAAGAATGATGTGAAAAGGGAAAAACATCCAGTATGCGGCAGTCCTGTGGGCAAAAATGCCTTGTGGATGCTAGAGGTCAGAGGAGAATGGGCCGACTGATTCCAGCTGATAGAAAAGCAACATTGACTGAAATAACCACTCGTTACAACCGAGGTATTCAGCAAAGCATTTGTGAAGCCACAACACGCGCAACCTTGAGGCGGATGGGCTACAACAGCAGAAGACCCCACCGGGTACCACTCATCTCCACTACAAATAGGAAAAAGAGGCTACAATTTGCACGACCTCACCAAAATTGGACTGTTGAAGACTGGAAAAATGTTGCCTGGTCTGATGAGTCTCGCTTTCTCTTGAGACATTCAAATGGTAGAGCCAGAATTTGGCATAAACAGAATGAGAACATGTATCCATCCTCTGATGGCTACTTCCAGCAGGATAATGCACCATGTCAAAAAGCTCGAATCATTTCAAATTGGTTTCTTGAACATGACAATGAGTTCACTGTACTAAAATGGCCCCCACAGTCACCAGATCTCAACCCAATAGAGCATCTTTGGGATGTGGTGGAACGGGAGCTTCGTGCCCTGGATGTGCATCCCTCAAATCTCCATCAACTGCAAGATGCTATCCTATCAATATGGGCCAACATTTCTAAAGCATGCTATCAGCACCTTGTTGAATCAATGCTACGTAGAATTAAGGCAGTTCTGAAGGCAAAAGGGGGTCCAACACCGTATTAGTATGGTGTTCCTATTAGTCCTTTTAAGGACTATAGTTGTATCTGGCAGCAATATATATTTTTAGTGCAACCTGCGCTAAATAGCTTGCAATTGTTTGGCCGCTACAGACAGCGACATTATCTGCGCTACATCTCCTGTCTAACGTGTGCGCAGCCTAAAAATATCTGTGACATCCAGTGTACTTTATCTGTAGATGGTGTCCGCTGTGGACAGTTACATTACCTGCAGTATATAACATGTGAGAGTGAATCTAGATCGCACATCCTAAATGCTATGCTTTTGATATGACAACTGTTTTTCAGCAAAATAAAACATGGCTTCTCAGCACAATTTATAATAAATATAACCCTATGCTATGCACTAAAAGAAGGCATTGGTATATAGTTTGATCAAAGAGCATAGGCCCACTTACCACGACAAGGTTGCCTCTTCAAGTGGGGACCTACTCTAACTTTGGCGCGGCAACCACTAGCGCCCCCGCACCGCACCAGCAGGCAACGGGACCCAGTAGCCACACAGCGCCCCCACTGTGCAGCAAAGCCACCCTGACCCTGGGCCCAATCACTCCACCAGCACAGCACAAAAGCAGCAATGGCCAACGCTAAGCACTGCATAATGTGAACAGGTGCAAAAAGCTAACCTGTTCACAGACTCTCAGGAACTCCAACTGAGAGGTGGTAGGAATTTATAGACCCTTTGCAGACTCCTGCCGATTAAAAACACTTGGGCCAAAGAGGTGGGAACAGAGAAAAGACTACACAAAGTATATGACATGTGAGAGTGAATCTAGATTGCACATCCTCTGGTGGTCGGTTGGATTGCAGCAGATAATGCTTCCAGTCGGTTAAGCACCACCCTGTCTTCCACAAAGTCCAGTCTCAGTAGCCAAAAGTCTGGTCATCAGAATCCTCATACTACTTCTTACTTCTACTGCAAACAAGTGATCCCACACTCAGATTTTCCGAGGAGCTGTTTTCATCACCATTCCTTTATTTGGGCCTCTCACCAAGCTCGCTTGAAGAGGGACATGAGAAGATCTTGTTCCCTGATTCCCAAACTCTAGAGCATCCACAGTCAGAAGAAGATGAGGAACGGCAATTAGTGTTTCACGAGGTGGATGATGATGATGAGACACAGTTGCCAAAAAGTCAACCGCAATTAGTGTCTCAAGAGGTTCATGATGAGGATGAGACACAGTTGTCAATAACTGAGGTTGTTGTTAGGTCATCAAGTCAGTAGGATGACCAGAGTGAGGAAGTGGAAGAGGCGGTGCTGGACGATTAAGTCATTGACCCAACCTGGGAAGGTGGCAAGCCAAGCGAGGACAGCAGTACAGAGGGGGAGGGATCCGCAGCACCTCAACAGGCTGGAAGAGGCAGAGGGGTGTCAAAAGGGAGAAGGCGGGCCACACCAAACAGGCCCGCAACTGTTCCCCGGAGCACCCCCTTGCGGAAATCTCCCTTGCCAAGGGGAAGATGTTCCGCAGTCTGGCGCTTTTTTGAGGAAAGTTGACTCTTATAAAAATCAACAAGGCTTGGATTGCCCCTGACTTCTCTACTCCACCAGGCACTCTAAATGTGGCTTTTATGGTGTATTGAATACACTGTATTCCCATGCACCCCTTCCACCACTAAAAAGGGTACGTATATGGTTCAATCTCCCTTTTCTCATCCTTCTCCTCCATCATATCAACATGCTTATTAGGCTTCCCTCGCTCCTAATTTTTTAGAGGGTCAGCTCAGCATCGGGCCCTCACCCATAATGTTTCAGAGTGTCACCCACAGGCCCTCACCCATAATGTTTTTGAGGGTCACCAGCAGGCCCTCAACCATAATGTTTTAGAGGGTCAGCTTAGCAGCAGACCCTCACTCCTACATTTTTTTAGATGGTCAGCTCGGCAGCAGGCCCTCGCCCATAATGTTTTAGATGGTTAGCTCGGCAGCAGGCCCTCACCCACAAAATATTTTAGATGGTCAGCTCGGCAGCAGTCCCTCGCCCACCAAATTTTTTTAGATGGTCAGCTTGGCAGCAGGCCCTCACCCCTAAAGTTTTAGATAGTCAGCTCAGCATCAGATCCTCACCGCTAATGTTTTAGATGGTCAGATCAGCAGCAGTCCCTTGCTCCTATTGTTTTAGAGGGTCACCAGCAGGCCCTTACTCCTAATGTTTTTGAGGCTTACCAGCAGGCCATCAATCATAATTTTTCAAAGTGTGTATCATGTCCTCCTTTATGTGTAATAAAGGGTGTATTGTAGTGCCAGTTCCTTAAATTTTTTGGCAGCACTTGCACTTTATATACAAGTAAATATACAGGAAGGAATGTTTCCTAACAATTTTTCCTCTAAAATCTTTTATCTTCTGTTTGATTGGTATTATTGTCATTCTGTAAAAAAGGCGTACTACTCGGTACAGCACCCAAGAACCAAGGTGTTCTACTCGAGCTCCCGAACACCCGAGCACTTTGGTGCTCGACCAACACTAGGCCGGAGCAATCGGCAGGTGTTGCGCATAAGCTGCCACTGGCCGACATCAAAGTTACACAGGGGAGTACTCCTGTCCGCTTGGATCATAAAGAAATCGTTTATGGCCTTTCTCTGTTCGTACAGTCAGTCTAACATATGGAGGGTGGATTTCCAACAGGTGGAAACATCTCACATCAGCCTATGTTGGGGGATGCTGTTCTGCCGCTGCAGCTCAAGGAGGATGTGCTTTGCGGTCTACGAGTGGCTGAAGTGCATGCAAAGTTTCCTGGCCATTTTTAGGATGTCTTGCAGATGGGTGGAAGACTTCAGGAACCGCTTGACAACCAGATTGAACACGTGTGCCATGCAGGGCACATGTCTCAGCCCTCCTTGATGCAGCGCCAACACCATGTTCTTCCCGTTGTCGATCACCATGGTTTCCGATTTTGAATTGTCGCTGAGAAAGCCAGGATTTTATTTCTTGATGAAGGACTCCATTCTCCCAGGCAAACGAGGTGCAGAACAGTGTGACACCGCTGTGCCATGCACATGTGGTATGCTGGAGGGGCACTGTGAATTGTCCCTGCAGTGGAGGTTGAGGACACTGTAGAGGATAAAGAGGCAGAGGTGGACATTGTCGCAGTACCAACGACGTGAGAACAGGGAGGCGGAAGCGGCGTCACCAGGCCAAGTTGCTGGTGTGGCTGTGTAGGAACCACATTCACCCAGTGGGCCGTAAAGGACATGTATTGTCCCTGACTGTAGTTACAGCTCCACATGTCGGAGCTGCCGTGCACTTTGGCAGACACCGACAGGCTCAAGGACTTTCCCACCTTCTGTTCTACATATTTTTGCAGGGCTGGTACTGCCTTTTTGGCAAAGAAATGACGGCTTGGGACTCTCCACCTTGGCTCGGCACAAGTTATCAGTTCTCTGAAAGGTGCAGAGTCCACCACTTGGAAAGAGAGGGACTGCAGCACCAGTAACTTGGACAGGAGCACGTTCAGCTTCTGCGCCGTTGGATGAGTGCACGCATACTGTTGTCTCTTGGCAATCGCTTCGGTGATCGGTTCCTGACGAAATTACTGACGAGGAGTAGGAGAGCGAGGAGCAGGAGCATCAGGACCAGCAGATGATGGGAAGGACAGACGGCTCCCTTTGGCTGAGGTGGTGGAGCCTTAACTGCCTGAAATCGGCTGCGTGCCACTGGGTGACACAGCACTTGCTGCGGCAGGCTGGACCACCACATAGGAGCCACATTTTCTCCCAGGCCTCTTTATGGTGACGCTGAATATGTTGACGCAGGGCCGTGGTGCCAACATTGCCACCGAGGTCACGCTTCACCATCTGCCCACAGATTCTAAATATGGCTATGTTCACCACCTCCGGCAGCTTAACAAAAAACTGCCACAATGCCGAGTAGGTGATTTTACCCCCAACACTATGCACTGAGTGAATGCTACTGCCTCTGCCTCCGTGAACCCGTGCACGTTTGGCTCCAGACCTCCTACTGCTGCCACTCTGCTGACTCCCGGCCATGCTAGCAACTTGCTGTCTCTGCCACTGCCTCACAGGCAAGCTGCCAACCTCTTCTCCCGATGATGATGAAGCCCCTTCATCACCCAGCTCCAAAGTGCGATCAGCTACATCATCATAATCGAGTACTGCCTTCACGTCACTGATGTCCTCCTCAACCATCTCTAGGTCAGGAACCTAACCGCTGACAACACCAGCTCCCATGCCACTCTTCTCATCACTACTTGCCCGCCTAGTGGAGAAAGCGGCGGATGTCTCCTCCACATCCTGGCTTGCCAGAAGCTGCTGACTGTCTTCTAGTAGCTTGTCCTGACTGTATAGAGGAGCTGAGCCCACAGCATACATACTTCTTTGGCTGAGGGAACAGAAAAGGACAGAGGCAGGTTGAGGACAGGTGAGGGCACAGGGTCTGTTTCCGGGCCATGCCAACTAAGGGTTGTGTCTGACGAACCCACTGATTCTAGGCTAGGGTGGTCTGATGTCACTTGGAACAAAGTCGAAGATCAAGTCAACCATTCAAGAACCGCTGGGTCACGACACGGCCGCTAGCTGACACTGGGAGCTCAGGCCTCTCGAAGTGACCCCTGCTTCCACGGCCCTTTACTCTGCTATGACTTCTGCCTGCACCAGAAACATTTAGGCCTCTGCTACTCCCCTGTGCAGGGCTTGACACTTCTCTATCTGACATACTGTTAGATCAAATAAATAAATAAAAAGGAAATTAGAACACCCTTAAAAAATTTTCTCACTTCACAACACAACGGCTAATAGGCCCTTTTTTCACACTAATACACACAAAAAAGGGCTTTAGAACATATAACTGCACCGCTGAACGGCAAATATATTTTACTTTTGCTACTAATACACGCCACAGAAGGCTTTAGAACATATAAGTGCACTGCTGAACAGCAAATATATTTTTCTTTTGCCACTAATACATGGCAAAAAGAGCTTTACAACATATAACTGCACCGCTGAACGGCAAATATATATTTTTTGTGACACTAATACACGGCAAAAAGGTCTGTACAACATATAACTGCATCGCTGAACGGCAAATATATTTTTCTTTTGCCTCTAATACACGACAAAAAGGGCTGTAATTTTCTCACTTCACCACACAACGGCTAATAATAAGCCCTTTTTACCACTAATACAAGCCAAAAAATGGTTTAGAACATATAACTGCACTGCACACGTGCAAATAAGACATAGAAATATTTCTTTGTAATAAATCCTCCTAATGGCTGTATCAAACAGCACTTGCATCCCAATAACAAAAACGATTTTGCCAGAATTACAGAGCTGTATAATGGCAATTTGGGTGCCCAGTCAGTGCAGCAAAGTGTAATTGATTTGTTCCTATTACACAGGCTGTAACCTCCCCTACTGAACAATGTTTAACATAAAAGCTGTGCAATGATTTCTTCCTACCCTTTCCCTACACCTTGAATAATCTTTCCTTGCACTTGTAAATAGTTTTTTTTTAGCACAATTACGTTTTTTCTACCATTGTCCCTAGCGCCTGCTGATGTCTCTCCCTGCACTAAGTATACATGTAAATGGCAGAATCCAAGATGGCTGAGGCTATTTATAGGGCTGTGACATCACAAGGCTGGCTGCTGAATGGCTGCATGCATGGCATTATGGGTGATCCCGCCTTCCCAGAGTTCCTTTCTCCATGTCCTCACACGTGCAGCAGCCATTTTAGGAGAGTGAGGAAATTCGGCTTTGGTGCGAATAGAATTTTTCCTGAAATTTGGATCGAATTCCACTTTATCAACTTAGATTCGCTCATCCTTACTTCTAATGTCCTAAAAAAATAAAATGTGATTTTGAAAATTATGCCAAAATAAAGTAGACATATAGGGAATCTTAAGTAACACTATCTAATGAGGTATCACTAATAGAGATGTCGCGAACATAAAATTTTCCGTTCGCGAACGGCGAACGCGAATTTCCGCAAATGTTCGCAAACGAATGAAACGGGCGAACCGCCATAGACTTCAATAGGCAGGCTAATTTTAAAACCCACAGGGACTCTTTCTGGCCACAATAGTGATGGAAAAGTTGTTTCAAGGGGACTAACACCTGGACTGTGGCATGCCGTAGGGGGATCCATGGCAAAACTCCCATGGAAAATTACGAAGTTGACACAGAGTCGGGTTTTAATCCATAAAGGGCATAAATCACCTAACATTCCTAAATTGTTTGGAATAACGCGCTTTAAAACATCCAGTGTGTGTATACGATCAGGTATGATGTTGTATCGATCAGGTAGTGTAAGGATTACGCCCACTTCACAGTGACAGACCAAACTCCCCGTTTAACGCACTGCAAACAACCGCAAACAGTCCATTTGCACAACCGCAAACTCCCCATTTGCACAAGGTTGGATACCAAGCTAGCCATGTCACGTTTCTTGTCCTCACTGACGTCATTGAAGGTCTCTTCCTCCACCCAGCCACGTACAACACCAAGGGTCCCCGAAAGGTGACAACAAGCCCCCTGGGACACCTGCTGTGGTTGGTCTTCCACCTCCTCAAAGCCACCTTCCTCCTCTGACTCCTCTTCTTCAGACTCCTCTCTCTGCGTTGCCGCAGGTTCAGCAATCGACGACGACAAGGCTGCTTCTGGTGGTGATGGTGACCACAACTCTTCCTCTTCATGCTCATCTACGGCCTGATCCAGCACTCTTCGCAGGGCACGCTCCAGAAAAAACGCATATGGGATGAGGTCGATGATGTTGCCTTGGGTTTGACTGACCAGGTTTGTCACCTCCGTAAAAGGACGCATGAGCCTACAGCCATTGTGCATGAGCGTTCAGTAACGCGGCCAAAAAATACCCAGCTCCGCAGAGGCTGTCCTCTTTTTTTTTTTTTTTTTATAAAAAAAATCTGTTCTTACCAGTTTAATCTCTGTTTTTTCTCATATCAGGGGCCGGGGTATGGAATAAATTTTAGGAACCGGGAGATGGAATAAGATGGTTGGTCGGTCCTCTTACTTCCAATTTGGGGCACTGCGCGTGCGCCGTGCAATGTACTGTGCCACCCTATAAGAGTGGTATGTTAAGTAGTACTATTCCTATCAGTTTAATCCCTGTTACGTCCCCTATCAGGGGCCGGTGTATGGAATAGATTTTAGTAACCGGGAGATGGAAAAAGATGGTTGGTCGGTCCTCTTACTTTCAATTTGGGGCACTGCGTGTGCGCCGTGCAATGTACTGTGCCACCCTATATGAGTGGTGGGCAGTAGGCATAGTACAGTCTGTGGGCCTGACACTCACTGTCAGACAACTGCAATTATATAACAGAGAAAAAATTAAATGACTTTTTTATCTGCAAGGTACTGTGCCACCCGATATGAGTTGTTGGCACTGGCAGTGGGCACAGTACAGTCAGTGGGCCTGACACACACTGGCAGGCAACGGCAATTATATTAAAGGATAACAATTTTATGACTTTTTTATCTGTAAGGTACTGTGCCACCCGATATGAGTGGTGGGCAGTGGGCACTGTACAGTCTGTGGGCCTGACACTCACTGGCAGGAAACGGCAATTATATTACAGAGAAAAAATTTAATGACTTTTTTATCTGCAAGGTACTGTGCCACCAGATATGAGTGGTGGGCACTAGCAGTGAGCACAGTACAGTCAGTGGGCCTGACACACACTGGCAGGCAACTGCAATTATATTACAGAGAAAAAATTAAATGACTTTTTTATCTGCAAGGTACTGTGCCACCCGATATGAGTGGTGGGCACTGGCAGTGGGCACAGTACAGTCAGTGGGCCTGACACACACTGGCAGGCAACTGCAATTATATTAAAGGGTAAAAATTTAATGACTTTTTTATCTGCAAGGTACTGTGCCACCCGATATGAGTGGTGGGCAGTGGGCACAGTACAGTCTGTGGGCCTGACACTCACTGGCAGGAAACTGCAATTATATTAAAGGATAAAAATGTTATGACTTTTTTATCTGCAAGGTACTGTGCCACCCGATATGAGTGGTGGGCAGTGGGCATAGTACAGTCTGTGGGCCTGACACTCACTGGCAGGAAACTGCAATTATATTAAAGGATAAAAATTTTATGACTTTTTTATCTGCAAGGTACTGTGCCACCCGATATGAGTGGTGGGCAGTGGGCACAGTACAGTCTGTGGGCCTGATACTCACTGGCAGGAAACTGCAATTATATTACAGAGAAAAAAATTTATGACTTTTTTATCTGCAAGGTACTGTGCCACCAGATATGAGTGGTGGGCACTAGCAGTGAGCACAGTACAGTCAGTGGGCCTGACACACACTGGCAGGCAACTGCAATTATATTAAAGGGTAAAAATTAAATGACTTTTTTATCTTCAAGGTACTGTGCCACCGGATATGAGTGGTGGGCACTGGCAGTGGGCACAGTACAGTCTGTGGGCCTGACACACACTGGCAGGCAACTGCAATTATATTAAAGGGTAAAAATGAAATTACTTTTTTTATCTGCAAGGTACTGTGCCATTTGATATGAGTGGTGGGCAGTGGGCACAGTACAGTCAGTGGGCCTGACACTCACTGGCAGGCAACTGCAATTATAATACAGAGAAAAAATTAAATGACTTTTTTATCTGCAAGGTGCTGTGCCACCCGATATGAGTGGTGGGCACTGGCAGTGGGCACAGTACAGTCAGTGGGCCTGACACACACTGGCAGGCAACTGCAATTATATTACAGAGTAAAAATTAAATTACTTTTTTATCTGCCAGGTACTGTGCCACCCGATATGAGTGGTGTGTACACAGTACAGTCTGTGGTCCTGTGGCCTCTCACACACGGGCAGGCAACTGCAATATATAGTCCTGATCAAAAGTTTAAGACCACTTGAAATATGGCAAAAAATCATATTTAGCATGGCTGGATCTTAACAAGGTTCCAAGTAGAGCTTCAACATGCAACAAAAAGAAATGGGAGTGAGACAAAACATTTTTTGAGCATTCAATTTAATGAAAACAACGAATAAACTGATCAATCAGCATACCCTCTCTCCCAGACCCTCCCACCTCCTATCAAAAAGCAAGGACAGCATCCATCTTAGATTCATTCTGAAGCTGCAGTGTTAGTTAGAGCAGGGAGAGTGCTGCTGCTGCTGAATTAATAGGGAAAGCGATAGCTAGGCCAGTGTTCTGTGTCCACTCCAGTCCACAAAGACTCATCTGCTGTAAGGACAGTGTCCTGACAGCACCCCTAAAAGCCCTTTTTAGGGCTGGTACATCAGTCTGCTTTTTTTTATTTTTATATATATATATATATATATATATATATATACAGTCCTGATCAAAAGTTTAAGAACACTTGAAATATGGCAAAAAATCATATTTAGCATGGCTGGATCTTAACAAGGTTCCAAGTAGAGCTTCAACATGCAACAAAAAGAAATGGGAGTGAGACAAAACATTTTTTGAGCATTCAATTTAGTGAAAACAACGAATAAACTGAAACAGGCTGTTTTTCAGCTGATCAAAAGTTTAGGACCACACCTCCAAAAAAAAACTAAACCCCCCCCCCAAAACAGAAATCCAACTTCCAAACATGAACTCTGTAATGAGTAGCTCCGCCGTTATTGTTTATCACTTCATAAATTTGTTTGGGGGGGGCGGAGCTAGCGCAGACCGGAAGGGATTTGTGCGCTTGAGCTCTGCTGCTCAGACCCGGCTTTATATCAGCTAACGTCAGTTGTTCGGCTTAAATTATGGGCAAAATTGCCCAGCAAAAAACTGGGGACTCGTCCTTACCCCACAAGCAACCGTCGAACTGCGGTGACATGGACAAGTTCATCAAAAAAGCCGCAGCGCGGGAAGCTAAGATGGCGCCGGAGCCAAGCAGAGAAATGGAGGAGAGTGATGCCGAGCTGCAAGCTGACGGCAGCGATGCTGAAGACCAAAGACACCATAAACACCTCCCGATCTCCAGAAAATATCTGGATTCTTCACTCCAAAGAGCAATAGAGCCGCTTGTCAGTGAACTCTCGTCGTTGAGCCAAGATGTTAGACATGTGGGTGGCAGGGTGGAGGCCCTGGAGACCAACCAGGCCGCGATCCTGGATTTCCAGACGGCAACAGCCATCAGCCTACAGAAATGCCAAACACACCTCAACGATGCGTTCAATGCCCTGGAGGACCAGGAAAACCACGGGAGAAGAAACAACCTTCGTTTCAGAGGGGTACCAGAGACGGAATCCTCTCAAGATTCCTCAGCCATCGTGAAAGAAATATGCGAAGGACTACTGGGCCCAGAACGCTCCTCTTCTATAGTTATAGAGAGACAATGAACCCCCTAGAGACATCATATGCCAATTTCTCCACTTTCAAGATAAGGAGGCTATAATTAACAAGGCTCGTCTGCCAGGTGGAGCTAAATGCAATGGGGTGCCGATTAATATATTTCAAGATCTGGCTCCGATGACTCTTAAAAAAAGAAGGACTCTCAAACCCCTCACTGATTGGCTCAGAAGCCATAAGATTCTCTACCGATGGCAGTTCACGTTCGGATTGTCCTTTTCCCACCAGGGCAGGCGGATCACCATCAAGTCGCATCTGGACTTAGGCCCTGCATTCGATCTTTTGGATATAAACCCCCTGGACGTTGAGGATTGGGACGCTGTCCAGGACCTTACATCACTACCGAAACTCCCCAGAGTGGTGCCATTTGAAACGAAAGGTACCCCCAAAGCCCAAAGGCAAAATGAGAAGAAGAAAAACCAACCTCTCAAAACCAACCTCTCACCCCGAGGCGAATAGCTGCTGACGTCTTCTGAAAATGGGACTCACTACTTCCTCTCACTTGTTGTCATGATGGATGAGTATAAGCCTTTCGATCTTCTCTCCCTATATCCCTGTCCTTTCCGCCTGTAATGCGTCTCTGGATATGCTCCCTGACGCTTCCACCTTCTAACCTTCTTGTAGGCTTATCCTGAAATTCCGGGACTGACACCAAGAGTAATACCCAGCATTCTATTCTTATGCCTCAACCAGCACTTAGAATTCTGTTGTTCTATAAGGTCTTAAGAGTCGCCAAGCTATAAGATCTATCTGACATCCTCCGTCCTCTACTAAGTTGTTACCTGTTAACTAGATGTTGTAGGACATATTCTGTTTCTTAACTAACCTGTTGATGTTACACCTAGTCGAGTTCTTGGAGCAGTTAGGCCACCTTAAAACCTCAGCGTTTCCTGGTAGATGCGATGCGATTTATCCGATAAAGTAGCTAGTCATATGTTCCGATCTTTTCCTATGTATATGGTCGCATGTTGTGACTGGCTTTTCATGACCCTAAGATACGCATAGTATCACCAGGCTATACTGAGTTCTCGATGTTATTTGCCGATTATTCCGGTGGCACTTTACATCGTACCTCCTCTTCATTACAGGTCCTACGGTATTGTTGATGCTACTGGCCATAGTATGTATTTAACGCCTTAGGGCTAACTTATGTACTCAACAGCTCCTGGTGGTATTGCCGACTGCGCGCTGCCTCAGTGCTTTCTTATATGCGTTAACTCAATATGTAGCCGGCTCCATAATGCCACAATATGTTCTCAGCGCCTACGGGCTAACTTATATATTCAGTAACCCCTGGTGGTGTCCCCGACTGCACATTGCTTCAGTGCTCTTTTCTACCTGAGATGACTCAGTGTGCAACCGGCTTCATAATACCATAATATGTTCTCAGCGCCTTCGGGCTAACTTATATGTTCAATAACCCCTGACGATGGTCCTGACTACACATTGCTTCAGTGCTCCTGTTTATATGCGATGATTCACTGTGTAGCCGGCACCACAAAGCCATATATTGTTCTCAGCGCCCTAGGGCTAACTTGTGTATTTAGTAATCTCCTCCGAGGTTCTTGATATAGACGGAACTATAGAAATATGCTATGTTCCCAGCGCCTAAGAACTAACCTATGTATTCAGCGGCCCCTGGCTTTTCCCTTCTCCACAAGTAAAATTAGGCCCCTCGGGTTACTAATCCAAACTCCAATGCTCTTCCACCTTATATTCGCTATAACCTCAACCGAGCGACTGCTCTGACATCAGCCCTAAGAGAGCCGGGTCCAAATTTGGCAAATGCCACTTCCCCCCTCTCTTCAGGTCCCCCAGGACCTATATGTTGATTCTGTTCTCGTTTTTCTTTTGTTTGTTCTTAATATGTTTTATTATTTTTTATACAGGTCTCTCACAATGTGGAGCAATGTCCATCCGAGACGGGCCGTCCCACCACCTAGACTTCGACCTTTCCATCTACTAATTCGACCAGGTGTTAAGTACCCTAAACAATTCTATACTGTAACTGGCTATCAGGCTTACATGTTCCAGCACTTTGCCTCTCCTCTTTACCCCATGATGGCTCTTAAAATTGCTTCTTACAACGTAAAGGGCTGCAATTCGCCATCCAAGCGGAGCCAGATTTTTGGGATATTGAGGAAAGCTAAAGCGAACATTGTTTTCCTGCAGGAAACATACTTTAAGACCCATCACTTCCCCAACCTATCCTTTTAATTTTACCCTAATTGGTATCATTGTGGCTCTCCTACGTCCAATTCTAGAGGAGCAAGCATTGGTTTTCAGGGCAAGGTCTCCTTTATCTTAGATGACCAAATATGTGACCCTGATGGTCGTTTTATTATGGTCAAAGGGAAGATAGGCCAACACCTTTATACTTTTGTGAATGTTTATGCCCCGAATAGACGCCAGATACCCTGGCTTAAATCATTATTACAAAAATTGGAATCTTTTAGAGACGGTGTTACGGTGATGGGAGGGGACTTAAATCTCGTCCTCAACCCCCTTATCGATTCCTCTTCCCGCAAATCTGCCCAATCCCAGAAGGGCATTCGCTCTCTATTACGTACCCTAGCCAAGGCTCATTTGATCGATGTCTGGCGCACCATACACCCGGATTCTAGAGACTATACTTTTTACTCACCACTACATATGTCGTATCAACGGCTGGACTATATGTTTATCTCAAAGGAACATCTCCAGTTGTGCTCTAAAGCGGATATAGGATCCATTATCCTATCAGACCATGCTCCCATATACCTTCATATGAAGTCCCCCCTCACCCATAGACCCATTAGTCACTGGCAATTTAATGAACAGCTCATCAGCTCTATAGATAGTAGATCTAAATTGAAACACCTTCTAGTAGAATATTTCAATACGAACTGTACCCCTGAGGTTTCCCCACAGACAATTTGGGATGCCCATAAAGCGTTTATAAGGGGCCACTGTATTAGTCTGGGGGCTCACCTCAAAAAAGAAAGACAAAAGCAGATAGATTCCTTGCATGAAAAAATTAGTTCCCTGGAAAGTGCTCACGAAAGGTCTCTGTTGGAATCTCACTTACAGGAATTATCCTCTTGTAGAGCCTCCCTCAAAAACCTTTTGAATGCGGCTTCTGCCAAGCTTTATCTGCACTCTCAATATAAAATATTTGCTCATGGAAATAAAGCTTCCCGTTACATGATGTCCAGGCTCAAACGTAGGAAACTACATAACTATGTACACAAATTGAAAACCCCTAACGGTGAACTAACTTTTGAATCAAATAAAATAGCCTCTTTATTTAGGGATTATTACGAATCCCTTTATAACCTCAACCCTACTCACTCTCTCTCGGGTAATACTGACTCTACGACGCCTTCTAGTTTATACTTAGAAGGATTAACCCTTCCCTCGATCTCGGAACAGGACAGAATACGTTTAGCTTCTCCTTTCTCCTCTGAGGAACTCTTGGAGGCTATTAAAAATTCCCCTAGAGGGAAATGCCCTGGTCCGGATGGACTCCCTACTCCATACTACCTATCTTTTCATGAAGAACTGATCCCACACCTTTTACCAGTTTACAATAACTCTCTACGAGGTGTGCCACTGTCTACCGATATGACTAGAGCCCACATTACACTAATCCCCAAGGAGAGTAAGGACCACTCTTTATGCTCCAACTATAGGCCCATTTCCCTCCTCAATATAGATTTGAAACTTTTAGCCAAGATGCTGGCAAACAGACTGGCGAAGCTACTTCCTTCACTGATCCACAGGGATCAGGTGGGTTTTGTGAAACACAGAGAGGGGAAAGATAATACAGCACGTATACTCAACATTATCCACTATGTCAAGAGGAAAGGCCTCCCCCTAGTCCTTCTTAGCACGGACGCGGAGAAGGCCTTCGACAGAGTCAACTGGTCTTTTATGTATTCAACGTTGCGATCTCGCAATTCCCCCCCTCCCCTTTTATCCATGCCATAGAAGATATGTATTTCCATGCCTCAGCCTCAGTCAGGGTTAACAATACCCTGTCTGACCCCTTTAAAATACGCAATGGTACCCGTCAGGGCTGCCCCTTATCCCCCTCCTATTTGGAAAGGATTGAGAAACCTCTTTTACAGACCATTCGGATGGATGGGACATCCAGGGAATATTTCTAGGGGACCAGCAGCACAAAATTGCCGCCTTCGCGGGTGACCTACTTTTAATAGTGAGTAACCCCGAAACAGCTCTTCCTAAGATTTATGGCCACCTGGAAACGTACTCTCCAATTTTAAGGTGAATCACAACAAATCATTGATAATTTCCACTGGCCTTAAAAACTCAGTGAAGACTCACCTTGAGGCTTGTTCGCCTTTTAACTGGTCTTTTCCTTTCCTAACCTACTTAGGGGTGAAAATAAGTACTGACCCAAACCAATTATTTAACTTAAATTATATCCCTCTTCAGAATAAGCTGACTGAGGACTTAACTTCCCTGGTTGTCCCTACACTTTTGTGGTTCGGGAGGAAAAACATCCTACTTTCTCTTATCCTTCCTAAACTCACCTATCTTCAGCAGACCTTACCAATCCCCGTTCCCTCCACATACTACTCAAAACCTAGATCCATGTTCCGATCTTTCATATGGCACAAGAAAAAGGCTAGAATATCCTATAAATCGCTGTCTTACCTGAGAGAGAGAGGGCGTATATCCTTGCCAGACCCCGAATTATACAGTCGAGCTGTTCTACTCACCAGAGTAGTAGACTGGTTATCTGCACCCAAACAGAAATCCTGGGTCCAGATGGAAGAATCCTTGCTTGGACTTCCTTTCAAAGCGGCTCTATTAGGTCGCCTGTCCCAAGTGCCTATCAATCCAAACTTCACCCCGATCATGAAGGCTAACCTACACGCATGGTACACTTTGAAAAACACCCCCTTGAACTCCCCACTACCGTCCCCTTCTCTCAGAGTAGGTGATGTTTTCCATTTAGCCCCCCAGGCCTTAAGAAACAGCCTTCCCATTGAGGTTAGTCGGTCTAATTTAAGATTGTCGGACCTTTACAGCAATGACCAATTACTCTCCATAAAAGATATGGGCGATCTTTTGAAAATACCAGACTCCAACTTAGTTGGGCTTCATTTTCTACGGGCCTACATGTCTCAAAATGCCCATCTGCACACTCTGTAACGCCCCATAACTTGGTTCGAGCACATTGCCACTCAAGATCCCACACCTCATAAATTGATATCACAGTGGTACAACAGATTGAGGACTCCTCCGTTCGCCCTAACACTGGCTTTTATTAGATTGTGGGAAAATTATTTAGGTAAATGTCTATCCCCGGTTGATACCATTACTATTTTTAACTCCTCACATAATGCCTCGAGATGTGTCAAGATCCAGGAGAATAATTATAAAATTATCACAAGGTGGTATAAAACCCCTGACAAAACATGTTTGTATTCGACTTCAGCTTCAGACACATGTTGGAGATGCCTAAAGCAGAGAGGCACTTTCCTCCACATATGGTGGACGTGCCCAACATTGATGAAATAGTGGGATAAGATTTTTCAAACATGTAATGACATATGTGGATCTGATATTAATCCAACACCTGAAGTTGCTCTCCTGAATCTTTACCCACGAGACCCCCCTCCATCTAATTTGGCGCTCTTTAAACATCTAATAAATGCTGCTAAATTGTTGATTCCTCTACTGTGGCTATCCACTGATTTACCCCCTATAGAACAGTGGTTCCAGAAGATTGACCAGATTTACAGGCTAGAGGAGCTATCCTCTTGGGAACTGAGATCTCACCACAAATTTACGAAGGTCTGGGAGCGATGGAGCTCCTTTAGAGGTTATTAGACAATATATTACAGTTAATGTTCTTTCAGGGAACTCATCTCTGTTAACCAGTTACACCCAAGTTACACTCAATTTATCCCTCCATTTCCATTATCTCCCTATTCCCAAACTCTACAGACGGCATTACTCTCTCTACTTTAACCCGTCTCGGATGTGACGAAATGCGATACACAGTGACACCTTGAAGCAACGAATGGTTACTACTTTCCGTCTTATCCACTGGATGTCTTTTCAGTGAATTGCCTTATTGATAAAGCTGTAATACTTATATTACATTTGACAGACCTGTACTCTGTACTTTGTTTTTGATTTATGTAAGAGTAGTGGAGATTTGTCTTCCCTCCACTAGTCTAATACTGTATTTTATTGATTTGCTCAATAAAAAATTGTTTAAAAAAATATATAAAAAAATTGTTTCGGCATGCTTGATGCAAGCGTTTCCATGAAGTGAGTGGGAACATTTCTCCAAGTGGTGAAGACGGCCGCACGAAGGCCATCTACTGTCTGGAACTGTTGTCCATTTTTGTTAACTTCCCTTGCCATCCATCCCCAAAGGTTCTCAATTGGATTTAGATCAGGAAAACACGCAGGATGGGCCAAAAGAGTGATGTTATTCTCCTGGAAGAAGTCCCTTGTCCTGCGGGCATTGTGTACTGTAGCGTTGTCATGTTGAAAAACCCAGTCGTTACCACACAGACGAGGGCCCTCAGTCATGAGGAATGCTCTCTGCAACATCTGGACATAGCCAGCGGCCATTTGACGCCCCTGCACTTCCTGAGGCTCCATTGTTCCACTGAAGGAAAAAGCACCCCAGACCATTATGGCGCCCCCTCCACTGTGGCGCGTAGAAAACATCTCAGATGGGATTTGCTTGTCATGCCAGTAACATTGGAAACCATCAGGACCATCAAGGTTACATTTTTTCTCATCAGAGAATAAAACTTTTCTTCCACCTTTGAATGTCCCATGTTTGGTGCTCTCTTGCAAAGTCCAAACGAGCAGTTCTGTGGCGTTCAAGGAGACGAGGTCTTTGAAGACGTTTTTTGTTTTTGAAGCCCTTCAGTCTCAGATGCCGTCTGATGGTTATGGGGCTGCAGTCAGCACCAGTAAAGGCCTTAATTTGGGTCGAGGATCGTCTAGTGTCTTGACGGACAGCCATTTGGATCCTCCGGCTCAGTGCTGATGAAATTGTTTTAGGTCTTCCACTTGACTTTTTGGTTCCATAACCCTCAGGATCATTTAAGAAATTCCAAATGACTGTCTTACTGCGTCCCACCTCAGCAGCGATGGCGCACTGTGAGAGACCCTGCTTATGCAGTTCAACAACCCGACCACGTTCAAAAAGGGAGAGTTTTTTGCCTTTGCCATCACAACGTGTGACTACCTGACAGAAAATGACAATGAATCCACATCTTTGCACAGATTTGGCCTTTTAAAGGCATGTGGTCCTAAACTTTTGATCAGCTGAAAAACAGGCTGTTTCAGTTTATTCGTTGTTTTCATTAAATTGAATGCTCAAAAAATGTTTTGTTTCACTCCCATTTCTTCTTGTTGCATGTTGAAGCTCTACTTGAAACCTTGTTAAGATCCAGCCATGCTAAATATGATTTTTTGCCATTTTTCAAGTGTTCTTAAAGTTTTGATCAGGACTTTGTGTGTGTATATATATATATATAAAAAGCAGACTGATGTACCAGCCCTAAAAAGGTTTTTTTTGGGGTGCTGTCAGGACGCTGTCCTTACAGCAGATGAGTCTTTGAGGACTGGAGTGGACACAGAACACTGGCCTAGCTAACGATTTCCCTATTAATTCAGCAGCAGCAGCACTCTCCCTGCTCTAACTAACACTGCAGCTTCAGAATGAATCTAAGATGGATGCTGTCCTTGCTTTTTGATAGGAGGTGGGAGGGTCTGGGAGAGAGGGTATGCTGATTGGCTGGAATGTGTCTGCTGACTGTGAGGTACAGGGTCAAAGTTTGCTCAATGATGACGTATAGGGGGCGAACGCGAACAAGCGATGTTCGCCGGGAACTGTTCCCCGGCGAATAGTTCGGGACATCTCTAATCACTATCTGACTTTAATGCGTAGATATTCAAATTTTTAAAATTAAATCTTTTTCAAAATTTTCTGTAAATTCAGAATTTTTTATAAAATAAAGTTAAAACTTATTGACCCAAATTTACCCCTAACATTAAGTAAGAGATGTCACAAGAAAACATTCTCAGAATGGCTTGGATAAATAAAAGTATTCTAAAGTTATCTGCACATAAAGTGACACGTCATATTTGCTAAATTAAGTCTGGTGAAAAATGGCTTGGTCTTGAAAGGGTTTAGTCTTCTGGAATGAACTGAAGCTGTCACACATTACAGGTGAAACTCGAAAAATTTGAATATTGTGCAAAAGTCCATTTATTTCAGTAATGCAACTTAAAAGGAATTGCATTAATGCAGCTTAAAATTTTAATTTTGTGAAAAGATTCAATATTCTAGGCTCAAAGTGTCACAACACTCTAGTCAGCTAATTAATCCATATCCCCTGAACAAAGGGTACCTCAAAATTGTGACTTTGGGGTTTCATAAGCTGCAAGCCATAATCATACAAATTATAACAAATAAAGGCTTGAAATATCTTGCTTTGCATGTAATGAGTCTATCTCATATGTTAGTTTCACCTTTTAAGTTGGATTACTGAAATTAATGAACTTTGCATGATACTCTAATTTTTCGAGTTTCACCTGTAGTTCCTATGGAGCCTCTGCCTGTGGCAAGGCTCCATAGGAAAACATTAAAACTTTCATACACTCTATTGATATTGCATTGGAGTGTATGAGAGAAGCAATCTGATGATTGTTATATTTCCCTATAGGAACTATAAAATAGTGTAAAAATTTATTTTAAAATAAAAAATATTACAATTTAAATCACCCCTTTCCCCAAATGTAAATAAAAAAGTAAACAATAAAACATACACATAATGGGTATTGCCATGCACGAAAAGAAACAAATTATTAAAATATAATAAAATTTTCCCATATGGCAAACAGCAAAATAGAAAAAAAGTCTAAATGGCAGATTCGACATTTTTGGTCCATTCACCTCCCACAAAAAATGTTATACAAAGTAATCAGAAAGTCTTACACACCCCAGAATTGTATCAATGAAAAGTACAGATCACCACACAAAAAATTAGCCCTCAAACAGTTCCATACACATACAAAAAAGTTAAAGTGTTATAACTGTTTTTCAAAGTTTTTATTTCTTTTCAGTATTAAAATGCAAGAAAAACTATACATAGGTGGTATCACTGTAATCTAAATGACTTGGAAAATAGAAGTAACAGGTCAGTTTTACCTTATACGGAACAACATAACAACAAAACCCATAAGGGCTTGTTCACATGACCGTGTGAAGCCCGTACCCGTGCTGTGGACCTCAAATTGCGGTCCACAATACACAGGCACTGTCCATGTGGCAGCCATATGGGGATCGCAGACCCATTCACTTGAATGGGTCCATGATCCGTCCGTTCCGCAAAAAGATTAGAACCGCAATTTCTATCTTTTTGAGGTGCAGAGGCACAGCACGGAACCCCAAAAAGCACTCCGTAGTGCTTCTGTAGTGTTCCGCTCCGTGCTTCCGTTCCGCATCTCCAGATTTGCAGACCCATTGAAGTGAATAGGTCCGCATCCGTGATGCGGAATGCACACGGAACGGTGCCCGTGTATTGCAGATTTGCAAATGCTGTCCGCAATACAGCAATGGGCAGCACACGTTCGTGTGAATGAGCCCTAAAACTGTTGTGGAATTGCGTTTTATTCTAATTCCCCCCCCCTTTTTTTTTCCAGCTCCCCACTACATCGTATGCATTATTAAATGGTGGAAACATGCAACATTTCTCACAGAAGAACAAGCCCTCGTATGGCTATGTCAATGGAGGAATAAAAAAAAAAAAATATTGCCCCAGAAAGACAGGGAGTGAAAAATGAAAACGCAAAAATGAAAAAACCCTGAAAGGGTTAAATTAGAGGATGTTATTGTTATAAGTAGAGTTAAGCGGACACCTGGATGGGGACCCGAACTTTTGAGCACTAAAATGGCTGTAAAAATGTCATGGAAAGGGCTAGAGGACTGCAAATGGCAAATGTGGTTAAGAGCATGGCAAGTGCTCTGCAAACAAAAGTGGATAGGGAAATGACTTTAACTAACATAAAATCTGTCAAAATAAAAAATAATAATCTTGATCTAGGAGGACAAGGTCCATATGGAGTAGGAGGTTGAGGAGGCAGTGGATGTGGCGGTGTAGGTGGAAGAGGAGGTGGAGGAGGAGGTAGCCTACACTGCTTTTTGGTTGTAATTTTTATTTATTTTTTTAAAATAGGGTACACCCCAAAACATTGGGAAATATAACCTGTGATAACGCCCTCCAGTCGTGCTAAACACACGTTAACACAATACACTGGATGCAGGGCAGGGCAGCACCTCCAAGGCGTAAAGGGAAAGCTCAGGCCATGTGCCCAATTTGGAGACCCAGAAGTTGCAGGGGGCAGAACCATCAGTCAGTTCGTGTAGGCGTGTGCAAACATACTGCCCCACCATGTCGCAGGTCTCCGTGATGTTCACGATCCAATTGGATATCTGCTCTATCAACTTTCGATGTTCTTTTCTGAGCCTATCATGTTGATCACGGTTATCGGCGAATCAGGGTTCCACCCCGGAGAGGGTGCGTGAGAAAGAGAGACTACATCCAAGGGAGATCAATGCATGAAATTTAATTGTGATCGAGCGGAAATGTGGGAGAAGCTATTAAAATGGGAGAATTGAAGGAAATTACCCACTCCCGACTCAGGGACGTAGTGAAGATAAATAATAATACAGGACTCTTAATATGCCCTGTTATTGGAATGATTAATAAAAAATTATAGGGAATGTCACTGGCGTATTTTGGATTTGGAAATGTTAGCCAGGAGAGGCCCTGCTGCCGCTTTGTTGACTCTAGATAACTTTTGCCTGATCGCACGTCGCTGTGACGTCCACCATCCATTTGGATATCTTCTCTATCAACTTTCGATGTTCTTTTCTGAGCCTACCATGTTGATCACGGTTATCGGTGAATCATGGTTCCACGCTGGAGAGGGAGCGTGAGAAAGGGAGACCTCATCAAAGTGAGGTTAATGGCTGCAATAGTGTTCTGCCCATTTTGTGCATAATAAATGTGTGTAATGTGCTGTAAAGATTATACTGAATGTTATGTTTGACGTTGCTGCCATCTAGTGGTCAAAGTTAGTTTCTACTTCGCCAGAACTTTACAGGAAGTATATTGTTCTCAGAGTCAGAGGCAGTAACCTTTAACCTGGAACTGTATTTCCTCCATTTCATCACTGCTCCTGGATCTAGCAGGCTGCATGCAGAGGAGCTCTTGATCTATTCCTGGACTAATGATGGAATTGTCTGTGAGTACTCTCACTGATGGAGTGAGGCTGCTGTATTATGTGTAATGTACTGACACATATGTTTTGTTTATGTTTATATTGTAGTTTTACAAAGTTATTCAGAAAAGAGAATACATACAGATCTGATGTCTCACGTTTCTTGACTTCTGAATTATTGTTAAGCTGTCTGACTAGTGTTATACAACAGTTCAATAACGCGAAGCAAAACAGTAAAAAGACAATCCACTTGGCGGTCTGGAATAGCCAGTAAAAAGACAATCCACGTGGCGGTCTGGAATAAACTGAGACGCCATTACTGCAGCATGAGTCTAAGATCAGGAACAAAGTACCAGGCTGATGCCACGCTACAGCCGACACAGCAAGGCAGGGAGAACATTCCCAGTGCCCAGCAAGACGATGCAAAGTCGCATGTGTCCAGAACTTCACGGGCTAGCAAGATGTCTTCAGCAACTTCCTCAGCAGTTAGAGCTCGTGCCAAGGCAGAAGCTGCCCGCATCCAGCTACAGTACGCAGAAAAAGAAGCCATGATGATGCAGGAGTTAGCAGCAAAGAAAGCTGCCATAGCACAAGAGACAGCAGCTAGGGAAGCTGCCCTAGCACAAGAGAAAGCAGCTAGGGAAGCTGCCATAGAACAAGAGAGAGCAGCTAGGGAAGCTGCCATAGCACAAGAAGAAGCGCTTTTGGAATCAAAATTGCAAATCCTGCAGCGACATACTGCAGTTGCAGTTGCTGAAGCAGAGGCCGCTGCCTATATGGGAACAAGTCGGTCAGGAAGTGAAAAATCATATAAAGACTCAGAGGTTCTAGAAAAACCTCTATTCTCTGCAGATCGTACAAGTGAGTATGTCCAGAACCTTACTGATGCGCATACAAAGGAACAGTCTCTTAAACCTGAAGCAAAGGAATTCAGGCCGAAATCAACATACCCCCTGAACAGGCCCAATAAACCTCATGAGGTCAGCGGCTGCCAGCAAAACAAGAAGGAAGCACCAGAAACCCCTAAGAACAAAAAACAAGTGTTCCCATTACCTCAACCTATAAAGGGAGTGCAGAATTATTAGGCAAGTTGTATTTTTGAGGATTAATTTTATTATTGAACAACAACCATGTTCTCAATGAACCCAAAAAACTCATTAATATCAAAGCTGAATATTTTTGGAAGTAGTTTTTAGTTTGTTTTTAGTTTTAGCTATTTTAGGGGGATATCTGTGTGTGCAGGTGACTATTACTGTGCATAATTATTAGGCAACTTAACAAAAAACAAATATATACCCATTTCAATTATTTATTTGTACCAATATAACATCTCAACATTCACAAATATACATTTCTGACATTCAAAAACAAAACAAAAACAAATCAGTGACCAATATAGCCACCTTTCTTTGCAAGGACACTCAAAAGCCTGCCATCCATGGATTCTGTCAGTGTTTTGATCTGTTCACCATCAACATTGCGTGCAGCAGCAACCACAGCCTCCCAGACACTGTTCAGAGAGGTGTACTGTTTTCCCTCCTTGTAAATCTCACATTTGATGATGGACCACAGGTTCTCAATGGGGTTCAGATCAGGTGAACAAGGAGGCCATGTCATTAGATTTTCTTTTTTTATACCCTTTCTTGCCAGCCACGCTGTGGAGTACTTGGACGCGTGTGATGGAGCATTGTCCTGCATGAAAATCATGTTTTTCTTGAAGGATGCAGACTTCTTCCTGTACCACTGCTTGAAGAAGATGTTTTCCAGAAACTGGCAGTAGGACTGGGAGTTGAGCTTGACTCCATCCTCAACCCGAAAAGGCCCCACAAGCTCATCTTTGATGATACCAGCCCAAACCAGTACTCCACCTCCACCTTGCTGGCGTCTGAGTCGGACTGGAGCTCTCTGCCCTTTACCAATCTAGCCACGGGCCATCCATCTGGCCCATCAAGACTCACTCTCATTTCATCAGTCCATAAAACCTTAGAAAAATCAGTCTTGAGATATTTCTTGGCCCAGTCTTGACGTTTCAGCTTGTGTGTCTTGTTCAGTGGTGGTCGTCTTTCAGCCTTTCTTACCTTGGCCATGTCTCTGAGTATTGCACACCTTGTGCTTTTGGGCACTCCAGTGATGTTGCAGCTCTGAAATATGGCCAAACTGTTGGCAAGTGGCATCTTGGCAGCTGCACGCTTGACTTTTCTCAGTTCATGGGCAGTTATTTTGCGCCTTGGTTTTTCCAAACGCTTCTTGCGACCCTGTTGACTATTTTGAATGAAACGCTTGATTGTTCAATGATCACGCTTCAGAAGCTTTGCAATTTTAAGAGTGCTGCATCCCTCTGCAAGATATCTCACTATTTTTGACTTTTCTGAGCCTGTCAAGTCCTTCTTTTGACCCATTTTGCCAAAGGAAAGGAAGTTGCCTAATAATTATGCACACCTAATATAGGGTGTTGATGTCATTAGACCACACCCCTTCTCATTTCAGAGATGCACATCACCTAATATGCTTAATTGGTAGTAGGCTTTCGAGCCTATACAGCTTGGGGTAAGACAACATGCATAAAGAGGATGATGTGGTCAAAATACTCATTTGCCTAATAATTCTGCACTCCCTGTAGATTACATACGCGAACAACAATGTACAGTGGATGTCACCAAATATCTCATCCGCAAAGAAATGCTCAGGCTTTCTCCAATTTGATGACTGTCCTGAAAACTATTGGGCATGGAAATCTTCCTTTCTGAATGCCACTGAAGGTCTGAACTTATCACCAGCAGAAATGCTTAATTTAATGATAAAATGGCTTGGTACTGAGTCAGCAGAGCATGCTAAGAGGATGAGAAGAGCAAACCTGTTCAACCCTGCAGCAGGACTCAACATGACCTGGAGAAGACTAGAAGAAAAGTATGGATCCCCAGAGGTAATAGAAGGAGCACTGTTGAAAAAACTTGAAGTATTTCCCAAGGTGGGCTACAGAGACAACGTGCGGCTACAAGAACTAAGTGACCTTCTACTAGAGATAGAATATGCCAAAGAGGATGGCTACTTGCAAGGACTTTCGTATCTAGATACAGCTAGAGGCACTAATCCCATAGTAGAGAAACTACCCTCAAATCTGCAAGACAAGTGGATGTCTGTAGGAGGTAAATTCAAAGAAGATTATGGAGTCGCCTTTCCCCCTTTCTCTGTGTTTTCTAGGTTTGTCCGACAGCAAGCGAAAATCCGAAGTGATCCCAGTTTCGCCTTCACCACCAGCGGCAATCAATCACACAAACCTGAGAGACCTCACAGACCTCACGGTAGGACCTATGTATCCACAGACAAAACAGCTGTACCTTCAGAAGTCACAGACTGCCAAAGCACCCACAAGGTACACACCATAGAAAACCCTGATAGACATTGTCCAATACACAAAAAAAACACATCCACTAAAGAAATGCAAAGGCTTTAGAAGCAAACCCATTGCAGAGCGGATGTCCTTCCTTAAACAAAACGGCATCTGTTTCAAGTGCTGCGGATCTACTTATCACATTGCCAAAGACTGCAAAATACCAGTAGAATATACAGAATGTGGCAGTGAGAGACATATTGCAGCTTTGCACCCTGGCCCTGCTCCTGCCCCACTAGCGACTGTAGAACCCAGGAAAGATCAGGGCAGGGAGCAACAAGAGACCCCACTCTCCTCTGTAATGTCTAGTTGCACCGAAGTATGTGGACAAGGCAAGAGTGCACGATCATGCTCTAAAATCAGTTTAGAGACTGTGTATCCCACTGGCAAGAGAGAAAGGGCAGTGAAAATGTATGCAGTGCTAGATGAACAGAGCAACAGATCCCTTGCAAAGTCAGATTTCTTTGATATCTTTAACCTTAAGGCAAGTGCAGTTCCATACACTCTAAGGACATGTGCGGGGACAATTGAAACCACAGGGAGAAGAGCTACTGACTTTACCACTGAATCCTTCAATAAGAAAATGCAGTTCCCACTTCCTACCCTAATAGAGTGTGGCATGATACCTGACGACAAAACTGAGATTCCCTCTCCAGAAGTAGCTCATCACCACCCTCACCTCCGCTCAATTGCTCACCTTATCCCAGTTGTTGAGCCAGATGTTCCTATCCTTCTACTTCTTGGAAGAGATATCCTTCAGGTACATAAGATACGCCAGAAAATCAATGGACCTTATAATGCCCTCTATGCACAGAGACTGGACCTGGGGTGGGTCATTGTAGGAGAAGTTTGCCTGGGGACAGTGCACCAGCCTGACAACATTAGCACTTTGAAGACATCTGTGTTAACAAATGGACGCACATCCCTTCTCAGTCCCTGTCACAACAACTTCATTGTCAAGGAAAGCTTTGGCAGGTCAACACAACACTGTGACTCTTCTACACTATATGGTAAAGAAGAAGTCAATTACAACATTGAGACAGACAATCTAGGGATAACAGTATTTCAGAAAACTAAAGATGATGATAAACAGGCCCTCTCTATAGAGGATCAAAACCCTGCAGATTATGCCACTAGGCCTACTCAAGCAGCATGCCTTCAGAACTCTATATGGTTCTCAGGCCCATCCTTTCTGTACCAACCACACTGTGAGGATATAGACACTGCTAATGTTTTTCCCCTCATAGAGCCTGAAGCTGACCCTGAAATCAGATTTGAAATTACAAGCTTCAGCACCAAAGCTTCTGAAGCCTTACTTCACTCACATTGCTTTGATAGATTTTCTTGCTGGAATATATTAGTTAAGACCCTAGCCAGACTCATCCATGTCGCTAAAACCTTCCAGAGGGAAACCAGCAGCAATCAGGTCAGAAGGTGGGGAAGTTTCCATGAACAGGTCAATCTAGAAGAACTTGCTCAGGCAAAGTCTGTTATAATTTCTTCTGTTCAAAACAAACATTTCCAGAAGGAAATTGACTGCATCAAAAAACAAAAGACATTCCCAAACCTAAGCCGTCTTAGGAAGCTTAGCCCCTTTTTAGACAAAAATGGGTTGTTGAGAGTAGGTGGACGTTTGTCTCTTGCAGAACTTTCAGAGGAAGAGAAACAGCCTGTCATTATACCTTATGATCACCACATTGTGACACTGCTTGTTAGGTACTATCATGAACAAGTAGTTCACCAAGGGCGACACATCACAGAGGGTGCAATTAGATCCGCAGGTTTCTGGATTCTTGGTGGCAAACGCTTGGTATCAGCTGTTATACACAAATGTGTCATCTGTCGCAAGCTGTGAGGAAGCTTACTAAGTCAAAAGATAGCAGAGTTACCAGAGGACAGAGTAATTGCTCAACCACCTTTCACCAATGTGGGCTTAGATGTGTTTGGTCCATGGTCTGTTTTAACCCGCCGCACTAGAGGAGGCAGCGCGGACAGTAAACGATGGGCAGTCCTTTTCACTTGTTTGTCCACCCGAGCTGTACACATAGAGCTACTTGAAGCCATGTCAACATCAAGCTTTATTAATGCCTTGAGGAGATTCTTCTCAATTCGTGGCCCAGCAAAACTGCTCCGTTCTGACAGAGGAACAAACTTTGTAGGAGCCTGCAAGGAACTTAACATTTGTGCCAGCGAATCACAATTGCAAGACTTTCTCCAAGACAGAGGATGTACATGGGTCTTTAATCCTCCACACTCTTCACACATGGGTGGTGTCTGGGAGAGACTTATAGGTATTGCCAGGTGAATCTTGGACGATATGTTGCTACAAACTAAAACTGCTCACTTGACCCATGAGACTTTAAGCACCTTTATGGCAGAGGTTACAGCTATTATGAATGCCAGGCCTATAGTTCCTGTGTCCTCAGACCCAGATACACCTATGGTCCTTACCCCAGCAATGTTGTTAACTCAAAAGGTGAGCTCTTTGTCTGCTCCATCCGGAACCATAAGTACAGCACAAGTTCATGCTAAACAATGGAAGCAAGTACAATGCTTGGCAGACACCTTTTGGAAAAGATGGAAGAGGGAGATTCTGTCAAATCCTCAACGCCGTAGGAAATGGACTGAGGATCGCCCAAATGTAAAAGTGGGTGATGTTGTTCTGTTGAAGGACAGCCAAGAGGGCAGGAACGAGTGGCCCATAGGACTTATTGTCAATGCTCTACCAAGCAGGGATGGCAATGTTAGGAAGGTGGAGGTCAAGATTGCAAAGAATGGGACTTCCAAAATCTATCTTAGACCTATAACTGACATTATAGTTTTAGTTTCCGATTAGCTAGGATTTCATTTCCTGTTTATATGTTTTTCCTGCATAGCAGTAGTTATTTAGGTAGTGGCATAATTAATTATGCCAGACAGGGAGTGTTCTGCCCATTTTGTGCATAATAAATGTGTGTAATGTGCTGTAAAGATTATACTGAAATGTTATGTTTGACGTTGCTGCCATCTAGTGGTCAAAGTTAGTTTCTACTTCGCCAGAACTTTACAGGAAGTGATATCTTTCTCAGAGTCAGAGGCAGTAACCTTTAACCTGGAACTGTATTTCCTCCATTTCATCACTGCTCCTGGATCTAGCAGGCTGCATGCAGAGGAGCTCTTGATCTATTCCTGGACTTATGATGGAATTGTCTGTGAGTACTCTCACTGATGGAGTGAGGCTGCTGTATTATGTGTAATGTAATGACACATATGTTTTGTTTATGTTTATATTGTAGTTTTACAAAGTTATTCAGAAAAGAGAATACATACAGATCTGATGTCTCACGTTTCTTGACTTCTGAATTATTGTTAAGCTGTCTGACTAGTGTTATACAACAGTTCAATAACGCGAAGCAAAACAAATAGGATGAAGCGGAAATGTGGGACAAATTATTAAAGCAGAAGGATCGAATGAAAGGGACAATTAAAGACACATTTTAGAAATGTAAGTCCCTGTCACCTATGCAGAGTAGGGGTTTTTCAACGCCAGAAATGGGTTAATGTCACCCACCAATAGAACAGATTATTTTGAAAAAATTCTGTCCCTGTCACCTATGCAGAGCAGGGGTTTATTCACGTCCAAAATTGTAAATAGTCAACCCAAGAATGTACAGTAACAGAAAAATTTGTGAAATTTATTAACCTGTCTACTAGGTATAGCAGGGGTCTATGACAGAAAAAAAATGTTTAATGTCACCCGAAAATGTAAAAGAAAAATTAGCAAAATTTATTAAGCTGTCAACTAGGTAGAGGAGGGGTATATTACAGCCAAAAATTGGTTAATTTCACCCAAAAATGTAACAGACAAATTAGTGATTTTTTTTTACCTGTCTACTAGGTATAGCAGTGGTATATTACAGCCAAAAATTGGTGAATTTCAAATAAAAATGTAACAGACAAATTAGTGATTTTTTTTTACCTGTCTACTAGGTATATCAGTGTTACATCACACCTAAAAATTGGTGAATTTCACCCGAAAATGTAACAGACAAATTAGTGATTTTTTTTTACCTGCCTACTAGGTATAGCAGTGGTATATCACACCAAAAATTTGGTGAATTTCACCCTAAAATGTAACAGACAAATTAGTGCATTTTTTTACCTGTCTATTAGGTATAGCAGTGGTATATCACAAACAAAAATTGGTGAATCTCACCTGAAAATGTAACAGACAAACTACTGAAATGACATAAAATAAAATAAAATAAGTACAAAAAAAATAAATAAATTGATTTTTGAGGTGGAGGTCCATATGGAGTAGGAGTTTGAGGAGGCGGTGGACGTAGCGGTCTAGGTGGAAGCAGCGGTGGAGGAGGACAAGGTAGCCAACACTGGTTTTTGGTTTTAATTTTATTAATTTTTTATTAGGGTACACTCCAAAAGAGTGTGAAATATCCAAAATACAAGAATGAGCAATTGCACTGTAGTATAACAATGGCTGGTTAAGGCCGGCATACATGTCTATTCTGCACAAGGTACGGACAAGTCCTGTGGGATCAATGCCTGGTTCATTTTAATGAACGTGAGCTTGTCCACATTGGCTGTGGACAGGCGGCTGCGCTTTGTGATAACGCCCCCTGCCGTGCTAAACACACGTTCAGATAATACACTAGCTGCAGGGCAGGCCAGCACATCCAAGGCGTAAAGGGCAAGCTCAGGCCTTGTGCCCAATTTGGAGACCCAGAAGTTGAAGGGAGCAGACCCGTCATTCAGTACATGTGCACACATACTGCTCCACCATGTTCGTGAAATGCTGCCTCCTGCTAGGACGTTCCATGTCAGCTGGTGGTGCTGGTTGTTGTGGCGTGCTGACCAAGCTTTTCCACATTTCGGCCATGCTAACCCTGCCTTCTGAGGTGCTGGCGGTGCCCCAGCTGCGTTGGCGACCTCTTCCTCCTCCTCTGCCTTCGCCTTGTGCTTCTACTGTGCCCCCGCTGTCAGGTGGGAATGCCACCAACAGCCCGTCTACCAGCCTGCGCTTGTACTCACGCATCTTACGATCACACTCCAGTGAGGGAATAAAGGACAGTAAGTTGTCCTTGTAACGGGGACCCAGCAGCGTGGCCACCCAGTAATCAGCACAAGTTAGAATGTGGGCAACTCGGCGGTCGTTGCGGAGACACTGAAGCATGTAATCGCTCATGTGTACCAGGCTGCCCAGAGGCAACAAAAAGCTGTCCTCTGTGGGAGGTGTATCGTCTGTGTCCTCTGTATCCCCCCAGCCACGCACCAGTTATGTCCATGAGCTTGTCTAGGTGCCACTCTGCTGTGAACAAGGTTCCTCCTCCTCCATCTCCTCCTCCTAATCCTCCACGTCAACATCCTACAGAACTGTGCCCTGGCTGGACAATTGTGTACCTTGGGTTTGTGGGTGCAGGAACTTACCCTCGGAGCCACTTGTGAATGAATGGCCGGAAACCCTACGAAATGATCCCTCTTCCTACTGTGCCACATCCTCTTCCATCATCGCCAGCAGCGTTTTTTCAAGGAGGCATAGAAGTGGGATAGTAACGCTGAGAACAGTGTTATAGGCACTGGCCATGTTGGTGGAGTACTCGAAACAGCGCAACAAGGAACACAGGTCTCGCATGGAGGCCCAGTCATTGGTGGTGAAGTGGTGCTGTTCCACAGAGCTACTCACCCGTGCGTGCTGCAGCTGAAACTCTGGCCAGCATGTGCAAGGTGGAGTGCAAGTTTGGCCAGCATGTGCAAGGTGGAGTTCCACCTTATGGGCACGTCGCATATGAGGCGGTGAGCGGGAAGGCCGAAGTTACGCTGCAGCGCTGACAGGCGAATAGCAAGAGGGTGAGAACACCAAATGTGCGCACAGACGGCCCACACTTTATGCAGCAGCTCTGAAATATCGGGGTTATTTTTAAGGAATCTCTGCACCACCAAATTCAGCACATGCGCCAGGCAAGGGATGTGCGTCAAACCGGCTAGTCCCAGAGCTGCTACGAGATTTCGCCCATTATCGCACACTACCAGACCGTGCTTGAGGCTCACTGCCACCAACCACTCATTGGTCTGTTGTTCAAGGCCCGTCCACAGCTCCTGCGCAGTGTGGGGTTTGTCCTCCAAACAGATAAGTTTTAAAACTGCCTGCTGTGCTGAAGTTGGTGGTGAAGGTGTTACGCTGACTGGATGAGGAGCCGGTAGAGGATGAGAAAGCGGAGTAGGATGAGGAAGCAACAGGAGGCAAACTGAAGCGCCCTGCAATCCTCTGTGGTGGAAGGACATGTGCCAAACTGCTATCCGCCTCAGGCCCAGCCGCCACTGCATTTACCCAGTGTGCTGTTATGGAGATATAACGTCTCTGACCGTGCTCACTGGTTAACGTATCCGTAGTCAGGTGCACCTTGCCACAGATGGCGTTGCGCAGTGCACACCTGATTTTGTCCCCCACTTGGTTGTGCAGGGAAGGTATAGCTCTCCTGGAAAAGTAGTGGCAGCTGGGCACGACGTAGTGTGGGACAGCCACCGCCATAAGGCCTTTAAAACTCTCCGTCTCCACCAGACAGAATGACAGCATTTCAAAGGCCAGTAATTTAGAAATGCTGGCATTCAGGGCCAGGGATCGCTGGTGGGTAGGGGGGTGCTTCCTCTTCCGCTCCAGTGTTTGGGAGATGGAGAACTGAACGCTTCCATGGGACATTGTGGAGATGCTTGGTGACCCAGGTGGTGGTGTTGCTGGCAGATTTTCTGTTTGCGGTGTGGCAGGTGGCACTGTCACTCGAGTGGTGTATGAAGTGGCCGAGACTGCAGCAGAAGAGGAAGCAGGAGTTTTTGAGGTGTCTACTCCACTGCAGCTCGTGCTTTGCACTTAAAGGGTTTCTGTCACCCCATTAAACCGTTTTTTTTTTTTTTCTTTAATAATAATCCCTATAGTGCGATCTCATGATACCTAATCAAATTAATAATTTTGGTTCAGTAGATTTTGGTAAAAAACGATTTTTAAAATATGCTAATTACCTTGCTACCAGCAAGTAGGGCGGCTACTTGCTGGTAGCAGCCGCATCCTCCGATGGTAATGACGCCCCCTCGGCATGCTGATTGACAGGGCCAGGGAAGGTAATCCTTCTCTGCTGGCGCTGTTAGAATTTGAAATCTCGCGCCTGCGCCGTACCTGGCTTCAATCGGCGCAGGCGCACTGAGAGGCGGCCGCTCTGCTCGACCGCTCCATCCTCAATGCGCCTGCGTCGATGACGTCATCGCATACACCCGGAAGAGAAGACGCCGGCGTCTTCTCTTCCGGGTGTATGCGATGACGTCATCGACGCAGGCGCATTGAGGATGGAGCGGTCGAGCAGAGCGGCCGCCTCTCAGTGCGCCTGCGCCGATTGAAGCCAGGTACGGCGCAGGCGCGAGATTTCAAATTCTAACAGCGCCAGCAGAGAAGGATTACCTTCCCTGGCCCTGTCAATCAGCATGCCGAGGGGGCGTCATTACCATCGGAGGATGCGGCTGCTACCAGCAAGTAGCCGCCCTACTTGCTGGTAGCAAGGTAATTAGCATATTTTAAAAATCGTTTTTTACCAAAATCTACTGAACCAAAATTATTAATTTGATTAGGTATCATGAGATCGCACTATAGGGATTATTATTAAAGAAAAAAAAAAAAAAAGGTTTAATGGGGTGACAGAAACCCTTTAAATGCCTAGTCATGCAGGTTGTGCTCAGGTTGAGAACGTTTATGCCTCGCTTTAGGCTCTGATTGCACAGCGTGCAAACCACTTGTGTCTTGTCGTCAGCACATTGTCTGAAGAACTGCCACGCCAGGGAACTCCTTGGAGCTGGCTTTGGCATGCTCGGCCCCTTGCTGCAGTGGGCAGTAGCAGGCGTACTGTCTAGAGCACGGCCGCTCCGCTTTTGCACCCTGCTCCCTCTTCTGCTGTGCTGGTGGCTCTGTGCGACCACCGCCTCTTCCTCCGAACTGCACAGGTCACTTGCATGACTTTGATTCCATGTGGGGTCGAGGACCTCATCGTCCTCCACATCATCTTCCACCCAGTCTTCACCCCTGCCCTCCTTGTCAGTCTGCACTCTTTCCAAGGCCCCAGCAGTTGGCACCTGTGTTTCGTCATCATCTGAGACATGCTGCGATGGTCCTCCCATGTACTCATCAAGAAAGATAAGTGGTTGGGCATCGGTGCACTCAAGCTCTTCTACTTCTGGGGCAGGGCTAGGTGGATGGCCCAGGGTACTGGGAAACCCTGCTAACAGAGTCATCAAAAAGCAAAAGAGACTGCTGCATGACTTGGGGCTCAGACTGCTTGTCTGATTTGCAAGGGGGTGAGGTGAAAGACTGATGGACATCGGCTGCAGGTGCCAACTCTGATCTTTCGGCAGGAGACTGGGTGGGAGACAATGTGAAGGAACTGGAGGCACTGTCAGCAACTTAATCTACTATCGCCTGTACTTGTTCTGGCCTCACCATTCGTAGAACCGCATTAGGCCCGACCAAATACCGCTGCAGGTTCTGTTGCCTACTCGCACCTGAGGAAGGTGTTTCACTTGTGCATGTAGCACAGATCGACCACGTCCTCTCCCTGCAACAGGAGCTCCACCAGCAGCACCACGACCGGGGCCACATCCCTTATTTGACGCTCTCCTCATATTTCTCAAATTTAGGATCTTGCCCTAAATGGGTGTTTAATTAATAGCAGAATAGAACGACAGTATGTAAAGGTTGTATCTCACACGTACAGATGCAGACTAGACCGCAATTTAAGTTTTTTGCCCAAACTTGTTGTTTTAAAAATAACAGAATAGAACCACAGTATGTAAAGTGTGTATCTCACACATACAGATCCAGACTAGGCCGCAATTTAAGTTTTTTGCCCCCCAAATGGCTGTTTTTGAAATAACAGAATAGAACCACAGTATCTAAAGTGTGTATCTCACACGTACAGATCCAGACTAGGCCTTAATTAAAGATTTTTGCACAAAATTAGTGTTTTTCTAATAGCAGTATAGAACGACAGTATGTAAAGGGCGTATCTCACACGTACAGATCCAGACTAGGCCGCAATTTAAGTTTTTTGCCCAAAATGGCTGTTTTTGAAATAAGAGTAGAACCACAGTATGTAAAGTGTGTATCTCACACGTACGGATCCAGACTAGGATGCAATTTAATTTTTTTGCCCAAAATGGCAGTTTTTGAAATAACAGAATAGAACCACAGTATGTAAAGTGTGTATCTCACACGTACAGATCCAGACTAGGACGCAATTTAATTTTTTTGCCCAAAATTGTTGTTTTTGAAATAACAGAATAGAACCACAGTATTTAAAGTGTGTATCTCACACGTACAGATTCAGACTAGGCCGCAATTTAAGTCTTTTGCCCAAAATGGCTGTTTTTGAAATAGCAGAATAGAACCACAGTATCTAAAGGGTGTATCTCACAATGACATATGCAGCAAAGGCTGCAAAATTAAGTTTTTTGCCAAAATGGGTGTTTGTAACAGAATATGAAAGCAGTATATAACCCTTGAATTTCACACGTGCAGATGTAGCAAGGGCTGTAAAATTGTGTATTTTGCCCAAAGTGGGTGTTTTATTAATAGCAGAATATAACCACAGTATCTAAAGTATGTATCTCATACGTACAGATCCAGATTAGGCCGCAATTAAATTTTTTTGCCCAAAATTGTTGTTTTTGAAATAACAGAATAGAACCACAGTATCTAAAGTGTGTATCTCACACGTACAGATTCAGACTAAGCCATAATTAAAGATTTTTGCATAAAATTAGTGTTTTTCTAATAGCAGAATAGAACCACAGTATCTAAAGTGTGTATCTCACACGTACATATCCAGACTAGGCCGCAATTTTAGTTTTTTTGCCCAAAATTGTTCTTCTTGAAATAACAGAATAGAACCACAGTATGTAAAGGGTATATCTCACATGTACAGATGCAAACTAGGCCGCAATTAAAGATTTTTGCCCAAAATTGGTGTTTTATTAATAGCAGAATAGAACCACAGTATGTAAAGGGTGTATCTCACACATACATATCCAGACTAGGCCGCAATTAAAAAGATTATTTGCCCAAAATGGGTGTTTTATTAATAGCACAATAGAACCACAGTATCTAAAGGGTGTATCTCACAATGACATTTGCTGCCTTTGCTGCATAATTAAGTTTTTTGTCCAAAATGTTTTTTTTTTTTTATAACAGTATATGACAGCAGTATATAACGCTTGAATTTCACACGTGCAGATGCAGCAAGGGCTGTAAAATAGTGTATTTTGCCCAAAAAGGGTGTTTTTAAAAACCCAGAAAATTATAGCTGTATTTCTAGCTTAAATTGCACACTGACTAATCCTGCAAAGGCACCAGATGTTGGATATTGCCAAAAATGGGTGTTTTTTCAAAGCCAGAGAATTATTGAAGTTTTTAAAACTTGTTTTTAACAATCACAGATGCTGTAAGGGCTGCAATATTAAGTATTTAGCAAATAAATAGTGTTTTTTTGCTAACAGAATATGAAAGCTGTATATAACGCTTGAATTTCACACGTGCAGATGCAGCAAGGGCTGTAAAATAGTGTATTTTGCCCAAAAAGGCTGTTTTTTAAAACCCGGAAAATTATAGTTGTATTTCTAGCTTAAATTGTACACTGACTAATGCTGCAAAGGCACCAGATGTAGGATATTGCCCAAAAAGGGTGTTTTTTTTAACAAATTATTATTGCAGTATTTCAAGCTTGGATTTGTATGTCACAAAAGCACATATGCAGTGCTGGTGCACTGAGCTTGCATAAAATGTCCGCCGCCGCCCACCTAACTAACAGAGGGATAAAAGTTATTTTTCTCTGTCAATGGGCTCAGGGCAGGGTAAAAAGATTGTGCACTGCACCCACACAACCAAATTTATGTTGATCGCTGAGTTCAATTGGAGTTCTGATAACAGTTTCTGTCCTATTCTCTCCCTCACAGCAGCAGCATAATCCTCTCCCTACACTAAGCACAGCAGAGTGACGTGCAGCGCTACATGACTCCAGCTTATATAGAGGCTGGGTCACATGCTGCACTGGCCAATCACAATCATGCCATTAGTAAGCATGGCTGTGATGGCTTCTAAGGTCACACAGTTAAACGTTTGTTGATTGGCTGCTCTGCAGCCTTTCAAAAAGTGCTAAGAAATCGCCGAACACCGAACCCGAACTTTAACTGAAATGTTCAGGTTCGGGTCCGGGGTCCAAAAATCCAAAAGTTCGGTACGAACCCGAACTTTACAGTTCGGGTTTCGCTCAACCCTAGTTATAAGACATTTCACTAACAAAAATCATACTGAACATTAACCCCTAAGTAACCAGCCTGTTTTGTGCCTTACTGACAAAGCGTTTTTCTTCCTTTTTTCATCGTCGCATTCCAAGAGCTATAAATTTTTTATTTTTCTGTATATATAGCTTCATGAGGGGATTTTTGTTTTCGGGACAAGTTTAAGTTTTTAATGGCACCATTTTGGGGAACACAACTTTCTGATTAACTTTTATTAAGGGCTCATGCACACGAATGTATTTTCTTTTCTGTGTCGTTCCGTTTTTTTTGCGTATCGTATACAGAACCATTCACTTCAATTGGTCCGCAAAAAAAACAGAGGTTACTCCGCCTTGATTCCATTTCCGTATGTCCGTATTTCCGTTCCTATTATTGTCCGCATTACAGACAAGGATAGTACTGTTCTATTAGGGGCCAGCTCTTCCATTCCACAAAATACGGAATGCATACGGATGTCATCTGTATTTTTTGCGGATCCGTTTTTTTGCGGACCGCAAAATACATATGGTCATGTGCATGAGCCCTAACTCCTTCTGGGAGGCAGATGGGAAAAACAGCAATACTGCCACTGCATTTTTACGTTATAAAATTTACAGCATTCATTTTATTTGTATAAATAACATACTATCTTTATTCTCTGGGTAAGTACAATTACAGTGATACCAAATACATATAGTTTTTTAATGTTTTACTACTTTTTTGCAATAAAACACCTTTTTTTAATGTTTTTACATTGCCACTTCCCAAGACCCATAACTTTTTTATTTTTCATTATATGGAGTTGTGTGAGGCCTTGATTTTCGGGGGACAACTTAAAATTTGTATTTGTGTCATTTTCGAGTAAATGGAGCTTTTTGATCGCTTGTTATTAATTTATTTTTGCGGCAACTAAGAATAAATTAGCAATTCTGTATTTAAAAAAATATATATTTTACAGCGTTCACCATAGAGGATAATTTACGTGATATTTATGTAGTCCGGGTCATTACGGACATAGCAATACCAAACATATGGTAAAAAAAAAAATTGGGATATTTTTTTTCATTAAAAAGCATATTTTCAATGGAAGAAAAAGCGTAATTTTTTTTAATGGGATTTTTTTTATTGAATTAATGAGTTTTTTTTTTTTTTACCACTAAATAGTCCCATAAGGGGACTATAACAGGAAGCTTTTTGATTGCTTTTAAAATGCAATGCACTATCCCTATAGTGCATTGCATTTTGATGGCAATGCTATTCTGACATTGACCAGCAGGCTGTGCCAGAGAGGCGCAGCCTGCTGTAAATTACTTAAGGCTGGTCTGGGGCCTACATCAGACCCCAGGCAGCATTCACACACATCGGCACCCCGCGATCGCATTTGCGAGGTGCCGATGGGAGCACTCTGTCAGCACTTTACATGCAGCGGGGGCCATTGCTTGCGGCATGTAAAGTGTTAAACAGCCCAGATCGGCACTCATGCTGGTCCGGTCCGGGCTGTTAGAGCAGGGCCGCGGCTCTCATGTGAGAGCCAGGTCCCCACTCCCTGCTGCACGGGGGACCCGTGCAGCGCTTAGACTGGGCCACCATAAAAAAGCGGCGGCCCAGCCTAATGCCCCTTAGTGACTGTAAAAAGGCATATGGGTGGTCACTAAGGGGTTAATTATCAATCCTGTGCTAAAATTAGTGTTTTCATAATCATCACAATGACCTTTAACCCCTTAGGGACCGGGCTCATTTTCACCTTAAGGACCAGGCCATTTTTTGCAAATCTGACCAGTGTCACTTTATGTGGTGATAACTTTATAACGCTTTGACTTAGCCAGGCCATTCTGAGATAGTTTTTTTGTCACATATTGTACTTCATGACACTGGTAAATGGAGTCAAAAAAATTCATTTTTATTTATAAAAAAATACCAAATTTGCCAAAAATTTGGAAAAATTAGTAAATTTCCAAGTTTCAATTTCTCTACTTCTATAATACATAGTAATACCTACAAAAATTGTTATTACTTTACATTCCCCATATTTTTCCTTCATGTTAGGATCATTTTGGGACTGACATTTTATTTTTGGGGGACGTTACAAGGCTTAGAAGTTTAGAAGCAAATCTTGAAATTTATCAGAAATTTTCAAAAACCAACTTTTTAAGGACCAGTTCAGGTCTGAAGTCACTTTGTGAGGTTTACAAAATATAAACCACCCAAAAAATTACCCCATTCTAGAAACTACACCCCTCAAGGTATTCAAAACTGATTTTACAAACTTTGTTAACCCTTTAGGTGTTCCACAAGAATTAATGGAAAATAGAGATACAATTTCAAAATTTCATTTTTTTGGCAGACTTTCCATTTTAATAATTTTTTTCCAGTTACAAAGCAAGGGTTAACAGCCAAACCAAACTCAATATTTATGGCTCTGATTCTTTAGTTTACAGAAACACCCCATATGTGGTCGTAAACTGCTGTATGGGCACACAGCAGGGCACAGAAGGAAAGGAATGCTATACTGTTTTTGGAAGGCAGATTTTGCTAGACTGTTTTTTTGACACCATGTCCCATTTGAAGCCCCCCTGATTCACCCCTAGAGTAAAAACTCCAAAAAATTGACCCCATTTTGGAAATTACGGGATAGGGTGGCAGTTTTGGTGGTACTAGTTTAGCGTACATCTGATTTTTGGCTGCTCTATATTACACTTTTTGTGAGGCAAGGTAACAAGAAATAGCTGTTTTGGCACCGTTTTTATTTTTTGTGATTTACAGCATTCATCTGACAGGTTAGATCATGTGATATTTTTATAGACCAGGTTGTCACGGATGCGGCAATACCTAATATGTATACAATTTTTTTTATGTAAGTTTTACACAGTGATTTCATTTTTGAAACAAAAACAAAAATCATGTTTTAGTGTCTCCATAGTCTGAGAGCCATAGTTTTTCAGTTTTTGGGCAATTATCTTTGGTAGGGTATGATTTTTGCAGGATGAGATGACGGTTTGATTGGCACTATTTTGGGGTGCATATGACATTTTGATTGCTTGCTATTACACTTTTTGTGATGTAAGGTGACAAAAAATTGCTTTTTTTACACCGTTTTTTTTTTTTTTAACGGTATTCACCTGAGGGGTTAGGTTATATTATATTTTTATAGAGCAAGTTATTACTGATGCGGCGATAGCTAATATGTATACTTTTTTATTTATGTAAGTTTTACACAATGATTTCATTTTTGAAACAGAAAAAAACATGTTTTAGTGTTTCCATAGTCTGAGAGCCATAATTTTTTCTGGGCGATTATCTTGGGTAGGGTATGGGCGGCGGTGATCGGAACTACACATGACGTACCGGTACGTCATTTGTCCTTAAGTACCGGGACATCATGCCGTACCGGTACATCATAGGTCCGGAACAGGTTAAAATTTACAATTTTCCCTTCTGCAATAACTACTATTACATCTAATGTACTATTTCTGTAAATGTTGCATAAATAAATATTTACATGACTTTTACAGAGGGCATTGTGAAAATTTTATGTAAAGTTAAAATATAACACAAATCCAAGTATAAATAACTGAATATACTCTAAAATATGAAACGTTTTTGCAACTAAATAAGCAGGAATAACATGGTACATTTAATGTGTCAAACTGCAGAATATAGGACATATGAAACTTTTGTCCCTTTTACCTTTTTCCAACAGATTAATAGAGGACAGTGAAAACATCTGTGCAGTTTTGCAAATTATACAGTTTCCTCCTGTACTATAGCATTTATTGTCATTACAAACTGGCTTAGGTGCCCAAAGCAATCAATGAGATTCCATCTTTCATTTTCCAAAGTCTCTCTGAAAAATGAAAGGTCGAATCTGATTGGTTGCTGTGGCAACTAAGACAGTTTTCCTTTACACTAGTTTTGATAAATCTTTTTGAATGGATCCAAAACATCATCCATCAATTTCCATAAATTAAGATGTGGATCATTGATGTGTATGGGAACATACACATTGAAACTCTTCGAATAGGTAGTCTTTAACCCCAGTAACAGTTAACCTAAAAATGAATTTAGAGTACACTGAATGGCTTTTATATATAACTTGGAGAACATAGAGAAAACCATAATATGTTAAATGTAATTTACTTGCATATTGTACTTTCTTATATAGAGGTTGTATGCAGTAATTTCAATCAAAAGATAAAATACACAAAAGGAATAGTCTCAATTTTCCTGAACTACTTACATAGCTAATTAACATATGCATGGTGACAATGTACCATATGACTTAGCATGTCTTAGTTGAGATGTAATTTTTTGCTCCAAATCAAGATCCTTTTGTCTGCATTTGTCAATCAAATGACATAACCCACCTCAAGACCACATAATCGTTTCATCAAACAACACTGTCATGGTCACAAATTATAGAAAAAAGAAAATGACATGACAGAGATGCAAGGGGATTGAACCTAGATAAGTAAGAGGAAAGGGCTGTAACGTCCATAGAGGTATGGAATTAGTCAGAGCATGTTCACACATGTGGTGGAGGCTCCATTCAGGACCTCCATCACACATTTTTCAAAAATAGTGGAGAGAAAAGTCCTGCATTGAAGTAAATAGCCGACAGAAGTCCTTCATGTAAGACTTTCTATTGCCATCTCAAAAGGGTTTTCCCAAATAAACGATCAGATCCCATTATATTCAAAAGATATCTGTTTGGTACAGTTCCTGTCAGTTTTTTGACGAATCTGGCACTTCTGTTATTTTCGTTGTGGTGCTCCTATAACGGCAGAAATAAAGAATGCTGAAGTGAAAGGACCTTTAGTTTGGTAAAAGCTTGAGAAAGAATTATGATGGATTGACTGTGTAAGTCCAGAAAACCATTAAGTACAGATTAGCTAACTGAACCTATATGAATCAATTTTGTTACAAATTTACAAAAATTTCTGCACATCCGAAACGTTTGTGATTCATCTGGAAAAAAATAATTCTAAATGGCAGCCACCTTTCTTTTTTTTTTACAAATGAGAAGACATCATCCCTGCAATCAAAGGGATAATGTTTGTATAATTTATTCACTAAAAAAACCTACAGTACAATTTTAAAAATAGCCATATATGTTAAAGTCACATTGATATTACGAATCCTGTCTTGGTGTTAACGAACTTAAACTGGCATGCATACAGTTCTAGGAGACCTCATAGTGTCATATACTGTATGACTTTTCAGGGCAATTTGTGAACTTTTGATTTGGATCTAATTTATTTGGACCAGATCAATCTGAAGGCCAATTAGACTAAAATTGACCCTAAATAAGTAATCTATAAACCCTAGACTTTTCAGGAACCTGGTCAGAGATTTCATCATCATCAAGAGACGTCACATAGAAATGGAATTCAAATCGATTTGATGCGATTCAAAGTGGCTTCAATTGCCCTGAGAATTTGGGGATAACATTTTGGTTATCTCTTCTTCTCTCTTGAATAATTCTCCAAAAGTGAATCACCTAAAATTCAGCTTCTATAAAATTTTTACTTTTCCAAAAATGGGGGTCTGAATTATGATTCCATAGAATTAGTTCCCTTATCTCTAAGTCACAGTTATTATATTCACATATTTACTAATCCTAAAGATGCCCAAAAACTGTAAAACTAGAAACCCTAGATCCACCAATATGTGCCACATTTTTAGACAGATTTTTGGCACAGAATATTAGTAAATATGGACTAAGATTTGTACTGGTATATATTTTTGAATTACCTTTCTGATTTAGAAAGATGTTGCCACTCATATGTATGTTGCCAAATCATATGTATTCCACATGGTGGCCCAATCTCAGTGTGAAGGATGGGAACTTAATCCCTTAGTGACCACTAATACACCTTTTTACTGATGCAAACAAAGGGGGTTCTAGCTTAAACAGCTGGCTTTAATCAATCATTACATGTCCTGCAAAAAATAAGACCTCACACCAGTACATTGATGAAAAAACAAAAAAGTTAAAGCTCTTGGAATAAGACTTTTAAAAAAATGTGCGTGGTCACTAGGCACAGTGCAAGGAAAGGTATTGCAATGTACATTACATTCTAGTGCACCAACATTCATAGTTAATCCGTACTGTAGGTACTATGTTGTCACTAACGATGCAAACTAATTTTTTTGCTAAAAGAATGTATAGGTATAATGAGTTTGGGTCCAATTGGTGGAGAAATTTATGTGGTTCATTACGATAACCAATGACTTGCTGTACTAAGTGGGCTTGTGAATAAGTAGAGTTTAAAGAACCGGAGCATGATTTTGTGGGAGTGATTGTAAATAGCTGCATATAGTTTATAGCTTGCATTTTCGTATTGACATTTAAACCCATTTTTTTTCTCTGCTGTGTACCTGGTTAAGGGGAGTGGTTTGTGCTTTCAGGTGCTATTAATTGCACCACTGAACTCATCCTAAGCTCGCTCTACCTGGGCTTGTTGTAATAAGTGAACTTGTGAGTAAGTGGAGTTTAAAAAACCAGAGTTCAAGACAAGGAGCAAGAAACTAAGGTTTGATAGATTCTCCTTGTGTGTTGTTGGCTTGTTTCTAGCTAGTTCTCCAAATACAGCAGACAGGGTCTAATTTTAACTCATATTTACTGTTTTCTTTCTTTAATTTTCATTTCCATTTAAACATGTGCTCCATGTAAAATGCTACTAAGTGTGTGTCCTGTGCAATGTATGCGTGCCTTGAAGAGCCATTCGAGGGTGAATACATTTTCACTAAATGCAGTCACACTGCATATTTGGAAGCCCAGCTCTTGGATCTAAATAAGCAGAGATGGCCCTGCGGTTTGCCCGGCGGTAGTTTTGCAGCGTACTTTGCACGTTCGCTTTTCTCCGAACATGTGATCATATGGCGATATTCGCACGCGCCATATTTTTTTGCATAGCGCCGAACTTTGACCCATGACACATCCATCAGGTGGGACAGGACAGCTAATTGAGATGTTTCAGCACATGGACATCCCCCCAACACTATAACATAAAATGGCTGCCAGATCGGGTACTGTTATGTGTTTTGGCAGTGTAGGGACAGGTTGCATTTTGGAGCAGGGACAGTTAGGGACACCAAACGCTAGCTAATAGGACCGCAAAAGTCCTTTTAAGGACTGGTATAGGTGTGCTATCGATAGGTGTGATATACTTATAATATACTTTCTAACATATAAATAATATTATAGTGTATTTGTATTGTGTAGCAGTTGTGTGTGGTTTTGCTGCGATACCACAGCCTGATAGAAGGACAAATGCTATTGGAGTAACTAATTGCAACGGGCGTGATATACCTGTTGCCCCAAAAACAACTGCTTATGGGCTGCATTATATCATCTTCCACAAAATCCTGATTGAGGGGTGCTATATACCTGTTTACGCCAAATACTGAGTGAGGGGTGCTATATACGTGTTTCCACCAAATACTGATTGAGGGGTGCCATACACGTTTTTCCATAAAATACTGATTGAGGGGTGCTATTGCTATATACCTTCTTCCACCAAATACTGATTTAGGACTGTGATACACCTGCTTCCACAAAATACTGATTGAGGGGTGCCAAATACCTGTTTGTGCAAAATACTGATTAAGGAGTGCTATATACCTGTTTCCGCCAAATACTGATTGAGGGGTGCCATATACCTTCTTCCACAAAATAGTGATTGAGGGGTGCGATTGCTGAATACCTTCATCCACCAAATACTGATTGAGGGCTGTGATACACCTGCTTCCACAAAATACTGATTAAGAGGTGCCATATACCTGTTTATGCCAAATACCTTTTGCTTTGATTACTGCTTTGCACACTCTTGGCATTCACTTGATGAGCTTCAAGAGGTAGTCCCCTGAAATGGTCTTCCAACAGTCTTGAAGGAGTTCACAGAGATGCTTAGCACTTGTTGGCCCTTTTGCCTTCACTCTGCGGTCCAGCTCACCCCAAACCATCTCGATTCGGTTCAGGTCCGGTGACTGTGGAGGCCTGGTCATCTGGCGCAGCACCCCATCACTCTCCTTCATGGTCAAATAGCCCTTACTTTCAAAGTTTTCCCAATTTTTCGGCTGACTGACTGACCTTCATTTCTTAAAGTAATGATGGCCACTCGTTTTTCTTTACTTAGCTGCTTTTTTCTTGCCATAAGACAAATTCTAACAGTCTATTCAGTAGGACTATCAGCTGTGTATCCACCTGACTTCTCCTCAACGTCCCAACCCCATTTATAAGGCAAGAAATCCCACTTATTAAACCTGACAGGGCACACCTATGAAGTGAAAACCATTTCAGGGGACTACGTCTTGAAGCTCATCAAGAGAATGCCAAGAGTGTGCAAAGCAGTAATCAAAGCAAAAGGTGACTACTTTGAAGAACCTAGAATATGACATATTTTCAGTTGTTTCACACTTGTTTGTTATGTATATAATTCCACATGTGTTAATTCATAGTTTTGATGCCTTCAGTGTGAATCTACAATTTTCATAGTCATGAAAATAAAGAAAACTCTTTGAATGAGAAGGTGTGTCCAAACTTTTGGTCTGTACTGTACATTCTTCCACCAAATACTGATTGAGGGCTGCAATACACCTGCTTCCACAAAATACTGATTGAGAGGTGCCATATCTGTTTCCGCCAAATACTGATTGAGAGGTCTAATATACCTTCTTCCACAAAATACTAATGGAGGGGTGCTATATACCTGTTTCCACAAAATACTGATTGAGGGGTGCCATATACCTTCTTCCACAAAATAGTGATTGAGGGGTGCGATTGCTAAATACCTTCTTCCACCAAATACTGATTGAGGGCTATGATACACCTGCTTCCACAAAATAATGATTAAGAGGTGCCATATAACTTCTTCCACAAAATACTGATTGAGGGGTGCTATTGCTATATACATTCTTCCACCAAATACTGATTGAGGGTTGTGATGCACCTGCTTCCACAAAATACTGATTGAGGGGTGCCATAAACGTTTTTCCACAAAATACTGATTGAGGGGTGCTATTGCTATGTACATTCTTCCACCATATACTGATTGAGGGCTGCAATACAACTGCTTCCACAAAATACTGATTAAGGGGTGCCATATACCTGTTTCCGCCAAATTCTAATTGAGGTGTGCTATATACCTGTTTCCGCCAAATGCATATTAAGGGGTGCCATATACCTTCTTCCACCAAATACTGATTGAGGGCTGCAATACACCTGCTTCCACAAAATACTGATTGAGAGGTGCCATATCTGTTTCCGTCAAATACTGATTGAGGGGTGTTATATACCTCTTTCTGCCAAATACAGATTGAGCAGTGCCATATACCTTCTTCCGCCAAAAACTGATTGAGGGCTAAGATACACCTGCTTCCACAAAATACTGATTGAGGGGTGACATATACCTGTTTCCGCCAAATACTGATTGAGGGGTGCTATATACCTCTTTCCGCCAAATACTGATTGAGGGGTGCCATATACCTTCTTCCACAAAATAGTGATTGAGGGGTGCGATTGCTATATACCTTCTTCCACCAAATAATGATTGAGGGCTGTGATACACCTGCTTCCACAAATTACTGATTGAGGGGTGCTATATACCTGTTTCCGCCAAATACTGATTGAGCGGTGCCATATAACTTCTTCCACAAAATATTGATTGAGGGGAGCTATTGCTATATGCCTTCTTCCACTAAATACTGATTGAGGGCTGCGATACACCTTCTTCCACAAAATACTTATTGAGGGGTGCCATATACCTGTTTCCGCGAAATACTAATTATGGGGTGCTATATACTTGTTTCTGCCAAATACTGATTAGGGGTGCCATATACCTTCTTCCACAAAATCCTGATGGAGGGGTGCTATTGTGATATACCTTCTTCCACAAAATACTGATTGGGGGGTGCTATATACCTTTTTCCGCCAAATACTTATTGAGGGCTGCTATATAACTGCTTCCACGAAATACTGATTGAGGGGTGCCATATACCTGTTTCCGCCAAATACTGATTAAGGAGTGCCATATACCTACTTCCACAAAATACTGATTGAGGGGTGCTATATACCTGTTTCCGCCAAATATTGATTTAGCGGTGCCATATAACTTCTTCCACAAAATACTGATTAAGGGGTGCTATTGCTATATAACTTCTTCCACCACATACTAATTAAGGGTTGAGATTCACCTGTTTCCACAAAATACTGATTGAGGGGTGCCATATACCTGTTTCCACCAAATACTGATTGAGGAGTGCTATATACCTCTTTCCGCCAAATAATAATAGCGGGGTGCCATATTCCTTCTTCCACAAAATAGTGATTGAGGGGTGCTATTGCTATATACCTTTTTCTAGCAAATACAGATTGAGGGCTGTGATACACCTGCTTCCACAAAATCCTGATTGAGGGGTGCCATATACCTGTTTTCGCCAAATCCTGATTGAGGGGTGCTATATACCTGTTTTCTCCAAATACTGATTGAGGAGTGCTATATACCTCTTTCCTCCAAATAATAAAAGAGGGGTGCCATATGCCTTCTTCCACAAAATACTGATTGAGGTGTGCTATATACCATCTTCACAAAATACTGATTGAGGGGTGCTATTGCTATATTTCTTCTTCCACTAAATACTGATTAAGGGCTGTGATACTCCTGCTTCCACAAAATACTGATTAAAGGGTGCCATATACCTGTATCCACCAAATCCTGATGGAGGGGTGCTATTGTGATATACCTTCTTCCACAAAATACTGATTGGGGGGTGCTATATACCTTTTTCCGCCAAATACTTATTGAGGGCTGCTATATAACTGCTTCCACGAAATACTGATTGAGGGGTGCCATATACCTGTTTCCGCCAAATACTGATTAAGGAGTGCCATATACCTTCTTCCACAAAATACTGATTGAGGGGTGCTATATACCTGTTTCCGCCAAATACTGATTTAGCGGTGCCATATAACTTCTTCCACAAAATACTGATTAAGGAGTCCTATTGCTATATAACTTCTTCCACCACATACAAATTAAGGGCTGAGATTCACCTGCTTCCACAAAATACTGATTGAGGGGTGCCATATACCTGTTTCCGCCAAATACTGATTGAGGTTTGCTATATACCTGTTTCCGTCAAATACTAATTGAGCGGTGCCATATAACTTCTTCCACAAAATACTGATTGAGGGGTGCTATTGCTATATACCTTCTTTCACCAAATACTGATTGAGTGCTGCGATGCACCTGCTTTCACAAAATATTGATTGAGGGCTGCGATAAACCTGCTTTCACAAAATACTGATTGAAGGGTGCCATATACCTGTTTCCGCCAAATACTGATTGGGGTGTGCAATATACCTGTTTTCGCCAAATACTGATTAAGGGGTGACATATACCTTCTTCCACCAAATACTGATTGAGGGCTGAGATACACCTGCTTCCACAAAATACTTATTGAGGGGTGCTATATACTTGTTTCTGCCAAATACTGATTGAGCGGTGCCATACAACTTCTTCCACAAAATATTGATTGCGGGGTGCTATTGCTATATAACTTCTTCCACCAAATATTGATTGAGGGCTGAGATACACCTGCTTCCACAAAATACTGATTGAGGGGTGCCATATACCTGTTTCCGCCAAATACTGATTGAGGGTTTCTATATACCTGTTTCCATCAAATACTGATTGAGGGGTGCTATGGCTATATACTTTCTTCTACCAAATACTGAATGAGGGCTGCGATATACCTGCTTCCACAAAATACTGATTGAGGGGTGCCATATACCTGTTTCCACCAAATACTGATTGAGGTGTGCTATTGCTATATACCTTCTTCCACCAAACACTGATTGAGGGCTGAGATACACCTGCTTCCACAAAATAGTGATCGAGAGATGCCATTTACCGGTTTCCACCAAATACTGATTGAGCAGTCCTATATACCTTTTTCCAGTAAATACTGATTGATGGCTGTGATACACCTGATTCCACAAAATACTGATTGAGGGGTGCCATATAACTGTATCCACCAAATTCTTATTCAGGGGTGCTACTGCGATATACCTTCTTCTACCAAATACTGATTGAGGGCTGCAATATACCTGCTTTCACAAAATATTGATTGAGGTCTGCGATATACCTGCTTCCACAAAATACTGATTGAGGGGTGCCATATACCTGTTTCCGCCAAATACTGATTGAGGTGTGATTTATACCTTTTTCCGCCAAATTCTGATTGAGGGGTGCTATTGCTATATACCTTCTTCCATCAAATACTGATTGAGGGCTGAGATACACCTGCTTCCACAAAATAATGATTGAGAGGTGCCATTTACCTGTTTCCGCCAAATACTGATGGAGGGGTGCTATATACCTTTTTCCGCCAAATACTGATTGAGCAGTACCATATACCTTTTTTCATTAAAACTGATTGAGGGCTGTGATACACAAGATTCCACAAAATACTGATTGAGGGGTGCCATATAAATGTATCCACCAAATCCTGATTCAGGGGTGCTACTGCGATATACCTTCTTCCACCAAATACTGATTGAGGGGTGCTATATACCTCTTTCCGCCAAATACTTATTGAGGGACGCCATATACCTTCTTCCACAAAATAGTGATTAAGGGGTTCGATTGCTACATACAGTACCTTCTTCCACCAAATACTGATTGAAGGCTGCTAAACACCTGCTTCCACAATATACTGATTGAGAGGTGCCATTTACCTGTTTCCGCCAAATACTGATGGAGGGGTGCTATATACCTTTTTCTGCCAAATACTGATTGAGCAGTGCCATATACCTTTTTCCAGTAAATACTGATTGAGGACTGTGATACACCTGATTCCACAAAATACTGATTGAGAGGTGCCATATACCTGTTTCCGCCAAATATTGATTGAGGGGTGCTATATACCTGTTTCCGCCAAATACTGATTGAGCAGTGCCATATACCTTCTTCCACTAAATACTTATTCAGGGCGGTGATACACCTGCTTCCACAAAATACTGATTGAGGGGTGCCATATACCTGTTTCCGCCAAATCCTGATTGAGGGGTGCTATATACCTCTTTCCGTCAAATACTGATTGAGGGGTGCTATAGACCTCTTTCCGCCAAATACTGATTGAGGGGGGCTATATACCTTCTTCCGCAAAATATTGATTGAGAGCTATGATACACCTGCTTCCACAAAATATTGATTAGGGGTGCCATATACCTGTTTCTGCCAAATACTGATTGAGGGGTGCTATATACCAATTTCCGACAAATACTGATTGAGTGGTGCCATATACCCCTTTTCACAAAATACTGATTGACGTGTGCTAGTGCTATATACCTTCTTCTACCAAATACTGATTAAGGGCTGCGATACACCTGCTTATACAAAATACTGATTGTGGGGTGCCATATACCTGTTTCCACCAAATACTGATCGAGGAGTGCCATATACCTTCTTCCACCAAATATTGATTGAGTGTTGCTATTGCTATATACCTTCTTCCACAAATACTGCTCTTATCTACGGACTTATGCAGAGGGTCATTTAGAAAATGTCAGGCAGAGGAAGAGGAAGACAGTTCTGCAGGGATGGTAGCAGGTCGGGCAATTGAGCCAGGCGAGAGACAAAGTGGGAAGTTGGAGAAGGCGCGTGCGATAACTTCAAAGGGCACACCAGAGTTGGTTGAATGGCTCACTCAGCCTTTCGCTTCTGCCCCCTCCTCATCCACTATATCTGCACTCTCCTCCCTCTCTGCTGTGTGCACCCCCAAAGACTCCACCACCACAACCAACATCACCATGGCCCCTCCACTCGAGTTAGAGGAATTATTTTCCCATCCATTCCCAGATCTTACCGATGCGCAGCCATTCTTGGCATCGGATGCGGAAGAGGATGTAGCAATGGCCGCCACCCAGCGGTCTGAAGATAGTACCCAGATCAGCCCAAGGAGGGTGGTCCCAGCTGTTACTGCCTACTCCGAGATCTCTAATGTCAGTGGTGGTGAAGGTGACAATGATGACGTGTCGATGGATGTCTCATGGGTGCCCACAAGAGAGCAATTGAAGGGAGAGACAGAGCAGCAGATAGGGAGGAGAAGGAGGAGAAGCAGGCAGAACTCACAGTGCACAGGAGGCAAAATGCAGACTGCAAATGTATCTGGAGCGAGCCATCCACCATGCACGGTCACATCTGGCGCTCCCAGGATGCTGGCACATGGCTCCGCAGTGGGCTTTTTTATACTCTACGCCCCCAGCAGCGCCATTGTTCACCCCCCCCAACAAACACACACTATATCACTAACAGCAGAGAACCCTGCCAACCCTTGCCTTCAGTGTCACGGACAAATCTCACCGCGATCCTCCAGCAGGCAGAGGATGAAACCGTCACTGGGCTCGGCGCAAACATTTGAGGCTGATGCCCTCAGTTCCGAACACTGCGCCTCCACCAGGGCCGGACTGGCCTACCAGGAAAATTCCCGGAAGGCCAGTAGCCTTCACTGTCGCACAGCTGTCTGGGATTCGAACCCATGACCTTCTGTATCAGAGGCAAAGCACTTACCCACACAGCTATAAGAGCTGCATAGCCACTAACATAGTAACATATTAACATAGTACATAAGGCTGAAAAAAGACATTTGTCCATCCAGTTCGGCCTGCCATCCCGCAAGTTGATCCAGAAGAAGGCAAAAAAAAAACTGTGAGGCAGAAGCCAATTTTCCCCACTTTAGGGGAATAAAAAAATCCTTCCCGACTCCAATCAGGCAATCAGAATAACTCCCTGGATCAACGACCCTTCTCTTGTAGCCATAGCCTGAAATATTATTACACTCCAGAAATACATCCAGGCCCCTCTTGAATTCCTTTATTGTACTCACCATCACCTCCTCCTCAGGCAGAGAGTTCCATAGTCTTACTGCTCTTACCATAAAGAATCCTTTTCTATGTTTGTCTACAAACCTTCTTTCCTCTAGACGCAGAGGATGTCCCCTCATCACAGTCAGAGTTTTGGGGATAAATAGATGATGGGATAGATCTCTATACTGACCCCTGATATATTTATACATATTAATTAGATCTCCCCTCAGTTGTCTTTTTTCTAAAGTGAATAACTCTAATTTTGATAATCTTTCAGGGTACTGTAGTTGCCCAATTCCAGTTATTACTTTAGTTGCCCTCCTTTGGACCCTCTGCAGCTCTGCTATGTCTGCCTTATTTACAGGAGCCCAGAACTGTACACAGTACTCCATGTGTGGTCTGACTAGCGATTTGTAAAGTGGTAGGAATATGTTCTTATCACGGGCATCTATGCCCCTTCTGATGCAACCCATTATCTTATTGGCCTTGGCAGCAGCTGCCCGACAACTGGTTTTTGCAGCTTAGTTTGCTGTTTAAATTAAAATTTCTAGATCCTTTTCCATGTCAGTGTTACCGAGTGTTTTATCATTTAGTATGTACGGGTGACATGCATTATTCCTTCCCATGTGCATAACTTTACATTTGTCAGTGTTAAACCTCATCTGCCACTTATCTGCCCAAGCCTCCAATCTATCCAGATCCCTCTGTAGTAGTATACTGTCCTCTTCAGTGTAAATTACTTTACACAGTTTAGTGTCATCTGCGATAATTGAAACTTTACACTGCGTGCAGAATTATTAGGCAAATGAGTATTTTGACCACATCATCCTCTTTATGCATGTTGTCTTTCTCCAAGCTGTATAGGCTCGAAAGCCTACTACCAATTAAGCATATTAGGTGATGTGCATCTCTGTAATGAGAAGGGGTGTGGTCTAATGACATCAACACCCTATATTAGGTGTGCATAATTATTAGGCAACTTCCTTTCCTTTGGCAAAATGGGTCAAAAGAAGGACTTGACAGGCTCAGAAAAGTCAAAAATAGTGAGATATCTTGCAGAGGGATGCAGCACTCTTAAAATTGCAAAGCTTCTGAAGCGTGATCATCGAACAATCAAGCGTTTCATTCAAAATAGTCAACAGGGTCGCAAGAAGCGTGTGGAAAAACCAAGGCGCAAAATAACTGCCCATGAACTGAGAAAAGTCAAGCGTGCAGCTGCCAAGATGCCACTTGCCAACAGTTTGGCCAAATTTCAGAGCTGCAACATCACTGGAGTGCCCAAAAGCACAAGGTGTGCAATACTCAGAGACATGGCCAAGGTAAGAAAGGCTGAAAGACGACCACCACTGAACAAGACACACAAGCTGAAACGTCAAGACTGGGCCAAGAAATATCTCAAGACTGATTTTTCTAAGGTTTTATGGACTGATGAAATGAGAGTGAGTCTTGATGGGCCAGATGGATGGGCCCGTGGCTGGATTGGTAAAGGGCAGAGAGCTCCAGTCCGACTCAGACGCCAGCAAGGTGGAGGTGGAGTACTGGTTTGGGCTGGTATCATCAAAGATGAGCTTGTGGGGCCTTTTCGGGTTGAGGATGTAGTCAAGCTCAACTCCCAGTCCTACTGCCAGTTTCTGGAAGACACCTTCTTCAAGCAGTGGTACAGGAAGAAGTCTGCATCCTTCAAGAAAAACATGATTTTCATGCAGGACAATGCTCCATCACACGCGTTCAAGTACTCCACAGCGTGGCTGGCAAGAAAGGGTATAAAAGAAGAAAATCTAATGACATGGCCTCCTTGTTCACCTGATCTGAACCCCATTGAGAACCTGTGGTCCATCATCAAATGTGAGATTTACAAGGAGGGAAAACAGTACACCTCTCTGAACAGTGTCTGGGAGGCTGTGGTTGCTGCTGCACGCAATGTTGATGGTGAACAGATCAAAACACTGACAGAATCCATGGATGGCAGGCTTTTGAGTGTCCTTGCAAAGAAAGATGGCTATATTGGTCACTGATTTGTTTTTGTTTTGTTTTTGAATGTCAGAAATGTATATTTGTGAATGTTGAGATGTTATATTGGTTTCACTGGTAAAAATAAATAATTGAAATGGGTATATATTTGTTTTTTGTTAAGTTGCCTAATAATTATGCACAGTAATAGTCACCTGCACACACAGATATCCCCCTAAAATAGCTAAAACTAAAAACAAACTAAAAACTACTTCCAAAAATATTCAGCTTTGATATTAATGAGTTTTTTGGGTTCATTGAGAACATGGTTGTTGTTCAATAATAAAATTAATCCTCAAAAATACAACTTGCCTAATAATTCTGCACTCCCTGTACTATGCAAGCCTTCTACGAGATCATTAATAAATATATTGAAGAGAATAGGGCCCAATACTGACCCCTGAGGTACCCCACTAGTGACAGTGACCCAATCCGAGTGTGTACCGTTAATAACCACCCTCTGTTTTCTATCATTGAGCCAGTTAATTACCCACATACAGACGTTTTCTCCCAGTCCGAGCATTCTCATTTTATATACTAACCTTTTATGTGGTACAGTGTCAAATGCTTTGGAGAAGTCCAGATATACGACATCCATTGATTCGCCGCTGTCAAGTCTAGAACTTACCTCCTCATAGAAACTGATTAAATTAGTTTGGCATGACCGATCCCTCACGAAGCCATGCTGATATGGCGTTATTTGCTTATTTCCGTTGAGATGCTCTAAGATAGCATCTCTCAGAAAACCTTCTGTGCTGTCTTCACTATTGCATACTGTTTATTTGTGTGCCTTCAGCACCATCTAGTGACCTTTATCTGTAAGTGCATCTTTTGCCTTGTTAAGTTATGCATATTCATTAGGTCACCTGACTTCCTGCTCACAGTGCTTTCTGGGAAAGAGACAGGCTCCTGCTTCCTTTTCTCCTCACCTCATGGAAGGAGCAGCTGCACATTGTGTGTCTCCTACTAAGCATCGTCGGTAAGGGATTAATTCATGTTTTTGTATTGGTTTTGTGTACACTGTACTGTATACTCAGTTCTTGTATGTTCATTTTCTCATAGTTTACCTTATCTACTGCCGGTTAATAAAAACCACAGACTACAGAAACAAGTCTCATCTTATTAACTAGTAGAATGGTGATATCTGCCTGTTGAACTGCATACAGACCCCGGGGGTACATGTTGTGAGAACAGGACAGTAAACGACGACTTCTAACGAGAGAGACGCACCTGACTACACAGAAGTTTGTTACGGTCCACGCAATATCTGCAAACGGACACCACGGCGACTTCTATACAGTCCAGTGCTGCAAGGGGATAGCTGCTTCAAGCAATGTAGACACATTTGATTGCATACTGTGACCGCTCTCTAAGCACAGCGACCGGCATTCCACAGCACGGTAGTCTCCACGCAGTTAAGTGTCTTCACCAACTCCATGTCGCGTAGCACAGTATCAAGCTACAAGACAAGATCAAAGAAGGATGGTTCCACTAAGTCGTCTTCCGTTAGCAATGCGGCTACCATTGCCCGCGCAAAAGCAGAAGCCACGAAGGTCAAAGCAGCCTTTGCCGAACAAGAAATGAAGATGAAAGAAGAAAAGGCACAGCTGGAAATGAAGATGAAAGAAGAAAAGGCACAGCTAGAGGCTGAGAAAGCAAAGCAACAGGCTTCAATAGACATGCAAAAGGTCCTCTTAGATGCAAAGCTAGAGAAACTCGCCGTAGAGAAAGAAACGGCAGCCACCATAGCTGAAGCAGAGTTCTTGGAAGTAATGGAATACCCGAAAACCGGAAGTCACCGCAGTGTGCTTAGCCCAGAACTCGGCCAGCAAGATCCTGTACAACGCACTTCAGAGTACGTCCGTCAACACTCTAGACCAAACAGCAATGCTGATCCATTCCCAGGAACCGAAGACGTCACCTATGCCATAGAAGAATCATACCGTCCAAAAGAAAGAGTCACTCTCGGAACCCAGTCCTACAAACAAGAGAGCCCAGAGCCACGTGACAAAACTCCAGCTAACTTCCCTGCACACCAAGGAAGTCAGCTTCCAGTCCAGCCTGCAGAGCCACCTTATCCCACAAGACGGTATGATATGGGCTGGCCTAAGTCAGAGACTCCATACAGGTATGATCGCCCACCACACTCTCACTGTGACTTTCCACCTCCAACCAACCTTAGTAGTAACCAGAGCACAATAGACTTTGCCAGGTTCTTTACTAAACGTGAGCTAGTTACAAAGGGACTGGCGAAGTTCAGATCGCCCTGAAAACTATAGAGCATGGCGGGCCTCCTTTTATAACATTACAAAAGACTTGGGTCTGTCACACAGTGAGGAGATAGACTTCCTTGTAGATCGGCTTGGAAAAGACTCTGTAGAACATGCCAAGAGAATCAGGGATATTAATATAAACTACCCAGAGATTGGCCTAAAAATGATCTGGGATAGACTTGAGGAATGTTATGGTTCTGCAGAGGTCATAGAGGATGCGTTGTTTAAAAGAATTGACGAATTCCCTAGAATATCTAGCAAAGGGTTCCAGAAACCCTTAGGGATTTAAGTGACCTACTGATGGAATTACAGGTTGCCAAAGCTGAAGGGGATTTACCAGGGCTTGCTTTCCTCGACACTGCCAGAGGTGTCAAGCCTATTGTATTAAAGCTTCCCCACAACCTGCAGGAGAAATGGGTCTCCCACGGGTCAAGGTACAAACATATCCACAATGTGCCATTCCCTCCCTTCAGTGTGTTTGTTGACTTTGTAAGGCTAGAGGCCAATATTCGTAATGACCCTAGCTTTGATCTATCACAGTCTTGTGCCACTCCCTATGACCACAGACCACACAAAGGATCAGTGGCAGTGCACAAAACTAACATTTCACCTGCAGATTCTTACAGGCATTACAGCTCCGCCAGCCACGAAACAGTCAAAGATCCTGGTAAGCAGTGCCCTCTACACAAGAAGCCACACCCTCTTCTGAAGTGCAGAGCCTTTAGAGAAATGTCCATAGGAGATCGCAAAGCCTTCCTCAAGGAGAACCGCATTTGCTACAAGTGCTGCTCATCAACATCACATATTGCCAAAGACTGTCAGGTTAGTGTAAAATGCACTGAATGCAACAACCCAGATCACAACACGGCCTTACATCCTGGGCCTTTCCCATGGACCTCATCACAGAGTAACAGTGCCAGAGAGCATGGCGGGGAGGAAAGTAACTCTGAAGCTAACCCACCAGCAGTTACTTCACAATGCACTGAAGTCTGTAAAGGACTCATAGGCGGCAGGTCCTGCTCAAAAATCTGCCTAACAAAAGTATACCCAAAGGGCTGCAGAGACAAAGCCATCAATGTTTACGCTATCCTAGATGACCAAAGTAATGCGTCCCTAGCCAAATCTACTTTCTTTGATATTTTCAACATCAAAGGGCCTAACACTCCTTATTCTCTAAAGACTTGTGCGGGTACTGTAGAAACAGCGGGGAGGAGAGCTAGTGGCTACCTAATTGAATCCATAGATGGTAAAACGTGTCTTTCCTTACCAACTATTACTGAATGTAACCAAATCCCTGATAATAGACACGAGATCCCAACACCAGAGGTAGCCATACATCACCCCCATTTACAGCGTATAGCCCATCTCTTACCAAAACTCGATCCTAACGCTCAGATAATCCTACTCCTAGGGAGAGATATCTTACAAGTTCATAAAACTAGAGAACAGATTAATGGCCCACATCATGCTCCTTATGCCCAAAGGCATGACCTAGGATGGGTCATAGTAGGAGATGTCTGCTTAGGGAGCATACACAAACCAACCTCCATTAATAGCATGCTCACAAGCACATTAGATAATGGACGTCCCTCTATTTTCCAACCATGTAAAAACAACTTCCTCATAAAGGAACTGCCACATAGTACTCAACTACCTTGTTCTTTCATAGACTCTGTAGACCACGACATAGCTTGTAACAGTGACGAAGACCACTTAGCTTGCTTAGTGTTCCAAAGGACCAAGGAGGACAATCAGGTAGCAATGTCCCACGAAGACAGATTGTTTTTAGAAACCATGCAAAAGGAAATCACTAAGAATGAAACAAATAGTTGGGTCGCACCCCTTCCCTTCAGGCCTCAAAGACAACGTTTGCCTAACAACAGAGAGCAAGTCTACAGACGTTTTGTCTCTCTAAGACGTAGCTTCCACAAGAAGCCAGAAATGAAAGATCACTTCTTTACTTTCATGAGGAAAATATTTGAGAACGGTCATGCTGAGGTAGCTCCCACCCTTAAAAACTCAGAAGAATGTTGGTATTTACCCATATTCGGGGTTTACCACCCAAAGAAACCAGGTCAAATTAGAGTAGTGTTTGACTCTAGTGCTAAATATGAAGGCGTCTCCCTAAACGACGTCCTGCTCTCAGGTCCAGATCTTAACAACAATCTCCAAGGAGTACTGCTTCGTTTTCGAAAAGACTCGGTTGCCTTCATGGCAGACATTCAGCAGATGTTTCATTGCTTTCTCGTTGAAGAGGAACACAGAAACTTCTTAAGATTTCTCTGGTTTATTGACAACGACCCCACAAAAGATATCGCGGAGTACCGCATGCGGGTACATATCTTTGGTAACAGCCCCTCTCCTGCAGTTGCAACTTATGGTCTCAGACACTCTGCTCAGGAAGGCGAAATAGAATATGGGTCAGACGTCAGACAATTCGTAGAAAGAGACTTTTATGTAGATGACTGTCTAAAATCACTACCCACTGTTGAGGGCGCAGTAAGTCTCCTTAAGAGAGCTCAAGAAATGCTTGCATGCTCAAACCTGAGACTCCACAAAATAGCCTCCAATAGTAAGCAGCTGATAGAAGCATTTCCCTCTCAAGACCACTCAAACGACCTACAGAGCTTAGACTTAGGGACTGACTCCCTTCCTATACAACGTAGCCTTGGTCTCCTCTGGGATCTAAAATCAGACACGTTCACCTTCCAAGTCAGCCAGGAAGAGAAGCCCTTTACCCGTAGAGGTGTCCTGTCTGCCATAAACAGTCTTTATGATCCCTTGGGATTCACGGCCCCCGTTACAATCCAGGGCAAATCACTACTTAGAGACTTAACTCAGGAGACATTGGATTGGGATCACCCACTTTCCCCTGAAAAAAGAAATATATGGATAGAGTGGAGAAACTCCCTAAAGACTTTATCTAACCTGCATGTTCCACGTTCTTACGCTCCTGTGCCATCCACAGAAGTAAAAACACAAAGACTTTATGTATTCTCTGACGCGTCCGTCAAAGCAATTGCCGCTGTAGCTTATCTTAAAACTATAGACAACAAAGGTCAGTGCCACACAGGGTTTGTCATGGGCAAAGCAAAACTCGCACCACTTCTCGAACATACAATACCCAGGCTAGAACTCTGTGCCGCTGTACTAGCCGTTGAACTAGCTGAATTAATTACAACAGAGATAAACCTAAAGATTCGAGACACAGAGTTTTATACAGACAGTAAAGTGGTCCTGGGCTACATTTACAACCAAACTAGGCGTTTTTACGTTTACGTTAACAACCGAGTGTTAAGAATCAGGAGGTCTACTTTCCCAAAGCAATGGCACTTTGTACCTACTGACCATAACCCAGCAGACTTAGCAACCAGGTCAGTTGCTGCCAGTCACCTTAAGGACACAGTTTGGTTCAGGGGTCCTGCTTTTCTATACAACTCAGAGCATTCTTCTGCCTGTGACTCATATGAGTTGTTAGATGCAGATTCTGACAAAGAAATCCGCCCCCAGGTATCTGTGCTACTTACTGTAAATTCGTACAATCAGCTCGGTAGCCACCGTTTCATCAGATTTTCCACCTGGAAGTCACTCGTGCGAGCTATCACCTGCTTAGCACACGTAGCCCGTTCCTTCAAGCATGCCCCATTTGTTATGGAATGTAACTGCAAAGGTTGGCATCATTGTAAGAATGGATACTCAGTAAGTGAGCTAGAACAATCAAAAAATCTAATTATTTGTTCCATGCAACAAGAGACATTCGCCAAGGAACTCTACTGCATCAACAACAAAAAACCTGTGTCAAAAGACAGTGTGTTAGTGAAGCTCGATCCAGTCCTTGACAAGAATGGTCTGCTAAGAGTGGGAGGGCGGCTTAAAGAGGCCAAATTAGGGTTTAATGAGAAACATCCTATCATAATACCTGGTCATCATCATTTAGCTTCCTTGCTTGTAGAGCACTACCACAGTAAGATAAAACACCAGGGCTGACTATTCACCGAAGGAGCATTACGAGCTGCTGGGCTGTGGGTCGATGGTGCAAAAAGGTGTATTAACAAATGTATATACAAATGTATCACTTGCCGCAAGCTACGCGGGGGTTTACAAACGCAAAAAATGGCAAATCTCCCATCCGACAGGGTTAACATGGACCCTCCATTTACTAATGTGGGCCTTGACGTGTTTGGTCCCTGGTCCGTTATCACACGCCAAACAAGAGGTAGCCACGCTAGCTCCAAGCGATGGGCAGTCATTTTCAGTTGTGTGTCAATTCGAGCCGTCCACATTGAAGTTATTGAGTCTATGGACACTTCTAGCTTCATAAATGCCCTCAGGCGCTTTATAGCAATCAGAGGTCCTGTAAAACAAATCCGCTCTGACAGAGGCACAAACTTTGTTGGAGCTGCTAATGAGCTGAAGATTCTCTCCAACTTGGATAATAACAGTGTAAAAAGATTCCTTAGTGAGCAAGGATGCACTTGGATTTTCAATTTCCCTCATTCTTCTCACATGGGAGGAGCCTGGGAAAGAATGATTGGCATAGCCCGCAGAATCTTGAACTCTATCTTCCTACAAGTGGGCAATGCTAGACTCTCTCATGAATGCCTTACAACCTTTATGGCCGAAGTCTCAGCCATTATCAATGCCAGACCCTTGGCTCCAATATCAAATGACCCAGGAGATCCAATACTGTTTATCAGACCTACTTCCGAACTAATCCTACTGTTATCTGTTGAGGACTCCAGTAGTGACATCGGCTGATGTCAAGCGGGGAGTGTGCTGTCTTCACTATTGCATACTGTTTATTTGTGTGCCTTCAGCACCATCTAGTGACCTTTATCTGTAAGTGCATCTTTTGCCTTGTTAAGTTATGCATATTCATTAGGTCACCTGACTTCCTGCTCACAGTGCTTTCTGGGAAAGAGACAGGCTCCTGCTTCCTTTTCTCCTCACCTCATGGAAGGAGCAGCTGCACATTGTGTGTCTCCTACTAAGCATCGTCGGTAAGGGATTAATTCATGTTTTTGTATTGGTTTTGTGTACACTGTACTGTATACTCAGTTCTTGTATGTTCATTTTCTCATAGTTTACCTTATCTACTGCCGGTTAATAAAAACCACAGACTACAGAAACAAGTCTCATCTTATTAACTAGTAGAATGGTGATATCTGCCTGTTGAACTGCATACAGACCCCGGGGGTACATGTTGTGAGAACAGGACAGTAAACGACGACTTCTAACGAGAGAGACGCACCTGACTACACAGAAGTTTGTTACGGTCCACGCAATATCTGCAAACGGACACCACGGCGACTTCTATACAGTCCAGTGCTGCAAGGGGATAGCTGCTTCAAGCAATGTAGACACATTTGATTGCATACTGTGACCGCTCTCTAAGCACAGCGACCGGCATTCCACAGCACGGTAGTCTCCACGCAGTTAAGTGTCTTCACCAACTCCATGTCGCGTAGCACAGTATCAAGCTACAAGACAAGATCAAAGAAGGATGGTTCCACTAAGTCGTCTTCCGTTAGCAATGCGGCTACCATTGCCCGCGCAAAAGCAGAAGCCACGAAGGTCAAAGCAGCCTTTGCCGAACAAGAAATGAAGATGAAAGAAGAAAAGGCACAGCTGGAAATGAAGATGAAAGAAGAAAAGGCACAGCTAGAGGCTGAGAAAGCAAAGCAACAGGCTTCAATAGACATGCAAAAGGTCCTCTTAGATGCAAAGCTAGAGAAACTCGCCGTAGAGAAAGAAACGGCAGCCACCATAGCTGAAGCAGAGTTCTTGGAAGTAATGGAATACCCGAAAACCGGAAGTCACCGCAGTGTGCTTAGCCCAGAACTCGGCCAGCAAGATCCTGTACAACGCACTTCAGAGTACGTCCGTCAACACTCTAGACCAAACAGCAATGCTGATCCATTCCCAGGAACCGAAGACGTCACCTATGCCATAGAAGAATCATACCGTCCAAAAGAAAGAGTCACTCTCGGAACCCAGTCCTACAAACAAGAGAGCCCAGAGCCACGTGACAAAACTCCAGCTAACTTCCCTGCACACCAAGGAAGTCAGCTTCCAGTCCAGCCTGCAGAGCCACCTTATCCCACAAGACGGTATGATATGGGCTGGCCTAAGTCAGAGACTCCATACAGGTATGATCGCCCACCACACTCTCACTGTGACTTTCCACCTCCAACCAACCTTAGTAGTAACCAGAGCACAATAGACTTTGCCAGGTTCTTTACTAAACGTGAGCTAGTTACAAAGGGACTGGCGAAGTTCAGATCGCCCTGAAAACTATAGAGCATGGCGGGCCTCCTTTTATAACATTACAAAAGACTTGGGTCTGTCACACAGTGAGGAGATAGACTTCCTTGTAGATCGGCTTGGAAAAGACTCTGTAGAACATGCCAAGAGAATCAGGGATATTAATATAAACTACCCAGAGATTGGCCTAAAAATGATCTGGGATAGACTTGAGGAATGTTATGGTTCTGCAGAGGTCATAGAGGATGCGTTGTTTAAAAGAATTGACGAATTCCCTAGAATATCTAGCAAAGGGTTCCAGAAACCCTTAGGGATTTAAGTGACCTACTGATGGAATTACAGGTTGCCAAAGCTGAAGGGGATTTACCAGGGCTTGCTTTCCTCGACACTGCCAGAGGTGTCAAGCCTATTGTATTAAAGCTTCCCCACAACCTGCAGGAGAAATGGGTCTCCCACGGGTCAAGGTACAAACATATCCACAATGTGCCATTCCCTCCCTTCAGTGTGTTTGTTGACTTTGTAAGGCTAGAGGCCAATATTCGTAATGACCCTAGCTTTGATCTATCACAGTCTTGTGCCACTCCCTATGACCACAGACCACACAAAGGATCAGTGGCAGTGCACAAAACTAACATTTCACCTGCAGATTCTTACAGGCATTACAGCTCCGCCAGCCACGAAACAGTCAAAGATCCTGGTAAGCAGTGCCCTCTACACAAGAAGCCACACCCTCTTCTGAAGTGCAGAGCCTTTAGAGAAATGTCCATAGGAGATCGCAAAGCCTTCCTCAAGGAGAACCGCATTTGCTACAAGTGCTGCTCATCAACATCACATATTGCCAAAGACTGTCAGGTTAGTGTAAAATGCACTGAATGCAACAACCCAGATCACAACACGGCCTTACATCCTGGGCCTTTCCCATGGACCTCATCACAGAGTAACAGTGCCAGAGAGCATGGCGGGGAGGAAAGTAACTCTGAAGCTAACCCACCAGCAGTTACTTCACAATGCACTGAAGTCTGTAAAGGACTCATAGGCGGCAGGTCCTGCTCAAAAATCTGCCTAACAAAAGTATACCCAAAGGGCTGCAGAGACAAAGCCATCAATGTTTACGCTATCCTAGATGACCAAAGTAATGCGTCCCTAGCCAAATCTACTTTCTTTGATATTTTCAACATCAAAGGGCCTAACACTCCTTATTCTCTAAAGACTTGTGCGGGTACTGTAGAAACAGCGGGGAGGAGAGCTAGTGGCTACCTAATTGAATCCATAGATGGTAAAACGTGTCTTTCCTTACCAACTATTACTGAATGTAACCAAATCCCTGATAATAGACACGAGATCCCAACACCAGAGGTAGCCATACATCACCCCCATTTACAGCGTATAGCCCATCTCTTACCAAAACTCGATCCTAACGCTCAGATAATCCTACTCCTAGGGAGAGATATCTTACAAGTTCATAAAACTAGAGAACAGATTAATGGCCCACATCATGCTCCTTATGCCCAAAGGCATGACCTAGGATGGGTCATAGTAGGAGATGTCTGCTTAGGGAGCATACACAAACCAACCTCCATTAATAGCATGCTCACAAGCACATTAGATAATGGACGTCCCTCTATTTTCCAACCATGTAAAAACAACTTCCTCATAAAGGAACTGCCACATAGTACTCAACTACCTTGTTCTTTCATAGACTCTGTAGACCACGACATAGCTTGTAACAGTGACGAAGACCACTTAGCTTGCTTAGTGTTCCAAAGGACCAAGGAGGACAATCAGGTAGCAATGTCCCACGAAGACAGATTGTTTTTAGAAACCATGCAAAAGGAAATCACTAAGAATGAAACAAATAGTTGGGTCGCACCCCTTCCCTTCAGGCCTCAAAGACAACGTTTGCCTAACAACAGAGAGCAAGTCTACAGACGTTTTGTCTCTCTAAGACGTAGCTTCCACAAGAAGCCAGAAATGAAAGATCACTTCTTTACTTTCATGAGGAAAATATTTGAGAACGGTCATGCTGAGGTAGCTCCCACCCTTAAAAACTCAGAAGAATGTTGGTATTTACCCATATTCGGGGTTTACCACCCAAAGAAACCAGGTCAAATTAGAGTAGTGTTTGACTCTAGTGCTAAATATGAAGGCGTCTCCCTAAACGACGTCCTGCTCTCAGGTCCAGATCTTAACAACAATCTCCAAGGAGTACTGCTTCGTTTTCGAAAAGACTCGGTTGCCTTCATGGCAGACATTCAGCAGATGTTTCATTGCTTTCTCGTTGAAGAGGAACACAGAAACTTCTTAAGATTTCTCTGGTTTATTGACAACGACCCCACAAAAGATATCGCGGAGTACCGCATGCGGGTACATATCTTTGGTAACAGCCCCTCTCCTGCAGTTGCAACTTATGGTCTCAGACACTCTGCTCAGGAAGGCGAAATAGAATATGGGTCAGACGTCAGACAATTCGTAGAAAGAGACTTTTATGTAGATGACTGTCTAAAATCACTACCCACTGTTGAGGGCGCAGTAAGTCTCCTTAAGAGAGCTCAAGAAATGCTTGCATGCTCAAACCTGAGACTCCACAAAATAGCCTCCAATAGTAAGCAGCTGATAGAAGCATTTCCCTCTCAAGACCACTCAAACGACCTACAGAGCTTAGACTTAGGGACTGACTCCCTTCCTATACAACGTAGCCTTGGTCTCCTCTGGGATCTAAAATCAGACACGTTCACCTTCCAAGTCAGCCAGGAAGAGAAGCCCTTTACCCGTAGAGGTGTCCTGTCTGCCATAAACAGTCTTTATGATCCCTTGGGATTCACGGCCCCCGTTACAATCCAGGGCAAATCACTACTTAGAGACTTAACTCAGGAGACATTGGATTGGGATCACCCACTTTCCCCTGAAAAAAGAAATATATGGATAGAGTGGAGAAACTCCCTAAAGACTTTATCTAACCTGCATGTTCCACGTTCTTACGCTCCTGTGCCATCCACAGAAGTAAAAACACAAAGACTTTATGTATTCTCTGACGCGTCCGTCAAAGCAATTGCCGCTGTAGCTTATCTTAAAACTATAGACAACAAAGGTCAGTGCCACACAGGGTTTGTCATGGGCAAAGCAAAACTCGCACCACTTCTCGAACATACAATACCCAGGCTAGAACTCTGTGCCGCTGTACTAGCCGTTGAACTAGCTGAATTAATTACAACAGAGATAAACCTAAAGATTCGAGACACAGAGTTTTATACAGACAGTAAAGTGGTCCTGGGCTACATTTACAACCAAACTAGGCGTTTTTACGTTTACGTTAACAACCGAGTGTTAAGAATCAGGAGGTCTACTTTCCCAAAGCAATGGCACTTTGTACCTACTGACCATAACCCAGCAGACTTAGCAACCAGGTCAGTTGCTGCCAGTCACCTTAAGGACACAGTTTGGTTCAGGGGTCCTGCTTTTCTATACAACTCAGAGCATTCTTCTGCCTGTGACTCATATGAGTTGTTAGATGCAGATTCTGACAAAGAAATCCGCCCCCAGGTATCTGTGCTACTTACTGTAAATTCGTACAATCAGCTCGGTAGCCACCGTTTCATCAGATTTTCCACCTGGAAGTCACTCGTGCGAGCTATCACCTGCTTAGCACACGTAGCCCGTTCCTTCAAGCATGCCCCATTTGTTATGGAATGTAACTGCAAAGGTTGGCATCATTGTAAGAATGGATACTCAGTAAGTGAGCTAGAACAATCAAAAAATCTAATTATTTGTTCCATGCAACAAGAGACATTCGCCAAGGAACTCTACTGCATCAACAACAAAAAACCTGTGTCAAAAGACAGTGTGTTAGTGAAGCTCGATCCAGTCCTTGACAAGAATGGTCTGCTAAGAGTGGGAGGGCGGCTTAAAGAGGCCAAATTAGGGTTTAATGAGAAACATCCTATCATAATACCTGGTCATCATCATTTAGCTTCCTTGCTTGTAGAGCACTACCACAGTAAGATAAAACACCAGGGCTGACTATTCACCGAAGGAGCATTACGAGCTGCTGGGCTGTGGGTCGATGGTGCAAAAAGGTGTATTAACAAATGTATATACAAATGTATCACTTGCCGCAAGCTACGCGGGGGTTTACAAACGCAAAAAATGGCAAATCTCCCATCCGACAGGTTTAACATGGACCCTCCATTTACTAATGTGGGCCTTGACGTGTTTGGTCCCTGGTCCGTTATCACACGCCAAACAAGAGGTAGCCACGCTAGCTCCAAGCGATGGGCAGTCATTTTCAGTTGTGTGTCAATTCGAGCCGTCCACATTGAAGTTATTGAGTCTATGGACACTTCTAGCTTCATAAATGCCCTCAGGCGCTTTATAGCAATCAGAGGTCCTGTAAAACAAATCCGCTCTGACAGAGGCACAAACTTTGTTGGAGCTGCTAATGAGCTGAAGATTCTCTCCAACTTGGATAATAACAGTGTAAAAAGATTCCTTAGTGAGCAAGGATGCACTTGGATTTTCAATTTCCCTCATTCTTCTCACATGGGAGGAGCCTGGGAAAGAATGATTGGCATAGCCCGCAGAATCTTGAACTCTATCTTCCTACAAGTGGGCAATGCTAGACTCTCTCATGAATGCCTTACAACCTTTATGGCCGAAGTCTCAGCCATTATCAATGCCAGACCCTTGGCTCCAATATCAAATGACCCAGGAGATCCAATACTGTTTATCAGACCTACTTCCGAACTAATCCTACTGTTATCTGTTGAGGACTCCAGTAGTGACATCGGCTGATGTCAAGCGGGGAGTGTGCTGTCTTCACTATTGCATACTGTTTATTTGTGTGCCTTCAGCACCATCTAGTGACCTTTATCTGTAAGTGCATCTTTTGCCTTGTTAAGTTATGCATATTCATTAGGTCACCTGACTTCCTGCTCACAGTGCTTTCTGGGAAAGAGACAGGCTCCTGCTTCCTTTTCTCCTCACCTCATGGAAGGAGCAGCTGCACATTGTGTGTCTCCTACTAAGCATCGTCGGTAAGGGATTAATTCATGTTTTTGTATTGGTTTTGTGTACACTGTACTGTATACTCAGTTCTTGTATGTTCATTTTCTCATAGTTTACCTTATCTACTGCCGGTTAATAAAAACCACAGACTACAGAAACAAGTCTCATCTTATTAACTAGTAGAATGGTGATATCTGCCTGTTGAACTGCATACAGACCCCGGGGGTACATGTTGTGAGAACAGGACACCTTCAAACAGTTTACCCACAACAGATGTTAAACTTACCGGCCTATAGTTTCCAGGCTCTGTTTTTGGACCCTTTTTGAATATTGGCACCACATTTGCCATGCGCCAATCCTGTGGAACATTCCCTGTCAGTATAGAGTCCGCAAATATCAGAAATAAGGGTCTGGCTATGACATTACTTAATTCCCTTAGGATACGGGGGTGTATGCCATCCGGTCCTGGCGATTTGTCTATTTTAATCTTTTTAAGTCGCTGATGTACTTCTTCCTGGGTCAGACAGGACACTTTTAATGGGGAATTTATTTTTACATTCTGCATGTCATCTGACAGTTTATTTTCCTCAGTGAATACACTGGAGAAAAAAATATTTAACAGTTTTGCTTTTTCTCGTCGCTCTCTGCGACTCCCCCCTCATTACTCTTTAAAGGGCCGACACCTTCAGATTTATACTTTTTAACATTTATATAATTCAAGAACATTTTAGGGTTAGTTTTACTCTCTTTGGCAATTAATCTCTCGGTCTCTAGTTTGGCGCTTTTATTTGTTTTTTACATGTTCTATTTTTTTCCTTATAGTTTTTCAGTGCTTCCATGTAACCCTCCTGTTTTAGTGATTTATATGCTTTCTTTTTGTCATTTATTGCTTTCTTTACAGTTCTATTTATCCACATTGGTTTCTTTTTGTTCCTTAACCTTTTATTCCCATACGGTATGTACCTCTCACAATGAGATTTTAGGATGTTTTTAAAGATATCCCATTTTGTGGCTGCATTTTTATTTTTGAGGACTTTGTCCCAGTTAGTTAGGCCTATGGCCTCTCTTAGTTGGCTAAATTTAGCTTTTTTGAAGTTTGGTATTTTTGTTCCTCCCTGTAGAAACGCTCTTTTGAAAGATAATTGGAAGGTTATTACTTTATGGTCACTATTTCCCAGGTGTCAACCAACCTGCACGTCTGTTGTTCTGTCAGGCCTATTGGTTAATACTAAGTCCAGTATGGCCGTCCCTCTAGTCGGGTCCTGAACCAGTTGGGAGAGGTAATTGTCTTTGGTTATTGCCAAGAACCTGTTTCCCTTATGAGATATACAAGATTCAGTTTCCCAGTCTATATCTGGGTAGTTGAAGTCCCCCATAATAACCACCTCATTATGATTTGCCGCCTTGTCTATCTCGTTTAGTAGTAGATTTTCTGTGGACTCTGGTATATTAGGTGGTTTATAGTAAACTCCTATTAGTCATTTATTGTTGTTTTTAGCTCCATGTATCTCTACCCACAGTGACTCCACATGTTCATGTCCCTCACTTATATCTTCACGGAGTGTGGGCTTTAGACAAGACTTTACATAAAGGCAAACCCCTCCCCCTCTCCGGTTTTGACAATCCTTTCTAAACAGACTGTAACCTTGTACATTAACTGCCCAGTCATAGCTATCATCCAGCCATGTCTCAGTTATTCCCACTATGTCATAGTTCTCCTCACACATCACTAATTCCAGCTCCCCAGTTTTATTAGTCAGGCTTCTGGCATTAGTATACATACATTTGAGAGGTTTATGTATATTTTTTACCCTACACCTTTCCTTCTGAACTGTTCTAGTCCCTCCTTCCATTCCTCCCCCAGTCCCACTACCTTGCCCCCGGTCTCTATCTGCACTATCTTCCCCTCCTATAGTGTAATTACCCTCCCCAGTCCCTAGTTTAAACACCCCTCCAACCTTCTAGCCATCTTTCTCCCCAGCACAGCTGCCCCTTCCCCATTGAGGTGCAGCCCGTCCCTATGATAGAGCCTGTAGCCGATAGAGAAGTCTGCCCAGTTCTTCAGGAACCCAAACCCCTCCTTCCTACACCAGTTCTTGAGCCACTTGTTAATCTCCCTAATCTCCCACTGAAAAAATATGAGACTTCTACTGTAGACTCTGCTATAGATGTTATAGCCAGTGTACATCCATACACGACAGCTACCCCAACACGCCCAGCACTGCTATATCTCTATATGACAGCTGCCCCAGCACACTCAGCTCTGCTATATCTCTATATGACAGATGCCCCAGCACACTCAGCACTGCTATATATCTATATAGGATAGCTCCCCCAGCACACCCAGCTCTGCTACATCTATACACATGACAGCTGCTCCAGTACACTCAGCTCTACTATATCTCTATATATGACAGCTGCCACAGCACACCCAGCTCTGCTACATCTATACACATCACAGCTGTCCCTGCACACTCAGCTCTGTTATATTTGTATATCTCTAAGTATTACTATACAGTAGATATATATATAGAGATATAGCAAAGCTGAGTGTGCTGGGGCAGCTTTCATGTGTATAGATGTAGCAGAGCTGGGTGTGCTGGGGCAGCTGTCATGTGTATAGATGTAGCAGAGCTGGGTGTGCTGGGGCAGCTATCATATATATAGATATAGCAGAGCTGAGTGCGCTGGGGTAGCTGTCATGTGTATGGATGTACACTGGCTAGAACAGCTATAACAGAGTCTACAGTAGAAGTCTCATATTTTTTCAGTCAGTGGCTATGCAGTCCTTATAGCTGTGTGGTTAAGTGCCTTGCCTCTGATACAGAAGGTTGTGGGTTCGAGTCCCAGCAGAATCTTTTCTGAAATATGCAAGCACTGACTACATATATGGACTTACAGCGCGGGACACAGGCCGGAAGAGGCTGCATCGCATCGCTGACATGGAGGTAAGTATAAGTGTGTTTTTTTTGTTTTTATTTTAATACCGGACTGTTACTGCCACATGGGGGGAGCGGGAGGCACTTGATACTGGCACATGGGGGGGAAGGAAAGAGGCACTTTATACTGGCACATGGGGGGGTGTTGGCACTATGATACTGGCACATGGGGGTGGGTGTGAAGGAGAGAGGCACTTGGTACTGGCACATTGGGAGGGGGGAGATGGCAATATTATACTGGCACATGGGGGTGTGGGTGGGAAGGAGAGAGGCACTTGATACTGGCACATTGGGGGTGGGTGGGGGGGGGTAGGAAAGGAGAGAGGCACTTAATACTTGCACATTGGGGGGGAGATGGCACTATGATACTGGCACATTGAGGGGGGAGATGGCACTATGATATTGGGACATGGGGGGAGGAGAGAGGCACTTGATACTGGCACATTGGGGGTGGGGGGGTAGGAAAGGAGAGAGGCACTTAATACTTGCACATTGGGGGGGAGATGGCACTATGATACTGGCACATTGGGGGGGAGATGGCACTATGATATTGGGACATGGGGGGGAGGAGAGAGGCACTTGATACTGGCACATGCGGGGTTCTGCACTATGATACTGGCACATGGGGGTGTGGGTTGGAAGGAGAGAGGCACTTGATACTGCAACATTTGGAGGGGGAGATGGCACTATGATACTGGCACATGTGGGGGGGGGGGGGCACTTGATACTGGCACATTGGGGGGGAGATGTCACTATGATACTGGCACATTGGGGGGAGAGATGGCACTATGATACTGGCACTTTGGGGGGGTGAGATGGCACTATGATACTGGGACATGTGGGGGGGGGCGAGGCACTTGATACTGGCACATGATGGGGGGGCATCTATGGGGACACTTACTGGCACATTATTGGGGGGCATTATGGGGGTCCCTTTTTACTGGCACATTATTGGGGGCACTATGGGGGCATCTACTGAGGCCACAAAGAAGGGGTATTTTATATGGGGGGCTCTGTGTGGTACTACTATTATCAGGGGGTATATCTGTTTCTGCAGTATAGCATTGGGGAGCACAGCGGCACAGTATTGGGGGTGGTAGGATGATTTGTCCAGAAGATGGGAGGATGATGGAAAAGTAGTAAACTAAGATTTTGTTTGTCAAACTGCAGAGACGAAAAATGGCTGAAAAATGATGGTCTGGTCTGAAGGTCTGAAAGGAGAAGATGAGGAAAGAGAACATCTACATCAAAGAGACGTCACTGGATGTAAGAGGTATGTGCGCTGTATTACTCTGTATTTCCAATTTTTTTCAAATCAAAATCTGAATACTTTGTTAAAAAAGGACTCTTTTTTTTTTCAGATTAAAAGAATATTGAGTTTGGATCACTTTGTTTCTTACACTGTTCACACAATTCTTATGTACAGGATTTGTAGGATTCGAGATTCGAAAGATTCAAGAGATTTGAGAACCTTTTCGGATTCGGATTAGTAAAAAAATTGGATTCGTCCCACCTCTACTTTAAAGTAAAGTTCTTTGATTATTCTTAGTTCTGACCCAATTGGATGGGATAATGGTCTACTGTAGTGTTTCCCTACCAGGATGCCTCCAGCTGTTGCAAAACTACATTTCCCAACATGCCCTGACTGCCAAACGCTGTCTGGGCATGCTGAGAGTTGTAGTTTTGCAACAGCTGGAGGCATCCTGGTTGGGAAAAGCTGGTCTACTGTGATAATATAAACAATGGGGGTTCTACAAAAGAGCTATTGTGGGGCAAAGTTCATATTCGCGTTTACACAGGTGTTTTAAAATGAATGCTTTCCCCTTTTATAAACAAGTAAATAATGATGCAATGCTGTGGGGCTGGTATGCAACTTTTTCCAGGGCTGGTTTTTATCCCCAGTCCGGCCCTGGCCTCCACTCTTCGGGTTCAACTGAGAGAATCCGCCTCAAATGTTTCACTGGGCATGCGCCGAGCCCAGTGACGGTTTCACGGCGAGATTTGTCAGTGACACTGAAGGCAAGGGTGGGCGGGGTTCTCTGCTGTTAGTGATATAGTGTGCGGGAGGGGACAACGGCGCTGCTGGGGGCGTAGAGTATGAGCCGAGGAGAGGCGTGCTTGGGCTCGCCTGGAGGGCGGGCCTGGGCACTCAATGGGGGTGTTCCTGGGCACCTTTGAACAAAAATAACGCCCCTCTGTGCACCTTACTAGCTCATTTGCATAAGGAATAAAGTGGATTTTTTCAAGATAGAAACTAAGCAGCAAGGGAAAAAAAGCATACCTGGAAAGGAGGTAGTAAGTGCTTCAAGGCAATAGTTTTAGTTTAATGGTGATGATTCTGGTGACAGATTCCCTTTAAGAGAGAGCTGGCCAAAAATAAAATTTTGTTGAACTTGTGAAATCATAAGACAATAGGCACAACTAAGTGGTATTGCAGCAGCTGTACTTTCAGAAACTTGGCCAGGTGGAAGTTCAGCTTGCACACAAGCTAATTGCTGGTCACAAATTGTTGTCTAAAGTGCAAAACAGGATAGAAAAAGGGAAATATCTCACCCTCTCACAGCCAAAAAGAGGTGCTCTGGTCTAAAATGATTCACCCTTCACAAATGCAAGAAAACGTATATAACTAAAAGACCGGCACTCTCAACACATGGGACCATATGAATAATTGCAAATCACAATGTTTTATTAATACATATATAAAAGAATAAAAAGATAAAAAATATACACTGACACTGGATAATTGTTAGATGGTTTCACACGATATTGTGCTAATCTTACAATAGTATCATAAATCTACAAACATCCAATGTTCAATATTGGTCCGTATTATATAAAACGACCGCTGTGGGAAAAAGGAACCATAGATATTCACATGTAGGTTCACATGTAGGTTCCTGAAAGGAAGAGAAAATGGAAGTCCTTTTTGGTTCTGTCCTGAGTGTGGACAGACAGTGCGAGATGGTATTCGCTAAAGTGAAGTCAATATTGTGTTGTAAATGACTGTCTCTTTTCCATATAAATATCGCTTGGCGATTAGCAATCAAATGCGCCTGGTGATCACCCACTATGTGGGCTTACCTTCCCTTCGTGCCGGTCAGTCGGTCAGGTTCCTCGGGGCTCGCTGGAAGCCGGTGTCCCGGCTGTTGCGCTGTCAGCGTCCCACGTGGATTTGGAGGAAAAATTTGTCGCTCCGGAAATGACGTATCAGCATATAGGATGGTGTTCAGTAGTTTGCTCAGGCTCGGCTGTTCGTTGTAGCGGCTGAGTTAAAACTTACAGTGCACTGTAGTTCTCACAGATGGGTCATATTCTGATCTCCAATTTGGATCTCTTAGTACCAAAGAGGGGAAAAAAAGCATACCTGGAAAGGAGGTAGTAAGTGCTTCAAGGCAATAGTTTTAGTTTAATGGTGATGATTCTGGTGACAGATTCCCTTTAAGAGAGAGCTGGCCAAAAATACAATTTGTTGAACTTGTGAAATCATATGACAATAGGCACAACTAAGTGGTATAGCAGCAGCTGTACTTTCAGAAACTTGGCCAGGTGGAAGTTCAGCTTGCACACAAGCTAATTGCTGGTCACAAATTGTTGTCTACTGGCCACACATTCCATCATGGATATCTCACAATGGATTGTAGGACAAGGAGGAGTCTGAGGAGGAGAAATAGCTGCTGCTGAAAATTATAAAGACACTGTGCTGCATGGGGATGAGCCATGGCTGCCACAAAGATGACCAGGAAAAGAGGACAGACTTGATGTGAATGTTGGCCAGTTCTATTTTTCCACTGGATGTGCTGCAATAGATCCTTGATGCCTCTGTGTGAGAATGTCCATGGCTTATTTTTATCCTACAGATCTTGAACATGACTGTGGTTTTGTGTGCTGGCCATTTGGGAAAATATTTTTCTGGCAATCAAAACAGAAGTTATGGCATTTTGTTTTGAACAAATTTTGCAAAACTGCGATTTTACTTATGCAGGGATATACGGTAGGATGAAGATGGAGGATCACATGACCCTTGGTGAAGCCCAATGCTTTATAGCCAGCCTATCAGCCAATCAGGGGGCAGGATATTGGCTAGTCCACCAGGCTATGTGCCAGCACAGAAGCACGGATACCACTATGAGCTCAGTCATAGATATAAAATGACGTTTGTGCCATGTGTCTGGTAGAAACCCATTACAGACACAAGCTAACCATATTAGGGTGTTGCAGGGACAGTGTAGTGGCTGTAAAGAAGATATATAAAGTTTTATGCAAGATATATTTAGTTTTATGCAAGTAGTTAATACGTGGTATTTACATCCACCACTAGATGAGACTGTTGTCACCCTCTTTATATACAGAGGAGTTAGATCAGCTAAGAGTGGAAGTGAGTCAGAACAGGAACTTTATATACTGCCCTGTGGTTGCATTATACAAGAGAAAGTGTTGCACTCTTATTTTTGGATTCTTATGTAAGATTCAACTATAACAATGCAGTTTGAGGAAAATTGCTTTAAAGAGACATCTTGGCCTATTAACTACTTTTGCAGCCATGTAACCTGTACACCTGTGTTACACCTGTCAGTCTATGCATGCTGAGAATATTAACTGATATACCTATAACTTGAATGTTCAGAACTGTTCTACTACAAAACTGCCACATCATTGCCTGTCTCCAACTCTGCAGGGCCCCTCATTGCAGGTCACAATTCATCATCATCAAGAGCACCTAGAACCACCATCAAGCAGAACTAGGGAGTTCCCCAAAGGAAAGGTGTGCCCTTCCCATCACTGCATTATTCAGAGGAGTGTCAGAGTGGGTACTAAATAAAACCACCATTCCTGTTACTGTCACTCCTATCCTCTCCGCTGCTCTCTTGGGCGCTCTGTGTGTTTTTTTTTTTTTTATCATTTTAACATACTAACCAGCACTTTGCTACATTAGAAAGAACTATCAAAACCTCTTCCATTTTCCAATAGTTTTTAACCTAATGTGCAAAATGTGATGTATTTACTAAGGTATCATTAGTATAATATGACTATTCCACATCACTATCATGCTAGCTAAGTAGCTATAATATCAGTTATCATAAGCATTCAGTAAGAATTTTTCTGTATTCTGCACAAAATCTCCACTTTTTCTTAAATAGCCACAAGAGTAATGGGAAAATTAAGGTCAATGTCTAATCCAGAAAGTAAGAATTAATCAAGCAAGATCTATGAACAGATGTTTAATCACCTCTGGGCACAGCTTCTTACACTGTGTCTTACCAAAGTACAAGTTACAAGGTCACATTGCATAATGATCACCCTTACTTCCATGTCAAGCGAAAGACAAACACAAATTCAGAGCTCCATAAGTGCATTCAAAACTTGGCTAGTATAAATGATGATGATACAATATCAATTGACTTCTACTGGTTGATGGTAAAAGTATGGGACATTCTACTTACTGCATATGTATTTTTAAACATAATGATATAATGCAAAGGTGTTTAATGTGTTGTCTCTTAAAGATAACTCCTGTCCATATATATGCTCTAGTGGAACTAACCACTATGCTACAACCACTATGCTATGGTCTACATTCAGTTGAATGGTCAGCATGCAATGATACATTTCTGCTGCTACAGGGAAAATGTATACCCTAAAGTGACTTTGCACATCAACAGCTGACTGCCAGGGATTAGAGAAGCTAGGCTCGAGGTGATCAGCTGATTGGGGGGCAAATTTCTAGTTAAAAGAGATTGTCTATGTGAGATGGCCTTTATAACCATCTTAAAAGGTACCTTTACTAATTACTTATCCATCTTCTATCATTAATAATACATATATATATATATATATATATATATATATACATGGATGTCCAACCTATGGCCCTCCAGCTGTTGCAAAACTACAATTTCCATCATGCGTGGACAGCCAACAGCTACAGGGCTGCAGGTTGGGAATCCCTGCACTATAACATTAAAAAGAAGAAAAATTGCAGGCATTGTAAGGGTAGCTGTACACATTAAAAAGCTGTTGGCCAAAAGCTTATTCAGCCAACAGCTACAGTATCTCATGCATATTGTGCCTTTGTTTTCAATAAGGAGAGCAGATTAAGCCACATATCACACATGTGGTCTCCTTCACTCCATGGGCCCCATTCTCTAGAGGACCTTTCCTCTACCTGGGACCACACCCATCTGACATTGATGGCATATCCAAGAGTTGGGACAAACCCCTTTAGCAATGAAAGGAAATGCTAACACAGTAATGGCCATACTTGGTAGTGCGAGAGTCAGGAGAACAGACTGGGCAAAAACTTTCACCAATTACTGGGAGGGGCTGGTCAAGACTCAGCAGTCATAGTGCACATTGGTACCAATAAAAAAGTAGTTTACACTGCCCAATTTTTGGGCAGATTTTGGGGATTTTTTTTTACTACAAATGCTTATTCCCAATAATCTGCCCATGTTTAGGTGCCGCAGATCACCCAATGAAGTAGCAAAATTTTTGTTCATCGGCTGAATTAATGTTTTCTGCAGACACCTCAATCATAATTTCTGGGCATCAGATTGTGCTATGTCAACAACACTCTGCTGCCCAGAAACAATGAATCTATATTAGGATGTTGGTATGCCTCCCAAACATTGGAGATGATCGCTGCATATAAATGCAGCTCTTCACTTACACTGTCGAAGAGGCAATTTTCGGGAAGAAACAGTATCTTCCTGGAAATTGTCTGCTCCATTGGGCCATCAAAATCCACCTTTAGAGGTACTGTAGGTGGAAGGTCTTTTGATATAATTTCAAGGACTTTGGTAGTAAGCTTAGGGCAAGGACCACTAAAGTAGTCATTTCTGCATTATTAGCTGTACCACATGCCACAACAGAGAGTTAATGGCAGGGATGTAAACAAGCGGCTCAAGTACTGGTGTAAAAAGGAGCAGTTTGAGTTCCTAGAGAACTGGGCAGACTTATTTGTTTACTACAGGCTCTATTAAAGGGATGTGCTGCTTCTCAATGGGGAAGTAAAGCTGTATTGGCGGAAAAGATAGCAAGAGGGTTGGAACAGTGTTTAAACTAGGGCCTGGAATAGGGCAATTACAGTTTAGGAGGGGAAGATTTGCAGATAGTGACCTGGATCTACTGTAAGTAAAGAAACTGCGGGTAAAATGGAGAAAGATATAGGGAATAATAAATAGGAAAAAGAGAAAAGGAGATACATAAAAACACAAAGTGTATGAATACTAACCCCAGATTCCTCATTAACAAGATGTAGGAACTGAAAATGATGATGGTAGAAGAGAATTATGACATAGTGGGGATAAGTGAAACATGGCTGGATTACAGCTACAGTTAATTTGCAGGGTAAAAATAAAAGGGTTCTGTTTATATGTAAAATTCTGCGTAAACCCATCCTGCATGAGGACATCTATGAGGAAAAATTCATTTGTGGAGTCCCTATGAGTGGGAATAAGGGGAGGGAAAAAGACTGTAAAAAGGAGAATATCTACTAATAAGGCAGATGAGGTAGCAAAAGATAATTAACTAAATATTATAATTACCCTAATATAAATTTACAAATGATGCTGGACCAAAGCAGACCTATATCTAACCAATAGGTCAGAGAGAATGAGAGAATATCTAAAGTCATTTAGACATTTACTAGAGGAGCTACAAAGCCAATATTTACATAAGCATATTAGAAACAGGAGAAAACCAATGCAGTGGAATAAAACTGTAATAGGAGCAATAATAGGAGCAATAAATGATAAAAAAAATTACGTATTATCGCTAAAACAAAAGGCAGCAAAGAGGCATTAAAGAATTATATGAAATAATGCAATTGTGTAAAGGACAAAGGAAGCATAAAACCTTTGCCAAAGAATGCAAAAATACTCCAAAAATATTATTCAATTACATAAATAATAAAACATTTAAAACTGAAACTGCTGGCCCTTTTAATAATAATTTGGGTCAAGAGCTGGAGGAAGTTGCAGAAAAGGCAAATCTATTCAATAGAAAAACAGAATAGAAGGCTCACCCAATTTGAGAAATAGCTAATATATGCTGAGTGCACTACTAAAATACCGGTACTCTCAGAACAAGTTATAAACGACCCTTTACACTGCTCGATAGACGCATTCCTTGCCGGCAAGTGCATGCTTGCCAATGAAGGAGACCGCTGCTTTTGCATGCATCAACCTCCTCCACAATATCGAGAGGAGCGATCGCTAATGCTATCGCCTGTCCCCATACAGAATCATTGTTTGTCGGCAGCAGAGTGCTATTTAGACAGCACAATCTGCTGCCATCAAACAATTATTTAGGTGATTGCACAAACGATCCTATCACCCAATGAATAAGCGTTTTGCTCGTAATTGTCGGCACCTTTAAACTTTTATCCTGGCCAATTATCGCTAATGAGCCTTCCTACAAATTCTTGTTAGCGACTATCTGACCGATGCTCGGCCAGTGTAAAGGGGCCTTAAGAATATAGATGAGCAGGCTCTCAAGGCATTATATGGAATAAGTGTACTAAATAAAAAAAATATTGATATATTATAGTTAATTAAAACAATAAAGAAAAATAAATTAAATCCAAAGAAATCGATAGACTCGATGTGTAAGGACTCGCCTTGTGTGCTGCAGTGTGACGGACGTTCCCGCATCAGGTGGCAGGAGATTGGTGAGACTGGCAACACGTGGTTTGATCTGACATGTTTTCCATTTGGATCAAATGACGTCTGTGTTGTCTCTGGTGCTTGCCACACCTTCTTTCCCCAGGTGTGGCTATTAGTGTCATTTAACCTTCTCCATTTATTGTTGTTTCTCACACTATGCTATGCGGTTTATAGCTTCTGTTGGAGTTGTGGATAGCTGGTGTGTGGATCTCCGCTTAGTTCCTGGTGCTGCCATAGCCTCTTGAGGTTCAGTGTTTTCTTTCGAGTCACAGAAAGCTATGAATTAAAACGTAACTTTTAATCACCACATTAATATAAAATCACTTCATATATCTCTAAAATGTAACAAACATTGATCATAATGGACCAAAAGAACTCAGACATCTATGAATGTATGCAGAGGGGCGGGCGGGAAATGTGCGCTAGGGGGGGAAATCCCTAATATGTCCCTAACTAATGCTTTAACCACAGGAACACCATGATGGTGAGTGGTCTGTGGTCCTGTGCCTGCCCTATCTCACCCTCGCAATGCCCTAAATATCCCTGACGCGTTTCCCCAGTAACTGGTTCATCAGGGGAAAAAATGGGGAAAAAAGTGAAAAGTACTAAACAAATTGGTCCAGAAAAAACTACACAGTAACAAACTGATAATCAAGCCATAGAAAGGTAATGATGCAGTTAAATATGGTTGTTAATACATTAAATATCCGAAGCATCTATTTGCACACACATCCATCAATACACGTGATCAGGCCTAAAACTCAAGAAACATTGATTGTAACATCTGTAAAGAATAAATCAAGGCAATTGGACTTACTGTAGATTTCTTGAAAACGTTTCACTCGTTCTTCCAACGAGCTTTCTCAATTCTGAGTGAATGTACAAGAATTCTCTGGGAATAAATATGTAACTGAATCAACATCTGGTAATTATACCCAGCATGGGGTCAGAGGTCATTCTACCCAGCATGGGGTCAAAGGTGTTGATTCCATTATCCTAATTGGAGTCAGTAGGTGATAATGACCTCCCAGAGAAAAATGTGTCAAGACAATGTCAAGCATTGTATGTGGCAGACAATAGATGTCTAACCCCCCGCCTCTATTCAGGCTTGGCTTCTCCATTTTTACGTAGATGGCCTCCTTCACACCTCGTTTGTACCAATCGGCCTCCTTATCCAAAATACGTACTTGACTGTCTTCAAAGGTGTGACCTGTTTCTTTTAGATGTAAGTACACGGCTGAATCTTGACCAGAGGTTTTGGCTCTTCTATGCTGATTAAATCACTGTCGTCTGGGACGCTATGAAAATCTGGTAAAACGAATACTTTATTATTTCACAAGATAGGAAAATTGAAACTAACCTATATTAAAATTCTAGGACACCACCTAACCAACATGTGAGCCGGTTCAAGATAACGCATGAAACCGCGTGATGCGGTAACGCTCCAATGTGGATAGGGTCACTAGAAAGTCCACTGCTGGTGCGTTACTAGAGGCTGAATCACTAGGCCAGGCGGCCGTGTTGGATCCAAAAAGCCTGAAGTATGCACCGTGGTGCGGACTGGGTGCTCTGTACCATTGCCAGCTGGATGTGCCCTGGACTAAAATTAAATAGCTAATCCATTGATAAACATCTGCCCGCAGAAGCCGACCTCAATGAGAACCATCCGTTCAGTGATGAACCACAAATCAAGGGACACTAATCTAAGCTGGATGGAACAAAAAGGGCTTGATCGCATTTGCTCATCAACTGCAGAGGGCTGAGAACCGCAGACCTCAACTGCAGTGTGAGCGCAATACAAGTAGCATGTGTCAAACATGAGTTCGTCCCCACTCAACGCTCGACGCGTTTCGCCATGTGTGGCTCGTCAGGAGCATAAGTATGTGGGTATGAGACAAACAGAATGAGCTGCTAGACCTCCATAACAGAGGCTGCAGCTGTCGGCACAGAGTGGCCGTACGCGGCCGCTCGGAAGCACGATATATAAGGAGAGTCCTCCTCCCCTCCTCTGGGTCACGCCTCTAGGGCGGCCAATGGGAAAACAGGAGGCGCGGCACCGCCGCATCAACCTTCCAGCCCCCCACTAACCCTCCCCCTCTGTAAGACGAACCCAGATGAATGTCACAACATTCATATGCTCAATATAGAGGTGATACAAACGGCGACTTTTATACATAGAACGGCAGCATGGTATTACAGGAACCGGGGTAAGGATGATAAGATAGTATGGGGTCCAATGTGTTGAGGACAAATCTCAATTGTAATAAAGATAATGCGGCAGGACCAGAAAAAGACCCTGCGGCATATCACATTACAGGTGGTGCTTATGACGACTAGGCGAGTATTACCAGTGACCTCTTGGTACCTGCAGAGAATAGGGTGTCTAGTATAAGGTGGCATACAAAAGCCACAACTGATAAGTACACCCCTACATATCCATAACAGAAAACCAAGGGGATCACAATTCTGGTAGCCAATTGACAACTAATGTCATTCGGTCCATATTGTTGAAATGCAGGGATCCAGGGGAATCATGAGTAATCAGGCCCTAATATTCCACCCGTTGCACTCCATATTGTAAAATTCAGAACAAACAAACAAAGGAGTTATACTCATTCAATCCCTGAGGTTGGAGTGCATACAAGCGGTAGACCCACTGTGTCTCTTTTTGTAATAGTCGCCTATCAAAGTCGCCTCCTCTTGGGGATCTTCTCACCACCTCGACAGCCTGAAATTTTATCGCATCCGCATCACCACCATGTAAAGTGGATATGTGTCTTGCAATAGGGGTATCAGCCCCTTTGCGGATGTCATTTAGATGTTCTGCTATTCTTCTGCGGAATTCCCTAGTGGTTTTACCCACATACTGTTTTCCACAAATGCAAGTGGCCAAGTACACCAATCCTCTGGTCTTGCAGTTGACAAATGATCTAATTGCAAATCTCCGCTCAGTGACACTACAAGTAAATGTCGCGCCTAACTGAATAGCAGGACATGCCACACATCCTCCACATCGGAAGGTCCCTTTTAGGTTGGTGCTTAACCAGGTGGATGTGGTGGGGGCCTGAAAGAAGCTGTGGACCAAACGATCTCTCAGATTGCATCCACGTCTATACGTAATCAGAGGTGTGTCACCTACCATGTGTCCGATATCAGGGTCTGATTTTAGAATACCCCAGTAGGTCATCAACAGCTCTCTTACTGTATTATGTGCTTCATCGTACGTAGCCACAATGCGCAACTGTTCTGTTTCCAATGATCCTGACTTAGGGGTAAGAAGGGTATCCCGATTTAAGGCCAGCAAATGATGATAAGCCTTAGCTAACACATGTTGCGGGTACCCCCTGCTCCTAAATCTGGTCTGTAGATCACTGGATGCCGTTCTAAAGTCCGACATACTAGAACAGTTGCGCCTTATGCGAAGGTATTGCCCTTTGGGAATTCCCCTCTTCAGGGGCAACGGATGGCAACTGTCCCACCTGAGGAGACTATTAGTGGCGGTCTCTTTACGAAACAGTCGTGTGCCAATGTTGCCATCCCTGTCCCTGAAGATGGTCAGATCAAGGAAGGTAATTTGTGATTCCTGGATCTCAGACGTAAAGAATAGTCCCATCGTGTTTTTAGTCAGGTCTGTAACAAAGTTATTAAAATCCTCAACACTTCCTGACCACAAAATCAACACATCATCGATGAAGCGTAACCACAAATTAATGTGGTCAGCCCATCTCTGGTTGTTGTCAGCGAACACAACTTCCCGTTCCCACCAGCCCAGGTAGAGATTAGCGAAAGTGGGGGCACATGGGCTCCCCATCGCCACTCCCCTGAGCTGGTGGTACATACGGTGATCAAAAATAAAAAAGTTGTGTTCAAGAATGAACTTCATTAGTTCAAGAACAAAGTCGTTATGCTGCCAGCAATGGATGCCACGTTGGTTTAAAAATGAGGCCACAACTTCACACCCCCTGTCATCAGGTATGGAGCTGTAAAGGGCCTCCACATCCAAACTGGCCAACATAACGTTCTCACCAAGATGGATCCCCTCCAATTTCTTGATCACATCCATAGAATCACGTACATACGAGGATAGGGCCACCGCGAATGGTCGTAAAATCCTATCCACGTATGTACTGATCGGATGTGTCAAGCTCCCAGTCTCCTCAGAGGGTGAAACTGAATTAGAGGGTACTCCCTACCAGAACAGCCAATACCCCATTTTTCAGCCTTCTAATAAAGGACCTAGAGGGAGAGGTGGTAGAGGTAGGAGCCCTCGATCACATTTTTTTTTTTTAGGGAACCAAACTATGAGATCATACAGCTCCATACCTCATGACAGGGGGTGTGAAGTTGTGGCCTCATTTTTAAACCAACGTGGCATCCATTGCTGGCAGCATAACGAATTTGTTCTTGAACTAATGAAGTTCATTCTTGAACTCTACTTTTTTATTTTTGATCACCGTATGTACCACCAGCTCAGGGGAGTGGCGATGGGGAGCCCATGTGCCCCCACTTTCGCTAATCTCTACCTGGGCTGGTGGGAACGGGAAGTTGTGTTCGCTGACAACAACCAGAGATGGGCTGACCACATTAATTTGTGGTTACGCTTCATCGATGATGTGTTGATTTTGTGGTCAGGAAGTGTTTTTTAATAACTTTGTTACAGACCTGAATAAAAACACGATGGGACAATTCTTTACGTCTGAGATCCAGGAATCACAAATTACCTTCCTTGATCTGACCATCTTCAGGGACAGGGATGGCAACATTGGCACACGACTGTTTCGTAAAGAGACCGCCACTAATAGTCTCCTCAGGTGGGACAGTTGCCATCCGTTGCCCCTGAAGAGGGGAATTCCCAAAGGGCAATACCTTCGCATAAGGCGCAACTGTTCTAGTATGTCGGACTTTAGAACGGCATCCAGTGATCTACAGACCAGATTTAGGAGCAGGGGGTACCGCAACATGTGTTAGCTAAGGCTTATCATCATTTGCTGGCCTTAAATCGGGATACCTTTCTTACCCCTAAGTCAGGATCATTGGAAACAGAACAGTTGCGCATTGTGGCTACGTACGATGAAGCACATAATACAGTAAGAGAGCTGTTGATGACCTACTGGGGTATTCTAAAATCAGACCCTGATATCGGACACATGGTAGGCGACACACCTCTGATTACATATAGATGTGGACGCAATCTGAGAGATCGTTTGGTCCACAGCTTCTTTCAGGCCCCCACCACATCCACCTGGTTAAGCACCAACCTAAAAGGGACCTTCCGATGTGGAGGATGTGTGGCATGTCCTGCTATTCAGTTAGGCGCGACATTTACTTGTAGTGTCACTGAGCGGAGATTTGCCATTAGATCATTTGTCAACTGCAAGACCAGAGGGTTGGTGTACTTGGCCACTTGCATTTGTGGAAAACAGTATGTGGGTAAAACCACTAGGGAATTCCGCAGAAGAGTAGCAGAACATCTAAATGACATCCGCAAAGGGGCTGATACCCCTATTGCAAGACACATATGCACTTTACATGGTGGTGATGCGGATGCGATAAAATTTCAGGCTGTCGAGGTGGTGAGAAGATCCCCAAGAGGAGGCGACTTTGATAGGCGACTATTACAAAAAGAGACACAGTGGATCTACCGCTTGTATGCACTCCAACCTCAGGGATTGAATGAGTATAACTCCTTTGTTTGTTTTCTCTGAATTTTACAATATGGAGTGCAACGGGTGGAATATTAGGGCCTGATTACTCATGATTCCCCTGGATCCCTGCATTTCAACAATATGGACCGAATGACATTAGTTGTCAATTGGCTACCAGAATTGTGATCCCCTTGGTTTTCTGTTATGGATATGTAGGGGTGTACTTATCAGTTGTGGCTTTTGTATGCCACCTTATACTAGACACCCTATTCTCTGTAGGTACCAAGAGGTCACTGCACTGGTAATACTCGCCTAGTCGTCATAAGCACCACCTGTAATGTGATATGCCGCAGGGTCTTTTTCTGGTCCTGCCGCATTATCTTTATTACAATTGAGATTTGTCCTCAACACATTGGACCCCATACCATCTTATCATCCTTACCCCGGTTCCTGTAATACCATGCTGCCGTTCTATGTATAAAAGTCGCCGTTTGTATCACCTCTATATTGAGCATATGAATGTTGTGACATTCATCTGGGTTCGGTAATCAAGTAAGATGTCGCACTAGGAAAAATAGACCCCAAACTGGTGCTCCTGTATAATTGAGACCACTCACTCAATCCGAAAGGTATATAATAAATAATATAACAAGGCACTCAAGAAACCGTGACCATGTGGTTCATACAGTTAAATGCTTTATTTGTAGTTATAATCAAGTGCTGGTATTGGATTGTATAATCAATAAGATAATTGGTATTTGGCAGCAAAAATAAAAGTAAATCGATTAACACAATAGGTACATCAATTTGTACAATAAATTATTGCAAGACAATATGCTGATGATAATGCAATATAGTGAAATGACTTGTGATTATAGATCAATAGTCCCAAAAATATGTTGAATAAGTTGATCGATCATTAAGTCAAATCATGATTGTTGCACCTGGGTGTCGATATATAAAATCAGGTATATAATAACAAATGGATAAAAATCAAGTCTTTGTGTCCACCCTCGATATCGGCAGCGTCCCACCGAAACGAGGCAAAGTAGCGGCGTTCCGCTACGTAATTACTTGCAAGTTTAAACTAGTTACCTTGTATTCGACCGCAGACTTTAAATATTTCCTCTCCCTTGATGTGCGCAGCACAATGTATCAAGAGGCTTTTCCTCGACGGCTCTGTAGTTGTATTTCACGTCACTGCCAGGGTCTCCGGCTTACGGCCTCTGAGTGAAGGATTCCGCAATGGTATTGTACCGGAGATTTTGCAGCAGTGTTGTATCAGAGGTTTCTCGTCGGGAGCGATGTCCAGGTGTAGTCTGTCAAATGGTCGATTTAAGGTGCTTGGATCTTTCAATATAAATAAGCAGGGGGTGTAGCATCAGACGCGTTTCGGGGTCCAATGTATTGCCCCTTCCTCAGTGGTATGCTTCACCCCTACCATTACCCCTCTTATATACATCCTCTTCTGTGATTTCATTGGTCACTCCTTTAAACATCAGAACCTGTTTGTTAATTAGCCCAGGTGTTCAAAATTGCTATTCAGACTTGATCTCAAAAATGACTTATCTTAAAAGGATATTTATACCTCTTAGCAATGAAATATAGTTGTATAATTTCACTCACTAGTATAACTTGGAGTTATGTTTCTCCTAAAGAAAAAATGCACGGTTACCCCATGTGTTTTTGATGCGGTTTCCATGCGTTTTTTCATTTTTCCTTCTTTTCATGTCTCTTTCCTTCAACACAAACCGTTATTACCTTACAGGCATTCTCATATAATTATGCTTCATAATAATGAACCATAAAAGAGAATAAGTGAGGAACATTACATAAAATATAAATATATGTATGTATATAAAACACTTTACAATATTGAGTTACAAGATAAAATGGGAAATATTCGAAGATATATAAAAAATAATAATAAAATGGGAAATATTCGAAGATATATAAAATTCGAAGATGTATGTAATGGGACTATTGATCTATAATCACAAGTCATTTCACTATATTGCATTATCATCAGCATATTGTCTTGCAATAATTTATTGTACAAATTGATGTACCTATTGTGTTAATCGATTTACTTTTATTTTTGCTGCCAAATACCAATTATCTTATTGATTATACAATCCAATACCAGCACTTGATTATAACTACAAATAAAGCATTTTTTAACTACATTCTTTACCACATGGTCACGGTTTCTTGAGTGCCCTGTTATATTATTTATTATTCATCTGGGTTCGTCTTACAGAGGGGGCGGGTTAGTGGGGGCGGGATGGTTGATGCGGCGGTGCCGCGCCTCCTGTTTTCCCATTGGCCGCCCTAGAGGCGTGACCCAGAGGAGGGGAGGAGGACTCTCCTTATATATCGTGCTTCCGAGCGGCCGCGTACGGCCACTCTGTGCTGACAGCTGCAGCCTCTGTTACGGAGGTCTAGCAGCTCATTCTGTTTGTCTCATACCCACATACTTATGCTCCTGACGAGCCACACATGGCGAAACGCGTCAAGCGTTGAGTGGGGACGAACTCATGTTTGACACATGCTACTTGTATTGCGCTCACACTGCAGTTGAGGTCTGCGGTTCTCAGCCCTCTGCAGTTGATGACCAAATGCGATCAAGCCCTTTTTTTTCCATCCAGCTTAGATTAGTGTCCCTTGATTCGTGCTTGCAGGGCCGGCACTAATACATCTGGTTCATCACTGAACGGATGGTTCTCATTGAGGTCAGCTTCTGCGGGCAGATGTTTATCAATGGATTAGCTATTTAATTTTAGTCCAGGGCATATCCAGCTGGCAATGGTACAGAGCACCCAGTCCGCACCACGGTGCATACTTCAGGCTGATTGGATCCAACACGGCCGCCTGGCCTAGTGATTCAGCCTCTAGTAACGCACCAGCAGTGGACTTTCTAGTGACCCTATCCACATTGGAGCGTTACCGCATCACGCGGTTTCATGCGTTATCTTGAACCGGCTCACATGTTGGTTAGGTGGTGTCCTAGAATTTTAATATAGGTTAGTTTCCCTTTTTCCCTTTTCCTATCTTGTGAAATAATAAAGTATTAGTTTTACCAGATTTTCATAGCGCTCCAGACGACAGTGATTTAATTTTGATAGGTGGAACGTATACCCCACACCAGATATTACCAGTGAATTGTCTCTTCTATGCAGAGCCATACGCTGATGTAGTTGTTATTTTGTTTCACCGATATGCAGTTCTGAGCATTCCTCATTGCACTGGACTGCGTACACAATGTTGTCCATCTTGTGTTTAGGCGTTGGGTCTTTTGGGTGAACCAGTTGTTGCCTCAGTGTGTTGCTGGGTTTAAAGCAGACAGGGATGTGATGTTTATTAAAAATCCTTTTGAGTTTCTCAAACACCCCAGATACATATGGGATAACCATATTCTTGCGTCTGACATGCTTATCGTCCAGTTGCCTTGATTTATTCTTTACAGATATACCATGACCTGGATAAATGAGAACCTTCACAGACATTGATTGTAACAGTTCCCAATCTGATAGAAAATTGTGTAATAACCCAGTAGACCGTGTAGATGTTAATCCATCCGTGAGACAATCAATTGATAGTTTCAGACATCAATACTCAAAACTATACACATAAAATTGATAGCTGGCCCAAGACAAATAGAGAAAGCCTCAGGCATAGATGTATACAATGCCAGATTACCTGAGGTATGGTCAAGAATGCCTCAATCAATTAAGCCCGGTACATAATTAAGCTGGGTAAATATATTTGATTCATAGCTCAGGACAAATAAAAAAATGTAGCCTGAAAGCCCAGTATATATCTCAGCTCAATATATATATATATATATATATATATATATATATATATATGAAGCCGGGTACATAATTAAGCTGGGTACATACAGTTGCAAGAAAAAGTATGTGAACCCTTTGGAATGATATGGATTTCTGCACAAATTGGTCATAAAATGTGATCTGATCTTCATCTAAGTCACAACAATAGACAATCACAGTCTGCTTAAACTATAACAAATAATTGAATGTTACCATGTTTTTATTGAACACACCATGTAAACATTCACAGTGCAGGTGGAAAAAGTATGTGAACCCCTAGACTAATGACATCTCCAAGAGCGAATTGGAGTGAGGTGTCAGCCAACTGGAGTCCAATCAATGAGATGAGATTGGAGGTGTTGGTTACAGCTGCCCTGCCCTATAAAAAACACACACCAGTTCTGGGTTTGCTTTTCACAAGAAGCATTGCCTGATGTGAATGATGCCTCGCACAAAAGAGCTCTCAGAAGATCTACGATTAAAAATTGTTGACTTGCATAAAGCTGGAAAGTGTTCTAAAAGTATCTCCAAAAGCCTTGCTGTTCATCAGTCCACGGTAAGATAAATTGTCTATAAATGGAGAAAGTTCAGCACTGCTGCTACTCTCCCTAGGAGTGACCGTCCTGTAAAGATGACTGCAAGAGCACAGTGCAACCTGCTCAATGAGGTGAAGAAGAAATCTTGAGTGTCAGCTAAAGACTTACAAAAATCTCTGGCATATGCTAACATCCCTGTTAGCGAATCTACAATACGTAAAACACTAAACAAGAATGGATTTCATGGGAGGATACCACAGAGGAAGCCACTGCTATCCAAAAGAAACATTGCTGCACGTTTACAGTTTGCACAAGAGCACGTGGATGTTCCACAGCAGTACTGGCAAAATATTCTGTGGACAGATGCAACCAAAGTTGAGTTGTTTGGAACAAACACACAACACTGTGTGGAGAAAAAGAGGCACAGCACACCAACATCAAAACCTCATTCCAACTGTGAAGTATGGCGGTTGGGGCATCATGGTTTGGGGCTGCTTTGCTGCGTCAGGGCCCAGACGGATTGCTATCATCGAAGGAAAAATGAATTCCCAAGTTTATCAAGACATTTTGCAGGAGAACTTAAGGCCATCTGTCCACAACAGAAGATGGGTGTTGCAACAGGACAACAACCCAAAGCATAGAAGTTAATCAACAACAGAATGGCTTAAACAGAAGAAAATACGCCTTCTGGAGTGGCCTAGTCAGAGTCCTGACCTCAACCCGATTGAGATGCTGTGGCATGACCTCAAGAAAGCGATTCACACCAGACATCCCAAGAATATTGCTGAACTGAAACAGATCTGTAAAGAGGAATGGTCAAGAATTACTCCTGACCGTTGTGCACATCTGATCTGCAACTACAGGAAACGTTTGGTTGAAGTTATTGCTGCCAAAGGAGGTTCAACCAGTTATTAAATCCAAGGGTTCACATACTTTTTCCACCTGCACTGTGAATGTTTACATGGTGTTTTCAATAAAAACATGGTAACATTTAATTCTGTGTGTGTTATTAGTTTAAGCAGACTGTGATTGTCTATTGTGACTTAGATGAAGATCAGATCACATTTTATGACCAATTTGTGCAGAAATCCATATCATTCCAAAGGGTTCACATACTTTTTCTTGCAACTGTATATTTGATTCATGACTCAGGACAATTAAAGAGATGTAGCCTGATAGCCCGATATATACGGATGTAGTAGAGTTAACATTCATGATTTATGAGACGTGTTATCTAAACTAAATGTGTTAAGCACATATATATAGATGAAGACTGATACATATCTAAGCTCAGTACATGTATTCAAGTCCTATCCAAGAAAACTGCTGGTCACAAGAACCTCTCACATGTACAGTGGATGTTCAGCTGCCATGGCGATAGTGTCGTGGTCCACCTCGATATGGATGTCCAACACCATATTGGGTCGCACCTCCGCTTTATAGTGCAAGGGGTTGTGGAACATCCGGGGAATGGAGCGTATGCCTGATACACGTGCAGTTCCAATCCCAAACATCCGGTCAGTGGAATGCAAATGCTCTCCACCAGGAAGTAAAGTCACGCTCAAAAAATGGAACACAACGTGCGTTCCACAAGCAGAAAGAGTGCATAATAGGCGTGACATCTCGAGAGAAGCAGTAATGATGAAACGCTAATGCGCCCAACCCACAGGACAATACAATATTTTGTGGAGGGTGCCCAGTCCCTTACATCAGAGGCGTATCTATCACGAGGCAAACAAGGCATTTGCCTAGGGCGGCACTTGCCAATGGGGCGGCAAAATGCCTTGTTTGCCTAGTGATAGTTAACTTACACAAATGTGCCAAACTTTTTTTCCCCTTTGTCCGATGCTTGCCGATCCGAATCTGATCCTTCACTATGCGAGCTGCATCGCCGGTGCCGCATGGTGAAGGAGTGACCCTCCTCCCGAGTCCTCCTGACTTCCTCCCGACCTCAGTTGTTTACGGAATTTTCACCTACCTGGAATTTTTTGATACCCACGTCACTTCCGGTAGTGACGTGGGAGGTGTGTATCTCACCTCGGCTCCTGATTGGCTCTGCCGGGGGTTTGTCGGCGCAGGCGCGGAGGATTCCCCTGTAGCGTAAACATGCCGAAGGTAGAAGAATTTTCCGGCCCACTGCACATGCGCGAAAAAAGACGGCTCGGCGAAGGTGCAGTAGGAGCCGAAGGTAGCAGCAAATTCCGGCCCACTGCGCATGCGCGAAGCCGGAATTTTCTGCTACCTTCGGCTCCTACTGCGCCTGCGCCGAGCTGTCTTTTTTTGCGCATGCGCAGTGGGCCGGAATATTCACAACACAAGCGGCAGCAAATGGTGTGTGAAAGTCTGTGCTATGGCTAAAGTAATGTAATGGACTGGATGTGTTGATATGTACAGTGGCATTGTCTTGTATGAATGACACAAATTGTGTATGCATGTCCAGTAACAGCTGTTGAAGCCTTGGTGCGGTTACTGCTCATGTGGACTCTGGACTGACCACGTGCTAATTCAAACAATTTGAGTGTCTGTGATCAATATAGTATAGTTGACCTGGATGACTGATCTTTGTAAAGTGGTTGAATTTACACTTTATATTATTATATGTAAAGATTCTCTTAAAACAATAGATGCAAAATTTGGTACAGAAAACACAAAATATTGGCCTTGGTTATTCACTTTTAAATACAGAAGGGAAGATGTGAAGCTCTAACAGGAAAGGGTGGAGCCTAAAGATGAAGGGGTGTGGTTTACAGAGGAAGGGGTTTGGCTGTGACAGGAAGGGGTGGGTCAAAATTATATTAGGGGGGTGCCCGAGTTTAGTCTCGCCTAGGGCAACACAAAACCAAGATGCACCACTGCGGCAGCCATGGGAAAAGTCTCTCCAGACCTCCCTCCTCACACAGTCACAGAACAGAGTTGGCCACTTCGCCTGACTCCTGGCCTGCCCTGTGAGGAGTGTCCAGGTCCAGTCCAGGCAGAGGAACATGAGTGAGTGAGAAGAGAGTTAAAAAGCAAATAGTGCACTGTGAGAGTGAGAGTGAGACTCATAAATAAAGGTATTACAGTATGTCAGACTGTCTATGTTGGCCCTGGCCTCTCCTTGAGGCTGCCCCATACAGACTGTATGGGGCAGCCTCAAGGAGAGGCCAGGGTCACCATAGACAGTCTGACACGCATACCACCTTTATTTATCACACAGTGCAGAGTGCACTACTTGCTTGTGGCAGCCCCCATACAGTTTAGTGTCTCCTTGTGGCTGCCCCCGGCCCCCGCCCCCCCATACAGTATAACGTCTCCTTATGTCTGCCCCCATACAGTATGTATAATGTCTCCTTGTGGCTGCCCCCGCCCCCATACAGTATTTCGTCTCCTTGAGGCTGCCCCCATACAGTATAACATCTCCTTGAGGCTGCCCCATACAGTATAACGTCTCCTTGAGGCTGCCCCATACAGTATAACGTCTCCTTGTGTTTTTTTCTTTTAAACGGGTATTTATCGCGATATACAGTACAGACCAAAAGTTTGGACACACCTTCTCATTCAAAGAGTTTTCTTTATTTTCATGACTATGAAAATTGTATATTCACACTGAAGGCATCAAAACTATGAATTAACACATGTGGAATTATATTCATAACAAACAAGTGTGAAACAACTGAAAATATGTCATATTCTAGGTTCTTCAAAGTAGCCACCTTTTGCTTTGATTACTGCTTTGCACACTTTTGGCATTCTCTTGATGAGCTTCAAGAGGTAGTCCCCTGAAATGGCCTTCCAACAGTCTTGAAGGAGTTCCCAGAGATGCTTAGCACTTTTGCCTTCACTCTGCGGTCCAGCTCACCCCAAACCATCTCAATTGGGTTCAGGTCCGGTGAGGCCAGGTCATCTGGCGCAGCACCCCATCACTCTCCTTCATGGTTTTCCCAATTTTTCGGCTACTTTGAAGAACCTAGAATATGACATATTTTCAGTTGTTTCACACTTGTTTGTTATGTATATAATTTCACATGTGTTAATTCATAGTTTTGATGCCTTCATAGTCATGAAAATAAAGAAAACTCTTTGAATGAGAAGGTGTGTCCAAACTTTTGGTCTGTACTGTATATCGTTATCGCGATAAATTTCTTAATATCATTATCGGCTGAATATTTTTGATATCGCCCAACCCTAGGTGGAGTCACGGGCTGGCAACGCTAGGGTGAGCCGTATCTCCTCCAAGTGAAGAACGGATCATGCACATGGTCACCATGAACACTGAGGCCAGGCCCCAGCCACCAATGCACTGATCCCTGAGCCTGCTGTCTTCAAAAACTGTAAGTACTTAGATTAGAGTAATTCACAAAAAATCTATTACTTAGATGTTTTATGGGGTAAGGGGCTGGGTGGTTAGAGGAGGAGAATTAGGGAGGGGATAATAGGACCCTCGCACTTGCAGCTCTCTCTGCTCTGTCCCTGATTAAAGTCTGACTGTTGCCATGGAGAGAAGACAGCAAGTTGACCTGCCATAAGAAGCAGCATGCTCCTTCAGAGCCTCCTTCCATTACAGCCGAGTAGCACGTGCTACGTCTGTTGATTTTCAGTGACGCTACGTATGTTGATTTTCACTGACGCTATGCCTGTTGATTTTCATTGACACTATGTCGGTTGATTTTGACTGATGCTCTGTAGGTTGATTTTCACAGCATTGGTACTATTCTTAGCAACCATGAGTGACGACGGGCAAAAAAGGCTAAGTGGAGCAGGTTACTGAAAAAATGCAAAAATTTGGCGTGAAAAACAAGCCAGGGAGCTTGAACAGACAGGAAAAATTGAACAATTTTTCGCGAAACCTGTGGCTTCTTCTAATACTGAGCAGGGTGAGTAGGTAGTTGAAGATTTAACTGCTGACATCTGTGAAACTGATGTTGCTACATGTAGTTATGATACTTCAATAGCTACCAGTAGTACTAGTATTGCCAGAGAAACTGAGACTTCTGAATCAGGTCCTTCAGTGGAATTTGATGATCCTGTTGTACAAATAGGAGTGAGCTCTGACCCTGCTGAATGGGTTTTAAATGATTGCACCAGAGACCATGTGGCTAAACATGGAATAATTCAAAATGAGAATCTGGACTTTACACAGTTGAGAAGGATGTATGCTGACCATTCTAGGTTGCTAACTAAACACCTTTTTGAAAAAGAAAACTTTAATGGAGAGAAACAAAAAACTTGCTATTTGGTTTACTCCAAAAGCAAAGGAGTAGTGTTTTGTGCTCCATGTCGTTTGTTTGGTGGCAAATCCCAGTTGGCAGAAAGTGGCTTCAATGACTGGAAAAATGGCACAGCTCGATTAAATGAACACGAGCGTTCAGCTGAACACAAATCCTTCGTGCTATCTTTAAAATCGAGAGCATGTACACTGGGGAGAATTGATGAAAGTCTTACAAAGCAACGTTCTGATGAAATTCAATATTGGAGAAATGTTTTAAAAATAGTTGTTGCTGCAGTTAAGGCACTTGGCACTTGAGGACTTGCTTTCAGAGGGAAAGATGACCGTTTTGGTTCCACACACAATGGAAACTACATGATGATGTTCGAATTTCTGTCAGAATTTGACCCATTTATAGCAGAACACATTGCCCATTATGGCAATGCAGGAAAAGGAGTCACATCTTACCTCTCATTCACTACCTGTGAGCAGTTTATTCAGCTTATGGCAGATTCTGTTAGGGCTGTTTCACACGAGCGGATGCCGTGCGTGACATCCGCTCCGTGAATGACAGCCAAGACCCGATGCAGACTGCAGAAGCACGGAGCATTAACATGATTGATAATGCTCCGTGCCTCTCTGTGATCTCTTTACTATGAAATCACAGTGAGATAAAGTTGTCACTGTGATTTCGTAGTAAAGAGATCACAGAGAGGCACGGAGCATTATCAATCATGTTAATTCTCAGTGCTTCTGCAGTCTGCATCGGGTCTTGGCTGTCATTCACGGAGCGGATGTCACGCACGGCATCCGCTCGTGTGAAACAGCCCTTACAAAGCAGATAATTAAGGAGGCAAAGGCTGTTAATATTACTCTATCAGTGTTGATTCAACACCGGATAGCACCCACACGGATCAGCTGGCCTTCATATTAAGGTATGTCAAGGAAGATGGCTTACCGGTTGAGCGCTTTCTACGTTTTATTCCAAATCCTGGACATAAATCGGAACAACTGGCTGAAGTGGTCCTGGACATAAATCGGAACAACTGGCTGAAGTGGTCCTCACCACTCTTAAGTCATATGATCTTGATATTGCCAACTGTCGTGGTCAATCATATGACAATGCAAGCAATATGTCTGGCCATTAGAGAGGATTGCAAGCCAGAATTCTGGAAAGAAACCCACTTGCTGTGTATATTCTATGCGCTGCACACTCTTTAAATCTAGTAGGGAAGCATGCTGCTGAAAGTTGTCCTGAAGCCTGTTCATTCTTTGGTCTCCTACAATACCTTTACATTTTTTTTACTTCTTCCACTCACAGATGGGAGATTTTACAAGAACATTTATCATCTGTGCCAAATACTGTAGCGGTAAAGAGATTATCTGACACATGGAGGTCAGCCAGGGAAGATGCCTGTCGAAGCTAAAATCGAAATTGGACTCAAGTAATCGAAGCCTTAACAAAAATTAAGGAAAATACCGCAGAGGCACCAGGAACATGCAAAGGAAGCTGAAGTTCTTCTGAATAAAATACAACGTCTGGAGACTGCACTTATGAGTGGTTTGTGGGGTGCTATCCTGGATAGATTTGGTGGAGTTAGCAAAAACTCCAAAGCATTGGTATTGATGTTGGAATTGTAGGGGAGCTGTATGAGTCACTGATCCAGTTTGATCGAGAAACCAGAGGCCTATTCCCGACTTTCGAAGCTGCGGCAATGGAAAAATCAGTTCTGAAGGATTATGAGACTAAGAGGAAAGATGTACAAGCAAGGAAAGGTTCAGCAACTTCCAGCAAGACACAGGCAGAGGTAGCCCAAGAAAACTTTCGCATTAACACCTTTTATGTTATTTGTGACAACTTAGTTGCTGAACTTATGAGAAGAAAAAAGGCATATGACTCTTTCGTTGGAAAGTTTAAATTCATTACTGAACTATCAAAAACTGAGCCATCAGCAATTTAACAGCATGAAAATAACCTTTGTTCTTCTTACAGCAAAGACTTGGAACAGGAGTGTTTTGTTGATGAGTGCCTCCACTTTCGTTCATACTTAATACGTTTTTCTGCAGAAGATACCTCTGTTCTGGTGATGTCCCAAATGATAAGAGAGAGAGGATTGCAAAGTATTTATTTAAATGTGGACATTGCTCTCAGAATGCTTTTGTGTACTGCAGCAACAAACTGATCAGCTGAGCGTTCTTTCTCAACTTTGAAGCAAGTGAAGAACTACTTGCGATCCAGAATGGGAGAGGAAAGATTGAACTCCTTGGCAGTGTTGGCAATAGAGTCTGAACTCACAAAATCTTTGGACTATGAAGAGCTCATCAACAGCTTTGCCACACAGAGAGTCGGCGAAAGCCATTTTAGTTTCCAAGTATAATTTAGATCTAATAGTCTAATATTTAACAGTTTGCACTTAAGTCAGAAATGTTTACAGTTTTATTTGTTGTATTTAAAAAGTTGCATTTCAGTTTAATATATTTATATATTTAATTAAAGTCATCTAAGTTATTAAAAAGCTCATCGTGTCAGTTTCAGGATGAATTAATTGATGTAAGTAAATGGTGTGAAGTCTGTGCTATGGCTAAAGTAATGTAATGGACTGGATAATGATATGTACAGTGGCATTGTCTTGTATGAATGACACAAATTGTGTATGCATGTCCAGTAACAGCTGTTGAAGCCTTGGTGCGGTTACTGCTCATGTGGACTCTGGACTGACCACGTGCTAATTCAAACAATTTGAGTGTCTGTGATCAATATAGTATAGTTGACCTGAATGACTGATCTTTGTAAAGTGGTTGAATTTACACTTTATATTATTATATGTAAAGATTCTCTTAAAATAATAGATGCAAAATTTGGTACAGAAAACACAAAATATTGGCCTTGGTTATTCACTTTTAAATGTGGAGGAAAGGGTGGAGCCTAAATAGGAAGGGGTGGGGTTTACAGAGGAAGGGGTTTGGCCATGACAGGAAGGGGTGGGTCAAATTTATATTAGGGGGGTGCCCGAGTTTAGTCTCGCCTAGGGCAGCACAAAACCAAGATACACCACTGCCTTACATAGCACTGGTATTACCTTGACCAAATCATTAAAATGACACTTTGAAAGTGGGAATCCTTAAACCAGAGATTCAAATACATATGATGATAACAAAAAGAGTGTGTATATATCAGGCCTCTTGAAGTGTATAACAACCAGAAAAATAATCGACACATATGAAGTGGATGTTACAGATATAAGGAAAACCCAATGTTGCTAAGGGTTACCAAAAGATTATTATTTATTATTTCAACAAGATAATACTCAATGACACTTTGTGCGCCGATATAAAAGACCAGATAATATGCCCCATACAATATGTATCTGAAAAACTATAGGCCAACATAAATCACTTCCACACCAGAGACACTTATTAGGATGTTATCATAAAAAGCACGAGAAAGTTTATTTTGTTTAGACCAAGGGATCCGAAACTATATATCCATTCGGATTCCTTTTGTAGAATCCGCCGATTCCAGTCACCCCTCCTCTGTGATTCCTTGACAAGTTCCAATGCTGAGAACCTGAGGACATTAGGTTTCCCCTATGTACTTCTAACACATGATTAGCCACTGGTGTATTGTTTCTTTTGATGACATCATTAACGTGTTCACACACTTTTCGTCGCAATTCTCTAAATTTTTTCCCTTTGTAATCCTTTGGACATGAGCATTGGCACAGATATACCACTTCTTACTTCTACAGTTAATAAATTCTTTGATATATTTGCGCCCTGTGGTGGAACAGGTATTGGTTTTGGTATTGGAAATGAAGCTAAAGGGTCATCTGCCGTATTTAAACATTCCTAAAGGCCTACGGTCAAGCCATGTGCCTGCCTGTTTGGGGCTGGAATAATGACTATGCACATGACGTTCCCGCAAGCTTCGCCCTTTGTGGAAAGTGATGCTCGGCTGTGGAGGGATCGCACCAATGAGATCTGGGTCCATTTGTAAAATGGGCCAAAACTCATTTGGGATATTTCTAATCTCCTTATTTGCTGTATCAAAGGTAGAGATAATATGAATGATGTTATCATCCTAGCCCCAAGGTTTAACTTTAGGATTTAACAATTAATTTCGGTCCTGATCCTTTGCATGTTTAAATACTCCTTGTAGGACAGATTCTGGGTAAACCTTATCTTTCAATCTCTCCCAAAGTTTTTTTGATTTGTGAAGGATTTCCTCCAAGTCCGAGCAATTTCACCTCATCCTTAAGAACTGACCCTTCGGTATGCCCTTCTTGAGCAACAGGGGATGGTAACTAGACCAATGTAACAGACTATTGGTGGCCGTAGGTTTTCTAAATACCGTAGTGGTTAGCCTGTCGGTTTGTTTAGTCACTTCCACATCAAGAAAGGTAATTCTATGGTCACCATGTTCATACATAAAGGAGAGGCCTATACTTTTGATATTCAAAGTATTCACAAATTCCTTCAGTTCACAAAGATTTCCTTTCCATATCAGGAAAACTTCATCAATACATCCCGTCCAAAACCCTATCTTCTCTGTCCACTATACTGGACTGTCCGGAAAAACACAGGTATCATCCCACCAGCCCAGGAGGAGATTTTCATATGAAGGGCGCACAGGGGCTCCCCATAGCGGTCCCCCTGAGATGGTGGTAGAAGATCCACAACAAATTGATTATGGCACAATTGTAGGTTAATGACTCATTCCCCGACACGATGGGCCTCCCTTTCAATGGGGATACCCCTTTATGGATTTTGGGCAATCCATAAAAGGTAGCAATGCTAGGGGTGTTCTGGAGCACATATTGATGTTCTATTTCCCCAATTAATTTACAAGAGTGCATGGTCAAGTATTTCCTTTAAAATCCCCAGAAAGGATTCAGTAGGGTCCGTGGTCAGGGTCCTATAACATTTCTTGTCAGATAACAGATCAAGACACATCTGGCGGTAATGGTTAGTATTCATTACCACCAGATCCCCCCCTTTGTCTGCTGGCTTAATTATGATGGTGTCCATTCTTTCCAGATTAATAAGAGTTACCATCTCATCATTAGAGGTATTATGATAGCAGACGGGAGGGTCCGTTATCTTCTCTTTTTCGGTGATAACCATTTCCAGAAAGATGTCAATATGATCAGAGGTCCGAACCCGACCCGAACTTCGTCCCGAACCCGAACCCCATTGAAGTCAATGGGGACCCGAACTTTTGTAGTTAAAATGTAGTTAAATCCCCTGCAAACAAATGTGGATAGGGAAATGAATTAAAATAAAAATAAAATAAATAAAAATTAACCAATATCAATTGGAGAGAGGTCCCATAGCAGAGAATCAGGCTTCATGTCAGCAGAGAATTAGTCTTCATGTCATAGCAGAGAATCAGGCTTCACGTCACCCAAAACTGGAACAGTCCATTGTCAGATATTTAGGCCCAGGCACCCAGGCAGAGGAGAGAGGTCCCATAACATAGAATCTGGCTTCATGTCAGCAGAGAATCAGGCTTCATGTCATAGCAGAGAATCAGGCTTCACGTCACCCACCACTGGAACAGTCCATTGTCAGATATTTAGGCCCAGGCACCCAGGCAGAGGAGAGAGGTCCCATAGCAGAGAATCTGGCTTCATGTCAGCAGAGAATCAGTCTTCATGTCATAGCAGAGAATCAGGCTTCACGTCACCCACCACTGGAACAGTCCATTGTCAGATATTTAGGCCCAGGCAGAGGAGAGAGGTCCCATAGCAGAGATTCAGGCTTCATGTCAGCAGAGAATCAGTCTTCATGTCATAGCAGAGAATCATGCTTCATGTCACCCAACATTGGAACAGTCCATTGTCATATAATTTAGGCCCCGGCACCCAGACAGAGGAGAGAGGTCCCATAACATAGAATCTGGCTTCATGTCAGCAGAGAATCAGTCTTCATGTCATAGCAGAGAATCAGGCTTCATGTCACCCACCACTGGAACAGGCCACTGTCAGATATTTTTAGGCCCCGGCACCCAGACAGAGGAGAGAGGTCCCATAACATAGAATCTGGCTTCATGTCAGCAGAGAATCAGTCTTCATGTCATAGCAGAGAATCATAATTCACGTCACCCAACATTGGAACAGTCCATTGTCATATAATTTAGTCCCCGGCACCCAGACAGAGGAGAGAGGTCCCATAACAGAGATTCAGGCTTCATGTCAGCGACTCAGCAGAGAATCAGTCTTCATGTCATAGCAGAGAATCAGGCTTCATGTCACCCACCACTGGAACAGGCCACTGTCAGATATTTTTAGGCCCCAGCACCCAGACAGAGTAGAGAGGTCCCATAACAGAGATTCAGGCTTCATCTCAGCAGAGAGTCAGTCTTCATGTCATAGCAGAGAATCATGCTTCACGTCACCCACCACTGGAACAGTCCATTGTCACATATTTAGGCCCAGGCACCCAGGCAGAGGAGAGAGGTCCCATAGCAGAGAATCTGGCTTCATGTCAGCAGAGAATCAGTCTTCATGTCATAGTAGAGAATCATGCTTCACGTTACCCAACATTGGAACAGTCCATTGTCATATAATTTAGGCCCCGGCACCCAGACAGAGTAGAGAGGTCCCATAACAGAGATTCAGGCTTTATGTCTGCAGAGAATCAGTCTTCATGTCATAGCAGAGAATCAGGCTTCACGTCACCCACCACTGGAACAGTCCATTGTCATATATTTAGGCCCCGGCACCCAGACAGAGGAGAGAGGTCCCATAGCAGAGAATCTGGCTTCATGTCAGCAGAGAATCAGTCTTCATGTCACCCAACATTGGAACAGTCCATTGTCATATAATTTAGGCCCCGGCACCCAGACAGAGGAGAGAGGTCCCATAACATAGAATCTGGCTTCATGTCAGCAGAGAATCAGTCTTCATGTCATAGCAGAGAATCAGGCTTCATGTCACCCACCACTGGAACAGGCCACTGTCAGATATTCTTAGGCCCCGGCACCCAGACAGAGGAGAGAGGTCCCATAACATAGAATCTGGCTTCATGTCAGCAGAGAATCAGTCTTCATGTCATAGCAGAGAATCATAATTCACGTCACCCAACATTGGAACAGTCCATTGTCATATAATTTAGGCCCCGGCACCCAGACAGAGGAGAGAGGTCCCATAACAGAAATTCAGGCTTCATGTCAGCGACTCAGCAGAGAATCAGTCTTCATGTCACCCACCACTGGAACAGGCCACTGTCAGATATTTTTAGGCCCCGGTACCCAGACAGAGTAGAGAGGTCCCATAACAGAGATTCAGGCCTCATGTCAGCAGAGAATCAGTCTTCATGTCATAGCAGAGAATCAGGCTTCACGTCACCCACCACTGGAACAGTCCATTGTCAGATATTTAGGCCCAGGCACCCAGGCAGAGTAGAGAGGTCCCATAACAGAGATTCAGGCTTCATGTCTGCAGAGAATCAGTCTTCATGTCATAGCAGAGAATCAGGCTTCACGTCACCCACCACTGGAACAGTCCATTGTCAGATATTTAGGCCCAGGCACCCAGGCAGAGGAGAGAGGTCCCATAGCAGAGAATCTGGCTTCATATCAGCAGAGAATCAGTCTTCATGTCATAGCAGAGAACCAGGCTTCATGTCACCCACCACTGGAACAGGCCACTGTCAGATATTTTTAGGCCCCGGCAGCCAGTTAGAGGAGAGGTTCATTCAACTTTGGGTTGCCCTGCAATATAATGGTAAAATGAAAATAAAAATAGGATTGAATGAGGAAGTGCCCTGGAGTACAATAATATATGGTTAAGGGGAGGTAATTAATGTCTAATCTGCACAAGGGATGGACAGGTCCTGTGGGATCCATGCCTGGTTCATTTTTATGAACGTCAGCTTGTCCATATTGGCAGTAGACAGGCGGCTGCGTTTGTCTGTAATGACGCCCCCTGCCGTGCTGAATACACGTTCAGACAAAACGCTGGCCGCCGGGCAGGCCACCACCTCCAAGGCATAAAAGGCTAGCTCTGGCCACGTGGACAATTTGGAGACCCAGAAGTTGAATGGGGCCGAACCATCAGTCAGTACGTGGAGGGGTGTGCACAGGTACTGTTCCACCATGTTAGTGAAATGTTGCCTCCTGCTAACACGTTCCGTATCAGGTGGTGGTGCAGTTAGCTGTGGCGTGGTGACAAAACTTTTCCACATCTCTGCCATGCTAACCCTGCCCTCAGAGGAGCTGGCCGTGACACAGCTGCGTTGGCGACCTCTTGCTCCTCCTCTGACTTCGCCTTGGGCTTCCACTTGTTCCCCTGTGACATTTGGGAATGCTCTCAGTAGCGCGTCTACCAACGTGCGCTTGTACTCGCGCATCTTCCTATCACGCTCCAGTGCAGGAAGTAAGGTGGGCACATTGTCTTTGTACCGGGGATCCAGCAGGGTGGCAACCCAGTAGTTTGCACACGTTAAAATTTGGGCAACTCTGCTATCGTTGCGCAGGAACTGCAGCATGTAGTCGCTCATGTGTGCCAGGCTGCCCAGAGGTAAGGACAAGCTGTCCTCTGTGGGAGGCGTATCGTCATCGTCCTGCGTTTCCCCCCAGCCACGCACCAGTGATGGGCCCGAGCTGCGTTGGGTGCCACCCCGCTGTGAACATGCTTCATCCTCATCCTCCTCCACCTCCTCCTCATCCTCTTCCTCCTCGTCCTCCAGTAGTGGGCCCTGTCTGGCCACATTTGTACCTGGCCTCTGCTGTTGCAAAAACCTCCCTCTGAGTCACTTCGAAGAGACTGGCCTGAAAGTGCTAAAAATGACCCCTCTTCCTCCTCCTCCTCCTGGGCCACCTCCTCTTCCATCATCGGCCTAAGTGTTTTCTCAAGGAGACATAGAAGTGGTATTGTAACGCTAATAATGGCGTCATCGCCACTGGCCATATTGGTGGAGTACTCGAAACAGCGCAACAGGGCACACAGGTCTCGCATGGAGGCCCAGTCATTGGTGGTGAAGTGGTGCTGTTCCGCAGTGCGACTGACCCGTGCGTGCTGCAGCTGAAACTCCACTTTGGCCTGCTGCTGCTCGCACAGTCTGTCCAGCATGTGCAAGGTGGAGTTACACCTGGTGGGCACGTCGCATATGAGGCGGTGAGCGGGAAGGCCGAAGTTACGCTGTAGCACAGACAGGCGAGCAGCGGCAGGATGTGAACGCCGGAAGCGCAAACAGACGGCCCGCACTTTATGCAGCAGCTCTGACATGTCGGGGTAGTTGCGAATGAACTTCTGCACCACCAAATTCAGCACATGCGCCAGGCAAGGAATGTGCGTCAAACTGGCTAGTCCCAGAGCTGCAACGAGATTTCGCCCATTATCGCACACCACCAGGCCGGGCTTGAGGCTCACCGGCAGCAACCACTCGTCGGTCTGTTGTTCTATACCCCGCCACAAATCCTGTGCGGTGTGGGGCCTGTCCCCCAAACATATGAGTTTCAGAATGGCCTGCTGACGTTTACCCCGGGCTGTGCTGAAGTTGGTGGTGAAGGTGTGTGGCTGACTGGATGAGCAAGTGGAAGAAGAGGAGGAGGAAGCTGAGTAGGAGGAGGAGGCAACAGGAGGCAAAGAATGTTGCCCTGCGATCCTTGGCGGCGGAAGGATGTGCGCCAAACAGGCCAAGGCGGCAGCAGCAGAAGAGGCCGAGGCGGCAGCAGCAGAAGAGGTAGCAGGGGGAGCCTGAGTGACTTCCTTGTTTTTAAGGTGTTTACTCCACTGCAGTTCATGCTTTGCATGCAGGTGCCTGGTCATGCAGGTTGTGCTAAGGTTCAGAACGTTAATGCCTCGCTTCAGGCTCTGATGGCACAGCGTGCAAACCACTCGGGTCTTGTCGTCAGCACATTGTTTGAAGAAGTGCCACGCCAGGGAACTCCTTGAAGCTGCCTTTGGGGTGCTCGGTCCCAGATGGCGGCGGTCAGTAGCAGGCGGAGTCTCTTGGCGGCGAGTGTTCTGCTTTTGCCCACTGCTCCCTCTTTGTCTTTTGCTACGCTGTTGGCTCGGTCTCACCACTGCCTCTTCCTCCGAACTGTGAAAGTCAGTGCCGACCTTCATTCCATGTGGGGTCTAGGACCTCATCGTCCCCTGCATCGTCTTCATCCCTGACCTCCTGTTCAGTCTGCACACTGCAGAAAGACGCAGCAGTTGGAACCTGTGTTTCGTCATCATCAGAGACGTGCTGAGGTGGTATTCCCATGTCCTCATCATCAGGAAACATAAGTGGTTGTGCGTTAGTGCATTCTATGTCTTCCACCGCTGGGGAAGGGCTAGGTGGATGCCCTTGGGAAACCCTGCCAGCAGAGTCTTCAAACAGCATAAGAGACTGCTGCATAACTTGAGGCTCAGACAGTTTCCCTGATATGCATTGGGGTGATGTGACAGACTGATGGGCTTGGTTTTCATGCGCCATCTGTGCGCTTTCTGCAGAAGACTGGGTGGGAGATAATGTGAACGTGCTGGATCCACTGTCGGCCACCCAATTGACTAATGCCTGTACCTGCTCAGGCCTTACCCACCTTAGAACGTCATTGGGCCCCACCAAATATGGCTGTAAATTCTGGCGGCTACTGGGACCTGAGGTAGTTGGTACACTAGGACGTGTGGCTGTGGCAGAACGGCCACGTCCTCTCCCAGCACCAGAGGGTCCACTAACACCACCACGACCATGTTCGCGTCCCTTACTAGATGTTTTCCTCATTGTTACCGTTCACCACAATAAGAAAAATATTATTTGGCCCAATGTATTGAATTCAAATTCAGGCCTTTTTTTTACAGACACCTAACACTATCTGGCTATCTATTTAGGTACCGTATTACACTAATACAGGCACAGCAGTAATGACAGATTTAGATGAATATAAATTTGAGGCCTATTATTTAGGCACTGGGTGACAGGTATATGTTTACGGACAGAATTAGACTTGGATATGCACAGTAGCGTGTGTGTGAAGTTATTGAGAATGACCCTATCAGCACCTTGAATCTAATATACCCTTTTAGTGATAGATTTAAATAACCACACTATTGATGGTTAAATGGACTTGGTGGCAGCTTGCCCCTGATGTAGGATATAGCCAAAAAATAACCACACTATTTATGGTTAAATGGACTTGGTGGCAGCTTGCCCTTGATGTAGGATATAGCCAAAAAATAACCACACTATTGATGGTTAAATGGACTTGGTGACAGCTTGCCCCTGATGTAGGATATAGCAAAAAATAACCACACTATTGATGGTTAAATGGACCTGGTGGCAGCTTGTGCTGGCGCACCACAAGCCACAAAATGGTCGCCGATCACCCCAGAAAAAAAGTGACTGAAAAAAGCTCTGGGCAGCCTAAAAACAGTGAGCAATTGAATAGCAGCAGTTCAATGATCCACAGCTGTAGATCGATCACTGGAGATAATCACTGCCTAATCTCGCCCTAACGTCGCAGCTGCAACCTCTCCCTACACTTGTAACAGCAGAGTGACGTGCAGCGCTACATGACCCAAGCTTATATAGAGGCTGGGTCACATGCTGCATTGGCCAATCACAGCCATACCAATAGTAGGCATGGCTGTGATGGCCTCTTGGGGCAAGTAGTATGACGCTTGTTGATTGGCTGCTTTGCAGCCTTTCAAAAAGCGCCAAGAAAGCGCCGAACACTGAGCACGAACCCGGACTTTTACGAAAATGTTCGGGTTCGGGTCCGTGTCACGGACACCCCAAAATTCGGTACGAACCCGAACTATACAGTTCGGGTTCGCTCATCCCTAGTGGTGATCTTTTACTTTTTGGCCTCAACTCTTTAAATGGGCCCTGTCCAGGTGATCTCAACCCTTCCTCCCAGAGATGTGCTAGAATCTGTATATCAGGCAGATCGCTTTGTTGAACACCTAATTGTTGAAAAATTCTGCCACTTTACTTTAACCACTTGCCGTCACACTAACGCCGAAAGGCGTGAGTGCGGCGGCTCTCCCAGGTCACACTAACGCCGAAAGGCGTCATCTCTGAGACCCAAGATTTCCTGTGAACGCTCGATCCTGTGAGGATCGCGCAGTTCAGAAGTTCATCTACAGCCTGCGATCATTGGCTGGCAGGCTGTAGATTTTTTAAAAGATCCAATCAAAGAGGTATGTCAGACGCTATTTACAAAATAGCATCTGATATACCTGCTACCTGGTCCTCTGGTGGTCCCTTTTGCTTGGATCGACCACCAGAGGACACAGGCAGCTCTGTAAGTAGCACCAATCACCACACATACACTACACCCCCCCCTGTCACTTATTAATTCCTTATTTAACCCCTGATCACCCATATTAGACTCCCTGATCACCCCCCTGTCATTGATCACCCCTCTGTAAGGGTCCCTCATAACCGCCAGGTAGTTAGCTACTTGCTAGGTAGTTAGCGCCCAGCCCACCACACCGCAGTCACTGATTAGTCGCTGATTAGCGTCATCGCTGTCGCTAATCAGCACTAGTACTATATAGTATCTGTAAGTGATCAAGACTGATCGAATCAGATCTATATCAGTACATTAGGGTCACCTTAGGCTCTACAAAAAACGCAGTGTTCGCCCGATCAGGCCTGATCTTGTGCGCACACTTGCGTTCAGTCCGCCCCACCGCAGTGACAGAAATTTATTTTTTCTGATCACTGCAAAAACACCGTAAAATCGCTGCGCCGCTATAAAGATCACTTTTGAGCTTTTTGGATCTTTATTAGCGATCGCAGCTTTACTTCGCAAGCACTCCTTTTTACTAGGCAGGTTTTCTCTTTTTCCTGGGTAGTCTCAGAGGAATACCCCCTAAATATAGTGAACCCAAAATGTCAAACAAGGGGTATTCCGCTGAAGAGGCCTACAGGATTCTGGCCGTGATGGATGAAAGCGATGGGGACACCTCACCCGCTGAATCCAGTGGTTCAGAATATGAACCTGTAGACAGCAGTGGCACTCTAACCGCTAGCGAAGATGACGAGGTTGAGGTCCCTGCTACGGTCAGGCGTACCCGATCCCATGTCAGTGTTCTGCATACCCCGCATGCTGAGCCTCATTTGCAGCAGAGTGATGCTAGCGCTGATCTTTTTTATGGTGCGGCATACACCAGCAACACAGCACATCCTGGACCTTCTACCAGCACTGCCGTATTCCCTGGTGAAGTGGCGAGCACCAGAAGGGCAGTTCAAGCTGGTACGGTGACACGTGCAGTAACTCCTCCGTCGCAGCCACCACGTTCACAGGCCCGTAGAGCCCTTAGTCTCCCAGAGGTGCTGGCAAACCTTAATTGGCACTCGCCGGCTTCCGCCGCACCCGTATTGACCCCTTTCACCGCCCAGTCTGGAGTTCACGTGGAGACAGCTCATTTAGGATCAGCCCTCGAGTTTTTTGAGCTGTTCTTCACCGCGGATCTCTATGACTTAGTTGTGGCAGAAACCAACCGCTACGCCACACAGTACATAACCGCCAATCCGGAAAGTTTCTATGCCCAGCCTTACTGGTGGAAACCAGTCACAGTTTCCGAATGTAAAATTTTTTGGGGCCTTCTCCGCAGCATGGGTCTAACTAAAAAAAATGTATTGCGGTCCTATTGGTCTAAAGACCCAATACATTACATGCCCATGTTCTCTGCTGCAATGTCCAGGGCACGTTTTGAGGTCATCATGTGTTTTATGCATTTCGCATTTCGCTGACAATAGAACCTGTCATCCAAGAGGCCACCCTGCTTATGACCGGCTCCACAAAATTCGGCCCCTCATAGACCATTTGTCATCCAGATTTGCAGATGCGTATACCCCCAATCAGAACATCTGCATAGACGAGTCCCTAGTACATTTTACCGGGCGCCTTGGCATCAAACAGTACATCTCCAGCAAGCGCTATGGGGTCAAACTGTATAAGCTCTGTGAAAGGGCCACAGGCTATACATATCGTTTTAGGGTCTATGAGGGAAAAGACTCAAAACTGGAGCCGGTCGGATGTCCTGACTACCTGGGGAGCAGTGGCCAGATTGTCTGGGACTTGGTGTCACCCTTACTCCACAAGGGGTACCACTTATACGTGGACAATTTTTACTCAAGCGTGGCCCTCTTTCGGCACTTACATCTAGTCGGAATTCAATGCTGTGGCACTGCGCGACCTAGTTGCCGGGGCTTCCCTCAACGGCTCGTTAATACCCGACTTGCACGGGGGGAGAGGGCTGCCTTGTGTGACCAAGAACTGCTTGGGGTGAAGTGGAGGGACAAGAAGGACGTTTACCTTCTGTCCACCATTCACGCAGACACGACTATCCAAATTGAAAGGGCAACTGGGGTCATTGTGAAACTCCTCTCTGTCCACGACTATAACCTTCACATGGGAGGGGTGGACTTCAATGACCAGATGTTGGCTCCCTATTTAGTGTCCCGCCGCACCAGACGCTGGTATAAGAAGGTGTCTGTATATGTAATTCAATTGGCTGTCTATAATAGTTTTGTTCTCTACAGTAAGGCTGGGAGAACAAGATCCTTCCGAAAATTCCAGGAAGAGATCATTTCACAAAACCTGTATCCAGTAGTGATGAGCGGGAGGTACCATATTCGATTTCGCGATATTTCGCGAATATTCGAATGAATATTCGCATTATTTTCATCGAAATCGAATATTCGCAATTATTTTATTTTTCGCGAATAATATGCGAATACATTTTTCGTACGATTTTTTTTCCTGTATAAGGCAACGTTCCTATGACTATGGCTAGGCTAATATGTGTATTTTACGAAATTTCTTAATACTGCTCTAACTTCGTCTTTTAGAATATTCGTAATATTCTAAAAGACGGAGTTAGAGCAATATTACGAATATTCTAAAAGACGAAGTTAGAGCAATATTTAGAAATTTCGTATAATACACATAGATTGTAATTTAGCTAATATAGTGCTATAATCCTTTTTTTTTTTCTTATCTAATTTTTTGGGCCTCTTCTGAACTTCAGTTTTTGGAAAATATGTACACTATTAAAAAAATTACTTTAGCAGTATATTAGCTAAATTACAATCTATATGTGTATTTTACGAAATTTCTTAATACTGCTCTAACTTCGTCTTTTAGAATATTCTTAACCCCTTATGGACTCGGCCCTATTTCACCTTAAGGACTTGGCCATTTTTTGCAAATCTGACCAGTGTCACTTTAAGTGCTGATAACTTTAAAACGCTTTGACTTATCCAGGCCGTTCTGAGATTGTTTTTTCGTCACATATTGTACTTCATGACACTGCTAAAATTGGGTCAAAAATGTAATTTTTTTTCCATAAAAAAATACCATATTTACAAAAAAAATTGAAAAATTTGCAAATTTCAAAGTTTCAGTTTCTCTACTTCTGTAATACATAGTAATACCCCCAAAAATTGTGATGACTTTACATTCCCCATATGTCTACTTCATGTTTGTAGCATTTTGGGAATGATATTTTATTTTTTGGGGATGTTACAAGGCTTAGAAGTTTAGAAGCAAATCTTGAAATTTTTCAGAAATTTACAAAAACCCAATTTTTAGGGACCACTACAGGTCTGAAGTCACTTTGCGAGGCTTACATAATAGAAACCGCCCAAAAATGACCCCATTCTATAAACTACACCCCTCAAGGTATTCAAAACAGATTTTACAAACTTCGTTAACCCTTTAGGTTTTGCACAAGAGTTATTGGCAAATGGGGATTAAATTTGAGAATTTCATTTTTTTGCCTAATTTTCCATTTTAACCCATTTATTCGACTAACAAAGCAAGGGTTAACAGCCAAACAAGACTGTATCTTTATTGCCCTGACTCTGCCGTTTACAGAAACACCCCATATGTGGCCGTAAACTACTGTACGGGCACACAGTAGGGCGTAGAGGGAAAGGTGCGCCGTATGGTTTTTGGAAGCCAGATTTTGCTGGACTGGTTTTTTGACACCATGTCCCATTTGAAGCCCCCTGATGCACCCCTAGAGTAGAAACTCCATAAAAGTGACCCCATCTAAAAAACTACACCCCTCAAGGTATTCAAAACTGATTTTACAAACTTTGTTAACCCTTTAGGTGTTGCACAACATTTAATGGAAAATAGAGATACAATTTCAAAATTTCACTTTTTTGGCAGATTTTCCATTTTAATATTTTTTTTCCAGTTACAAAGCAAGGGTTAACAGCCAAACAAAACTCAAAATTTATGGCCCTGATTCTGTAGTTTACAGAAACACCCCATATGTGGTCGTAAACCGCTGTACGGGCACACGGCAGGGCGCAGAAGGAAAGGAATGCCATACGGTTTTTGGAAGCCAGATTTTGCTGGACTGGTTTTTTTGACACCATGTCCCATTTGAAGCCCCCCTGATGCACCCCTAGAGTAGAAACTCCATAAAAGTGACCCCATCTAAGAAACTACACCCCTCAAGGTATTCAAAACTGATTTTACAAACTTTGTTAACCCTTTAGGTGTTGCACAACATTTAATGGAAAATAGAGATACAATTTCAAAATTTCACTTTTTTGGCAGATTTTCCATTTTAATATTTTTTTTCCAGTTACAAAGCAAGGGTTAACAGCCAAACAAAACTCAAAATTTATGGCCCTGATTCTGTAGTTTGCATAAACACCCCATATGTGGTCATAAACCGCTGTACGGGCACACGGCAGGGCGCAGAAGGAAAGGAATGCCATACGGTTTTAGGAAGGCAGATTTTGCTGGACTGTTTTTTTGACACCATGTCCCATTTGAAGCCCCCCTGATGCACCCCTAGAGTAGAAACTCCAGAAAAGTGACCCCATTTTAGAAACTACGGGATAGGGTGGCAGTTTTGTTGGTACTAGTTTAGGGCACATATGATTTTTGGTTGCTCTATATTACACTTTTTGTGAGGCAAGGTAACAAGAAATAGCTTTTTGGCACAGTTTTTTTTTTTTGTTATTTACAACATTCATCTGACAGGTTATATCATGTGGTATTTTAATAGAGCAGGTTGTCACGGACACGGCGATACCTAATATGTATACAATTATTTTAATTTATGTAAGTTTTACCCAATGATTTCATTTTTAAAACAAAAAAAAAGTTTTAGTGTCTCCATAGTCTAAGAGCCATAGTTTTTTCAGTTTTTGGGCGATTATCTCAAGTAGGGTCTCATTTTTTGCGGGATGAGATGATGGTTTGATTTGCACTATTTTGGGGTGCATATGACTTTTTGATCGCTTGCTATTACACTTTTTGTGACGTAAGATGACAAAAAATTGCTTTTTTTACACCGGTTTTTTTTTTTTTTTTTTTACAGTGGTCACCTGAGGGGTTAGGTCATGTGATATTTTTATAGAATCGGTCGATACGGACGCGGCGATACCTAATATGTATACTTTTTTTTAATTTATGTAAGTTCTACACAATGATTTCATTTCTGAAACAAAAAAAATGATGTTTTAGTGTCTCCATAGTCTAAGAGCCATAGTTTTTTCAGTTTTTGGGCGATTATCTCAAGTAGGGTCTCATTTTTTGCGGGATGAGATGATGGTTTGATTTGCACTATTTTGAGGTGCACATGACTTTTTGATCGCTTGCTATTACACTTTTTGTGACGTAAGATGACCAAAAAAATGCTTTTTTTACACCGTTTTTATTTTTATTTTTTTACGGTGGTCATCTGAGGGGTTAGGTCATGTGATATTTTTATAGAGTCGGTCGATACGGACGCAGCGATACCTAATATGTATACTTTTTTTTAATTTATGTAAGTTCTACACAATGATTTCATTTCTGAAACAAAAAAAATGATGTTTTAGTGTTTCCATAGTCTAAGAGCCATAGTTTTTTTAGTTTTTGGGCGATTATCTTAAGTAGGGTCTCATTTTTTGCGGGATGAGATGACGGTTTGATTGTTACAACTTTGGCGTACATGCGACTTTTTTGATCACTTTTATTACCTTTTTTTGGGAAGTAAGGTGGGCAAAATTTCAATTTCATCATAGTTTTTTATTTTTTATTTTTATGGCGTTCACCGTTCGGGTAAAGTAACATGACCGTTTTATAGATCAGGTCGTTACGGACGCGGAGATACCAAACATGTGTAGGGAATTTTATTTTTTTCATTTTTAATCAGTGATAAATGTGTTTTTTGATTTTTACATTTTTTTCACTTTTTTTTTTACCCAGACCCACTTGGTTCTTGAAGATCCAGTGGGTCTGATGTCTGTATAATACAGTACAGTACAATATATATTGTACTGCACTGTATTTTACTTACACTGAACAGATCTATGCTTTCAGCACAGATCTGTTCAGCACCATGGACAGCAGGACGCCGGAGACGGCGTCCTGTTGCCATGGGAACCTTCCCCGTCTGCCACAACTTCGCAGACGGGGAAGGGTGAGGACGGGGCTGGCGGGGGGCTGTCTGGGAGCTCTCTCCCTCTCCATCGGGGGGCTGCAAAGGCACAGCAGCCCCCCGATCGGAGAGGTAGGGAGCTCCCTGAGCTGTTAACCTTTTCCATACAGCGGTCCGTACGGACCGCTGTATGGAAAGGGTTAAACGGCTGACATCGCATCGCCGATGTCAGCCATTTATACCAGGGTGCCAGCAATGTGCTGGCACCCTGGTATACCCACTGAACACCAATGAATTTTCAAGGGGAGGCGGGCGGGGGATCGCGATCCCGCCTGCCGCACCGCCCGCCTCCCGCACCACCCGCAACCCTCCCCCTGCACCTCCCACCGGGCTAAAATCACTCGGGGGTGCAGGGGGGGGGATACAGATAGATTTTGGGCACTATAAAGTTTCTGATCCTCGCGGTCAGGGACCGCGGGGATCAGAAACTGCAGAAATCGCAACAAACCGCAGGTCTGAATTGACCTGCGGTTTGTTACGATCGCCAACATGGGGGGGTCACGGGACCCCCCCGCGCATTTAGCCTAGGTGCCTGCTCAATGATTTAAGCAGGCACCGTGTTCCGATCACAGCCGGCCGGGCGGCAGTGATCGGAACAACACATGACGTACCGGTACGTCATGGGTCCTTAAGGACTCGGGAAACATGCCGTACCGGTACGTCATGCGTCCTTAAGGGGTTAATATTGTTCTAACTCCGTCTTTTAGAATATTACGAATGTGCCGTATTTTTCGTATTTTTCGAATATAGTGCTATATTCTTGATTTTCGTATATAGCACTATTTTCGAAAAATTTCGAGTCATTTCATCAGTCAAGTATTACTATGCTTATTGCTAATGCTTAAAGCTTGTGTGCGGATCGCATGTTGTAAAGACGTTTTTTTTCTCGCAAAGGCAAAGGCTAGGTTATGTTCCATGACAAGCAACCGTGCCGAGAATTCACTTGACATGTAAAAAGTGTTCAGTTACTCATATAATTTTGACTCTTTCTTATATTGTATGCGAAAATTCGCTACCATTAAATTCGTAAAAAAATTCTGTTCGTGTAATGGTTAGCTGGCTCATCCAAACTACTGTTAGCTGCTTTTGCTTACAGCTTGTGTGTGATTTATAATATGTGAGTTGTTCTAAATGCATTGGGCCTAATAAATTATATTTCTATTATTTTATTAGCTTAAAAGGAAACAAAATTTTGTTTTAACGAATATAGAGGCAAATATTCTTATTCTTCGCGAATTCTCGAAGTTGCGATATACGCAATAAAAATTCGCAATTCGAATATTCGCGCTCAACACTAGTATCCAGGAGGGTCCGTGCCCCAAGTCCCTGATGTAGTGAGCTGGCTACATGGCAGACACTTCCCGAGTGTCTATCCTGGTACCCCAACTCAACGTTCCCCAAGAAAAAGATGTTGTGTCTGTAGCAGGGGTGGAATAAGGCGTGACACCACCTTTTTTTGTCCTGACTGTCCTGACCACCCTGCCCTATGCATAGGGGAGTGTTTCCGCAAGTACCACACACAGGTACACTATTAGTGTAGGGATTGCGTGACACAGGACAGGCACACAGGGGTCTTAGGGCCTTTTCGCACAGAGCTGCCACAAACCTCTCCTTTCACCTGGGACAAAGTGCATAATGTACTTTGCCACATCTCTGGGCGATTTGCGCTTTGCACATTGTCTCATGGGGAAGTAGAGGTTTATCCTCTAAAGGTAAAAAAAATCAAAAAAAATCACAGGTAAGCAAAAAAGTTAATGTTCTGTTTCAAAAGTTCAATAAAGTTTATAAAAGTTAATGTTCTGTTCAAATGTTATATAAAGTTAATGTTAATAAATTTATTGCGATGCGGCCTGTTTTTTTTTTTTACCTTCTAGGTGGACCAAGCGATCAACCAGCTGCAGCACTGATGTGCATTCTGACAGAAGCATTGCGCTGCTGTCAGATTACACAAAAGTCGGTGTATGCGGCGCTGCAAGACGAGATTTCTCCTCTGCAGTAAAAAAGATACGTTTGCCGAGGCTTATGAGCTGAGGGGCGGTGTTCATATGCTTTGGCAAACACTTTGTATAAAAATTTAAAAAATAAAAATTCCGGCAATGATGTATTCATCCACATCGATTGATGTAAATGGAGAAATCGGGTTTGCCAGGGCATACGAGCTGAGCGGGTTTGGATGTTGGGCGGAGCCTTTCCCCTCCTTTTTTTTTTTGCACATTTTTTGGCAGAGATTTTTTCATCCACATTGATCGATGCGAATGAAGAAATCTGTGCCGATCATTTATTCTTTCAGCCCAGAGGCTGAACGGAAAAAAAAATCTCATTACCCGTATGCTCAATATAAGGAGAATAGCAGAAACTCCTAATGCTAGCCATACATGTAATGATTGTGGAGACCCTCAAATGCCAGGGCAGTACAAACATCCCAAAAATGACCCCATTTTGGAAAGAAGACACCCCAAGGTATTCGCTGAGGGGCATATTGAGTCCATGAAAGATTTAACTTTTTGTCCCAAGTTAGCGGAAAGGGAAACTTTGTGAGAAAAAACAAAAAAAAAATAATTTCTGCTAACTTGTGCCAAAAAAAAAAAATCTTCTATGAACTCGCCATGCCCCTCACGGAATACCTTGGGGTGTCTTCTTTCCAAAATGGGGTCACATGTGGGGTATTTATACTGCCCAGGCATTTTAGGGGCCCTAAAGCGTGAGAAGAAGTCTGGAATCCAAATGTCTAAAAATGCCCTCCTAAACGGTACTCATTGGAATTTGGGCCCCTTTGCACACCTAGGCTGCAAAAAAATGTCACACATGTGGTATCGCCGTACTCAGGAGAAGTAGGGCAATGTGCTTTGATGTGTCTTTTTACATATACCCATACTGTGTGTGAGAAATATCTCTGTAAATTGACAACTTTGTATAAAAAAATGGGAAAAGTTGTCTTTTAGAGAGATATTTCTCTCATCCAGCATGGGTATATGTAAAAATACACCCCAAAACACATTGCCCTACTTCTTCTGAGTACGGCAATACCACATGTGTGACACTTTTTTGCAGCCTAGGTGCGCAAAGGGGCCCAAATTCCAATGAGTACCTTTAGGATTTCACAGGTCCTTTTTTTACGCATTTGGATTCCAAACTACTTCTCACGCTTTAGGTCCCCTAAAATGCCAGGGCAGTATAAATACCCCACAAGTGACCCCATTTTGGAAAGAATACACCCCAAGGTATTTCGTGAGGGGCATGGCGAGTTCATGTAAAATTTTATTTTTTGTCACAAGTTAGTGGAATATGAGACTTTGTAAGAAAAAAAAAAATCATTTTCCGCTAACTTGTGCCAAAAAAAAAAAATAATCTAGGAACTCGCCATGCCCCTCACGGAATACCTTGGAGTGTCTTCTTTCCAAAATGGGGTCACTTGTGGGGTATTTATACTGCCCTGGAATTTTAGGGGCCCTAAAGCATGAGAAGTAGTTTGGAATCTAAATGCGTAAAAAATGCCCTGTGAAATCCTAAAAGTACTCATTGGAATTTGGGCCCCTTTGCGCACCTAGGCTGCAAAAAAGTGTCACACATGTGGTATCGCCATACTCAGGAGAAGTAGGGCAATGTGTTTTGGGGTGTCTTTTTACATATACCCATGCTGGGTCAGAGAAATATCTCTGTAAATTGACAACTTTGTATAAAAAAATGGGAAAAGTTGTCATTTACAACGAGTACCTTTAGGCTTTACAGGGTTGCTCACAATTTAGCCCCGCCCAAAATGCCAGAACGGTAAACACACCCTACAAATGACCCCATTTCGGAAAGTAGACACCCCAAGGTATTTACTGAGGGGCATAGTGAGTCCGTGGGAGATTTTATTTTTTTTGCCAGAAGTTAGCAGAAATGGAAACTTTTTTTTTTCTCAGAAAGTGTCATTTTCCGCTAACTTGTGAAAAAAAATTAAATCATACATGAACTCACCATGCCCCTCCGCGAATACTTTGGGGTGTCTTCTTTCTAAAATGGGGTCATTTGGGGGGTATTTATACTATCCTGGCATTCTAGCACCTCAAGAAACATGACAGGTGCTCAGAAAGTCAGAGCGGAAATTCACATTTTTGTACCATAGTTTGTAAACGCTATAACTTTTGCGCAAACCAATAAATAAACCAATAAATATCCATTTAATACCGCTGTGGAATTTTTTTCCATCTGTTAATAGAGAGACCGAGATTAAATTTTATACTGTACCTTATATTATGTTTATTTCAATTTTTATGGTACATATATATATATATATATATATATATATAATTTTTTATTATTAATTAATATTAATGTATTTATTTACTGGGCAGTCCATCAAGGTACTGTATGAAGCCTTTCAGCTACAAAACAAGAGATATGTAATGGCAAATTGTAGCAGATTGGAACAGCAGATTATAATATCAGTATATCATGGTACCATAAAAGAGAAATTGAGATTAAGTTCATAGATCTACTAACCATGATTTAATTTCTCTATAGTCCTTTTCTCCCCCATACTAAGTCAGCACTCCTCCCCATGTGGCACAGGTGCTCTTTACCCAAATTAGCAGAAGTCTGCACAGGGTTTTAATTCCTACCACATCTCAGTTGGAGTTCCTGAGAAGCTGTGAACAGGTGATCCTTTAGCACCAGTTCACATGCGGCGCTGGATGGCGGCCGTCGCTGTTTCTGTGCTGTGCTGGTGGAGCTGTGGGATCCGAGGCCTAGGTGGCTCTGCTGTACAGCGGGGTAGCTGGTTGGCTGTTGGATCCCATTGCCTACTGGAGCAGTGTGGAGACGCGGTGGTCGCCACACGGCACTGCGCTACGGTTAGAGTAGGTTCCCACTTAACAAGAGGAAACCTTGTCGCGGTAAGTGGGCCTATGCTCTTTGATCAAACTGTATACTAATTGCCTCTTCATAGTGCACAGCAAATGATTGATATAACCGCTGTATAGCCATGTTTTATCATAAGAAATGCTGCTTATTACATACAGTAGTCAATAGTATAGGAATGAGGAGGTGCGATTTAGTTTCACTCTACAAACCATGATTTAAGTTCATAGATCTCCCAGCAGTAATTAGAACACTGCAGGAGGCAGTTCAGATAACTATGTGAATAAGCCCCTCAGAAATGCCTGGGGAGGTTGCGGGAAACAACTCAAATTGAAATCTATAGTTTCTCAAGCAGCATCATCCAATTACTGTATGTGGCACAAATTTAGTGGCACAAATTTAACCACTTAAGGACCACAGGTTTATACCCCCCTACTGACCAGGCCCTTTTTTACAAATCGGCACTAAACAACTTTAACGGTTTATTGCTCGGTCATGCAACTTGGCACCCAAATGAATTTTACCTCCTTCTCTTCTCACAAATACAGCTTTCTTTTGGTGGTATTTGATTGCTGCTAAGATTTTTATTTTTTCCGATATTAATCAAAATAGGCCGCAATTTTCTCAAAAAAGTGTATTTTTAACTTTCTCTGGTTAAATTGTTCAAATATAATTACATTTCTATACAAGTTTGTGTCAGAATTTATTGTGCTTAAAGGGCTTCTGTCACCCCACTAAACATTTTTTATTTTTTTTTGGTTACTTATAATGCCTATAATGCGATTTATGCATACATACTGTAATTAATCATTTTCGTTCAGCAGATTCTGTTAAAAACGTACTTTTAAAATATGCAAATTACCTTGCTACCAGCAAGTAGGGCGGCTACTTGCTGGTAGCAGCCGCATCCTCCTATCCTAAAGACACCCCCTCCGCATGTTGATTGACAGGGCCAGCGGACGGGATCTTTCTCTGCTGGCCCTGTCTGCATTCAAAATCTGGCGCCTGCGCCGAACCTGTCTTCAGTCGGCGCAGGTGCACTGAGAGGAGGACGCTCGCTCGGTCGCTCCTTCCTCAATGCGCCTGCGTCGGGTGTAGATGTAACGTCATCGGCGCAGGCGCATTGAGGATGGAGCGACCGAGCGAGCGTCCGCCTCTCAGTGCACCTGCGCCGACTGAAGACAGGTTCGGCGCAGGCGCCAGATTTTGAATGCAGACAGGGCCAGCAGAGAAAGATCCTGTCCGCTGGCCCTGTCAATCAGCATGCGGAGGGGGTGTCTTTAGGATAGGAGGATGCGGCTGCTACCAGCAAGTAGCCGCCCTACTTGCTGGTAGCAAGGTAATTTGCATATTTGCATATTTTAAAAGTAAGTTTTTAACAGAATCTGCTGAACGAAAATGATTAATTACAGTATGTATGCATAAATCGCAGTATAGGGATTATAAGTAACCAAAAATAAAAATAATAATGTTTAGTGGGGTGACAGAAGCCCTTTAATCATGTACACATATGGAGTTTTGCTCATAAGATGGATTTTTTGAATGTACTTTAATCACTGTTATACATGATGCGATCATGAGACATATGAAGTCTTGGTTACATTTTATTATTTATTTTGTTTCACTGTGTTATTATATGATTGTAAATTGCTATGAATTGATTACACATGTTATGTAAATTGCTATGAATTGGCACATGAATTTAGATTGCTATATATACTGAGCACTTTGTCTGTATACACTGCTTGAGAAAGGCTCCAGCATAGAGCTGAAACGTTGCATGTCCTGCTTGGGTAAATAAAGATTTTTGTACTTTTTTATCTTATGGAGTGCTGCCCACTTTTTTGACTTTTATGCATTGGACTTGCTAACATCGATATTGGGCCAGCTGCAGCCCATTGTTTGCATTAGAGACGGTGCTGCCACTTTTTCTGTTTTTTCTATATTCAGCATATGTGTCTTTTTTGCACGTCTTCTTGTATTTTACTTTTTTATCATGTCTACTGATGAACAAGTTATACCCGGAGGCTTCACATATACACAGGAGGCAGCCGACAGAATCTTGCGTGGAATAGAAGGAGATGCCACTTTCCTCAGTACTCCAACGGCTAAGGAGCTGAAAAGAAAATTAGAATTTTTATCTAAAAGATCTATTTCTCTATGTTTACACATGACCACCTTGGGAGAATATTACAAGGCACAACGTATCCCGAGAAGGATGAGGTCTAATTTGCTTCCAAATTTATTTTCTGGTTGTCTGTCTTTTTGCAAGAGGTTTGAGAACCTATCAAATAGTTATGCATTGGATTTTATACTTTTGAATGTGCAATATCTACAGGGTGAACTATAAACTGTAATATTAGAGCTGGCGACTGTTGAGCAACAATTGACCAATCTGTCACCAGTTGATTATGGGAAATTTCATGACACATTCTCTACCCAACTGCAAAGCTTTCGCATTGATATGGAGGAGAGTAAACGCTTTAAGTGGACACTGCTTGAGAAAGGTTCCAGCATAGAGCCGAAAGAGACGTTGCATGTCCTGTTTTGGGTAAATAAAGATTTTTGTCCTTTTTTATTTTTTTGGAGTATGTGTATATATATATATATATATATATATATATATATATATATATATATACATTTCATTATTTTTATTTCATTTTATTATACTTATTATTATTATATATAAGGACATGGAGTGTATGTTAAACCATCAGCTGGTTCTTGGCTCGCAGGAGCGATCACGCTGTGCACTTGCAATATGAGAAATGCAGCGGTGAGCTGGGGGAATGAGTGCGCAGAGCGGACGAAGGTACCGCTGTTGCCTGACAGTACAATGTATCAATTAAATATTTAAGAGGCAACTGTTTGTATTGTATTGTAGCCGGAGACATGTGGGACTACAGTCTGCTCTGATGAGCAGTGGTGCAGAGTGGGGGGCTGGTTGGTGATGAGAATATATGACGGTACAGTGTGTCAGTTCAATATTTCTGGGATAATTGTTTGTGTGTAGCCCAGTGAATGATGTTATGCAGGGCATATACGCGGCTCATATGGATAGTATGACGGCATAAAGTATAAATATAAAATACATTGCAATATAATACATGTGGTATATATAGAATGGGGTCACTTAATAGAGAGGGGGATGCGGCACCATAAAATCACAGTGGAGAAAATAGGTTGGTATAGGTTCGATGTGTACACACTGGGTAGGGTATTTTCAGTAGATAGATAAATAAATAAAAAGATACATAGGAAATATATGGATATGGCAAAGTGGGTGGAATAGTAATAGATAAATAAATTAATTAGATGAATAAATGTAAACAAATACATAAGAAACATGTGGGTGTGGCAATGGAGAAACTATTGAGACTATAAAACGCCTGAATTTGTTGTCTAATAGAAGCAAGTCCTCATAAGTAATGATAAAATTAGTGATCATGATAATAATAAGAGAAAGATAAATAATAATAAAACATATAATATATAATGGAAATTGGCAACAGCTAGTAACAAGGTTATGAATCAAATGCCAATAGTTTTAATATAATATAGATAAGGTAAAAAGGGGTTATAAGTAGAGTTGAGCGAACACCTGGATGTTCGGGTTCGACGAGTTCGGCCGAACTTTCGAAAAATGTTCGGGTTCGGGATCCGAACTCGACCCGAACTTCATCCCGAACCCGAACCCCATAGAAGTCAATGGGGACCCGAACTTTTGGGCACTAAAAAGGCTGTAAAACACACCCGGAAAGGGCTAGAGGGCTGCAAAAGGCAGCAAAATGTAGTTAAATCCCCTGCAAACAAATGTAGATAGGGAAATGATGAGTTAACATAAAATAAATAAAAATTAAACAATATTAATTGGAGTGAGGTCCCATAGCACAGAATCAGGCTTCAAGTCACCCACCAATGGAGAAGGTCACTTACTATTATTTTGACCACAGCACCCAGACAAAGGAGAGAGGTCCCACAGCAGAGAACCAGGCATCATATCACCCACCACAGGAGTAGGCCACCATTTAGTTACTTTGACCCCTACACCCAGACGGAGGAGAGAGGTTACACAGCAGAGAATCAGGCATTTAGATCACCCACCACAGGAGTAGGCCCCCATTGAATCAGACCCTAGCAACCATGTCAGATGGCACAACCATCAGCTTTATATCAATCAGCACAGGAGAAGGCGACTTTGAAAGACTTTGACCCCTACACCCAGATGGAGGAGAGAGGTTACACAGCAGAGAATCAGGCATTTAGATCACCCACCACAGGAGTAGGCCACCATTGAATCAGACCCCGGCAACCATGTCAGATGGCACAAGCATAAGCTTTATATCAATCAGCACAGGAGAAGGCGACTTTGACAGACTTTGACCCCTACACCCGGACGGAGGAGAGAGGTTTCAAAGCAGAGAATCAGGCATTTAGATCACCCACCACAGGAGTAGGCCCCAATTTAATGGGACCCCGGCAACCATGTCAGATGGCACAACCATCAGCTTCATATCAATCAGCACAGGAGAAGGCGACTTTGAAAGACTTTGACCCCTACACCCAGACGGAGGAGAGAGGTTTCACAGCAGAGAATCAGGCATTTAGATCACCCACCACAGGAGTAGGCCCCCATTGAATCAGACCCTGGCAACCATGTCAGATGGCACAACCATCAGCTTTATATCAATCAGCACAGGAGAAGGCGACTTTGAAAGACTTTGACCCCTACACCCAGATGGAGGAGAGAGGTTTCACAGCAGAGAATCAGGCATCATATCAACCACCACAGGAGAAGCCACCATTTAGTTACTTTGACCCCTGCACCCAGGAAGAGGAGAGAGGCACCACAGCACATATTCTGGCATCATATCAGCCACCACAGGAGAAGCCACCATTGAGTTACTTTGACCCCCGCACCCAGGAAGAGGAGAGAGGCACCACAGCACATATTCTGGCATCATATCAGCCACCACAGGAGAAGCCACCATTGAGTTACTTTGACCCCCGCACCCAGGAAGAGGAGAGAGGCACCACAGCACATATTCTGGCATCATATCAGCCACCACAGGAGAAGCCACCATTTAGTTACTTTGACCCCTTCACCCAAACAGAGGAGAGAGGTTCCACATCAGAGAATCAGGCATCATATCAACCACCACAGGAGTAGGCCACAATTTAGTTTATTTGACCCCTGCACCCAGGAAGAGGAGAGAGGCCCCACAGCACATATTCTGGCATCATATCACACACCACAGGAGAAGGCCTCTTTCAGTGATTTAGGCCTTTGGACCCAGACAGAGGAGAGAGGTCAGAGATTAGCTTCATATCCCCCAGCACAGCAGAAGACCGCTTAATTTGACTTAGGCCTCAGCACCCAGACAGAAGACAGAGGTAGCATGGCAGAGGTTATGGCTTCATGTCACCCGTTAGTTTAACCGGCCACTTTCATCTGGTTAGGCCCCGGCGCCCAGACAGAGAAGAGTTTCATTCAACTGTGGGTTTCATAAAATTTGTATCAAATAAAGAAGTGGCCCGTAGCACAACAAGACATGTTTTAGGCAGTTAATAAGGACTACTCTGCACAAGGGAGGGACAGGTCCTGTGGGATCCATGCCTGGTTCATCTTTATGAAGGTCAGCTTGTCCACGTTGGCTGTGGACAGGCGGCTGCGCTTGTCAGTAATGACGCCCCCTGCCGTGCTGAATACGCGTTCAGATAAAACGCTGGCCGCCGGGCAGGAAAGCACCTCCAAGGCATAACATGCTAACTCTGGCCACGTGGACAATTTCGAAACCCAGTAGTTGAATGGGGCCGAACCATCCGTCAGGATGTGGAGGGGTGTGCAGACATACTGTTCAACCATGTTAGTGAAATGCTGCCTCCTGCTAACACGTTCCGTATCAGGTGTCGGTGCAGATAGCTGTGGCGTGGAGACAAAACTTTTCCACATTTCTGCCATGCTAACCCTGCCCTCAGATGAGCTGGCCGTGACACAGCTGCGTTGGCGACCTCTTGCCACTCCTCTGCCTTCACCTTCCACCTGTTCCCCTGTGACATGTGGGAATGCTCTCAAGAGCGCCTCTATCAGCGTGCGCTTGTACTCGCGCATCTTACGGTCGCGCTCCAGTTCAGGAATTAAAGTGGGCACATTGTCTTTATACCGGGGATCCAGCAGGGTGGCCACCCAGTAGTCTGCACACGTTAAAACGTGGGCAACTCTGCTGTCGTTGCGCAGGCATTGGAGCATATATTCGCTCATGTGGGCCAGGCTACCCATGGGTAAGGACAAACTGTCCTCTGTGGGAGGCGTATCGTCATCGTCCACCGTATCCCCCCAGCCACGCACCAGTGATGGGCCTGGGCTGCCACCCCGCTGTGAACTTGCGTCATCCTCGTCCCCCTCCACCTCCTCCTCCTCCTCGTCCTCCAGTACAGTGCCTTGGCTGGCGACTTGTGAACCTGTCCTCTGCTGCTTAAACAAACCTCCCTCTGAGCCACTTCGAACAGACTGGCCCGAAAGTGTTAGAAACGAGCCCTCATCCTCCTCCTCCTCCTCCACCTGGGCCACCTCCTCTAACATCATTGCCCTAAGTGTTTTCTCAAGGAGACATAGAAGTGGTATTGTAACGCTGATAACAGTGTCATCGCCACTGGCCATGTTGGTGGAGTACTCGAAACAGCGCAGCAGGGCACACAGGTCTCGCATGGAGGCCCAATCATTGGTGGTGAAGTGGTGCTGTTCGGCAGTACGACTGACGCGAGCGTGCTGCAGCTGAAACTCCACTATGGCCTGCTGCTGCTCGCACAGTCTCTCCAGCATGTGCAAGGTGGAGTTCCACCGGGTGGGCACGTCGCATATGAGGCGGTGAGCGGGAAGGCCGAAGTTCCGCTGTAGCGCAGACAGGCGAGCAGCGGCAGGATGTGAACGGCGGAAGCGCGCACAGACGGCCCGCACTTTATGCAGCAGCTCTGACATGTTGGGGTAGTGGTGAATGAACCTCTGCACCACCAAGTTCAGCACATGCGCCAGGCAAGGGATGTGCGTCAAACCGGCTAGTCCCAGAGCTGCCATGAGATTTCGCCCATTATCGCATACCACCAGGCCTGGCTTGAGGCCCACCGGCAGAAACCACTCGTCGGTCTGTTGTTCAATACCCCGCCACAACTCCTTTGCGCTGTGGGGCCTGTCCCCCAAACATATGAGTTTCAGAATGGCCTGCTGACGTTTACCCCGGGCTGTGCTGAAGTTGGTGGTGAAGGTGTGTGGCTGACCGGATGAGCTGGTGGAAGCAGTGGAGGAGGAAGCCGAGTAGGAGGAGGAGGCTACAGGAGGCAGAGAATGATGCCCTGCGATCCTAGGGGGCGGAAGGACGTGCGCCAAGGAACTGTCCGCCGGGGGCCCAGCCGCCACTACATTCATCCAGTGTGCAGTTAGTGAGATTTAGCGTCCCTGGCCGTGCTTACTGGTCCACGTATCTGTGGTTAGGTGGACCTTGCCACAAATGGCGTTGCGCAGTGCACACTTGATTTTATCGGACACTTGCATGTGCAGGGAAGGCACGGCTGTCTTGGAGAAGTAGTGGCGGCTGGGAACCACATACTGCGGGACAGCCATGGCCATCAGCTGTTTGAAGCTGTCTGTGTCCACCAGCCGGAATGACAGCATTTCAAAGGCCAGCAGTTTAGAAATGCTGGCGTTCAGGCCAAGGGCTCGAGGGTGACTCGGGGGGAATTTGCGCTTCCTCTCTAAGGTTTGAGATATTGAGAGCTGAACGCTGCTGTGTGATATAGTGGAGACGCTAGTTGACGGTGGCGGTGGTGGTGGTGTCGGTGGCACATCCTCTGTTTGCTGCTCGGCAGGTGGCAACATTCCTCTCGAGGCGGAAGCCGAGGCAGCAGCGGTAGAGGGAGCAGGGGGAGCCTCAGCGAGTGCCTGGTTTTTAAGGTGTGTACCCCACTGCAGTTCATGCTTTGCATGTAGATGCCTGGTCATGCAGGTTGTGCTGAGGTTCAGAACGTTAATGCCTCGCCTCAGGCTCTGATGGCAGAGCGTGCAAGTCACTCGGGTCTTGTCAGTAGGACATTGTTTAAAGAAGTGCCATGCCAGGGAACTCTTTGAAGCTGCCTTTGTGGGGCTGGGTCCCTGTTGGCGATGTCCAGTAGCAGGCGAACTCTGGGGGCGGCGGCTCGTCTGCTTTGGCCCCCTGCTCCCTCTTTGGCTTCGCTGTTGTCTCGGTCTCACCACTACCTCTTCCTCTGAACTGTGAAAGTCATCGCCACGACCTTCAGTCCATGTGGGGTCTAAGACCTCATCGTCCTCTGCATCGTCTTCCACCCAGTCTCCCTCCCTGACCTCCTCCTGTTCAGTCTGCACACTGCAAAAAGACGCGGCAGTGGGCACCTGTGTTTCGTCATCATCAGAGAGTCGGTGACTCTGCTGTGGTGGTATTCCCATGTCCTCTTCATCTGGAGACATAAGTGGTTGTGCGTCAGTGCATGGTATGTCTTCCTCCACTGGGGAAGGGCTAGGTGGACGCCCCTGGGAAACCCTGGAAGCAGAGTCTTCAAACAGAAGAAGAGACTGCTGCATAACTTGTGGCTCAGACCGTTTCCCTGATATGCTTGGGGGTGATGTGACAGACTGATGGGCTTGGTTTTCAGGTGCCACCTGTGCGCTTTCCGCAGAAGACTGGGTGGAAGACCATGTGGTGAACGTGCTGGAAGCACTGTCGGCCACCCAATCGATTAATGCCTGTACCTGCTCAGGCCTTACCATCCTAAGAGCGGCATTGTGCCCCACGAGATATTGCGGTACATTCTGCCGGCTAGTTGAGGGAGTTCGTTCCCTACTGTGTGCACCTGGGGCCGAACGGCCACGTCCTCTACCAGCAACAGAGGCTCCACGGACACCACCACGACCGCGTCCTCGTCCCTTTATAGTATTTTTCTTCATTGTTGCGATTCAACTCGCACCACAATGAAATATATTATTTTTTATAAGCAAAATCCCCTCACTGGAATACTTTCAGTCTTTTGACTGTATGGATTACAGATGGAATGACTGTTATATGTGAGTACCGCTTTCTTTGACAGATTCTAGTATGGGTACATATATGTTTTCCCAACCCCAGCACATTAGTTTGCTAATTCCAGATGTATGAAACGCAGGCCTAACTGTATCTAGTATATTGAACGCCAGATAAACTAACTTGGCCTTTTTTAAATAAAAAAAAAATTCCCTCACTGGAATACTTTCAGTCTTTTGACTGTATGGATTACAGATGGAATGACTGTTATATGTGAGTACCGCTTTCTTTGACAGATTCTAGTATGGGTACATATATGTTTTCCCAACCCCAGCACATTAGTTTGCTAATTCCAGATGTATGAAACGCAGGCCTAACTGTATCTAGTATATTGAACGCCAGATAAACTAACTTGGCCTTTTTTAAATAAAAAAAAAATTCCCTCACTGGAATACTTTCAGTCTTTTGACTGTATGGATTACAGATGGAATGACTGTTATATGTGAGTACCGCTTTCTTTGACAGATTCTAGTATGGGTACATATATGTTTTCCCAACCCCAGCACATTAGTTTGCTAATTCCAGATGTATGAAACGCAGGCCTAACTGTATCTAGTATATTGAACGCCAGATAAACTAACTTGGCCTTTTTTAAATAAAAAAAAAATTCCCTCACTGGAATACTTTATGGCTTTTCACTGTATGGATTACAGGTGGACTGGTATTAGTAGGGGTGACACAAGCACACCCAAGTCCCTGATGTAGGATTTCTATGGCACAGACCACTATTACAAGTGATTAATGGACGTTGGGAGAGATTGTGCTGCAGCACTAGTCCCAAGATGGCCGCCGCCTATCAGCCCAGTAACATGTGCCACAAAATGGTCTGCACAACCTTTAAAAAAAATAGCCTTGGACTGTGCTGCTAAATCGCTATTGGTCTGAATCCCAGGTGTAGATGTCTGACTTGTTTGGAGCTTTGGAATGCACACTGTGGCAGCTTCTGCTGCAGCACTACAAGTCGCAAAATGGCGGCCGGCGGTCAGCCCAGGTACATGTGGATGGAAAAATCACTCTGGCCACTCTAAAAATAGCCAATCCCTATCAAAAAAGCAGCTCAGCTGCAGTTGTTCAGATGAATCACAGGTGGAGGAGAGAAATTTGCTTCCAGTTATTCAATTATCCCTGCCTATTCTCGCCCTAGCATCAGCTGCGTCTATCCCTGTTCTATTCACATCGGGAGTGAGCACGTCCCGACGTGCGCACAAGCTTATAAAGAGGCTGAGTCACATGCTGCACTTGGCCAATCACAGCCTTGCCAATAGTAGGCATGGCTGCGATGGCATCTTAGGGCAAGTAGTATGATGCATGTTGATTGGCTGCTTTGCAGCCTTTCAAAATGCGCCAAAATACATGCCGAACGACGAACCCGAACCCGAACTTTTACGAAAAAGTTCGGGTTCGGGTCCGTGTCACGAACACCCCAAAATTCGGTACGGACCCGAACTATGCTCGAACTGTTCGCTCAACACTAGTTATAAGATGTGTTAAAAGATGGTCTCATTTATCTCATTCAATCCGTGCGGCGCAAGAGTGTCTAGTTGATAGAGCCAGTAAACCTCTCGTTTTTGGAGGCTGCTGAATCTATTTAACGGATTTTCGGGTATGTGGTCTATGGGTGTAATCCCTCAATTTTTTTTATTGAGCCTGGGAGAGACGATACTGATTATTTATTATTTTTTATTTTATTATTTTATTATACTTATTATTACAGTAACTTAATGAATAATTTTAAAAAAACATGAGCGCTGCACAGAACCATATAAATCACAGACCTCGTCTACATCACCACTTCAGCCCCTGAGCAAATAAAGCAGTGCTATAAGAAAGGGGATGCAAAGGTTAATGGACAGGAGGTCAGTGTGGTGCCCCTGAACACCTAGGGTCATTGTATTTAATTAATATTAAAAAAAATGGCGGCATCTCTGTATCCTAACAACAATAAACTGCCATTTTCTTCACTGCCAAATCTTTTTATTGCTGGAGGTGTGTTTTCATTGGTTGCTGGAGTCACATGCCCTCCCCTGGCCAATCACATTAATAAAAGTTGGTTCCATTCAAAGAAAATCGCATATTAAGCCAATGACATTCTAGTTCCCACGGTCATGTGAACCAATCAGAGGCAGGTTCCCAGGCAATCAAGCTTAATTGGTGATGACAGCTTGTCAAAACAAACATTTAATAATGGTTAACAAGGCAATTAACCTTAATTGCCTGGGGACTTTTTTCTCATTGGCTCTCATGACCGTGGGAGCTTTTCTGTGATTCGCTGACTACATATGCTGTATTCTGTGAATGAAACCTATTTTATTTAATGTGAATGGCCAGGGGAGGGCATGTGACTCCTGGAACCAATGAAATCACACCTTCTGGTATATAAGGACCAGCCATAAAATAAAATGGCAGTTCTTATTGGTTAGGAAGCAGAGATACTGTTAATTTTTTTAATTTTTTTTATTGACCCTGGTTTTTATTTGTATGATTTTTTTTTTAGCATAACAGTTACGGGCAGAAAGGAAGTCATAATAGTTTTTATTTGTATTTTCTGTGGGCGGTATGGTTGCACAGCCAGCTGTGTAACAGTATCACAAGCGCGATCACAGCTATGTGACAGGTACGATCGCTCTGTATGTTAGTGACAGAGGAGGCTATGGTGGACTGAAAGGGGAGGTTATAGATAAGGACATGGAGTGTATGTTAAACCATCAGCTGGTTCTTGGCTCGCAGGAGCGATCGCGCTGTGCATTTGCAATATGAGAAATGCAGCGGTGAGCTGGGGGAATGAGTGCGCAGAGCGGACAAAGGTACCACTGTTGCCTGACAGTACAATGTATCAATTAGGTATTTAAGAGGCAACTGTTTGTATTGTATTGTAGCCGGAGACATGTGGGACTACAGTCTGCTCTGATGAGCAGTGGCGCAGAGTGGGGGGCTGGTTGGTACTGAGAATATATGACGGTACAGTGTGTCAGTTCAATATTTCTGGGATAATTGTTTGTGTGTAGCCCAGTGATTGAGGTTATGCAGGGCATATACACTGCTCATATGGATAGTATGACGGCATGAGGGGTCGATGCGGTGGGGGGGAGGAAAATGAGAGTACACATATTGCCATTGGTATGGGTGGCACAATGCACATCAAAAATATTTATAAAGTACAAATATAAAATACATTGCAATATAATACATGTGGTATATATAGAACGGGGTCACTTAATAGAGAGGGGGATGTGGTACCATAAAATCACAGTGGAGAAAATAGGTTGGTATAGGTTCGATGTGTACACACTGGGTAGGGTATTTTCATCATTGAACACATGCCCATTACAGTTAGTGTCCACATGGCAGCTGCCAAGGTCCTTTAAAAGATACATATAATCCTGCCAGCCGCACATCTTCAGTGGTGGGACACTGACAGGGACGAACAAGCGGTATGGGTAATAGCCAGAGCGGGGAGACCTGGGTAGGGATGAGGGTAGCTGGTATCAGGGATGAAGCGGCTCCGTCACCAACGGAGATAATTTGAGCTCCGACAGCGAAGAAAAGCATAGGAAATAGTAATGTCGCTATAGTTCCCTCCAGTGCCAGCAGCAGGGTGACGGAGAAGGGTTAGGCATGCAGTTTCATGCACCATCTGGTGTTCGCAAACCAGAATTGCACCCTGATTTTCCTCACAAGTCTATTTATGCACTTCGGGTTTGGTAATGAAATTGGATATCGCTATGCGCTCGCGCGAGTCTGATGGGAGCGCTAGCGATGCTACATCTGTAGTTTCCTAGCAAACAAATGTAAGTCCTTGATCCATGTAAAGGTATTAAACCTGGTGGTCGGAACAAAAAAGACCCCTCTTTGTATGAGGTTGTACTCAATATTATTCAATGTATATGATGAAAGATTGATGATCTCTAATTTATCTTGTCTTTTAAATTGGTCCCTTCCCCCATCCTTGCCCGGTCCATCTGTTGGTAAGGTAGAGGATCTTTGGTTAAAAAAATTGGATCAGCTGGGGGGGCCGCAACAACAGATTGTCCAGATGAGGGTGAGTGATACAATGGTGCTCCACCAGTTCCTCCTCCCCTCTGTCTTCCCCATCCCTACCATCTTCTACCTCCCCTTCCCCGTCTGCCTGACCGACAGCGACTAGAACTGTTACTACTGTATTAATCCTCTGGTAGTGAGTTGAATCAGAGTCAGAGGCTTCTACCTCAGATGAGGAGACCTCTGATTCAAATCGAGCCAGATCTGAGTTATTGTTAAGTTGGTATGCCCTGTTCTCCTTAAATTCTTTCAAGTCTTTGATAAACTGTCTGTGTTTACGTTCCTTAATCAGATTGTGAAACTTATCTACCGAGGACTGTAACGCGATCTCACGCCGAGTAAAGTCTGTATCAGTTTTAGATTTAAGTGCCGCTTCCATTTGGTCTTTCAACCGAGCTGCAGATTTATAAAAAAAACTTTTTTCTTCCTCTAACAAGCGAGTCATGAGGTTTAAGGAGCTACGTGTAAGCTCCTCTTCCTATCAGCTGATCAGGCGGGGGGACTGTATACGAGTCGCTGAGATGATGGGTATGCAGAGACCCCTGGGGACAATTCTATTTTCAATGTAGCTTTCTAGCGATCTAATTTCCCACCAGGATTTGACAATATCTTTATAGGCTTTATATAATTCCTTAAATGCCAATTTGCACGTGGCTACCGAAGCAAGGCCTGGTATGTCCTTTTCAGAGAAAATATATTTTGCCTCATTCAGCAGGGCCTCTGTAAATAAGGTACCAGAGAGAAAACCGGCCATAGTCCGTAAAACGTACAAAAAAAAAAAAACTAGAATGTTCAATACTGATTTGATACGTGTCACGGATGGTGTTGCAGAAAACTGGAAGTCACAAATAAACATCAGACTGACTTGATCCCAAACTAAGGAACATATGGGTAAGCCCTATAACAGCCCTAGAGCTCACCCTTACTGCTCAGCCCATGCAAAGATCTCTATGATAGATAATGGCATGCCCACGTGCCTCGACTATATGACACCTGAAAACCCTACAATAGTGAGGGGACACGACCACCGGCTCCCTGCACTTAATACGGAGGGAGTCAGGGTCACCTAGAATCAAGCCAGCAGAAAAGCACAAATAAAGGTAGCGACTTATCTGAGGAACCAGCAGTTGCAGCTTCTAGCAGAGAGCACAATCCAGGAAGTAGTATAAACCGCAAAGTGAAGCAGTATGGGAGGGGATATAAAGGGAGGCGATCACTGCTAATAGATGACAGCTGGGAGAGGGAGGAGAGATGACAAAATGAAACCAAAACAAAAGAACATCATGCAAGATGTACTGAAGAACATCTGTCAGAACTTCTCAGAGATCTGGCGGTGACAATACGCATGTAGAAAATTCCTGCTATATATTAAAGGAGTCACAGAAAGCTAGGAATTAAAACTTAACTTTTAATCACCACATTAATATTAAATCACTGTATATATCTCTAAAGTGTAACAAACATTGATCATGATAGACCAAAAGAACACATACATATATAAATGTATGCAGAGGGGAGGGCGGGTAATGTCCGCTAGGGGGAAAAATTGAACATTCTAGTTTGGTTAAGTGTTGAACATTCTAGTTTGGTTATTTTCTTTCCCTTTTGTATTTTGTTTGGATTATTTTGTGTGTTGCATTTCCCTGTCATTTGTATCAGACTCCTGTTCGTCCTTCCTTTTGGAAGAACAGGTTGTCTCAGTCCCGACATTAGTACCAGGGTCCTATACGGTGAATTAGGACGCTAGGTATTCCGGTGTATGAATTCACCTACCTCTGGGGTATGTTCATACTGGTAGTTAGTCAGGACTTTGATTAGTTTCCCTCCCACACCCGAACGTGACATGCAGATTTCTAGCCTTGCTTTATCGTGCAGTTTCACAGAACAGAGGCCGGTAGCACTATACAAAATTCTATTGCACGCAGGTCTCTGGCATTATCTTCACGTGTGGATATTGTCTTTGTGTGCCGAACAGATAAAGGCTGCTGGTTTATACATAAACCAATAGTCATGTTGCAAAAATGTTATTTTTTTCACCGGAGAGAATAATAATACAATTAAATGATGGGAGTTGGGCTTAATCTCCTTCCTCAGAAACCACAAAATAAAAAGCATAAAATGGCTGTTAAAATAGTTTACATAGGAACCTGGGCTACACATGGACTGTACTACCAGATGACTAAGTGTATCCATATAATTCAAAATAGAGAGAAGAAATGGACTAAAATAATGTAAAATAAATTAAAATCAACCATGCATAAATAAAAACTAAACATCACTGAAATTTCCAATAACCCCATCACAAAGAAAGGTGGGAGAGGGTGCATAACCGAATCATTCATGCTGTGGTAAACAGCCTAGTATGGGGGAAAAATTAGATGAACCTGTTTAGTCCCTAGGGGTTTTAATACTGAATTAGAATTATTTGGGTTTCTGTGATACATTGGTTGTATATGTTGTATCTAAGGAGTGAATCAATTCCAAACAAATTAGATTAGTTATGAACTTCACAAAAATGTATCCGCCAAGCAAATCAGATAATTGCATAAATATGAATTTTACTGTTAATCTTAAAAAAACATGAGGGAGGAAAAAATGGATGGCCACTGGACTTGTCCTGATTGCCCCAGAGGCTGACTGACAGCCTGGATCAGCATAACAGGGGGCAGTAAGTAAGGAGATACCTAGCTGAACCAACAGAAGTGCCATAGTGTGTTCAGTTTATGAAATAGAAGGAGTGTGTGTGGAAAAGTCTGTTGAAAAACAATTACAGAGTCACAAGTGTAACATCCCAGAGTATGTCACTAAACTCTTTCTACCTGCTACAACATGTCAGGTGCATATGTATTGTCATCTTGTGTAATCTAACAATGTATTTTCCGTTATATGCATTATCCAGGCCTGTTTTATGTATTTTGCTGTAATTTCCATGTACACCAGCAGGTGGCAGCAATGTGTTTAGTTCAGTTTAGCATAGCTAGACTGGAATAGTTCATTCCAGTGTTTAGCTCCCCTTCTTCTAGGAGCAGAAGTGGGCTGGTCCCACGCCCTGCAGCAAGGGAGGGAAGAAACCAGTTAGATCCAGTGTGTACCAGCCACCCCGGCTAGGGGAAGGCTGTGTTAGTAGGAGCTCCAAGAAACAGGGATCCTAAGACAGGATCAAGTCTCAGTTGAGGCCAAGATCACTCTTCCCAGCCTGAGCCATCAGCCTCAGCTGGTTGACAAGAAAAGCAGCCATCTCCAGCCTCCAGGAAGAAGCATACCCTGCGAGTCAGGCCCACATCAAGCAGACTACAGACAGAGCAGAAGATAGATACCTGCCAGTTCTACTAGGCATATGATAAGAAACAGAATACATATAGATTCCTGCCACATATTGCCAATACCTGCTGGGACCCCAGATTATTGATGTATCTTGTATGGATTCAAAGCTGCATTAAGTAAAGACGAGTTGGATTATATTTCCTGTCTGGATTGCATTCATTCCTCAATTACTCCTACTGACCACACTCATTTTATTGCAAGTGAGCCAAGATCCAGGAGTCCAGCCGTACCAAGGTAGGAGACACCGTTGACACAATACCTACTATAGAGAGACATTATTCCCCTCTGGCATTCCTCACCTGGTACGTGAGCTATAACATCTTAAAGGGCCCTGTTACAGTACCTGCGCAAGCTGCAATTGGCGTCACAAACTATAAACTATTAATATTGCGCCAGTGTGCAATTGCCCCAATCTGGCTTACTGCATATTTTGGCGTCACTGTGAACAGGATCGGATTGAATTGTGTGCCATCCCTGTCCAACAGAATCGGATCCAATTCTGTGTTAAAATGGATCCCATCGCATATTTCACAGTATTGCAAGAGCTGCAGTTTGTACAAAACCCTGAAAATTGACTTTATTGCCTTGTTGCTGTGCAAGAAAGCACCATGCAGTGCTCACGAGTACTCAGGGAGTTAATTCGCCTTATTCGCAAGATGGCGCCGCCTCTCCATGCTTGTCGGAGGCGGGAAAAGACAAGAACGCCCTCTCAAGAACGCCCTCTCAAGAACGCCCTCTCAAGAGCGCGAAATTGTTGAATACGCCCCCCTGGAAGCGGGAAAACTAAAGACTGCCCACCATGAACTTTGTATTGTGAACCAAGGGAGTGCAGACTCCTCCCTCTGGGCTCCACCCTCACCTCCTGCATGCACCATGATGGAAAAGAAGATGTCCGCCAACCCAGAAACCAAGATGGCCGCCGATGCTGAGCCTGCTCCCGCGGAGGATGCCGCTGATGCAGTCGCCCAGGCTTTGGACCAGCCTGCACCGCAGACAGTGATTGGACCCCGCGATGACCACCAGGAGGCACCGGAACCGGCCGCCCGGCCACGACATCAGGAAGGAGCAGTCGCGCTCCCTGACGCCCAGGCCCGGTCCGTACCTGCCCCTGCACCGCTCCCTGAGGGTCCCGATACCCCAAACAGGCCTAGGCCTGCTCCGCCAAGGACACTTACTGGTGCGGCGGATGCGGCCGGAACTTACACTCCGCCGTCCAGTGCTGCTACTACTGCCAGAGTGGGACGCCTCAATCCTGAGGTCCCCATAGTGAGCCCTGAAATCCCTGCGGCTCCAACTCTACAGGTGGGGCAAATAAATAACTCTGTCCTAACTTTCAATCCCAGAGTGCAACCCTACATTCTGCCCTGGAAGCTGCCACAGGAACTCTCAGTTTCCCTACCAGAGCCTCTTCAGCCGGAGGTTTTGTCCATCTCTGCACCGGCAAGGGATCCCGGCTTGCAGCATGTCACAGCTGCATTCACCAGGCTTACTGCTCAGCCAGTTCCAAAAGAAACCACAAGAGGGCGGTGCACCACTACAGCTGCTGAGAGCACCCTGGTTAAGAAAGAACTTTTGTCTCCTAAAATATGGGATCCAGGAGGATGTTTTCCAGACTTTCCTGTGAGGAAAACTACCCATTGTGCAAATGAACCACTAACTTGTGTAGATTATAATTAACTTTACTGTTCCATTGGATTACAATTGACTATAGTAATAATATTGATTGCACTGATATTTGCATAATGTTTTTGCACTAATTTTTCCAGTTTACCTGTTATGCAACGTTTAAGATAACATGCCCATTGTGTGTATTATCCTTCTAGGTGCCGCAATGTGAATTTAAGCACTGTTTATCATGATTGCACTTAACCATTGCACTTAACAAAAATGTAGCAACTTACTTAAAGTGTGCCTTTTTACAGCTCTTGCTCTCTCCCCCCTTATACGGACTGTCTTTATAGGGACGCTGAATACTAATGGCCTACACCGGTGATATATACCCATAGGTACCCAGGGTAGGACCAAGTGGTAAGTCCAGGCAGATCCAGTTACTACACAGGTACCCCTGCTGCTTCGGGAATCGTTAGAAGCCCTAGGCTGCTCCTTCCCGCTTGTTAAATGTTCCGGATTGTTCCCATCCGGAGGTGTCTCATTTCTAGGAGCGCACGGGATTAAAGGCCCTCCTCCTGTGACTTGCCAGAAGATACAAAGACGATAAATACTAGAGATGGGACGGGGGATTCGTCGAATCCACGAATCCCTCGAATCTTGCTGGATTCGTGGGATTCGTGGACTCGAATCCAGACGTAATTTGCCTGAAACGAATCCGACGAATCCGGTGGGAGGGACTGGGAGGCGGAGCTGGGGGCCGGAGCGTTCACTGTGCTCCGGCCCCTCCGCTCCAGTAGTTATATAATGTGTAATTGTGATTAATAATCATGCTGCCCCCTCTGTGTGTAGTATTACATTCAATAAATCTTACTTACAGCCGGCTACTGCTATCGTAACAGGCCGGCCGGGCAGACGAGCGGCAGCGTCACTGACTGACGTCACCTGCTTGCGCCGCTTCATTCATAAAGCAGGCGGCTCAGGCAGGTGACGTCAGTCAGTGACGCTGCCGCTCGTCTGCCCGGCCGGCCTGTTACGATAGCAGTAGCCGGCTGTAAGTAAGATTTATTGAATATAATACTACACACAGAGGGGGCAGCATGATTATTAATCACAATTACACATTATATAACTACTGGAGCAGCAATAGGGGGGTCTGTGGATGACACTGTTAAGGGGTGGGTGGTGGGTCTGTGGAGGGCACTGTTATAGGGTGGGGGGGGTCTGTGGATGGCACTGTTAAGGGGTGGGTGGTGGGTCTGTGGATGGCACTGTTATAGGGTGGGGGGGTCTGTGGATGGCACTGTTATAGGGTGGGGGGGTCTGTGGATGGCACTGTTATAGGATGGGGGGTCTGTGGGTGGCACTGTTATAGGATGGGGGGGGGTCTGTGGATGGCACTGTTATGGGGTGGGGGGGTCTGTGGATGGCACTATTAAAGGTGTTGTCCGGGTTCAGAGCTGAACCCAGACATACCTATATTTTCACCCAGGCAACCCCCTGATGGCAGCATCGGAGCATCTCATGCTCCGATGCGCTCCCTTGCCCTGTGCTAAATCCACAGGGAATGGGCTCTTTTGTTTACAATAAGACACTGCTGGGCAGAAGCTTCCACCTGGCAGTGTGTTCGGTGACGTCTCCGACTCTTATAGGCGTGCTTCAGCGCTGTTCTAGCCGTTTTATTGGCTAGGGCAGCGCTAAAGCTCACCAATCTGTGCCAGTGATGTCACTGGGCTTCCTGTCAGCCCCATGGAGAGCTCGATTCGTCACCGTAACTCCTGAAAATGCCTTTACCCTGCGCAATTTAGCACAGGGCAAAGGAGAGCATCAGAGCATTAACTGCTCCGATGCTCAAGTCAGGGGCGCTGCCTGGGTGAAAATGGAAATATGTCCGGGTTCAGCTCTGAACCCGGACAACCCCTTTAAACGTGTTGCATTATATCAGAAGCATTTTATGCAATGATACAATTTTTCTACCAGTTATATTAATTGCAGAATGCAAAGAAATTTCACTGCCAACAGTAAATCATTACTAGAGATGAGCGAATCGAAGTTGAAGTGAAATTCAATCTGAATTTCAGGAAAAATTTGATTTTCTCCGAATTTCCTCACGCTTCGTGGTAATAAATCACATGTTAGGACAAGGAGCAAAGAACTCTGGAAATGAGGTATCACCCACAATGCCATGCATGCAGGGAAAAGATAGGGAGGAATTATTCCACACTATAAAAGGAGAACAGGGTCCAATAGGGGAGTGTACTGCCTGGGTAATAGGAGAAATCCAATTACACCTTGCTGCACTGACTGGGAATCCAAATTGCCATTGTACTGCTGCTTTTAGGTTTGCAATAGATGATACCTCTGTAATTCCAGCAAACCTTGCCTGTTATTGGGGTGCAAGTGCTGTGTGATACAGCTATTGACTGGGTGTATTAATAGGGAATATTTGTACATCTTATTAGCCGTTGTGCGGTGCAGTTATATGTTAGAAAGCATTTTTGGGGTGTATTAGTGGGAAAAAAAAATCTTATTAGCTGTTGAGAGGTGCAGTTATATGTTCTAAAGCCTTCTTTGTGGTGTATTAGTGGGGAAAAATATTGGATTACACTTACCGGTAATCGTTTTTCTTTTAGCCTGTCACAGCACCGCTGGAGAGACCGCCTCCTCCTCTGGACAGGAAGCAGGAACCAGAACGCCTTTTAAAAGAGGGGTCCTCCCCTCCACCTCCAGTCCTTTCTCAAGAAGTAAGAAACATAACGTCTTAATAATATATATTTTTTTATATCCTTTTTTTTTGTGTAAATAATTCTCCCGCAACATCCCCTTTTTTATATTTTTTTTTGGGGGATGGGAATTAACCGGGTGCTGTCATAGGCTCAAAGAAAAACGATTACCGCTAAGTGTAATCCAATATTTCTTTTTCGCCTATGACAGCATCCCTGGAGAATAGGCAAGAATCCTATCTAGGGTGGGACTACAGCCTACAGCACCTTTCGGCCAAAGGAAAGACCCTCATTAGAGGGTAGCTGTAGTCTATAATGCCTAAAAAAAAGTATGAGGGGAACTCCAGGTAGCTGCTCTACAAATTTGCTCATTTGAAGCTGAAGCTCTCTCTGCCCAAGATGTGGAGACTGATCTTGTAGAGTGAGTCCCAAATCCCGAGGGCAGAACTAGTTCCTTAGAAGAATAAAATAAGGCAATGGCCTGTCTGATCCACCTAGCAATGGTCTGAGAAGAGGCAGCAGAGCCCTTCTTAGCTCCGAGAAACAAAAGCAGCAGACGAGAGGAGGCTCCTCAAGGCTGAGTAACCTTCAAATATTGTAAAATACACCTCCTAATGTCTAGGCAATGGAACTCTGATTCCTTCTCATTCTTAGGGGAGGCACAGAAGGAAGGTAGCACTATCTCCTGAGAGCAGTGAAAAAGAGAAGAGACTTTTGGTAAAAAAGAAGGATCAGCAGAAATCACTACCCGATCATCCAAGATAACCAAATAGGGGGGTCAGCAGAGAGTGCACTGATCTCACTAACCTTTCTAGCCAAGGTAATGGCAAGCAAGAAAGCAAGGTTCAGAGAGAGCATCTTAGGGGAGATACTATCAATCGGCTCAAAGGGGTCAGAAGAGAGCGCAAAGAGGACCAAGTTTAAATCCCAAGGGGGAAGGTTGACCTTAGAGACTGGTGATAACTTAGACACAGCTGTAACAAACTTCTTGATCCAGGGATGAACTGCTAGTCTAAACTCAAACAAGGCACTTAATGCCGATATCTGGACTTTTAAAGTACTAGGCCTGAGTTTTTTCTTCTAACCTTCCTGCAAGAATTCTAGTACTAGTGGAATGTCAGGAACCTCTAGCACATCCACTGGTCTATTGGCGAATCTAAAAAAGGCCCTCCAAACTCTAAGATAGATCTCAGAGGTAACCTTCTTCCGACTGGCCAACAGAGTGTTAACTACCTCTTCAGAAAGACCTCTTCTTTTTAAAATCTCCCTCTCAAGAGCCAAACAGTCAGATGTAGATTTTTTACTTCTGGGTGAAAGACTGGACCGTGAGACAGAAGCTCCTGACTGTCCGGCAGCACCCACGGGGTTGTTATTGACATCCTGCGGAGCCAGGAGAACCAAACTCTTCTTGGCCAGAAGGGGGCTATAACTATTACAGTGGCCTCCTCCTCTCTGATATTTTTGAGAACCCTTGGCAACATTTTTAGGGGGGGAAGGCATAGAGAAGGCCCTGTCTCCAAGATTGAAACAATGCATCCACCGCTTTCGGATGTTCTCCCAGGGATAGGGAATAGGAAACTTCTACCTTTCTGTTTGATCTGGTGGAAAAAAAATCTATCTCCCGAATCCCCCATAATGCTGTGACCTGGTTGAAAACCCTCTGATCTAGGGACCACTTCCCCTGGCTTAGGTGGTGGCGACTGAGGAAGTTTGCTTTTACATTGTCCAAGCCCCTGAGATGTACCGCAGAAAATGAAGATACAGAAGCCTCTGCCAGACTAAATATCTGATGGGTAAGTGACATAAGGCCATGAGCTCTTGTACCTCCCTGCCGATTGATATATTCTACGGCAGTTGTGTTGTCAAAGTAGATCTTTACATTTCTGCCCCTGATAATGGGAAGGCTCTGTATTAGGGCTAACCTGATCGCATTTAATTCCCTGAAATTGTGAGACTGAGATAAGGCTCTGCTGTCCCAGCTCCCCTGCAACAGAAAGGACTCCACATGGGCTCCCCAACTGGATGGACTCACATCTGTAGTCAAAGGAAGAACTGCTTCTCTGATCCACAGAACCCCTTTTTGAAAGTTCTCTAAATTCATTCACCACCTCAGGGAGCTCAGAGTCCGAGGAGATAGAGATATCTCCAAATCCAGTGAGAGTACACATCTGTCCCATTCCTGTAGAATCTGAATTTGTAGAATCCTTGAATGATATTGGGCCCATTCTACTCCTGGAATTGCAGCCGTCAGGAGGCCCAACACAGATATGGCCTCTCTTAGGGTGACAGACGGGGGTGAGTGAATGTGTTGGACGCTGGACTTGATCAGTAAGGCTTTCTGAAGAAGCAACAGACTCTTCTGGCCTCTGGAGTCTAGAATCATCCTTAGGAAGTTGCACCTCTAGATACAAACAAACATAACCCCATAAGCAATACTAATCAAAATCTGCTGGGGAATGACCCCTCTTACCCAACTGTGGTACCAATGTATCATTGGTGGTCTCAGTGGTCTCAGTGCGCTGAACCTGCTCCATTCTTTGCACAGCAACTCAGCCAGAATGGGAAACTGCCGTCTCTACAGTACAAATGGCAGTGAGCTGGCTGGGCATTTTGTCCTCGGCACGCGCTGCCAGCTCTCTCCCCTTCCGTTCCGCAGCGTCGGCTTCCTCCAACCGCTGCACCTGGAAGTGCAGCCACACGCGGGCCGGCAGCCGAAGATGCAAACACGGCCGCAGAGGTTCGCAAAAGACCCAGAAGGTACAAACCCCCCCAGGTCCAGGGAAGGGGACGGAAGGAGAGGGACAGACTCTGTAGCCCAGACTTAGCAGCCATATTTTTTTTTATTTTTTGACTGATTGTCCTATATAGTGGCTCATTTTTTGCAGGATGGTGTGACTGTTTGATTGGTACAATTTTGGGGTACATACGACTTTTGGTATTGTACTTTTTGTGGTGTATGGTGACCAAAAATAGCTTTTTTGGCACTGTTTTTATTTATGGTGTTTATCTGATGGGGGAGATTATGTGATATATTATTCCACATGATACATAAAATACAGCTGTTGTGTCAACACTAACACACATAAAAGGCTGAGTACAGTGTCTCAGCAGACAGCATTACAAATAAAAAGACATAGAGCCGGTCTTTATTGATGCAGCAATACATAATATGTGTATTTTTTAAACTTTATTTTTGTCCCACTCTGGGACTTCAGCTTTTAGGGGTCTGATCCCCTCTGCAATGCATTACAACACATCTGTATTGTAATGCTTTGCCTATTAGTGTATTTCACTGTGTACTACACCAACAGTTGTCTAGGAGACCCAGCCAGGCGCTGGATCTCCTAGGTTTCCATAGAGGGCAGGTCACGATGATGTCACGCCCTGCCCTGTGGGTGTTCTGAGACGATCTGTCAGAGTTGCTGCACGTGACTCGATCTGACAGTTTGTTTTGTTTTGGGTTTGAACAGAATCCCACCTCCTATCAGGTGTGGTTCGTTTGGTCATTGGGGAGGCTATTTATTCCTACTTCTCCCTATAGCCTTTGCGGGTTATACTTCTTCCTTGTTTGTGTGCTGGAAGTTTTGGTGGATTGTCTGCTCCAACTCAATCTAAAGATAAGTCCTTTTCCCTTCTCCCTTCTCCGTCTGTTTTTACTAGGCCCCTAGAGTGACGCTAGCTCCTTTGGTGGTTGAAGGAGCTGGAAATCTCTTTTCCCTACTGCTGAGGGTTTGGTCCAGTGTGTTTCAGCTTAGGTACGTGGGCATGTGCATATCTACCATTGAGATATGCACATGGGCATAGCAGCATAGGGAAAATCTTTTAGGGATTGCTAGGAGGTGACCCCTTTGTTCCCTAGCTTTTGGGGCTTAGTCAGTTGTTTTGTTCGCTTTGCCGTTTCCTGTTTTCTTCCCTTATCTTAACTACCGTGACATTATAACCCGCCTTACTGTCATTTTTAGCAAAATGGAGACTATTGATGCTTTGGTTGATCGCATGCAGGGATTGTATTTGGAGGTAGCTGTCCTCCGCAATTCCGTTGCACAGTGTCAGAGTACTTTGGCGTCTGGTGCTGCCGGAGGAAACCAGGTCTGCCTGGAACCTAAGGTCGCTTTCCCTGATAGGTTTTCCGGGGGAAGTGATAACTTTGTCCAGTTCAGGGAGTCCTGTAAATTGTATCTTCGTCTGCGTCTGATTTCATCTGGAGACGAAAGTTGGGATTTTTTCTCTGTTAAAAGGTGACGCTCAGTCCTGGGCTTTTTCTCTGCCGACCGGTTCTCAGTCCCTCTGATGGGTGGATTAATTTTTCGGAGCCCTGGGTCTGATTTATGATGACCCTGATCTCCATGGCTGAATCTAAATTGTGCAGCTTGTGCCAGGGAGAACGTACTGCTGAGTCATATTGTGCTGAATTTAGAAGATGGGTGACTTACTCAGAGTGGAATGATCCTGCACTCCAAAGTCAGTTCTGTCAGAGGCTGGGTTCACACTTGAGCGTTTTACAGCGCGTTCAAACGCGCTGTAAAACGCTCAACACATGAAAACCAATGCTTCCCTATGGCCCTGGTTCTCACTTGAGCGTTTTACAGCGCGTTTGAACGCGCTGAAAAACGCCCTACGCTCAAACAAGTTCTTGAGCTTCTTTGGGGCGTTTTGACGCGCGTTTGTGGCCATAGGACACTGCAGTCAATCACACAAACGCGCGTCAAACGCGCGTTTACTATTGCAAAAAACGCACATAAAAACGCGCATATCAAATACACTCAGGTCTGAACCCAGCCTGAGGCTCAGTTCACACCTGAGCGTTCTGAAAGGAGCGCTCTGTATGCGCGATTGTACGGGCGTTTACAAGTGCGCATACAGAGACAAGTGTGCACACATTGTCGCGCGTTCCCGAAAGTCTATGTACGGGAACGCGCGACAAACGCCCAAAAAAACGCTAACGAACTTGTGTATGCGTCTGGCGTTTTACAGCGCGATCGTACGCGCTGTAAAACGCCCAGGTGAGAACCATTCCCATAGGGAAGCATTGGTTTCTCCTTGTTGAGCGTTTTACAGCGCGTAGGAACGCGCTGTAAAACGCTCAGGTGTGAACTGAGCCTTAGGCTCGGTTCGGACCTGAGCGTATTTGATATGCGCGTTTAACGCACGTTTTTGTCGCGCGTTTTTAATGCGCGTTTTTTGCAATAGTAAACGCGCGTTTGACGCGCGTTTGTGTGATTGACTGCAGTGTCCTATGGCCACAAACGCGCGTCAAAACGCCCCAAAGAAGCTCAAGAACTTGTTTGAGCGTAGGGCGTTTTTCAGCGCGTTCAAACGCGCTGTAAAACGCTCAAGTGAGAACCAGGGCCATAGGGAAGCATTGGTTTTCATGTGTTGAGCGTTTTACAGCGCGTTTGAACGCGCTGTAAAACGCTCAAGTGTGAACCCAGCCTAAGGCTCAGTTCACACCTGAGCGTTCTCAAAGGAGCGCTCTGTATGCGCGATTGTACGGGCGTTTACAAACGCGCATACAGAGACAAGCGTACACACAGTGTAGCGCGTTCCCGAAAGTCTATAGTACGGGAACGCGCGACAAGCGCCCAAAAAAACGCTCCTGTACTTGTGTGAGCGTCGGGCGTTTTACAGCGCGATCGTACGCGCTGTAAAACGCCCAGGTGAGAACCATTCCCATAGGGAAGCATTGGTTTCTCCTTGTTGAGCGTTTTACAGCGCGTAGGAACGCGCTGTAAAACGCTCAGGTGTGAATTGAGCCTTAGGGAGAGATGCAAGATTCCCTTCGGGCAGGGGCTACTGCCTGGTGGGGACTCAGTCCCTCCTGTCCCTCGGGGTACTCTGACACCTGAATTAAGGGCTGGAGAGGAGCCTATGCAATTGGGTCAGGTTACTTCTTGCTCTGGTAATAGGAATTTTAGGAAGATGAATAGACTGTGTTTCTTCTGTGGTAAAGAAGGTAATTTTGTTAATGTGTGCCCTTTTATTAAACCTTGAAGTGGTAATGAAAAACAAATAGGGGATCCCTCCAAAGAAAAAAAAAAACTCCCTTACTCTTGGTAGTGTGAATGGGGAGTCAGAGCAGGCATATTTGTATCCTACCTGCAGTACCCGATTCCTCCTGCCAGCCATGGTGGTGCTAGACTCTGGAAATGTTGAGTTAAAGGTATTTGGTGACAGTGGCGCAGGGGTTAATCTTATTAATTTTCAGTTTGTTCAGAGTCATGGCTTCAAAACTACCTCATTAAGCAAAGAGATACCTGTGTTTGCTATAGATTCTGTCCCCTCTCGCAAAGATGCCTAGCTCATATTGTTCAGGATATTCATTTGAAGGTGGGTGATTCTCATGTTGAGTTCATTTCTTGTTTTGTTATGAAAGGTTTGCCTGCTCGGGTTCTGGGTTTACCATGGTTCGAGAACCTAGTCATGCACTTTGGTTTAACTAATGCTCCAGCAGTCTTTCAGCGCTTTATCAATGACATTTTTAATCATTTGGTGGGGAGGTTTATGGTTATTTACCTCGATGAGATAGTAATTTACTCTCCCGATATGAAGACTAGTAATGAGCGGCAGGGGTCATATTCGAATTCTCGATATTTCGCGAATATTTTGTAGAATATTCGTCAAAAATTTGCAAATTCGAAAATTTGCTTTTTTTTTTTTTTTTTTTTTTTTTTTTTTTTACTCGAAAAATCGGAAAGGTAATGATTGTGTAATATGCGAATTTTCGGAATTCGAATTGTCGGATTCGAATTTTTTATTGCGAATTTTTCAATTTACAACTATTAGACAAAGAAGATTATAGCACTATATTAGCTAAATTGCTGTATTCGATTTTTTCGAATATTCTCTATATTGCTATAACTTAGTTTTTTCGAATATTCGTAATATTCTAAAACAAGAATATATAGCAATATAGCGAATATTCAAAAAAAACGAATATAGAGCAAAATTTGCAAACACTACTACTCCTAAAGTCAAGTATATTGCAGCCTTCTTATTGGCCCACAAGCTAGAAGCAGTGAGGGATCATGTATACTGATAAAAAAGAAAAGAAAAAAAAGAAAAAGAAAAGAAAATTGAAAAAAAAATTTAATATTCGAAATTACGAATATATATAACTATATTCGAAATTTTCGTGAATTTTCGAAGTACCTATATTCGCAATAAAAATTTGAAATTCGAATATTCTTGATCAACACTAATGAAGACTCATCAGGATCATTTAAAACAAGTGTTATTGATCCTTCGGGAGAATAAATTGTATGCTAAGTTGTAAAAATGTGTGTTTGCTGTTCAGGAGCTGCCGTTTTTGGGGTACTTGCTTTCTGCCTCCGGTTTTTGTATGGATCCCGAAAAGGTCCGTGCGGTATTGGAATGGGCTCGGCCGGAGAATCACAAAGCCCTGATGCGGTTTTTAGGATTTACTAATTACTACAGAAAGTTCATCCTGAATTATTCCACCATTGTCAAACCTTTGACAGATATGACTAGGAAGGGCACTGACTTCTCTGTCTGGTCGGATGAGGCATTACAGGCTTTTTCTGCTATTAAGAAATGTTTTGCTTCTGCGCCCATTCTGATGCAACCTGTGTCTCAACCCTTCATTGTGGAGTTAGACGTGTCAAAAGTGTGAGTCAGAGCAGTCTTGTTGCAGGGTCCCTCTCCTAGCAAATGGTGCCTGTGTCCTTTTTTTCTCCAAGAAACTCTCGGCCGCCGAGAGAAATTATGATGTTGGGAATAGAGTTGTTGCCCATCAAATTGGCCTTTGAAGAGTGGAGCCATTGGCTGGAAGTGGCTACCCATCTGATTACGGTATTTACTGACCATAAGAATCTGGCCTACCTG